>NC_136814.1:53768731-54459386 GCF_951394365.1 Tetrao urogallus | reverse complement strand
ACTGAATGCACTTCCAGTGCAATATAAGATACTGGCATTTTGAAAAGCTACCTTCATTAGAACATGTAGGATTGATTATTTGTTGTAGTCGGCTCTGACTGTTGTTCTGGTTGGATGCAGCTGTTTGTTTCTGCGTGTTCTGTGTTTGCTCGTGCAAGTACAAACAGGTGTGGGAAGAGGACATGGGTATGGGCAATGACTGCTCTTACCTGGCTCTCTGTGGCAACTTTTATCTCCTTGAATTTCAGTTCAAATTCTGCATGCTGTGACAGTTTTGCCTCAAGATCTTTCAGTTCAAACCCTTTTCTCCCAGGTTACCAGGTGTGATGTAATATGCTTTAAGGAAGGATTACAAGAGTGTCTGTAAAATTAACGTTTAGTTACGTTTACTCCAGATGTCCATTTGCCAGAGTGGACAAGAGTTCAAAGCATGTCTGCAGATCCTAGTGTCTTCCCCTAGCTGTGCATCAGGACATGGGTGATTATATCAGGAGACTATCAGTATTGAGGAGGGTTTTATGAGCAGATTGACAACTTCTGATCTATCATGTATCCAGACTGGCACAAGTAGAGCTAATATTAAGAGATTAAGATACAGCAGTTGTACAGATTTTGTTCATTAAAGGAAAGCAGAAGTTATGCTTGCCTTCTACAGTCAGGCAATGCCAGTAGTTTATGTTGAGCTGGCAACCACAATTTGCTCTGAATATGGTTCCGTAAGAAAGCAGGGGGTGAGGGATGTCTTGTCTTCAGGAGTTGCTGGTTTGGAGATGGAATTTTGAAAGCTGAAACTCAAGTAACTAGTAAAAATAAATAACTGTAGCTCAAAATATGTTATCTCACTGAAAGAAACTTTTTCCTAAAAATTCAGATCTCCACAGGGAATTCCTGGTTCCTCAGATCAGAAGTTTAAATATCTCCTTTGTGAAAAGGAAACTGGCAAAACTTTTGTAATTCAAGCCTTTACCTGCAGTATTGGTATAAGAATTATTCTGTTCATTTATTTACTTTATTATTACTCTCTGAAGGTTGTATGTTCATGGGGTAGAACACTGCGAGAGGAATTAAGTGATCTTCTCTAAGATTGTACACTATCATTTTATCCTTTTTTAAAAGGGACTGTCGACAGTTGTCTTCCTCTGCAGAGCCTTCTGAAACAAAACTGCCAAATGTGTTGGGTTTAAACACTATTTAAGAGCTCGTTAGGACTGTTAACAGAAATGATGGAACCATCATATGATGCAGAAAACTTAATGTTTGGGAGCATTCAGGTACTTAAAACTTTGGTGCTCATAAGTGGATGAAGTGAGGTGGCTCCCAGAGTGTTTCTCCCACTAGAAAGGAGTTATCCCATCTCCCTAAGGCTTAATGTCAATCTCTTTGTCTGCTCAAAGGAAACCTTGTTCACTTCAGATCTTGCGCACGTGAGGGAATAAGCATGAAGTGCTTTCTGCAGGCAGGAATTTACAGCTGTGATCCTTGTAACACTAGGAGAACTGAAGGAAAATAATCAAAACAAGTACAAATACAAATCTTTCTGAACAAGCATTAGCTGATTTCAAATCAAAAATAATTCCTGGAATCCTCTACTTGTTCTTAATCTTTCAGTCTGAGCTTGCCTTTCACCCAAAATAATGGTGTTTTCAACATCATCATCTCATCTTCCCCCACCTGAGGAAATCTCAAGCCTTTATATTACTGAATTCCATGCACAGGTGGCCTTGTTACTGCCCCTCTGTTTTCCACGGAAAGCACTCAGAGACTGCAGGATGTGTCCTAAAGCTTAAAGTCAGCTTAAGAAATATTTGGATGAAAATTGTAGAAAAATCTAACTGGAATAAATACTTGTAACCTCCTGTGAATTCTCTGTGGTATACTGACTTACCACATGGAGCTGTATACTAAATAAAATCAAAAATTAGATGGCTCGCCCTGACTTCTGCTGCATGAGGCTGCTTGGTTGTTTTGTCCCAGCTATAGACCTGTTTTCTCCTAATTTGTTGTGTTTACTCAGTGAAATTGAATCCCACATCAGTTCAGGCAAGTCTTGGAGAAGTTGTTTTCTTCAGTGCAGATGGCTGTTTGCTCCAAATATATGAGGCAGCCCAGGGCCGCTTCGTTCTTCTCTTAACCCTTCTGCCCTGAACCTGTGCTGTCCCTGTCTGCTGTCATAGCACATTGACTCTTGCCATGCTCGACGTTTTTCCATGACTGTAAGCTGCTGTGCCTGTCAGTCATGTGTTGTCAGCTGCCTCATGTCCACACAGGCTCCTGTTACCTAATACAGCTTTCTTTGACCTCTTTGCTTTGTCTTCTTATCTGCTTGTTGTAACGAGGATGAAGTAAAATTAAAGTGTGCAGTGACTACCGGGAGAGGTCTTCGCTGGAAGCTGTCCTGGTGATTTAGCTGAAGCAAGAGTGCAGCAACTTCACCCTGACTGAACATTCCAGCCACACGACTTCAGCCCGAAGGAGCCAGGGAGGTCCTTGCTGTTTCCCTTCGCCCTGTTTGTTTCACTTGGGAACACAATGAGCTGTCAAAATTTCCTGCCCTGCTTCCACAGAATCCTTCCTTTTTCTCCAAAAAGGATTATTTATCTTAAGCTGCTAATTGTATAAATTGTCAGAACAATTGTTTAGCTTGATTTTAAGGTGGAGAGCAAAGACGTGTAAAGATCTTCTGGGGCTGATGAAAGTCCCATCAAAGCCAAATCAAGTCAAAGGGAAGGAGACTGATGTGTTGCCATTAAAGGCCCTTGACTTACGGAAATTAAAAATCATGTGGTATGGTGCAAATCTGGCACAATCCCAATTCTTAGGGATTCTCTGTTCAATGTACTTATATGTAATTAAAAGTAATAGAGAAGAATATAAAAGTTTTCCTAATCAGTTCACCAAGAAAGAGTGGAGGAAATCAGGTGTGGTTGATTTAGCCCACCACCACTTCCTAACTAATCCTTCTCAGAGAGAGACTAGGTGGCACCTGGTAAAGTATTCTGAAATAACAGATTGATGAGGTAGAGCTACTGGATAACATCTTTGACTCATCAGAAACTTGCCTTTCCTGAGGGCAGAGTTAATAATCCTGGAATGTAGGGGTTTTAGTGGTTTTTATTGTCAGTGGGAATGCAGATTTATTCTGCATATAGATTTCTGTAGTGCTTGACATAGTCCAAGCTTCTGTGGTCTGTAAAAATGTAAAATGATACAAATAGTTGATATTGATCATGTCAGTAATTTCCTACGACTTCAGGTCCTCAGGTTTGCTTGTTAAAATTCATTCACGTGTTCTTAACTTGAAGTTTATTCATTACCATGCATATTCCTTACCAATTTCAGGTAAAGTTTCAGCATTAAGACTTTACCACCAGTTGCTTGCATTATCTCTTTCTTCAGTATAAAAATTCCTCTGATGACCGAGATGGTTATTTTTTTTATTCTGCTGCTTATCAGCAACAGAGATTACTGCAGGATGATCTTTCTTAAATGAAATGATTCTCTGGTGTCCTGATTGCCATTCTAGATGTCCCTCTCTGTCCTTTTTCCAGGAGGAACTGAGCTTTCTCAGGCGCTCTTTTTTTACGTGAGCTTCCATTGAGTGTTGTCTGATGGCATCAACACCTCCCTCACCTCAGACTCTGTTGGAATTACCTTTCCTGAACTGTGTATATATTTTTGGGTTAGCAAGGCTTTAGTTCCATAGGACATATCAACAGCACTGTGAGAGGAAGTTGTGCTGCTAGTAAAATGGAAGTGGAAGCTGCAGGCATCTGGGCCGTAGAGGCAAAGAAGATCGCAGTAGCAGTGAAGTTTATTTAAAATAATTGTAGCTGTATATACCTGTATATTCCCAGCTTTGCGTTATCGTTAGATCTCACTAGCTTTGCTTCTAAGCCAAGGTCATTAGTTAAAAAAGAAAAGAAAGGAAGAAAAAACCTGTTCCCAGTATGAATTTTTTAAAGACCATGTAGTAATTGCTCACAAGCAGAAGTTTCCTTTCATCGCATCTTGTTATCTTCTTGCCTTTAGTCTTTTTCCAATTTAAAATTTTTGTACTCATCTCTTGCCTTCTCTCATACATTTGATGAAGTCCATATGGTCGAAATATACTGTAATGTTATTTTCCTACCTAAGAGCTATTTTATTTGAGGTAATTCAGTGACAGGCTTTATCTGGTTTTGGTCTGTCTTTGGAGAGCTCATGTTCTGTTTTCTTCTGTATTTGAGTTGTCTCCCTTCCTACAGCAGTCTCTCCATCAAAATTTGGGATCACAGTGTTAAGATGAGAGTTTCCATTTGTAACCCTGTATGATTTTGTTATTTTCCAGTACTATGGTGTACCTCTTGATCTGATAAGTCTGTTCTTTCATGTTCAGAGAGAAAAATCATTCTTTCTTACACTACTGTGTATCTTAAGGTTTGGGGTGTTTTTTTTAAACTTTTGGGGTTTGAATTTTGTGTCTTTCAAATAATTTGTTGAGTCAGTCAGGAGTTATATGTTTCCTAGTCTGTTAATGCAGGGGGTTATTTGCAGTTTCCTTTTAATTCATTGATGCATACAGAAAAACAGAGGCCTCAATTAAGGCATGCTTTGAGTCTAAACCCATTCTTTATTTGCTGATAGCTGATGGGTGGCAGGCTTAAGCCTGCCTTTTTTGTTGTGTTTTTTTGTTTTTTTTTTTTTTTTTTTTTTTTTTTTTTTTTTTTAATGTACCTTGTGCCCTGTGCTCACCATTGTTACCTTTCTGCATGAGTCAGCCAACGCAGTGGGTCCACCTGTGGTGGTGAGCAGTGCTTTTATGTGAGGGTGCTGACAGGGGAGCTCTGACTCATGGATGCCAATGAATCCTGCTTTACTGTTTTACAAACTATTCGCTCCACCCAGAGAGAAGGGAATAGGTTTGTATACCTGAGTTATTGCAGTTGCACGTGGCTTGAAACTGCACACCTCTGAGCTGCCACAGTTGAGGGGCAGGCAGAGGTTTACCTCTCCTGCCATGCAAAAGGGTGTGTGGGGTTAAGGGCAGCTCGGGTAGCTTGAGGCTGGATCCTTGGAGCCAGCGGGGGAGCTGTGGGTTGGCAGCTGGGCACAGGGAACACATGTTCTGTCGCTGGAAACAAAACAGCCAGATGAAAGTAAAGATTTGTGTTTACAATCTGAAGTGACTGTGTTTGAAATATTCTTAATTTGAGTGCATGCTCCTGTGTCTTTCATGCCCCTAAGGACCCCTAGAGGGCATAGAAGATTTTATCCCCCTTCAAATAGTCAACTTAATCATTCTGTTTGGCTTTCTTCCCTTAAACACAATTGCAAGCACATTTTAAGAGAACTTTAGATAGAAAAAATAACAGCATCTAACTAGGTCCTTCTTTCATGCTGGAAGATGTTTTCTTGTTTTTAAACATAAGCAGTAGAAGCTAGAACTAGCAGCCAAATTCTTCAACAACTTTTGTTTAGATTAGTCAGATGCTGTGTTCAGGTCCCCAGAGGAAGCACAATTCAAAATAACTAATAATTCATAATTGTACTGTGAACTCTGAGAGGCCTTTAGCAAGCTGTCTCTGGAAGTACAGTGAGTATGTTTTCAGCATGATGGCCTGTGCTCCTGCAGAGGAGGAATTGGTGTTGCAGAGAGCTGGAATACCCTGACCTGAGCTTCTAAATTCTCAAAACTTATTCTTTAAGAATATTTAAGATCTCGTTCTTGGGATTTTTCCCATGTGGAACTGGGAAAGTTACAGTACAATATACAATTTTTACATTTCCATATTTAAAAAAGCTATCTACTTTCTGTCTACTTTGAAAGAGGTTTTGTATCCCCTGCACATGCTGAGTAGCATCTTTCATCTCAAATGAGTTTTGCCCATTTCATCGATGTTGCATAGCAAGTCAGGTACAAATCAATGTGAGTTATATAGGGATACCATTGTATTGTCACTTTGTAATGCATCCTAAAGCTGTGGAAATAAATATACATTCTAAAGCTGTGGAATAATCTGATTTGAGAATGTCAGGTTTCAGTTAAATAAAGCAGCTTCTATGTTAGGAAGTGAAGGCAGCTGACGTTTTCCAGAATGGTCAAGAGCAGCAGTAAGAAAAACAAGACAAACAAAAAAACAACCCTCGTATTTTGGTTTTGGGCTTTTTTCATCCTCTCATGGTTTTGAGGCCAGTCCCACAGCTTTGGAGGTCTGCTGGACAGTGAGCCCAGTCCAAGGCCGAGCCCTTCATGTGTGATGCTGTGACAGTGAGAATTCAACTCACTTATTTGGACAAAAGAAACAAGACCTCCACCATACTCCTGAGAGTGTTCTTACTGAGCAGGAAGCTGCTCAATGGGAAGAACACATTTTTTCTTGTGCCTTTTTCTGATAAGAGAATCAGCTGTAGTGCTTTACCCAGTTACCTAGGGATGTCATGGAGATGATTTTTTTGGACCTTAGTTTTCCCTCTGGAGGAGTGTAATGTCACATTGAACAGAAAATAGATCTGGTCCTAAACAGCAGAGAAAGACAGCTGCCCCTTCTAATGTCTCGGGGGATTTTGTGTTTTGCAGGAGATGCACGGGTGAGAGGTCAGACAGGAGTTCTCTCCGAGCGCCGTGGCTCCTACCCGTTCATAGACTTCCGTCTTCTTAACAGTAAGTGCAACCCTTCCTTTGGGTCTGAATTTAATTTTTTTTTTTTTTAATCAGCATAGAAAGTAAATGAGCCAATGTATCTCATCGTATACATATCTGTAGTCCAGCTATCTTCACGCAATCAGCATTAATAATCCTATTATTTCCACGTAGTATTTGACTGTAAAATGTTGTGGTTATATATGAATAGTGTCCATAATGCAGAGCATGTCAAGTAAGTACAGTAGTGCCATGGGGCGTGCTGGGAAGAGCTGGGGTTGCTTCAGAATTAAAAAGATAAACCCCGATGTCCTTTAGCCTCTTAGCAGCAGTTGGAACAGATTTATGTGAGTCTGTTATCCGGTCATATAGAATTGGCACAGACAGAGAGCATGTGACAGCACTGACCAGTGGTTTACAATAACATTAATTTTTCCAACAATTAGAACCCAATCCAAAGCCCCATGGAGTCTTCTCATTGACGTCAATAGATTTCGGGTCAGGCCAGCAGTGAACATCTGTTAAAAATAATCTTAACCTCATTTTGATTGAAGTTATTTTGCCACTGTTGTAAATAAAGGAGGGTAAATTTAAAAGGGGGAAAAAAGACAAAGATACCAAGTTGGGCTTTTTTTCACCTGGTGAATTCTATATACTGATCACAGCCAATTAGCCAGTATGTAAATAAATAATAAAATTACAAATCAGAGAGCTCTTCATCTTGAGCCCTGTAGGATTGTCTCGATGTTGTGCTAATGCAGTGTTCGGACACAGACAGATTAGATACATCCCTGTGTACTGCACAGATTGCTCCAGTTAGCCTCTGAAACAAAAGTTATTTACTGTCTTCATCAAAACAGACCAAAACTCCAACCGTTTGTTTAGCGATTACGCTTTATAATCTTCCAGCCATTATGGTTTTCATTAAAAAGCAATTATCAGAGCAAACTTTAAAATCTTTTTGTAAGTGCTTTCCAGAAAAACTGGGAAGGGGAGAGGTAGGTGGCAGGAAGGAGAAGACCAGCTGCAAAGGGAGAGGTCTGGCTGGGAGTCAGGAGGAAAGAGACTAATAGGGAGGACTTGGGCTCTGATCTGCTGCATTTGCACGAGCTGGCAGAAGTACTGCAGTTTAGCAAAGTGCTTGCTCTCAGCTTTGCTCATAGAAGGTGTTTTCTAGGTCTTAACTCCATCCAAATGCTTGCTGTGGCTACGGTAGAAAGGTGTAAGGGATAGTACAGATCCGGACATTTTGCCAGGACAAGCAGTGAATAACATATACTGGTTGTGCAGAGCTCAGGATAATTTCATACTGCCAGTTGTCAATGATGAATGTGAAGAAAAAACTTCTATATGGCTAGCTGGAAATGTTGATGCCCTCATAAGGACTGAGAGAAAATACTTTATGAATGAGAATTGTTTTAGAAGAGAATATGCACTCACATTTGTGTGTGACTAAGTGAATTCCTTATTTGCTTTTTATTCTGAATACAAGCATGTTATTTAAAATTCTCACTGTATGTCTTCCCCAGTTAAAGAAATGAAAGAAACTGACAATAGGACTTTTGTTTTTATTCCTTATAGACAGATCTTTCCAGATCTGGGATGGGCTGGCGCTGCCCAGGGGTTGTCAGGGGAGAGGGCTGTGAGGAGGGAGGCTGAGAGACACAGCCTTTACTTGCGTGTGGAGCAGGGTGCTCTGTAACCTTTCTGCTCTACTGCTGAGCTTAAAAGTGATCTGTCTCTCTTCAGGCACCTCTGCTCCTACGTGGGAGGGCAGCTGGGTTTTATGCTCTCTTATGGTTTGGTTTTTGTTTTTGTTTTTTTTTTTTTGGTGTTTTTTTTTTTTCTGGTTTTGGTTTTTTGGTTTTTTTTTTCCTGCTTTTCCTTTATCTGAAAGTAGGCAGTAAGACTGATCATGACTCTGCAAGGAAAAGCAGTGATCCTGATCTGGAGTTTCTCATTGTGTTCAGTTCTACCTATACTTTTTTTCTGCATGGGGAGTGGTGTAGCCTAGTTTTTCAGTCCAAAGAGTGGACTGAAGCGACATTTATGACACAGGAAGATGCTCGGTACTGATGCATACAGATGTGTTTTGCCAGGAAGTAAACAGACTTCTATTTTATTTGTTTATATCCATCAATTTCTTCTTCCAGTGAATTTCTTCGGTGCATGCTGTATAAGCATCAAAAAGCATGGTGCTACATGTCCTAGTGTCAATAGGCAAGTAAATGCCAATGCTGCTTTTTTTTTTTTTTTTAACAGTATCTAAATCTTTAGGTTACATTTTTTGCAACATGTTATATTGAGGAGGTGAAGAGAGCAGGGCATTAACCAATAGGCAGCTAACAAAAGCTGCTGCAGTAATGATAAGTGGGACTAGGCAGAGAAAATATTATGGTAAACATCCTCACAACTTGCAGGGAATTGTATCGTAAACATTCCTCCAGCTTTTTACTAATTCAGACAAATGGAATTTTAACTAGAGCTACTTTCTGATATCATCTGAAATATTGTTCTGAGTACCACCCTTGTTTTAAAGTAGGGGGGACACAGCTATTTGAGCTAACATTTGTGATGCCATCTAAACGTTCCTCCAATGGCTTTTTGTAATATACAGAAACTCAGTGAGCATTATTTCACCTTGTCAGTGCTACGCTGTCAGGAACATAAGGATATTGAAAGATCCTATTGGAGGAGATGAAGGGTTTTTATAGCATCTTCCTGTCTTTTCTGGACATACTTGCAAGCCTTCCATGAGATGTAGTTGCACCTATGGCTTTTGGGACTCTGAGATAATTCTAGAATTCAGAACTGTACACCTCACTGTGCTCACATCCACTGCTCAGTCTCCATCAACATTCAACAGGTATTGATGAATGCCAGTGGGTGCTAGGGCAGAGCCCTGGCCATGATGGCAGGGGATAGCTGCAGTGCAAGCTATGCTGGGTTGCATGCAGCACATGGGCCAGGCATGCCTGAGTTAAGGCAACTGTAATTTAGTTCTCTGGTGACAAAGTTGCTCACAGAATCACTGGACTGTATCCCTCCAGTGACTAATATGCCTTGATTAAGAGAGATTTCATTATCCCTTGATGAGATGTGACTGTGGTAGTACATCATTTCATTGCATTAATTAAAAGTTTGAGGGAATTCCCTGCGATAAATCTAGTGTTGTAGGTGGGCAAGCAGCAACAACCAAAAAGACATCACCATATTATGGTTGGATTAGATGCTTTGTTTTATTGCCATTAAGATACATGGGTGATTAATAACTTTTATTTACAAATTTGCTTGTCAGTTTGTCAGAAAGCAAGGCATAGTGATTCTCTAGTTCCCATCTTCCTTACACTAAGTTATTCCTCTGTACTGAATGGATGAATATTATTAAAATGGTTTCTGCTTTCATTTTTTACATTTTATTGAGAAATTCTGCGTTAGGAATGCTTGGGTTTTGACCCAGAATCAGTCATCCCTTTGCTTCCCTTATCTTGTGTATCCCAGTACCCCAGTATCTGACAATTTTCATCTGTATAATTGGTATTGAAAGGATGGAGTCACTGTTCGCAAATGGTGTTAAAATATTTCTTTTTTCTTACACATTGCACAGCAAAAACTTACAGTGGGGCTTGAGAGTATCTAAAAGGTCAAAACATGTTTGCTGATATATTCCAAGGCTGTATCTGTATGTTGCCTAGGATCTTGCTGGCATTAAGCAGAAGCTGAATCAAAAAAAATGATAACTACTTTAAGCTTTGCTTAGCAAATAAATTAGTATATATTATATGTTTTTAGCAACAGATGGTGATAAATAGTGATAATAGTTACTACTCAGTCTCTTTTCCTGATTTGCAGTCTGAGTGGAGTCAAGCAAAGTCCCGTTTTTCAGTTTGTGCATAAGGTGATGCTTTGCCAGCATGCAATGAATTGTGTAACACAGAAATAAAAAGTATTGTCAGAGTTAGTAAAGGAAGATATGAATTCATGAAAAAGTCTCTATCTCAAAGAACCAAAGTCTGTGGATGTTTGAATCTGTGGTTTCTGCCTGTCTACAGAAAGATCCATTTGCAAAATTTACATTCATTTTTGGTTTTGGATTTTGAACAACTCCAAGGTTTTCAGGTAGGGCCCTTCTCCAGGGAAAATAAAACTTAACCACAGCCACCGACCCAAAACTGAAACATCAAGTATCCTGAATCCAAATGAATGAGGTTAAAAAAAAATTTGGTTAACTGTCTTGTTTTGTTGCCTTTGGCTAGAAAAGGAAGTGGGAGTGAGAGATGCCTTTTTAAATATTTCTGACCTGGGTTAAATTAGGACACTAGAAGTCTTGTGAGGAAGTTTAAAGGACTGATTGGATTACTCGGATCCCAACCCAGCCTGTGGAGATGAGGCCAAAGTTCCAGATGGTTATTAAATTAGAACGGGAGAGATCTCATGAGGTCTGCATCATTTCTACATAATACCTCCCTTAGTCCTCATGGATAAACACGTCCAAAAGATACTCATCAACTGTAGAGGCACCACAGACTTCTTAATCAGGTTAGCTTGCATCTTGTTTGAATGACAAGAATATTTCCAGCACTGAAGTCAGTTTATGGCCTTGCTTTCAGTTTTCCTCTTCAAGAAAGAGGAATCGAGTTTCTCTTAATAGTGTTGCAGCACAGAGGTTGTTCTGTTTTCTGGGGACACTTCACACTGCACTCAAAAATTTCTCTTGTCACTGGAAGTTATCCTGGTCTATCCTTGTCTTCCTGCACTCCTCCTTCAATCAAACAACAGAAAGTTTTCTTTGTTTGTTTGAGGTGGATTTTTGTGTTTCTTCTGAATGTTTGTTTTTGGAAGTTCTTAACTTCTGCAAAATTTAATACCAAGGTAGAGTAGAAATTATGTTCTACTTCCTGCTGCTCTTACTCTCTGTTTAGCTTTTGCTTTTCTTTTGTAGAAAATGAAAGCCAAAATGTAAAACTTGCTGATGTATGTGTTTTCATATGCTAGCAAAATGCAGTAATTGGGGCTACAGTAGCTTCAGAAAAAAAAATAGCTGTGCTGCAAACACACAATTTTAGTGAACATTGGTGTGATTATGCAGGTTTGTGCCATTTTTAATACAGATTTAGGATTCAATTCAACTGAGAATGTCCCTTTAAAAGCGTCCAAATTTTGCGTGACCCAGTCTGCTACCCCACCTTCTTTTCTCTGATTAGAAAAGGGAAAGGGTGTACTGAAGATAACACTGGGGATGCTTTCCAAATGACCAAAGGAAAAGAGAGAGCAAGGAGAAAGGATCATTAAGATGATAAATGAAAGCTGGGTTTACTGTTGCTACAGGTTATGTTGCTTTTTTTCAAGGGGGGTGGGGATGGGGGGGGGGGGGGGGGGTAGGGGATGTACAGTTTCCTGTTAGAGAAACTATAATCGGTTATAAAACATTTGCAGTTCTAGTGGGGGGGGAAGGGTTCTGAATGTGCTCCTGTACCAAGACTG
Organism: Tetrao urogallus; assembly: GCF_951394365.1. Lineage (NCBI taxonomy): Eukaryota > Metazoa > Chordata > Aves > Galliformes > Phasianidae > Tetrao > Tetrao urogallus. The sequence continues at coordinate 54,447,283 of NC_136814.1, read as the reverse complement.
ATGTGGCAGAACAAAAGCTCATATTGAAATGATAATGGCTTTGTGGTAAAACAACACACCATACTGTTTCCCGAGGGTTTGTAGGAGACTTAATAATTGTTACCAAGATGTTTGTTTTCATAACGATGATGGATGACCCGAATAAAGGCTGTAAAATGTGAAGAAAATCAAATCTAAATTCATCTGAGATTTGTATATAATCTATTCCTGCTCCTGTTGTTAAGGCTAATATTCTGTTACTTCTTTGGCATCTGCAACCCCAGTTCTTTCAGTCTTAGGAGTAATACGTTTTGGGGTGGTTGGAAAGTTGTAGGACAGGTGTTCTTCGAGTTGCCAGCAGTTGTGCAGGAACTTTGTAATTCAGAAAGCGATCTGTTACAAGCACCATCACCTGAAGCATAATATTTCAAGAGTAGGAAACCCCATAGCAACATGACTTAAAAAATTGGTGTTCTGGAACCTCTCACATTTCATTAACTATATTAGACAAAGAAGCATACAAACACCTCTTCTGTAAACAGGGCACTACATTGATTTCATGCAGTTATGCAGTAAGTTGAAGGATTTAATCTTAACTCAAATTTTTAAAAGTTTTGTTTTGTTCCTGCTGATATTTGGTTTTTCTCTGATGTGTTTGGACTCCCACTTTCTTTCTCATAGCCTCTTCCTCATTGGAAGACTGTTTTTAACCCATTCAAAGAGAAATAATACAGTTGTAACAGTGACAGCTAACAAAATAAAGCACTTGGTCTCCAAAACTGAGTTTTATCAAAAGTCAAGGAGCAGAGAACACAGTTTGCTCATACTTATTAATGTTTTGGAATTATATTTTATGTATTTATTTCTTACAAGGATAAAAAAGACAGTGAATGAAATAAAACATTTTTACTTGATTGTTACACATTTCAAAATACCTAATTTTGGATTTTAGTATAATTAGCAAGTATATTACAATAGTAAAAAAAAAAAAAAAACCTTGGGCTTAAAGTATTAAAACAATGATCCTGACCCTAAAGCCCCATTGTTACTTAGCCTCAGTGTCATTTTAAATACATTAGAGCAGCAAGTGGAAACAAAATGTACATAAGAACTCTTTGGATTCCTCTCTAGGTTGAAGAAGTCTCATGAGACTTTCTAAATTTGCAAGATTTTAGTACAACACTTTGCAATCTGTAGACAGTATCTAGTGTAAGGTGTTCATCTCCATCTTCTTAGTTGTGGTGACCAACTGAGATTCAGAAGTGCAGCTGAGACATTTACATGAGCATCTTGGTCCTTCTACATTAGGTTGAAAGCTGCCAATTGACAGTTCTCTGTAGGTTTATTGTGCTTTGTATGTTTTCTCAGTCCTGTTTTCAAAACTGTAGCTGCTTTTGTGGAGGGTTTTTGGACTGTATTGCTCAGGGTAATGGGAAAGCTTGGACAGCGCAGAGAATAGAGGTTACCTGTACTACTTCTAATTTACCAATGCCTTCTCCAAAGTTCAAATTTGAAATACGAATTTTGGAATGAATTTTTACTTTATCTTTGTAAGTTCACTATCCTTACCTATGCTGCTCCTGTCTTTTGATTGATGTAAAAAATTCTTAATGTAAGTGAGGAGACACAGGTTTTTTTTTGTTTTTTTTTTGTTTTGTTTGTTTGTTTTGTTTGTGTTTTTTTTTTATTGTCAGTGCTATGTATTCATCTTTGTAAGAGAAGATTAGTAACCATGTCATGCACTGTTTGCCAAACAAGATTTCAGTAAATGTAACCTAAATGCCTGGCATGATTTGACCAAAAAACAACCAAATAAACAGTGGATAAATACCAACTGTTCCTCTTAAGTCAATTAAGTCAATTAAATGAATGCATCTTGAGCTCTTAATAAAAACATTCTAGTCAGCTGTCAAAGCAGGAAATTGTCTCTGGTATTACAGAAGCTAATTGCTTCCCAGGGTCCTCTCTGTTTTCAAATGATCTGGGCAATAAATTCTGATCCTCTCACTTTATCCTTTGGATATTTCAGCACTTCTCCATCAATCCTGCCTGATTCTTGAGGCGTATGCTTGGTGAGCAATGGATAGGTGCCCAGTGTCTTTACATCCTCAGAACAGGGACAGGGTACTGTAAATTGTATGAGTCAAAAGCGGATGCTTAAATGTGATTTGTGTATGCTGTTTTTGTTTTCCATCCCTTTAGAAAAGGAAAGAAAAGGAAAAAACATTTTCTGCTTCTGAATCAGCGGGCTTTTGAAAATTAATAAGCCTGTTGTTACCCATTCATACTGCTGAGTGACCTGCTTTTATTGTGCACTGAGCTGCAATAAAATAAAAAAGGAGATGCTGTGAAGGAGAACTCACAGACATTATTTGAATGCATAACCAAGTTTGTTTACTTGAAAAGAACAATAACAGTGTAATGAATGTCTGGTGTAGTGTTAAGTACATCCTTGTCCAAATTTGATTTATGTGATCGTTCCTGGATGTTAACTCAACCATTGTTAACATAACCTCTGTAATTTTTATGTTCGCACTGCCTGCGGGCACGCTCCTGCTCAGCAAAGAAATCTGGAAGAAAACTTGTAGCAGCTCCTAGTGCAGGAAACCTCTTTCCCTGAAATAACAGCAGTCGGGCTGTAGTGTGCCATAGGTCGTGTTAAGGTGACCAGATCTGTGTAACTGGAGGAGCTCTGTTAGCAGAAAGGCAACCGCTATGGCTTATTAACCTCTTGAAGGCTATGTGTAGCAACCAGACATTGTCTCTGATCTGATATTATGCACGCAAGATAGGGATGTCAAGTGACCTCATGAAGAGTTTATCTTAACTTGCTGCCTGCTAAAACACATCAGGAGATGCACTGTGAGCTCAGATGAACTGTGGTTTTGAATGTAAACATTAAGATTTGTGAGGAAAGCATGGATAGTCCTCAAAGTGTGGAGTTATGTTAATACAGTCCCTGAAGTAATTTTGTTCAATATTCAAAAATGGGATTCTCCAATCTCTGTGCTAGGCAGTAACTCCACAGGAGAAGAGAATGCACATCTCTGACTGAGACACGTTGTGCTGTTTTATGTAAACAAAACATTCAGAAGTTGCCACAGTGATTAAACACAATTCTCAAGGGAAGTTTTATGGGTATAAACAAAAGATATTCTTGCTCGCCTTTCATGTTAATTTCAAAATTGCATGTAATTACTAAATTCTTCCCACATGAGCCTTACAGTTTGTTCTCTTTAGACAGATATTATAGCATGCATTTTAGTACCCTGAATTCCACAATTGTCATTTTGATATCTAGAAAGATATTTTTGATTAATTTATGTGTAATTCATTTTAATCTAACTAGAAATATATCTGCCAGTAACTTTTTATCTTTTCAAGTCATTGTATGACTTACATCAGGTGTGATCATCAAAAGTTTGTGCTTAGAACTTAAATTGAAATTTACTATTGCCAATTAGGAGATGGTATGCTCAATGTGCAGCTCTGTCATTCACATCATTCACTTCATCTTAAAACTGTGTCTTGATTTTTGTGTCAGGTGGCGGATCCCATGCGCCAGGAATGGCTCTATGCTGTTGGGAGATTCTGGCTTGGTTTTGAGCTGAAGGCAAAATCTCAGCATTTGCTCTGAGCTGCTTTGCTTTTGACTCTTTTTGATCTTTTTTTTCTCACGTGGTTATGTTTTTAACACTGATGAGAGGAGGAGAAAGAGCGAATGTTGATGAGATGGTAATAGTTGAGTGTTGCATCATAATGAGGCATGTTGCTCAGGATGATACAGTAACCCAGTAAAGCCTATAGTAATCATTTGACAAGTCCCATGACTCATAGACAAATCAGTTGTTATTGGAATGACCTAAAGGACATGCTTTTAACGCTAAATACTTTAAGACAGCATCCAAAGTCTGCATGTTGATAGACTGCGATGCAGCATTTGGGCACTTCTGTCAAGAGCCCAGTTTGAAAATACATTTGAATAGTGTGAATTTTTTCTCATAAGAGTAGATGTGCAGGGCAACAGATTGTTGTAGGTGACCTTTATTTGCATAGTATTTTGCATGTAACATAATGTTTATCTGAAGCAGGTTCCGTTTCAGAGGTGCTGTCTGCTGTCTCCGTAGCTTGTGTTTCAGTTGAGACCCATGATACATCTGTGAAACAGCATGACATAGCATCAGCAACAAATTTGATGGTTCAATCTGGAAAATTTTTCACAATAACAAATGTTTTATTTCTACCTGATGTGTGAGTGTTTTGGTAGTGTTGTCTGTGCTGCTGAAACAGCCAGGTAATCCAGCGGATAGAACACAAAGTTCTTCAAGTGTATTTCTGCTTGTTGGGACTGCCCAGACCATCAGCTCTAAGATCATCCATCTGTAGGAATTCTGTATCTGAATTTTAAACAGTGGCAGGTGTGGGGCAAAGATAGACTTAGGGAAATTGGGAAGTCAAAAAACAGCTGACACAGATTAAAAAAAAAAAAAAACAAAAAAACATAATGATTTTAAGAGTGTTTTACTATCTAGGAAATAAACTCAATGCCAGCAACTTCTTAGAAGCAGTAAGTGAAACAAAATGCAAAGACAGGAGCCTGCCAGACATATAGTTGTGACTGGATAACTGCTGCAATGTATATATGTTAATTACCCTTTCAGTAGGCCGTGATGTTTCAGCATTTAAAACGTGTAACAGCTCAGGAAGGTATTGGCACATCATACCTGAAAATCTAACTCCAGGCTGGTAGCAGTGGCATTGTTACTGTTAGCATTCCTGCTTTTTCCAAGTTGTAATAAAGCTATTTTGTGTGGGTTTTTTTGTTATTAAAACTTAGTGGAGTGTTTGGCACAAATCCGTGCCTTACAAGTCTAAGAAAATACCTCCTAAGTTATTTTAAGTATTTGGTGATTACTGACTTTCTATCACTCCGTAACTATGTTGTTTGAGAACTGTTGGATTATATAAAGAAGAAATTTGCTACAGTAAGTGCTCACATCTGCTCCTGGAGAAATCCAAATATTGAACCATCTAAGGTTAAAAAAAAAATGAAAGGAAAAAAAAAACTAATCAGAACTTATCAGAAAAAAACTATTGGAATGATAAAACACATAAAAGCAATATCCAAATAATATTTTAATTTCACAACAGAACAAATGAGCAGCCCCGTGGAGAAGAATCTGGGGGTCTTGATAGATGAAAAGCTTAACATGAGCCAGCATTACTGTTTTCTAAAAGGAGTGCTTAACTATCAATTTCTTGCAAGGTTCCTCCCATCAACAAAGCTGTCATATCTTTCTTACAACCTTCTAACAACTGCCTCTTTTTCCAAAACTTAGACCTGACTGCAAAATGCAAACATTCCAGTTGTGCATGAGGTTCTGTTAAAAATTCAGATGGAATGACTTAGGTCACTGCCAGCTTTAGGAGGCCTGCATAGTGCTCTCTTCTTAGCGGTAATTTAATTACACTAATGACAGATTTAATCACTGTACAAGAGCTACCCTTTTTATTCGTTTTTCTTTTTTTTTCCTTTTTTTTTTTTTGGTGTGTGGCATACTTAGCCACACGTTTCCTAAAATTATCTGGATGCTGACTTGGAGGAACGTATTCTTTTGTATAACTAAAAAGGGAAGGAATTACCTGTGTTTACATCCCAAGTGGGAAAAGGACATTTCCTTCATTTATAGTTTGCTGTGGTATATGGAAAGTGTAATGCAGTGGGGCTGTTAACCTACTCTTGCTTCTTCTTTTTTCTGCCCTTTTCCAAAACTGAGTCATGCATTTGTGCTCTCAGGCCATATTTTGAATTCTCTCTTGGTGTCACGCTTTTGTTGCAAATTGCTGTATTGCAAATGCTGTGCATAAGGCCACCGGTGTCTGCTTGGAGTCTGCCCAGTATAAAGAAGTGCTGTTAACTTCTTATAAGCTCCACTTGTGGAGAGAAGTTCCCTGTCTGTTTGCCTGCAAGAAGCTTTCCATTTTACTATGGATCACGAAACATTACTTCTGTTTTTTTGCAAGAGACCAATCATGCTGCTGTGCCAGTCCTGTCTAATTTGCCTACCTATTAACCCCTCCACAGTTACATGATATATTCCTCCCATGGTGATTTAGCTTGGATCACGTTAAAGCCTGTGGCAGTGTCTTGAACTCAGACCTTCCAACTCCTATATTACTACTCTGTTTACTGGGATGTATTTCTTTTCTGAACTAAACAAATGTATTACGCTGAGGTATAGGAATTTGAATGTTTCCCCTTCATGAGGGCTGGCAAGAAGCATGAATGTTATCACTTCTGACTCATTATAGCAAATTTTTTGCTGTGTCTCTCTAATAAATAATTGAGAATGTTGTCCTTGATCTTGGTCTTCATGGTTTCTGTACTGATTGCTTTTTGTAGATACAACACTCTCAGGGGAAATTGGCACCAAGAAAAAGGTGAAAAGACTGTTAAGTTTTCAGAGGTATTTCCATGCATCCCGGTTACTCCGTGGAATCATACCACAGGCCTCTCTGTACCTGCTGGATGAGGACTACCTTGGGCAAGCACGGGTAAGATGGGTCTCCAGATCTCTACGCATCTTAAAATATTCCAAGGAGTGTAAGTTTTGTTTCATTGTTCATATAAGAAAACGTGGGAATGGCCTCAAGTTGCACCAAGGAAGATTCAGGTTGGATTTTAGAAAAATCTTCTCCAGAGGAGTGGTCAGGCACTGGAACGGGCTGCCCACAGAGGTGGTGGAATCGCCATCCCTGGAGGTGATGAAGAAACTACAAGATGTACTAAGGGACATGGTTCAGTGGGAAATGTTGGTGATAGGTGGACAGTTGGACTGGATAATATTGGAGATCTTTTCCAGCCTTGTTGACTCTGTCTGAATCGTTCTAAGCAGTCCTCATAATACAGCTAAATTTGGTTCTTAAACTTTGGTATTTCAAATACATCTCTATAGCTTTCCTGAGCAAAACTTTAATCGGGTAATTGGTTCCTGCAACTTCAATATGGAATAATGATTTCAATCTACTTTGCAGTTTGACATACTAACTTCTTTTTGTATTTGTTTTTCTAGCATATGCTATCCAAAGTGGGAACATGGGATTTTGACATTTTCTTGTTTGACCGCTTGACAAATGGTAAGTACTTGTAATGGTAAGAAAAATATGTATCTAGTTAGGGTATCTTATATATGACTATCTTAAAAATGTCCAACTAATGTTTTACTAAATTTTCCAGTTTACGTTACTGAAGAGACTTGGACACAATTAGCTCCTCTTAAAATCATATCCTTGATCTTTTCAAGCTTTTACCAGAATGTTCATAACTACTGGAAAACATTTAAAGTGTGGGTTGTTTTTTTTGTGTGTTAATGTAATCTGTTATATTTTTTATAGTCACGTTTTGCTTATTATGAATTATTTATTAGTTTTAAGGAAGTGTTTCAGTTTCCTTTATGTAGGAAACTCCAAAGCAACTTTAAAACAGGCCAATTAGATACATGAGTAGATCAGTTGATAATGCCTTTAACCAAAAATACCTTTACTTTGGGTCAACAATCTGGATAGACTAAAATAGGAAAAGTATGTAAGGTGTTAAAACTCAGTGAAACTGGAGCATGTCCAGAGAAGGGCATCAAAGCTGGTGAGGAATCTGGAACACAAGTCTTGTGAGGAGCAGCTGAGGGAACTGGGGGTGTTCGGTCTAGAGAAGGGAAGGCTTAGGGGAGATCTTATTGCACTCTACTACAACTGCCCAAAAGGACATTGTAACAAGGTGGAGGTTGGCCTCTTCTCCCATGTAACTAGTGATAGGACTAGAGAGAATGGCCTCAACTTGCACCAGGGGAGATAAAGGCTGGATATTAGGAAAAACTTCTCCGAAAGAGTGGTCAGGCTTTGGAACAGGCTGCCTACAGAGGAGATGGAGTCACCATTTCTGGAGGTGTTCAAGAATCTAGGAGATATGGTACTAAAGGACATGGTTCAGTAGACAATATTGATGGTAGGTGGGCAGTTGGGCTGGATGACCTTGGAGATCTTTTCCAACCTTAATGATTGTATGATTTTAAATATGTGCCTGTACTAGCATGTGCCAAGTAATATCTGTGCAGTGAATGTGGGTTGGGCAGCTGCTGAAGAGGTCACAATCACACCTTTGGCCTTTCTGTATTGCTTTTAGGAATGAGATCCCCCAGTCCTTGCTCCCAATCTAAGTAGTTTGGCTGTGGCAGAAAATGTGGGAAAGCTGGTTTAGAGGGTAATTTGGCTGAGCAACTGTCAGGGAAGAGTGGAAAGAACTGCAAATGGCAAGGGAAATAAAAACATTTCTTCCAAATCACCTTTCTATGCCTCTGTTCAGTAGTCAAGGCCAAGTAAGCCTCCATGTCCATATGTTTGTTTTCTTTCCTGAGTTACGTTAAATGAGAAAAGACTCCCTTCAGACATTGTTTTTATTTTGTATGGGTTGGTTTGTTAGGTGTTTTTTTCTAACCGTTCTGTAAACGTTGGCATTGAATTACACAGCGCAAGCTTTTCTAAGCACTGTGTGTACGTATAATTGATCATATAATATAGTTTGATATATAGTTAGGCTCAGTTTTGTCAGTGTTCCTGCTATGAAATTCACAGTCAGACCAACATTACCAAGTGGGACTTGAGATCATAAATCAGTAACTCATTTTTGTGTCCGCATCATTGTGAGATGCACTTGCAGCTGAGCTAGCTGTGTGCATTACGTACGTGTTTCACAGTCATGTATAAAATCAAAAGCTTCAATTTACAAGCTACAGAATTCTCATTAAGTAATCGATTTGTACAGTATGGCAAGCCAAAATGGCAAAAAAGCCATTTGCTCTTTCCTGTCATTTCTGGAGGGAACTTGGATTATGAAGATGGTGTGGTTTACAGACAATCCTGTCAGAAGATTTCCAGTGGATCGATTGGCCTTCTGTGTCTAACTGAAATAGCAGATGCAGTGGGACACCAGAATAGCATTTCACTGACACAGACAAACTGTCAAGTCTTGTTTGTGCAAGAGAATAATATATATAAGCTATTATTGAGTATATGAGTATCATCTAAGCCAATGTGTTGGGAACTAAGGTGATAGGAACCAAGTAAAAGGAAACTACCAACTTTTTTAGTCTTGGTTGATAACTACACGTTTAAAGCAATCTAAGCTGTTCCTCTCTGCTTTTAGGAAACAGTCTCGTAACACTGCTTTGTCACCTCTTCAATGTGCATGGACTTATTCACCATTTCCAGCTAGATATGGTTACATTGCATAGGTTTTTAGGTAAGTGCTCACCTTTAAATCATCATTAAATGCAGGTTGCAGCTTAAATAGAGCCTCAAAAAAGGCATTGGCTTGTTCTGCATATCTGTGCAAAATCACAATGTTGTTTTAATTACTTCAAATATTTCTGTGATATCTACTAGGGTACAATTAACAGGCAGTAGGGGGTCTCAATTCAATACTTGTTAGGTCAGTTGAGTGTCTTAAAAGACTCTGTATTGGACTTAAGCATCTCAGTACCACAGTTGCACTGATGATTTAGAAAAATGTCATGCAGAGATGTGGCAGGCAGAGGAGGCCCACACAGACAGATGTGCATTGCAAGACCTACCCGTGCACAATACAATTGTGGTACAGCAGCATTATTTCACTAATAGACCACTGAGACCCAGGGCAGTTAAAAGCTTAAGTGCAAAATTTAACAAATTATATCAAGCTGTCTACACTGAACAGTGTTGATGAAAGCCCCTGCTGCTGTTACTGCCAACAGAAATATTAGCCCCATGCTGTTTGTGAACCAAAGGAAGGAATTGGCCAAAATCAATTGCTTTCTGCATTATGTTTTGAATGCAGCTGAATGCTGTTTTTTCTGAGTGTCAGATAGAGTTTCAAAGGCAGGATCTCTTAAAAAAAAATGCACCAATTACTTCTGGAAGTCTTTCCTCTGATGTGGAGACAGATCTCCCTGGCTATTCTAGCTGCTGTGGCCTGACATGAGGTGAATATTCAGTTAATGAGAGCTGAAGCACGGAGGGTATAAAGGGTTACTCACTATAACTTCCGATTAACTGAAAACAATGTGTAGGCTGGGATTTGCTTTGATGTAGCCCAGGCTGGAAACAAGCACTGTGGTAATTTTATCTGTTTGATAAATTTGATGGTGTGAAGAAGAGCATTTTGGGTGAGGGCACATGCAACTTCTACCATTTGAGTTGCATTGCCCCAAAATGATGCAGGCATTGCTGCAAAGAGCAGGTGAACGTGAAGTACAAACCTCAGTGGTCTTCTGTGCTAGTGCAAATGAGAGTTAACAGGGATGCATTCAGATGGAACTCTTCCAGTTCCACAAACTGAAACAGGAGGAGAGACTAGTATTTTAAAATGGAAGCACAGATGTGGCTGTCACAGGAGATCTTTCTTCAAATACGCAAATGCAGTATCTTTTAATTCTCTGTAGGAATGCCTTGGACTGTAGTCCTCAAACAGCAAATGGTGCCAGGATGTGAGGGCCTCTCCTCCTGCTGCTGTAAATCAGACTGTACTGCCGTAATGACATATTACTCCCCCGTGACAGCAGCCTAAATAATTACACTCCGTTGTGGATAAGTTTGCCTTTCTTCCTTGTTTGTTTTACTCCTGAATGAGAGCCTTCACTAAGGCAAGAAAGAGTTGATTTATGAACTAGACCAAGTGTATCCCCATGGGCCTCACAAATCCTTTCATGCATTTTTTTTTTTTTTTTTTTTCTGAAGGTATCGCAATAAGAGCACCAGTCTAAGTTACAGGTATTTGAAGAAACTCCTTAGGCAGCTGAAGGCAAAACCTCAAATTGTATTTTAAACCCAGTTCCCAGTTGTGGTCATGGAATTCAGAGACAAAAGGATCTTTGTGTTCTGTTTTGTTTTCCAGTTATGGTTCAAGAAGATTACCACAGCCAGAATCCTTACCACAATGCTGTCCACGCTGCTGACGTCACGCAGGCTATGCACTGCTATCTAAGGGAGCCTAAGGTAAGGACAGCCTTTCACATTGACGTTGCTTTCAGATAATGCTCAAAGTTGCTTTTCCAGGATTAAAAAAAGCAAACACTTAAGTACTATTTTTTAGATAGCAGAAAATTATTGCAAACTTGAAGTCAGCTTACGATTTCAAACAAGCTACTCAAGTCACCTCCCCTCCTGTGAATTATGTGTCTAGGTGCTGTTGTATGAGCTCTGGCAAGTTTTGCTGTGACAGTGTCACCAACCATCCACCTGATGTGGCAGTCCTCCCAGCAGTGCCAGTAGAAGGCAGTGCCCGCCCATGCCTCGGTCACTTCAGGGCATCAGCCCTCATGTCAGTATTTCAACACACTAAATTTGGCAGTGGAACACCAAAAGTGGGCATACAATCCCTTTGACTGGTCTTGTTGAAAGGGTGTCCTCTACATGAGCCAGCAGCAGCTTCTTAAATGTTGCAGTAAGCCCTCACAAAATGAGAATTAGACAAATTATGATGTTATTTAATGCATTATTGGAAGGCACTTTAATACTGTAATCATAGAATCATAGAATGGTTTAGGTTGGAAGGAACCCTTAAGATCATCTAGTCCCCTAGACCATAGGCTATAGGCAGAGACACCTCTCTTTAGACCAGGTTGCTCACAGCCCCATCCAGCCTGGCATTGATTGCTTCCAGAGAGAGGCATCCACAACTTTTCTGGGCAACCTGTTCCAGTGTCTCACCACCCTCACAGTAAAGAATTTCTTCCTAATATCTTGTCTAAAAACCTCTTCCAGTTAAAAATGATTTCCCCTTTTCCTGTCACTACACGCCCTTATAAAAAGTTCATCCCCAGCTTTCCTGTAGGCCTCCTAAATAATGCTGAGCCACAGTATAAAAGCATAACTAATCTTTCCTGACCTGACTTAAACAAAACAAAATTATGCTAGAATTAGCAAATGTTTTGACCAGAATATAAAAATTGTGAGGACAGGAGGAAGCCTCAGTTTTCCTTCACTTCCATCTCCTGCAAGATCTGCAAGTCTCTCCTGACAAAAAGTGCAGAGGACGGCCAGCATCCATCTCTGTACGAAACTTGTTAATTCCTCATCCCAGCATGCTTCTTTCGTATCATAGACTGTACACACTCATCACACTAGTAATAACTAACTCACTCTCAGAAACATTAGATACTAAGTCTTTTGGTTTTCTTTTTTTTTTTTTTTCCAGTGACAACACAATTTGCTTCTGAATAATAAACTACATAGTAGAAAAAGTCTGGGTGGTTTTTTCAGATTTGTATGTCTGAAGTTGGAAAATTAAATAATACTCTTCTATAAAATACCAGCATCTGATCTGACATAATCTAATGGCCCATTTTGAAATTTCAAAAATTTGTAAGCACTGCATTTTAAGCATAATGCTGTTCCAGAAAAGTGAAGCATGATGTGTTGTTGGTGTTGTTAAATAATGAGCGAGGATACTAACACACACTGGCCTGCTGGTGTACTTACTATTTTAAACTGAATCTTTTAGTTTAAAACCTCTCAAAAACCTGTATAACAATCCATATATTGCTATAAACAACAAAAAGATGAGAAATACAGATTGTAGTAACGTTAACATAGTCTGATTCTTTGTAGATATTTGTTCAATAGTCACCTCGAAAAGGTTGTTCTCAGTTTATTAGTTTATTTTGTTTTTGATGTCTGTGTACAAAACTGAGCAGTTCCATGTAGTCAGCTGGTTTGTTTGTCTGCCAAAAGGGAGGGATGAGGCCAGGGTAAGTGTTTATTGTTTGCTTTCTTGTTGTGATTAATATGTGATTCAGCTTGCCAGCTTCCTCACCCCATCGGACATCATGCTTGGACTGCTGGCTGCTGCAGCTCACGATGTGGATCATCCAGGGGTCAACCAGCCATTTCTGATCAAAACGAAACACCACCTTGCCAGTCTGTACCAGGTAAAAATACTTACCAGGTTGATAATAGGTACAATGGTGTCAGTTTGTATTTCTTTTTTTCTTGAGCAAGCACGTAAACAGCAAGGATGTCTTAAATTGGCATGTTAAAGGGAACTTTTGCTTCACGTGACTCTAGGAAAATGGAACAACTAATGAATGCAGCAACTTAAAAAAAAAAAAAAAAAAAAAAAAACAAGATTAAAAAAACAAAGGAAGAGTTGTAGATATTTACACAAACATCCCAGAGGTATAAGGAAAGGACTTTAAAGCAGCCACCATAGGTCATGCCACAGACTGTCTAGACCAGTGTCCTGTTTCTGAGAGCAACCACTAAAAGATACCAGAGAGAAACAGATGCCTGGGATAAATACAGTATTGTCTCTCACCTGGTAGTTATCCTCTCTACTCCAACAAGCAGTAGTGGAAGGCTCCCTGAAATGAAAGTACAGCTCACTGATGGGTCAATGACCATCAATGAACCCATCCTCCACTGTTTTCTGTGGTCTTTTCTGAACCTGTTTAAACCTTTGGCCCATGTCAGTTACTGCATTTTATCTGCAGTTGTCATTTATGTATAATCAGGCTATCTTTGCTTGCATGTGTATGGTATATGTACATCTCTGTATTTATAGACTTGAGCGATGCCATAAATCATTTTGGTTTCACTAAATGTAATTCATAGTAATTAAATGGTGATTGTAGGGATGTAGGGATTTCTATCCTTCAGAAGAGTCGACTTCAGCCTTTGTAAGAAGGTATCAGAAATAGAATATTCTAAGTTAAAAATTAATCTAACTGAGGAAGACTCATTAATAGCTGTGTTTCTGTGAAAATAGAAATCAAGAGTTTGCTGTGACTTGCTTTGTATATGTCAAGAGGTTATCTGTTGTTTTGCCCTACCCAAGCAACATTTGAGTTTAACGTAAGAAATTGGTGGTATGTTCAATTGTCCTTGTGCCCTGAGACACAGAAAGAAGCTGGGCCCTGGGATTCCCAGCTAGAACACGCTGATGCTGAAAGACTCCAACCTTTATGACTGGCCCTGTCACAGATTGGAGATTTTGCCATAGTCCTGAAGTTTTTGTTAGGGCAGTCCTCTAGTTTTTAGGCAGTATTTGTGACAGAGACTTCCTAACATTCTGCTTTTAAAATAAATCTCTGCTACTGATAATTTCTCAAAAAATAATTTTAAAAAAGTGTGGGAAAGTAACCTCTAGAGATCGGAGCTAAAAACACCAGCCTGCAAGCCATCACATGGATTTTCTCCCTGCTTGGATTATCTCCCCTCCAGCCTAAGTGATCAGATAACTAATGGCAATTAGGCTTAATAAGGCAGTAGAGTGTACCTAGGTGGAATAGCTGACTCCTAATTGTTGGCAACAGCTTCAGGGATTCTGGCTGCCTGCATTTAACAGGGGTGTCATATGACTTCATGCTCACTTGTCACATGTTAAGTTGACCTTTCCTTTTCCCTGCTCCATGTACTTTAAATATGGGATACTGGATGCTGTACTGGCTTTAAGTTCTCAAATAGCAGCAGGCAAAGAGCGGGAATTTACAGAAATGGAAATCTGGATTGAATCCCTGACTTTTTTTTTCCTTTGGGTAACTATTAGTTCGATGCAAGGATGTGCTTGGATGCCTACATGCTAAGTCGTGCTTTGGCTCTCCTTCAGTGTGACCAAATGTCAGGCAAACAGGTTTCCATATAGAGCTCAGGAGTGCTCCATGCCAGCACAGTAAAAGTAGAGGCAGAGCAGAGGCTGACAGTCTCTCAAACTCAGCTGTGAGCCAGCCAGAGAGAAAAGGAAACAAGCGCCTCTCTCCACGCAGGTAAAGCATTTGATGAGCCGTGCTTCAGAGGGAGAACTGAGGTCTGACAAGGTGGGCAGAGGGCCCCCCAGTGTGCTCTGCTCTGTGCAGGTGGCTGAGAGCAGCCACTGCCAAGAGGTACAGAGACAAAAACAAAATGCAAAACACTTCTGTTGGAGTTCTGCTTGTAGCTGAGAGCAGGCAGGAGAACAGAAGGGAGAAATCTCCCTATAAACACAAGAAAAGATGGGTATTACACACGTGCATCTACAGTGTTTTGATTTGAAATTAACTTTATGCCATATTTTAATTCAGCAAGCCCAGCGTAATCTTTTCACAGATATGCTTGCTCTGCATTCTTGACCCAGCAATCTTTCCATGTTTATGTTGATAGTATGACAGAAGAGAAATGCAGACAACCCAGTAGCAATAGCTTAGCTCAAAACAGCTGCAGCAGGCATGCAGGGGCATCCCTTATTTTTTCCTTGGTCAGAGCACAGGGGTGCAGAAGCCCATCCTGATATATTTAGGCAAGAAGAGAAGAAGGATATTTAAGTTGGCTGATGAACAGAATTACTGTCAAAAGTCATCAGACTTGTTCTTAGCTTCATAGCTTGTTTTGAGTTCTTATGGTTGGAAAGTTGTTGTTTTGTTGTTGTTTTGTTGTTGTTTCTCCCCAGTAACTAGGGTTGATCTTAGCTAGAATACCTACAAGCACAGTGAACTTAACTCTAGAAATCCGGATAGGTTCTTCAAATTTGTCTAAAGCACAGATTTTCAGATCAGTTTTCTTTTGTTTTGTTACAGCAAACAATTTTCAACCAATTCTAGGCATCACGAGATGTGACAGATATGTAACTGTGCCATATGTACCTGCCTAATCCTTGCATGTATCCCTTTTGTTCCTACCAGAATGTTTCCGTGTTAGAAAATCATCACTGGAGATCTACAATAGGCATGCTTCGAGAATCACGGCTCCTCGCTCACCTGCCCAAGGAGGTGACGTAAGTGTCAGCTAGAGAAAATGCATCTCTTAAACTAATCCTTGGCTTCCATCACTCTCCTTCAAAGGGGCATGGGCAGAGAGGTCAGCCTTCAGAGTAGGCTGTCCAACTTTTTGGCTTGCCTGGGCTACACTGAGTGAAAAGGAGTTGTCTAGAGCCACATCTACAAAGATTGCTCCAAAAGTAATGCCTCCTAATTATTTCCATGGAAACTAGAATGAATAGAAAGAGCACGACAACACTGTTTAATGGAGCAAATTCTCAACTACAACACATTCTTTTTCAACACAGTAACCACCATTAGCTGTGCTTTTTCACTAGCAGTAAATAAGATCCTGCATGATGTGCTGATTACAAAAAAAAAAAAATCGCCACTAGCAGTGGTGACCCACCATCACTGTTACTACTGATGAAATGCACGACCCACCCACTGCCTCGCTGTGCTCACATTCGCTACTCGATCACCATCAATATTCAGCAAGCATCAATAAATGCCAGTGGGTGCCATTGTTTCCGTATGGAGGAGCTCCGTGACATGCACTGCTTCATGCCATTCTGTCACTGTCCCTCTGCTGCCATCTGTTGCACAACTGTTGGGAAGGTTCAACCCCTACTTCCTACCACCACCATCTGCTTCTGATGCCATGGGGCAACATAATAAAACAGGAGACATAACTTCCACAGCAACCCTCTTAAAAAATATAATGAATGTATATAAAGTAACTAAACTTATTTTAATTTTTAATGTTTTTATTAAAACATATACAGAAGCAACTGTATCTGTAACTGTAGTAAACTGTAGTAAAGCTAGTGGGATATGTGGCCTTCTTTCTGTGAAACTAACGCATCAGTTTGGTTTGATGGCAGTGGCTGCAATTCTCAGTGAGCTCTCAAGGTGTTTATCAGAGACTTTCTCATGAAAAGCGTCCTGTGGGCTGCAGGTTGGATGTGTCTGGAGTAGGCGGAATGTCCTGCTGCTCTCACCAAGAAATGGAGATCAAGACAATGAATACCCTGCAATACTAAGATTTAATTGCAGGTGACCTTCCCAGGAATATGAACAAGTTACCTGGAAGCAGTAAGCTGTGTTCCCCTCTAGAAATCCTTCACATCAAACCGACAACTTCTGTTCAGTACTACTTTAAAGCTGCATTATTCAGCACCCAGCTCAGAGCAGCTGGAGTAAGATGTGTTTTTCTGGATGCACCATGTTATTTGTTTTTGCCTTTCCTAGTCCTTTCTGGAAGCTTTCACATCCACCTACACAAACAAGTGTTTTTCTTCCCCATTATCCCTTCCTGCCAAAGCCATTTAAGCAGCTAGAGCAGTTGTATCCTATCAACCCAGCAGAAAATAACCAATCTGATCAGTTTGGATCCATAAAGATCGTGGAAGCTTTATGCTAGCTGTGGTTTATAGCAGATTGTTTTGAGCTATTAGAATCCAATGGTTCCATGACTGATGGGGCTTATTTTCCTTAATTGCAGACAAGACATCGAACAGCAGTTAGGCTCCCTGATCTTGGCAACAGACATCAACAGACAAAATGAGTTTTTGATTCGTCTGAAATCTCACCTTGACAATCAGGATTTGAGACTGGAGGATGCACGAGACAGACATTTTATGCTTCAGGTAAGTTCTAAAAATTTGTTACCGCTATTGTTTTCTTACTTATTTCTCAAGTAATGGTATTTCCTAGTACACATTAAAATAGTATAGGACAGCATGTCTGACCAACCGCATCACCTCACCTACCACTACCTCCTCTGTTACCTCCACCTGGCATGTCAGGAAAGCTTAAGATGCCTCTACTATTACCTTACGTGATCTCCTTGAGTTAAAAAGCTGAGAATGCAGCAGAAACATGAGTGTCACATGCTTAGAAATGATGATAAGCTACTAATTATTTCTAGGCCACCACATCTCTTTCAGATAATGCCTCTATTTTGTTCTCCTTGTGGCAAATATCGCTTTGCTGGTGTTATTTTCTAGTGATGTGCAGGAGTGCCCCCTTCTCGGTGTTCTTCCCCAGACAACCTGACATCAGGTGTTCAAGATCTGTTCCTGTGACTGATGTTCATAAGCTGTCTCTGTGGAAACAGCTGTTGCCATGGCAGCAGGTGTTTCTCTACTGGATCTTTCCAGCTAATGAAGAAACCATGTTTTATTTAAAAATCAAACTGATTCAAACTGATTCTTTCAGCTAAGCTTCAGTCATTAACAGGCTCTTCAAAATTAACCTCTACCTATTAACGCATTATTGTGATTAAAGTAGCTGTATATACGTGATTCTGTGCAGAAATGACATCAATTTCTTTTTAAATACGTAAAAGAGTGTAATCATTGTCATTTACAAAACAAACATTTTCACATTTGCACTCTGTCGAGGTTATGGGAAAGGTGACAGCTGTGAGGAAGTAAGTGCTGATCTGTTGCTTCTTCCCCTTCCAGAAGCGTGAGAAATGCAGAGATCTGCTAGTCTGTTCTCCATGAAACATGGTTTTCTGTCAGGTTCCTGCACAGCCCGCGCAGGGCAGGATGATGGGCTTATCATATTTCTGGATAGATTAGGCAAGACAGTTAGGCAAATGCACAGGGCTTACAGTTCTCAACTGTAGCAAAAAACTGTAGCACTTCCTTGAAGATAGATAGAAACTAGGACAGAGGCCTGGTGAGATTTGTTTAGTTGGAGGATTATTTGTGGAAGAAAGAAAAAAAAAGAAAACAAGGAGTTTTAACCTATCAAAGAATCTTGTTTTAATACACAGTAATATACAGTAATGTTAAGCCTACTCAATTTAATCCAGAAAGAAAAGAGGCTTGGAGACCTCCCTCCTCTGGTTAATAGATACGAATTTATACAGGAAACACTTCTGTTTTCCTCTCTGAGTGCCAGATGAATTCTGCCCTCTGTCCTGCTGACTAACTGTGTTCAGGTTATCTGGGAAGATGAGAGGCTCACAGCACCTTGTTCCAAGCAGTAAGATAGACAGACCATTACATAGCTCACTTTTCCAAAGCAGTTACTTGATTGTAAAAATCTCTTGCCATGCTGTACTCATTCCTCTGCAAAGCACGTAATAGCACTAGTTAGCTAAGTGAATGCCAGACAGAGGCAATGCAGAGGGCCCTGTGCTGAGTGTTGTAAAGGAAAACACACAGACATTAAAATGAAGTGTAACTAAAGTGAGATGAGAGGTCGCTCAGACCACAGGGAAGAGACGCCCAAATGGTCTCACACAGGCTTGGCTCGTCCTTCCCTCAGCATCCCACGTGGAGCTGAGCCAGGCAATCAGCAGGAGCCAGCCTGCAGCTTGTCTTGGCTTGCTCCTAGCAGGGAATATCCAGAAGATTTTGCCATCTTGGAATTTGGCCCTCCTCTTGTTCTCACTGCAGTAAACCATAGGGCTGAATGAAAGGTTTGTTAGCAGCTGAAGTAACTGTTCTTTCCTCAAAAGGAGTATTTGGGTGAGACTCAACACCCAACAGGTGATCTTAACCCTTCCTGCTAGTGAGGCCTGGGAGTTTCACGACTGCAGATTTACCACTGAAGCACTCCTGGATAACAATCTCTTTTCTCGCTGCCACTTTTCTCCTTTGCTTTCAGATTGCACTCAAGTGTGCTGACATCTGCAACCCCTGCCGGCTGTGGGAACTGAGCAAGCAGTGGAGCGAGAGGGTCTGCGAGGAGTTCTACCGCCAAGGTCAGCCCCTGCCCTGTGCTCGGGACACAGAGCTGCTACGTGGCGGCAGCCTGCCTCAGGCCTCAAATCCTCTCACAGTGTGCTGCATTTCAGCTCTTCAATTTCACAGAGGAACCCACAGCTTGCCTCCTCACTGAGAACCCTCAAGCCAGCCTTAGCATTTCCAAGCTGAAATCATGTCAGGGCTACAGTACGCTAAAATCGCGGACTGGCTTAGTTTGGAAGGGATCATCTAGTTCCACCACAGGCAGGGTTGCCATCCTCTAAATCAGGCACTAGATAAAGCTGTCCAGGGCCCCATCCAGCCTGGCCTTGAATCATCCCACCAGCCGCTGTGTTTTATCTCACGTTCAGACTCTCACTGCAGCTCCTACAGCAGTCTCACCCTCTGAGTTTCCCAAACATGACACGCTCTTCTGCGTACAAATGTAGAGAGTTCAAAAGCAGTTCCCCAGCATGGCAAGCCCACCTCACATGGCTTACAGGAACAAAGTAGGCAAGCCAGTACTCTGCTAGAACCTATTGCAAATGCTTCAGACCCCTGCAGAGAGCTCAGTCATGCAGGGCTTTTTTTAAACACAGTAATTGCACCATTTGGCTCTATCTGCATAGGCAAGGTCATGCTGTGCTACAGCACGGACGGGGTACAACAGAGTTTAATCACTGCTAAATTCTTTGTTTGCAGCATCCTGAGAGCCTCAGGCAAGCAGTACAAATTCTGGAAGAGCACACAATGAAGTACTCAATTCAGTTAAAATTCTGCTGTATGAAATTATTAAGCAACATTTAGGCTGGTACCTGGTACAGCTAGTCCTAACACTAACAAGCAAGGACAAATAGGACAAGTTAATTTTTGGCCAATGTCAGTTTAAGCCAGTGAAATGTCTTCGACTTCAATGCTTTTGCAGTAACAGAAGCGACTTGCAGGATGTGGGTTTGTGTTATCAGATGTATAGCCAAGACATGAGGGCAGTGCCCCACTTGTCCCATACCACATCGTTAGGGCCTTGAGGGATCACGCTAAGAAAGGCAGCAGCCCCAGCTCTTGCAAACTTTTGCTTTTTCACCAAGACTCCAAACCAAACACGCCAGCAGAATTTCTAAAATACACCTCTGAGACCAGTTATATGCACTATACATAGACCAGTTAGAGCTGTACAAGGAAAATAAGAGCAGTATATGTGGGAGAATGTACAAAAAACACAGTTTGACTGTCAGTAGCGGCTGTGTAATCCTGGTAAGTGTGCACAAAAGAAAAAAAAAATGTATACCATAGAGTAAGACATCATTATTACTTAAAATAATATGTATTATTTTAGAACTTTCAACCTCCTTAAAAACAATGCTGGGTCTAAAAGGTATTTTTTGTGACATTTGAAAACCATTGCTCCTCTGGTCTGATTTTAACTACAGATGAGGCAGGTAATACCAGAATTAGTGCACTGTTTAATTTTCCTTCTGTTGTGCATACAGAAGTTTGAGCTCTTTTGTTTTTGGTTGTGTGGGTTTTTTTTTTTTTTTTCTTTTTTTTTTTTTTTTTTTTTTTAACAAAACATTTCTAATGCCATTTTAATAGCATTTGGTTGTTTGTGAAGCTCAAAATGTTTCCCTGGTATTTCCTAACTACCTAGTTAAAATGAAAACAGTCTCCTCACATTTAAAACTCAATTGTGTGTGTAATAGAGAGAAAGGTAAGGCTTAGGAATGCACATAGTAAGTACAGGACTATAGAGTAAAAAATTCAAGTCAAAACTGTCCACTAGTGGGTATAAAATAAAAGTGTTTTTAAACAGAAACAGTGGATATGAAGCAGAATGTTTCTTCTGGTTGAATATGATGTTTTGTCTGCTGTAGCATAATGTTATTTATGGATACGTTTCTTCTAAATAGCACTTGCAGTATCCTTATTAGTAAATAAAATAGACAAGCAGAACAGCACAGCTTGTACACAGCTGTGCCGTAGGTGGGCAATAGTCTGTACCCCAAAGACTTGCAGCCTGGTAGTGTCTCTGAGACTGTAAACAATCACAAAAGATGAGTGTTCCACTCACAGTGTTTAAAAAAATACTGATTTGCTGCAATCGTTTAATGGGCTAATGCTTGAATGTGGAAACCAAATTTCCCCTCTGAGACAGGTGGTTGCTGTCTGCATGGCAACAGCATCTTCAACTGGAGCAATCAGAGCTGCTTTGCTGCTGAGCTCTTGTATGCAGCTGACCTGTGGTCCTCTCCTGCCACTGCAGCATCTGTGTGATCATTGCTATCCATTGCCTTTAGGCATAAAAGAAATGTTTTAACGTTCTTAGCTATCATGGAATGACCAGGGTTGAAAAGGAGCACAATGATCATCTAGTTTCAACGCTCCTGCTGTGTGCAGGGTCACCAACCACTAGACCAGGCTGGAATGCAGCTATGTATGGGAGTGTCCTGTATGATCCTTTCTGCGCCTGCAGGAGCAGTTTCTACTGACTGTTTTTAAGCATTGTCTCAGTGCCCAATTTAGTCGATTTTGCTGCAGTTGGGGTGGCAGCAAGGGTGAGCAGATCCTTCACCCAGCTGTTTATCAACAGTTTAAAGCAGAGTGTGGGCTAGTCACTGCAGAAGTCTTCAGGACAGTTCCAGGTTCACAACCAGAAACTCATCCTTCACTTGATCCCATACTGTGTTGTGAAAGGGGCAAGGAGGTCAGTCAACCACTTTGTTTCAAGTCCATTGTGTGCAGAAGACTGTGTGAGGATTTCCTGGACTACCAAGGGAATTAATGATGCAAGTTCAGCATAAACATAGATCCCATACCCAACCACATGTGACATAAATGTAAGACAAACTTGAATTACATCCTTTTTTCACATTTATAACCTCAGTCCTATGATTTTTAACACATGAATTGTTACTCTGGCTTGTAGTAGTGCCAGGCACCATCATCCTTCAACAGCTTTTTTCACAAGCACACAGTAGCAACCCACACTGCAACACAGCAGCTATCTTAAAAAGGAAGATTCTCAAACACTTAAGTGCTTACATTTAATGTTCATTCAAAAGTCACCTTTCCTTAGAGAGATTTTTCTTCTTTGCATGCTTACTCGGTTTGATACCTTGAAGAAAAAAAGATTAAAAAAAAAGGTATACTTGGACATTTAACGTGGTTCTCACTGGTGCCAGGTTCCAGCTGCTCAAAACTGTACAGCTGCAGTCATTGTATGAGTCTGATGCAGGTATGGAGACAAAAGTAGCAGAAATTCTTATTTTTTTTTTAATGTTGTAGGTGACCTGGAACAAAAATTTGAACTGGAAATAAGCCCACTTTGTAATCAACAGAAGGATACAATACCAAGCATTCAGATTGGTAAGTATTAGCTTCATTCTGTCTCCTCTGTGTTTATCTCAGTGTGGCACAAGCTCAAACAGAAACTGAAACACGATACGTGATAAAATCCATCTGGAACATAAACCCAGTGAATCAGCAGCAAAGGTCAGCTTTGTGAATACTGAACACCTGATCTAGGATTGACTTCTTGCTGTCTTCATCAGTTGACACACGACATTGTTTCAAATGCGTCATCAGCCAGTTGCAAGCTTATTTCTGTGGAATACTTTGGCTGTTTGGGATGATGAGGGAAAAGCATCCCCATGACTGCTGAGCGCACTGCAAAACCTCTCATTTAAAGTAGCAACAACATTATTTTCCTGTCCAGTTTCCTGCAGATTCTTCATAAACACTCCACAGTATGATGCTCCTGCAGAATCCAGAACATGGAAAGATTCATTAAGAGCCTTCAGGCCATATGCATTGTTGCCTTAGTTCTCTGAGTATCTGAGGGCATCCAGTCAGGGCAGCAACTCCAGTTTCTTCATCTTCCCTTCTTTTTAAAAACATCTGAGCTGTCCTCCATAAAGCCTGACACACTACCTGCAAAGAACTGAGCAGTTCTCTCCTCTGTGCTACACACTGCCATCCCCACAGCCTCCCCTTGCTGGACAGCAGATTGATTTCAAGCAGCGAGCAAGTTTCCATGACAGTGTTTGCAGATGACACTCAGCAGCCCAGTGGTTACTGTGTAGTTCACATTTCCATAAATGCATTTGCAGTTTCGCACCATATGCATGGGATGTTAAGCAGACAGCTGTATAACCATTAAATACTACCTGTCTCACACCAGAATGATTGCTTCTGAAGTGTTTATCTTCCTCTTCCAGAAAGTAATTTAATGTAAGTTGTCTCTTAACCCAACTCTATTGTTACAGCAAACTGCAGATACCATATGTAGATAAACCTGCTATCATTTGTCTGTCCCCATATAAAAGCAAGGATGCAATCATACACTAAAATGGGTTTTGAAGTATCCTTTTTTCTGAACTCGATTTTGTGGGAATCAAACTCCAGTTTATGACTTAGAAGTTTTATTTCCATTTGTTTTCATCTATCAGCGATTTTGCCAGAAGTACGATAACTTAAATACAAGCTTTTCCTGTTCATAAATACAACCCCATGCTAAGGTCACTCCTCAGCAGTCAGAACAGACTTATTTCTAACTTAGAGAAGCTGTTGCATAGTCTTCCCATGTGATATTAAAGGCCAGCACAGACATCTCAACTGCTGTCCTTGTCTGCACTCTGCAGTACAAAAGATATTTATGAATAGGACAGTATTCAGAAGCCCACAAGCTACTGCAGCCTGGAAAGTTCTGGAATAGGAAGCAGAATAGCCACAGCAGCACTTACTGCTATTGCAGCGGTAACTTCAAGCACTTTAAGGGGCTTAGATGCCACTACAACTCCTCTCATATCTCATGCACAGCTGCAGCTGGGAACCTGTTCCCCTTTTTCTAGAATAACTAAAATTTGACACTAAAAACCAGTGTCAGTTTTTTCTTTTCCCCAAGCTTACCCCAGACAGACAGATCCCAATCTTGGTGATGTGTGCTGGTCAAAAGTTGCCTGTTTCAAGAGGAACTGATAGTTGCTTGAAGGTTTATTGTCATTTCTCCTCAAAGTTTTCACAACTTGTAGCACTGTACTCTGCTGAGGTGCTACAGGGGATAATGCACTCAGGCAATGAATTTGCTCCTCACCTGCTGTACTCTCTTTCCCTAGGGTTCATGACGTACATTGTAGAGCCACTCTTTGAGAGGT
This sequence comes from Tetrao urogallus, assembly GCF_951394365.1. NCBI lineage: Eukaryota > Metazoa > Chordata > Aves > Galliformes > Phasianidae > Tetrao > Tetrao urogallus. The sequence goes on along the minus strand of NC_136814.1, from coordinate 54,422,692 downwards.
GGGCCCAGTTTACAGGAGATACGCCCTTATCTGAAAACATGTTAAACCATCTCAGGAGGAACAAGGCAAAGTGGAGGAGTTTGCTCCATAAGCAACACAGCAGTAGTAGGAGCAATGACCACTCAGGTCAAGTAACTGACAGCCAGGAACAGACTTTAAACGAAGAAGAAACTCCTTAGTGGCAGCTTTGCACTTTTCCTTATAGCACTGCTATCTTCGTCTTGATCACAGCAGCAAGCAAAATTCTGAGGAGCTAGGAGCCTCTTGTCTAGACCATGGAAAGGGAAGAAACAGCAAAGCAGATGCTCTAAGGGTCCTTATGAACAAGCCCGTGGTTCTGCTGGTTCCTTTCTGGATCTCCATCTTTCTCTCCCCTCTCTTCATTCTGCACATGCCTGATGCCATCCGTCACTTCAGATCATGAACTGCTTGAATGCAGGTCGAGCCAGCAGAGCTGAAGCCAAGCCAGTTACTGCTGCCATGAAGCAGGGAGGATTACTGAGAGAACAGGGGAGGATAGAGGCACTCTTGGTTATGTATTCATTTACCATGAGTCATACTGTGACATCTGTACAAAGTCCCAGAGCACCATACGCTTTCCAGTCCAGCAGCTGGGCTGCGCATGAAACCACCAGCATCTTCAGAACCCAGAGGACACTGGTTGAATGAGACAGCGCTCACAGAGGGCAGAGAGAATACGGTTATTTTAGTAATTAAAATAAAAGCCTTTTTAACTTTTGTATTCTGTGCACTAAACAGATGTATGAACTTTGGACTGAAGTTACACAACTCCATGTACACAACTCCAGTGTAACAAGGCTCATTTTGGTAATCATTTTTATGCCACTTTGGGTAAAAGAAAGACGGGCATCTTCTCATTGCAAGGAACGGTATTCCCTGGCAAATGAAAGGGAAGGTGTTGTACAGTCTAACCCTTTGAAACACGAACAGATCTACCTTTTGAGTACTGTTTCAAGTAATGTGTTTATATTCATATGTGTACATTTTCTGTAAATATGAGACGCTACTGATTCCCATGCCAAAATACTGGAGTATTGTGGGATTGCTACCTGTAAAAAACATTGGCACTGTGAACAGAATACTGTTAGTTTTAATACAAGAGAAACCATTTGTAAATATGGTATAGAGTTTATTAATATTCACCATTGTTTGTGGATAAAAGCCTTAACTTTTAGCATCCTTCATCTTCTGATAGCTGCCAAAATCATATGATTACAAGATACAATTCTGTACTGCCTTTCCACTATCAAAGGTATATCACAGGTCATTAAGGAATGAAGCCTGGCAGGACAACTTCTTGAAAACTTCAAACACATTCCATATGGATCCGTGCTGTTAAAACCGTAGCACCCTGCACATTCAGTATAGGCAAAGGCTTCACAGAGCCTGAAGTTTTTGTTCAAAACAAACAAGCAAAGCCAGAAGCCCACAGCTACAACCACAGTTCAACAATTCAATCAAATTAACATTTATTCAAGAGTGAATTTTTATTAAATAGCATAGTGAACTAAAAAGCACGACATCCTACTAATTCTGGTGTCCAGCTGTTTTCTTAAGTGATCTTGTAGTGGAGATCCCCCCTGTATTCTCTTACTTAGATAGCCAGGATATAAAGGCATTTGTATTTTTCTTTTCATTAAAAAAAAAAAAAAAAAAAAAAAAAAAAAAAAAAAAAGACAGAAAGAAAGAAAGAAAAACCTTCAACCGACTGCTAGATCTGTCTCACTCATTGAAGGAAAAAATGCTTTCAAGTCAGCCTGTAAGGAAAATCCTTGTAACTGTCGTAGTAGTTGAGGAATTCTATGAATGCTATGTTCATTTTTCTGAAAGATACATGGCCCTATTTGTGTCATAAACAGCCTCAGTTCATTCTATACGAAGCTTCCCTTAAGCTTCCATGATTTCACTGAGATTGCATTCTTGAGCACTACTGCATTGCACCAAAGCAATTGCCCTCTCTCCCCAGAGGAGCTAATCGTGTTTGAGCAAAGTGCAGCGTTGTTGTAAACCCTCAGCACATCAAATCAGCACAGCTGTTTTCCAAAAGAACTAGCAGATATGTCCACATAACCACGTTCAGAGGAAGTGTCTTTGGACAGACCAACAAAGCACTCTTTAAAGTTGGTGTTTGAGAGGAATAATGCTTGCTTGGAGAGTTGCAAGGGTAGATGCAGTAGAATTTGGTTTTAGTTACAGGGAACACTGACTTTGTTAGACAAAGTCTTCACGATCATAAGGTGACTAACGTTTAAAGGAAAACAAAAAGCACAAGGTTTAGTAAAGGATGCTTTATTCTACTAAGTCATTAGACATGTATCTTCAGAGAAAAGGACTGAAACTCAGTGAAATAGGAAGGTGGAAATCACTAGTCTCCTTCCTCTCTCTTCTAAACAAAACTCATATATTAGATGCACCATAACAGTCAAAGTCAAGGAGTTGTGGAAGAATAAAATTATTTCTAACTATAGGACATAAATGCCTTTTTAACCACCTGATGGTGGAGGTGGCAGCATTACCACTTTACAGCGTTTTAGAAAGATATTTCTTCATGACAGATCCAGGACAATTATTAGGACATTATACAAGCAGTATAATGGGCTGCCTACAAGCACTTAAGTACATACAAAAAAATATAATTTCCCTTGTTTTGTCTTTTATACTAAGAAATTGAAGTCATTTTCCATCTAGTTCAAAGAATTTTTTTAAAGCATTCTGAGGTTTAGTTAAATAAACCTGGTGCCTAGCAGCAAAAAAAGCTCTTGACAGAAATGTGCTGCTGAGGAGCATCCAGAAAATAGGTCCAACAGGAGAGCTTAGTGCATGTCAAGTTCTGTTACAGCTGCAGTGCATCCAAGGTTTTTTCTGTAATTAGAGCCTAAGGGGCCTATTACAAGACTGCTCTTACCAAGTTAAATCTTCCTCATAAACTTTGAAAAGCTGCTCTTAAAACAAACAGGGTTTTTTGCTGTTGCTGTTTGTTTTGTTCGGGCTTTAGGTTGGGTGCACTTAATGTTCTTGCTGGATTTCAGTCACCCTATCTAATGAAACAGTGCTCAAAATAGGTGGCTCCAGAAATGCGTCTGTAGTTGGAAGGCAAACCCATTACACAAGTTTGGGCCCAGACCAGTTTGCCTCAGGTGCTCTAGACAAAAGTGAGCTGAAAAATCAGGCTCTGGCAACAGATCTCTGGCAACTAGATTCACTGGAATCTGTGGTTGGACTAGGTGAGCTCAGAGGTTTTTTCCGACTTTAATGCTATCTTATACGATTCTCCACAAAACAAGCCAAACTGTACCTGCTACAGCCAAATGAGAAACACCAGTGCTTGGTGTGGTAAGTGCTTGGTATTATCTAGAGTTTAGAGAACATTTTGGGGCTGGGATTTCTCCCCAAGGATGCCAACAGGACAGTGTATGAACAGAATGGAAAAAATGTGCAGACAGTACAAAGTCTATGGATCGTTACCCTGGCAGCCCTATTAGCCACTTTACAGAAAGACTTAGTAGATCATTTTTCTTTGCTACTGGGCCACTACAGTTAAAAGACTCTCCAGTTTTAAAACTGAGTTGGGTTTTTCGTATATGTAATGAAGGAAGCAGATAATTGCTAAGAACAAGCATAACACACTCTAACAATGCCACACAAATACAGTTCACTTAATTGATTAAAACCAGTTTCTTTAAATCATTTCATCAAAGAGGCAAAGTCTGAAGAGTGGTAATAAGTGGCATTTTTACATTGGTTAGAACAATATGTACGTATGCACTTTCACTAAGTAAAGGTTTGACCTGCCTTTGGGTTTCTAAGGGCTGACATTCCGGAAACCAACCAAAATGGGAAAACAAGAACTATAACAAATGTATACTTCTGAAAAATAGAAACAGACAGATGAGTAGCTGACATTAAGTAGCGCCTCTAGACGATCTCTCTAAATCATAAATCTATTCTTTTCATGTGGACTATTGGTTTTCAGTAAGAAAATCAAACTCTCCCAGAACGATCAACGAGAAGGTTGCTACCACAGCAAATGGAATGATCTACATCTCAAACTGCACAGCTGTCTTAACAGCTTTTCTCAACTCTGGTTGAACTTTCTATTAGAAGTTTCCATCAAAACAGAGGTGGACTCCTATGAGCCCTTTCATATGGACTCTTCTTGGAAAGGAGAAACACTCCTGTTATTTTCAGGTATCAGATACCAGACATCATCTATAGCCTTCTATTCTAATGAACTCAGATAAGCTTTCCTTAAGATTCTCCCGCTCTCCTCCTGACACCATCACCCACAGACTCAATAATAAAATTTAAATTAAGATGCCGCAAATCTAAAACGAAGAAAAAAATCCATGCCAAAACCTAAACAAAACAGAAAAAAAACACAAGGCAAGCTTCATGCCATGAACACGTGTCCAAATTATTTTGATTGGTGCAAACTATTACTCTATTGTTTCTATAAGTCATCCAATATTTTAGGTACATAAACTTTCTGTGCAGAGCATAAGTTTGACTTGGATGTAAAAATATATTCTGCTTATCTCTGAAATCAAGATTGTATATGTCATGTTTATTGTAAAGCATTTTATATATACATAATCACATATCTTGTACAACTCTATGGGCCAAACACTGGTCCCACCAACTTCACCGGGACCAAGAATCAGCCCACATATGTGCGTATATTTGCCATATGCATCATTCTAAAAGGAAGCACTAGATTGTGTGAAAATGCTGTGACTGCTATGCAGTGATGCCAAGAGACTTAATTGTATCTTTTTTAACATACTGCTGTAAGTATTCATCATGTCAAAGAATGACAACTAATAAAATAAAAATTTAAAAAAAAAAAAGTGTCCAAAATTCATTGGTAGAGGGAGGTGCGAGGCCACACCTGGCATCCTGTGCCCAGTTCAGGGCCCCCATGACATGAAAGACATGGGTGTACTGGAAAGAGTCTAATGGAGAGCTTATGGAGATGATAAAGGAAATAGAGCATTTCTCCTACAACAAGAGGATGAGAAAGCTGGGACTGTTCAGCCTGGAGAAAATGAGGCTTGGGGGAGACCTGATCAATGTGTATAAATACCTGAAGGGGGGGATGCAGAGAAGACAGAGATGGACTGGCCAGTGATGCCAGTGATGTATTGGTAGTGATGTTCTGCAGTGGTAAATAGTTTTAAGTGAAAAATATCTGTCACTGCAGATAGACATTTGCCACTGCCAGGACTGATTGCTTGCCCAGAAGTTTTACACTGTCAATATTGGAAAACCACTCACACTATCACAATAGATATTAATACTGTTTTTTTCAATAACAGCTAAGTCTATACAGTCTCCTATTCTGCATAAGCACTCTGTACAGACGCTGATGTTTAATGGTTCAGTACAAATGATAATGATGATATTAATGATGATATAAATGATAATGATAATGTGGGGGCACTGCCGCCAAGCTTGCCTAAGGTGAGGCGGTCAGCTCCGCGTTTAAAGACTGCCTCCTCCAAGAAAGAAAGGAGAGTGGTAGTTGTAGGTGACTCTCTTCTGAGAGGAACAGAGGGTCCAATATGTCGTCCTGACCCTACCCGTAGGGAGGTATGCTGCCTTCCTGCGGCCCGGGTCAGGGATATTTCTAGAAAACTCCCCAGCCTTATCCGCCCCTCTGCTTATTATCCTCTATTGATAGTTCAGGCCGGCAGTGATGAGATCCCTGTTAGAAGCCTGAGGATTATAAAAAATGATTTTAGGAGACTGGGGAAGTTAGTTGATGGAGCGGGCATACAAGCAGTGTTTGCCAGCATTCCCTTGGTGACAGGGATGAACGCTGAGATGACCAGGAAAAGCCATCTTATAAATGCATGGCTGAGAGGCTGGTGCAAGCGTAAAAATTTTGGATTCTTTGATCATGGGGTGGTCTACTCGGCATCTGGCCTGAGGTCTACTGATGGGAATTGCTTGTCTCCAAAAGGGAGACGGATACTTGCCCAGGAGCTGGCGGGACTTGTAGAGAGGGCTTTAAACTAGATAGGAAGGGGGAGGGGGATAAAGCCAGGCCTGCTAGAGAGCAGCCTGGGGAAGTGGTAGTGGGATTAGGTGAGAGGCGAGGGGCTCAGCTGAGGTGCGTCTACACTAATGCACGCAGCATGGGCAACAAACAAGAAGAGTTGGAAGCCATTGTGCAGCAGGCAAACTATGACCTAGTAGCCATAACGGAAACGTGGTGGGATTGCTCCCACGATTGGAGTGCTGCAATGGATGGCTATAAACTCTTCAGGAAAGATAGGCAAGGAAGGCGGGGTGGAGGTGTAGCTCTCTATGTTAGGGAATGCTTTTACGCTACTGAGATTATGACTGGGGACGATAATGTTGAATCCCTATGGGTAAAGATCAGAGGAAGGGCTGACAAGACAGGCACCCTGGTGGGCGTCTGTTATAGACCCCCAAATCAAGGTGAAGAAACAGACGAGGTATTCTATAAGCAGCTGGCACGAGCTGCACAGTCGCCTGCCCTTGTCCTCATGGGGGACTTTAACTTCCCTGACGTATGCTGGGAGTACAGCACAGCACAGAGGAAGCAGTCTAGGAGGTTTCTGGAATGCGTAGAGGACAACTTCCTGATACAGCTGGTCGGAGAGCCCACGAGAGGAACTGCCCCACTAGACCTGCTGTTCACAAACAGGGAAGGTTTGGTGGGAGATGTGGAGGTTGGAGGCTGTCTTGGACAGAGTGATCATGAAATGATAGACTTCGTGATTCACGGTGGAGCCTGGAGGGGGAATAGTAATACTGCTACCTTGGACTTCAGGAGGGCGGACTTTGAATTGTTCAGGGGACTAATAGGGGGAGTCCCCTGGCATTCAGTCCTAGCAAGCAAAGGGGTCCAAGAGAGCTGGTTGCTCTTCAAAAAGGAAGTCTTAAGGGCGCAGGAGCAGGCAGTCCCCCTGAGCTGCAAAATGAGCCGGCGGGGAAGAAGACCGGCGTGGATGAATAGGGAGCTATTCCTGAGGCTCCGGGAGAAAAAGAGAATCTACCGCCTGTGGAAAGAGGGACAGGCCACTCAAAATGAATACAGGGAAGTTGTTAGGATGTGTAGAGGTGAAATCAGAAAGGCAAAAGCCCAGCTTGAATTTAACCTAGCTGCTGGTGTGAAAAGGAATAAGAAACTCTTTTATAAATACATTAACAGTAAGAGGAGGACAAAGGAGAATATCCACTCTTTGCTGGATGAGGCTGGGAATGTGACCACTGAGGATAAGGAAAAGGCGGAGGTTCTGAATGCCTTCTTTACTTTAAAGAAAGTCTTTAAAAGTCAGACCAGTTATCCTCAGGATACCCCTCTCTCTGACCTGGTAATCTCGGCCGGGGAGCACACTAACCCCCCTGCGATTCTGAAAGAAACAGTCAGAGACCTACTGCTCCAGCTGGACTGTCACAAGTCGATGGGGCCAGATGAGATCCACCCAAGAGTGCTGAGGGAACTGGCGGAGGTGATAGCCGAGCCGCTTTCCATCATCTGTCAGCGCTCCTTGTTGACTGGTGAGGTCCCAGATGACTGGAGGCTTGCCAACGTGACTCCCATTTATAAGAAAGGTCGTAAGGAGGATCCGGGGAACTACAGGCCTGTCAGCCTGACCTCGGTGCCAGGGAAGGTTATGGAGCAGATCGTCTTGAGGGAGATCATGCGGCATGTGCAGGGTGACCGGGGGATCAGGCCTAGCCAGCATGGGTTCATGAAGGGCAGGTCCTGTTTGACCAACCTGATCTCCTTCTATGATCTAGTGACCCATCTGGTGGATGAAGGAAAGGCTGTTGATGTGGTCTACCTAGACTTCAGCAAAGCCTTTGACACTGTCTCCCACAGCATTCTCCTGCAGAAGCTGGCAGTCAGAGGCTTGGATGGGTACACTCTTGGCTGGGTAAGGAGCTGGCTGGAGGGCCGGGCGCAGAGAGTGGTGGTGAATGGAGTCAAATCCAGCTGGCGACCGGTCGTGAGTGGTGTTCCGCAGGGGTCGGTGCTGGGGCCTGTCCTCTTCAATATCTTTATTGATGACCTCGATGAGGGCATCGAGTGCACCCTCAGTAAATTCGCAGATGACACCAAATTGGCTGGAAGCGTGGATCTGCCTGGGGGTAGCGACGCCCTACAGAGGGATCTGGACAGGCTGGAGAGCTGGGCTGGAGCCAATGGGATGAGTTTCAACAAGGCCAAATGCCGGGTCCTGCACTTCGGCCACAACAACCCCAGGCGACGCTACAGGCTTGGGGCGGTGTGGCTGGAGGACTGCGTAGAGGAAATGGACCTGGGGGTATTGATTGATGCTCGGCTGAACATGAGCCGACAGTGTGCCCAGGTGGCCAAGAAGGCCAATGGCATCCTGGCTTGCATCAGAAACAGTGTTGCAAGCAGGAGCAGAGAGGTGATTGTTCCCCTATATTCAGCACTCGTCAGGCCGCACCTCGAGTACTGTGTCCAGTTTTGGGCCCCTCACTGCAAGAAAGATATTGAGGCCCTGGAGCGTGTTCAAAGAAGGGCAACGAAGCTGGTGAGGGGTCTGGAGCACAGGCCATATGAGGAGAGGCTGAAGGAGCTGGGAATGTTCAGCCTGGAGAAGAGGAGACTCAGGGGAGACCTTATTGCTCTCTATAACTTCCTGAAGGGAGGTTGTAGTGAGCTGGGGGTCGGCCTCTTCTCTCGTGTCATTAGTGATAGGACCAGGGGGAATGGTTTCAAGCTACGCCAGGGGAAATTCAGGCTGGACATGAGGAAGTATTACTTTTCAGAAAGGGTGGTCAGGCACTGGAATGGACTGCCCAGGGAGGTGGTGGAATCACCGACCCTGGGGGTGTTCAAGGAAAGACTGGATGTTGCGTTGAGGGACATGGTTTAGTAGGAGCTATTGGGAATAGGTGAACGGTTGGACTGGGTGATCTTCTAGGTCTTTTCCAACCTTAGTGATTCTATGATTCTATGATTCTATGATTCTATGATTCAATTCACAACAGATTAACTCTTCATGATTTTTATGTTCAGTCAAGGTCTGGCCATGTACCACTGGATCTTAGTTGTAATGGAGGTATGCCGGAAAATGATGAAAGACTTGGTCTGATGATCAAGATGCAACCTCCTTCCCCTATGGCTCTTATCATGTTAGAGGAAGACAAGGGGGCCTACAGTTTGTATAGATGTGTAGAAATGGAATGGAACAAGTTTTAGCCATTTCCCCAGGCTCAGGGTATTGTTAACATCCTAGCAACAGCTCCAATAGCTCACAAAGCACGTAGCAGGATCTTCCTCACTTTGTTTGCTTATCTTGCCACACATTAATCTTTCTTTCTCTGATTTGTGACTTCAAAATTAGGAACTCAACATTAGAGAACTGTGATACTACTGACAAACTAGGTTACAGAGCAGCAGATTTGTTTCATAGCAGATCAGTATGCTCTTCAAATCTTAAAAAAGTGTACACTACGACTGGGAAATAAAAGAAGTAGTGAAGATTTACTGGAAATTTTAGGGGGGAAAAAAAAAAATAAGGATCCTTGTAGAAATATAGCAACCAGAATATTAATATAATCCATACAAACCCAGACATTGCATGCAAGAGGAATGAATGACATAAGGAGCAAAGACAACCAGTTCAAAAACATGTGAAAGGTCAAAAGGGCAGATAAAGCCCACATTTTACCAGAGTCAAATCAAAGTAAAAATCAAACTAGGTATTTTTATTATTACAAAATATTTTCTGATTGCTTTCCCACTGTACATGCTGGTACGGCAGCTTCTAACTTAACAAAATGACAAGAGGATACTGAGCTTGACCTCTATTCAGGAACACTTTCTTGCAAGCGAGGAAAGAGCATAACAACAACAGCCTGACTTGTCAAACCTGCCTCAGCAGATGACAGTCAAATACAATACATAATGCAAGGAATACGATCAGTAGAAATGGATGAATGGAAAAAAGATGAACAAAATACCATCTAGAAAAAATAAGTAACATGCAATGAATACTCATACAAACTAACAGCACTCTGAAGGATAAAGTAAAACTCACCAGCTGGAGCGCAGAGCACCAACCTGCATGATCCATAAGGTTGTTTGGGAACTTACAACTGAGACTTCTACAGCTCTCACTGTGTGAAAATAAAACAGACACACACACAAATAACAAACAAACAAACAAACACCAAGACAAATACTCATGGGCTGTGAGCCCTAAGGTCGCAAAGCATCAAACAGCTGCAAGACGACAGCAAAATATGAAGAAATTAAAACTAATAGCACTAGTAAAGTTAGAAGCATTTACTTCTACAAGTTAATGAGTACCACAAAGACATAGAAATATAAAGAAATTACAACTTTGCTGTTAGACTTAGCTCTCGCAAAGCAAAACTACTTTTAAATTTAAGATTTGTAACACAGATCTGGTGTAACACTGCTCTCTTGTGGTTAAACTCATGCAGTTCAGCCGCAGAGCACATCACTTTCATCAATTATTTTCAAGAACTCCAAGTGCATTTTATTCTAAGATATTTGTTCCTGGTTAGAGGTTTGCCATAGCCAGCACCAATTCCATCCCTGCACACTGCACCACCTATCTGTTGCCTAAAAGGAGCAAATTTAGGCTTCCACTTTTGATTCTCTGATCCACTGAAGTTAAATGCCTCAATTCACCTTTAAAAGGAGGTGTGAATGCTTCTATTCTAATATCAATCGAAAAAAGAAAGCCTGAACGCTTCTACTCACACACATACAAAGGCTGTTCCAAAAGTAATGCCTCCTTTACAGAGTGACATCTAACATGGAAGTGTTTATGAAGCAAATGTGTTAAAAAATGGCACCCACTGACATTCACTGATGCTTGCTGAATGTTTAGGGAGACCAAACAGTGGATGTGAGTACAGTGAGGCTGTGAGTGGTGTGTTTCTGCAGTGGTGACAGCAACATAAAAGATAAGCCACATTCTAGATAGCCATGATTTTTAGGAGTGTGACATGCACAGTTTTGTTCATTGCTGGGAAAAATGCATGGCTAGAAGTGGTGACTGTGTTGAAAAACAGTGTTTTGTAGCAGAGAATTTGTTCTGTCGAATCATGTTATTGTGCTCTTTGTTGTATTTGCCAGGGAAATAAATAGGAGGCATTACTTTCAGAACAACCTACTTAAATAAACTGCATGCAGAGTACTCTTCAGCATTTCAGGCAAATAGCCTGAATAAAAATAATAATAGTAATAATAAAAAGATTACAAACATAGCTGGGACGAAAGTACCACACTGGTTTTTTTTCAACAAGCAAAATAAATCAAATTCCCACTGCAGGAGGAAAGATCCTGTTGACATAATCATTGGGGAAAATAATGAATATCAAAAGAATAGCCTTTTGAGTATTACAATTAGTTGCTAGAACTACTTCTCTAAAAAAATAAATCTGTGGAAACTACTGTCTGGGACAGTAAAAAATGTCTTTGAGCTGAACAGCTAGATAAGAGCCAGGTAAAATGAAGTTCAGATATTGCAAATCAAAATCATTATCTATTTTAGGTGCTTTCATGTAGATTTGAATGATTGCTGGTGCAATTCAAAGAGGTTTCTGAATGTGTTGATGATAACTACCTCTTCCAAGTGGTACAGGAACCCACAAAAAAAGGTGCTATGCTGGAGCTTGTCTTCACCAGCAAGGAGGCACTGTTGAGTAATGTGAAGCTCGAGTGCAGCTTTGGCCGCAGTGACCACAAAATGATGGAAATCAAGATCCTTAGGGTGTCAAAAGAAGGTGTACAGCCAGCTCACTACTCTGGACTTCAAGAGAGCAGAATTCAAACTTTTCAGGAAAATGCATGGCAGGGCAACATGGGATAAAGCCCTGGAGGGAAGAGAGGCCCAAGGAAGCTCATCAGTATTCAATGACCAGGTATCCAAGCCCAGAAGCAGTTCATACCAAGAGAAAAGGAAAGCAGGCAAGAATGCCAGGAGGCCTCAGTGGATCAATGGGGAACTCCTTCCTGGACTTACCTAAGCACAAAAAGAAAGTCTATACAGAATGGAAGCAGGAATGGGTTACCTGGGACAACTACAAAGAAGTTGTCTGAGCAGCCAGAGATCAGCTTAGTAAAGCTAAATCCCACATAGAATTAAATCTATCCAGGGACATAAAGACATATCCAGGGACTTCTTCAAAAACAAGAAGTTCTGCAGGCATATCAGTGATAAAAAGGAAGGCCAGGGAAGATGTGAGCCCTCTCCAGAATGAAACTGAAGACCTGGTCACAAAGGATATGTAGAAAGCAGAGGTGCTCAGTGACTTGTTTGCCTCAGTCTTCACTGGCAAGGTCTCTCAAGATCCGTCCATGGGTTCAGGGAGAAATGGCAGATGAAGTTGCCAAGACACTATCTATCATATTTGAAAGGTTGTGGCAATCTGGTGATTGGAAAAGGGGAAATGTAACCTCCATTTTCAAGAAGCAGAAAAAAAAAAAAGATCCAGGCCAGTCAGTTTCACCTCTATGCCTAGCAAGATCATGGAGCAGATCCTCCTGAAGGCCCTACTAAGGCATGTGGAAAATAATGAAAGGTGACTGGTGGTAACAATGGTAACAAACATGGCATCACCAAGGACACATAATGCCTCATAAACTTGGTGAGCTTTTATGACAGAGTTACGGTATCAGTGGATAAAGGAAGAGCAATGGAAGTCATCTGTCTGGGCTTGTGCAAAACATTCGATGCTGTCTCGCATGACATCCCAGTTGCAAAGTTGAAGAAAAATGGATTTCATGCATGGACTGCTCACTAGATAAGGAATTGGCTGGAAGGTCACACCCAGAGTTGCAGCCAATGGCTCGGTGACCAAGTGGAAACGAGTGATGAAAGATCAGTGCTGGGACCAAAGTTGTTAAATATTTTTGTAGACAACATGGACAGTGGGATTGAAAGCACCCTCAGCAAGTTTGCAGATGTGTGGTGCAGTTGACATGCTGGCAGAAAGGGATGTTGTCCAGAGGGACCTGGACAGTATTGAGAGGTGGGCCCATACCAAGCTAGGCCAAGTGCAAGGTCCTGCAACCTGGGTTGGGATAATTCCAAGCACAGATGAAGGTTGGGCAGAGAATGACTTGAGAGCAGCCCTGAGGAAAAGGACTTGAGGGTGTCAGTTGATGAAAGATTCAACATGAACCAGCAATGTGTGCTTGCAGGCCAGAAGGCCAACTGTATCCTGGATCGCATCAAGAGAAGTATGACCAGCAGGTCAAGGGAGGTGATTCTGCCCCTCTACTCTGCTCTCATGAGACCCCACCTGGAGTATTACATACAGTTCTGGGGCCCTCAACACAAAAAGGATATGCAGTTGTTGGAACAGGTCCAAAGAAGGGCTACAAAGATGATCAGAGGCGCGAAGCACCTCCCCTATGAGGAAAGGCTGAGAGAGCTGGGGCTCTTCAGACTGGAGAAGAAAAGGCTCCGAGGGACCTTATAGCAGCCTTCCAGTACCTGGAGGGAGTAAAGCCAGACTTTTTATAAGGGCATGTAGTAACAGGACGATGGGAAATCATTTTTAACTGGAAGAGGGTAGATTTAGATTAGATATCAGGAAGAGATCCTTTACTGTGAGGGTGATGAGACACTGAAACAGGTTGCCCAGTGAGGCTGTGGATGCCCCCTCCTTTAAGACATTCAAGGCCAGGCTGGATGGGGCTTTGAGCAACCTGGTCTAGAGCGAGGTGTCCCTGCCTATAGCAGGGGATTGGAACTAGTTGGTCTTAAAGGTCCTTCCACCCCAAACCATTCTGTGATTCTATGAATTGATTTATATACACAATTAAGTGCCTAGGTTTCAAAAATGAGGTCATTAAATCTGCTTTATTAAAAATTATTCTTGACAGATTGAGTCCTCTGATCTTCAGTCATTTCTAATTCTGCCAAACGTAGGCCAAATTATTACAATAATTTGTAACTGGATTTTGAGATGTTCTAGTATAAATCAAAGAACACAGATGTGGTATTAGTGTTATTTTACAGGAGACAGTTGTTTTAGTGATGCATGCCCACGGACGAACGGGCAAAACAATCCTTGCCAAATATACAAGGATATATATATATATATATATATATAAATACACATAAATATATAAAAATAACTCAAATAGATACCAAAATTACATTGCAAATTGATGAGAAATAGAAATTATTTTTGTTAGTGACTGGTATTAAAGAATGAGAAAATATTTCTGAAGCACAAGAAGTGGTAAATAATCTGGGCAAAAATACTGAAAGGGACAAAAATTTCCCAACTGGAAGGACAGTTGTCCACTCCAGTCTTTACATGTAACATAAAAATTACAGCAGTTAGACAGTGAGGTCCTAAACAAAATGGTCCAAGACAGAATTAGGGAGCACAAACACCAAAAGAGGAAAAGGCCTTTCATGGACCCTTCTAGACAATGCTTTTCACATTTGTCAATCAAAGTGAAAGAAAGAGAACTAGAAATATTTATACAAAGAGATGCAAGTATTAATCTATCTTTTTTTCTTTTGATATAATGTATTTTATCTCTTGAAGACTAACATTCTTTTTTAACAAGTCTTACACTTCAGAAACAGAAAATCTTGAAGGAGAGAGTGACCAGGGGAGATGGTCTGACTGTGATAATGTAGGAAGAAATACTGAGATGACAGGAGGTAGGTCAATTGTGTGAATGGAATGTAGTTACAATATGCATATTCTATACAACATGTAATGATGCTGAACACAAGCAGTAGGCAACAAAGCAGAATAATTTAGTACCTTTATGAAGAAACTACAGTGGTTTGAAAGTTGCTAAGTTACATTAACTTATGCAAGTACAGCAAAGGTAAAACCAACTAAAAAGCACATACTTGCCTTGAGTAAATTTTACCCATTAACTTGAGATTTTCAGATTTCAAAACTAAAAAGAAACAAAAGTATAGGCCATAAAAAAGAAAAAATAGTATGTCCCATATCATATCCTCAGAAACAAGAATGAGTTTGTTTGTTTAAAGCTCAAAATCACACAAATCAACAAATTTGTCTTATAATCTTATACATTTTTAATTACCACTTAGGGTCTATGAAGATGATTATGAAAGTTCTCCTTAGATGAATTTTGAAAACATATAATTAATGCCTAGACTTACGCTTCAAAAGCTTCAAGTATTTTCTGTATCTGGCAATAATTTTCCTAAACAAGGGGAAAGAATGAGTTGTAGGCTGACACGTGAGCAGGAATGGAAGATGGTAGGCACTAACACTGGAAAAAAGAAAATACAAAACAAGATTAAAAAAAATACATGCATGTGAAAAACTGCATAGTTTTATAGTCTTGGGCCTTGTCAGCTTTCCATTTTAGAGGTTTGTCATTAAAACTTTAAGAGAACCAGCAAGCCTTCGTGGCTGTATTCAAGTACTAAACATATTTCAGTTTACATCAGTTCTTTTCAAAAACCTTAGCACAGTTGTCAAGACGTTCCACTGAAGATAGTTGATCTTGTATAAAGGGTAGCTTATTCTAATTGTGATTTTGTGAAAAGTTACTAATAGGCTATTTTGAACAATGCTTCTTTTAATAACAAATTCAGTTACAAAAGGAATGTGCTTCTTGTAAAATCTCAATATTTAAGCAAGTAAATCAAAGCTTTTTTTCATTAATAGCATTTAAACTATACATAAGACTGTACATAATAGTACACTCTCCATGCCAATCTGTATAGTATCATAAATGTACATGCCTTAGAGAAAAAAATCTAAACTATAAATATGAAGAATAATGTTGTTCAGAAGAAAAAGAGCTGTATTTTCTCCCTAAGAGTTTTTAAAATAAGGTTTTACATCTTAAAACATCTCTTTAATTGCAAGTTACTAAATCAAATCATGCCGCTAACCTAGCATAAGAAGAATGTCAAATTTTCATGTATTTTTCTCATCCCACAGGGATATTGCCCATGTTGCTCACCAGAAAACTTCAGTAAGGCTTAGCTTTTCCTATTTGCTGTTTAGAGAAGCGATGGCATTCTGTTAAGTGTTAGAACCAATTCTGCAAATTACTCAAATTTCATACAAGCATGCTTTAAATAATCACACACATAATTCATAGATCACTACGGTAAACCCAGAAGGTAATACAGATGTGGCTGAAGCCTGCTGGAACATTCTCCTGAGTCTTCTCACCTACTCCTGGGAATATAGGAGTTGTATTGCCTCTGAGCAAATAAAGGTTTTTCATAGGTCAAGAGGGCACAGATTCTTCTTACAGAAAATCGAGTTGCTTCAAAGCTGTTGATACAGATGTTCCAGTAAAAGAAAATAAGACAACAAAGCTAAATCTCACTAATTCTGAAAGGGAAAAAAATCTCCTCTGCAACTGGGGCTAACATTTTCATTTTAGACTGTGACATCCAACATTTTGCAACTTCTTACTACTGAAAACTGTCAAAAGTTATTAGATGCCTCCCCCAGAGTTCTTAAGGTATATCACAGTTCCTTGCCTTATCTAATTCACTGGAACAAGAAACAAAATCTGTTCACATGTGAAATTGTTACATTGCTGGAAAGAAAAACAAAACAAAACACAGGGCCCATGACTTTTCTCCCACCTCCAAGTAAGCAAATCAACTATAAAAACTATTATAGCATTATAGCAAAATTCACAGTACACTGACCTAAAAATCACAGCTAGTACCTAGTAGTCTGGAGAGCCAAACAGCTCACTAATATTTGTAGATGTTTCTGAAGTCTGAAACTAGATGGCTGTTTAAGAGAAATTGTGGAGAAAAGTCTTTTCTAAAACAAGGAGAATCCATTTTCAAATCCAAGCTTCCAACTGGGAACTGCTCTTGACCAGACAAAATCTGAACAAAACAGAAGCAGCTCAGAGACCAAAACAGTATTTCTTCCTAAAAAGAGAAAAAACTTCTGACCATAGAACGCAATAGAACTAGAAGACTGTTATAGCCAGAGCTTCCCAATTAACTCAGTTTCTCACTGAAGGAATTCCACGTCCACATTTGTCAGTCTCAACAGAACATTCATAAATCCAGAGATCCCCTGGATCTATGAATGCTAACATAACAAAAAAGGGTAACTTGCTCAGTATCTGAAGCGTGAAGTGGTGAAGCAAAAGAGATCTCTTTCATAAGCTTTACACATAACAGGACCCACTTGTTCTCATGTTCTCTTCTGCAGGCACTCATGGATTTCTTTCACTGCTGCTCCCTACTTTATCAGAGCAGCAGACAAAAGACAACTAGAACTTTGATAGCAGAGGTAAAGTTTACTAAGCAGAGGGCCAAGCTGCTTGTTCTGTGTGGATTTCATAGCAAGTTATGTAGAGAATGTAGCAAATACATATTTTAGAAGCAAAAAGAAAGGGAATGTCTGGCTGCTACGGACTGTGAAAGAAATGAGACAGTGTGATGAAGTTCAACAGTTAGTAAAAATCAGGAAAAAACATCTTGAAAACATTATTTAAGAAACAAATAGTTCCATAAGCTCTAATTTTAGTCAAAATATTAACTTCTGAAATTAAAACCGAAGTATGGAATTTGAACAGCAAATTCTAACTACTCAGCAGATCAGACTGGGCAGTAACAGGGAATCCAAATGGCACTGTACTCTGTGCAGGTGGGTAAGAAAATAGAAGGTGCACAAGGACATACAATGCATACAGTTCACAGTTCAATTGATATAAAGTTCTTCTAATAATCCAGATGCATAAAACCAAAAGATTAAGCAAAGGCAGCTATTTCAAACAGTAGATCACAACAAATCTGTAAACTAGGAACTCCCAGTATTCTGGCAAGAAAAGTGTCAGCACTCTTTAAAGTAATTTTAGATGATACAACCTAAAAAGTTGTCTAATATGGTCAGCTCTTAAGATAGAAGACAAGAAGACAAAACAGCCTGCAAGACAGAAATGTCACTACTACACACACACACGATACAAAGGAAATTTTATTGTATGCACTCTGAACAAAGACTTCATACAGAGAAGCCAGTGACAGAAATAACACAGGGTTTATTTATACACAGAAGTTAGACTACACGTTAGCAGATCCCTCTAAAAAAGTCCTTTTTTTTTGTGAAGACAACTCCCTCATATTACAAGCATCTAACAGGCAGCCTGCAGTGTACTTAGAATAAGACAAAGCTTCACAAATAAAAGTTTCTCCACAGATGCAAAATAAACTGAAATATTATTTGCATATGAAATATGGAGTTGTATTAACAAACTGCAAAGAAAACCAGAGGAAACCATACTACAGTGTTAGCTACCATCAGCTGTATAGAATCAGCTATATATAATACACTCCAATCAAAAGTTTACACTGTTTCATTATTTACACTCAGGTGCAGAGACAGCACACACCACAGCTGCCACACCAATAATTACATTTCTTTCACACATTTATTTCCTTTATTTCCCAGATTTAAGACACAACGTCCCCCAATAACAAGATACTTTTTTCGGTTGTGTGCTTCTCATAAAGCATCAGATTCACAAGTTCAGCTGCTGGAAAACTAAGAGGCAATTTCACATGCCTACAATCCAAACTTCAACAGCATAAGACAGAGACATTCTAGAACACATTACAGCAGTTTCACAAAGCAGCACTGCCACTTACACACAGTACCAAGTTTCAGCAGAAGTCTCCCTCCATCAGTTAAATATGAGGTCTCACTTTCCACACTGATACTTGTTTAACTTTGTCAGTTCTTACAAGGCTAGAATTTGCACTTGTCTTCAGGCTGCAATGTCCAATCTAGGAAAAACAGGGGCAGCATTAGGTAAAATTGTACCAAAGACAACCAAATGAGAAGACGTTTACAATAAAGACAGTTTAAAGATGTTCTGTACTCCTAACCTAGGAAAATAAGATAGTAAACCTGTGAAATTACTTCAAGCGCATTTATTCTTCAGAACACTCATGGGCGGACAATTAGAATAAGCATATTCATCATACTAATCTTGTAGTTAAGCCTCTAACCAAAAGAGCCCGTCTTTCTTTATCTACATGCTAGCACTCCAGTCGCTCTTCCACGGCTTTATAAATTCAGCTGCTAGATCTGGAGCAACAGGTGATCCATAAATAAGCTCTTCCTGGAGCTCACTTCTGTCTTCCCATCTAGAATCAGGTATGCTAGCCATGCAATGCAGTGGTCTACAATATAAGCCTGGCTGTTTTGTTCAAACAAGTTTCTAGCTGTCTGTATTTTCTCACGTGCTCTGCAACAACATTCAGAATCTTTAGTCAGAATAAAGACGCAGCGTTTGTAGAAATGATGCTACCACAAGAGAACCACAAGAGAAATGCTAAACCCAAATCTTTCATTTTCATCTTTGAACCCATAGCAAGTTTAGGCAGACCTCTTGTAAAATTAGTTAATTAATAGGCTTACTAAATACACAGTTTCTACACACGAATAACTACTAATTACCATCAAGCAAATGTCCATACCTCAGTAAGCCACATGCTACATCTTTCAAGATATGAAAAACGTATATAAAAACATACCACTGGGATTTCTGGACTGGAAAATGGGGAGCTATCGAAAGATCTGTTTTCTTTGTCCAGTGAATCATCCTCATCTTCATACTTATGTGCAAATTTCTGTTTTAGTGCATGAGTTAGTAGAGCAACTGGATCCCAATCTGAGCTTCTCCTTTTTTTTGGTTTAGACACAGGAGTACCTCCAGGTGACCTATAAAGAAAATGTATTATTACCTGCCCATAATTATGTGCTTAGCTATCTAAAATCCCAAGACACGACTTTCATATACTCCCTGTCCTATCCTAGGTCACACAGAATAATGCTGCTCACATTATTTTCAGCAATTCACCAAATAAGACTACTAACAGTACACTTAGGAACTTGTCAGCCAGACTGTTAGCTCAAAAATGCTGCTCCTTAAAGAAAAGTGGCAGTAAATCAAGTGGCAAGGTAATGGATTAAAAGAAAAAAATAAACGTATGGTTTTTATAACAGGCTACATTTCAGAGCTATTTTTAAGCATATTAGTGGAAAATGCCTAGTATGTTGAAAAAAGTTATGAAATATTTTGATATAAACTTCAGTAAGAAGTATACAGAAAAAAGAGAGAACTTACACAATTTCTCAGAGCAATCATATTTAAAGAAAAACACCACCTCCTTTAAGTAAATATGCATCCAGATGAAAATAAAGTCCCATTTATAAACCACACTTGAACTCACTTCAAGCATTACTACTCCCACCAGGGAGGTGGTGGAGTCACTGACCCAGAAGGTGCTCAAGAAACATTTAGATGTTGCATTGAGGGACATGGTTTAGTGAAAAATACTGGTGACAGGTGGATGGTTGGACTGGATGATCTTAGAGGTCATTTCCAGCCTTGGTGATTCTATGATTATCTAAGGAAATTTATCAAATTTGGCACAAAGGCTTCTAAGAGATTTTCCATATAAGCGAGCACCTAAGCATCCAAACATGAAAAGTTTATAGTCAAAAATTAGACAAGTTGTTCTCATCAAATCCAAAATTGAAAGATGGCAAAAAGACACCAGATCTAAAGAGCACCTAGCACCCCAGTGTCAACATAAATACAGAAATTAGTGACTAGTTCAATAAATTAAGTCATAAGAGGCCATGCTAACTACTGAGATATTTGAAACAAATCTATAACTCACACTTTTGCCTAGTGAAGTGCTATTTCACAGAATCACAGAATTGTAGGGGTTGGAAGGGACCTCTAGAGATCAATTATTTCCAGATAAATGAATTGTTCCTAAAGCACACTGACAGCAATGAGCTCAAACTCTGACAGTTACAGACGATGTGATTTAACATGAAACATGGAAGGACAGAGTTCACCCTTCATACACAATCAAGCTGTTGGAGCACTTGCCCACTGTGTAAGGCGGTGCTCAGGTGGTAGAAGCAGGGACCCCTCAAGTTCTGGAGAACAAAGGCCTTCTCTTCCCTCTAAACTGCTGCCAGGTTGCTGCCTGCCAGGCTGGACAACAACGTAAGCCCAAAGGTAGGAGGAAGGACCGCAGATATAAATTTCTTGTTAAGTTCTATCTCCAGAATTCAAGTAGATGTCTAAATCCAGGAGCACTTCAGATACACAACTATCAGTTCCTCTATGCCCCTGCTCAACATGATGATCATTCAAACTGTAATTATAAACATTTCACTTCTCACTTTCTTCCTTCATGCTATGTGAAATTATATAGAAGAAAACAAGGGCTGCCCTGAATGTAATTGCCTCCTCTTTTATGCAACCGGCCCACAGTGGGGATTGCTGGCAGTATGGCAATAGAGCTTGAACTTTACTGCCAATATTCTCTTATTCATTAGATATCCTATTGTTCTTGCATACCATTATTTTTAAACTCCAGAAGTTCAGAAAAGACATCCAACAACCTTTATCACATCTAACAAAGCAGACCAACACTGACACAAAGACACGTTACAAGCTTTAGTAAACAAATTTTGTAACCTGTCAACAGAGCTTAAAATCAAAATAGTAGACCATGAAAAGTATTATAACACAACTGCACTATTTAAATTCATGAAGCATCTTCAATAAGTCACAGAATGCATTTAACAGTTCAAAGGAAAGAGAATATTTTGGTTAAGTTAGTTCCCAGTGTTTCCCAAAAGAGACGTCCTTTCACACTGAGTGTAAAAAGTTTACTCTTCAAAGCACTTTCCAGAACCCTGTATGCAACTTTGTAAGTTATTTTCAAATAGACTCAGTCTTGAAACAAAAGACACCCACACACCAAAAATCAAACAACCTGAGATTTCTATTCTAACTCAGGACAGTAGTTTTAAAAATTGTGATGTTCAGCATTTTTAAATTGATCTAAAAGCTGCACCATGAGTATCTCACACTTTAGTCCAAGAACTTAAATTATAAACTTCAGTTTGTCAGTAATAGCTGCTTGTTAAATTGATATTTCATCGTGGTGTTCTCTGCTGCTGTTTTAACTGCTGTGATGACTGCACAGCCTTGGATAATTCAGGCACACATTCAGTTCAACCTACCTTTCAATAGCACGCAACTGAACTTTGTTTAGATCTTTCAAAACATCCATCATGCTAGGAATGTTCTTCATCCTCTGGGGATCAGCACTATCACCCGTAGTTGAAGCACTGTTTCTTGCAGCACGACGCTGTTTTATAAGTTCAATTGCTGAATTACTAGCATCAACACCAGATGGTGCAGCAGAAGGAAGTGGGGGAGGAGAAGGAATTGCAAAGTGATTGTGAGAGACAGACAATGGCGTAGAAGTCATGGTTGGCACTGGGTAAGATCCATCTGGAATGCTGAATGTTCTAAAGGGTTCTGAATGCAGTCATAAAAGAAAAAGAGGGATTTTATTTTTAACACTCAGTAGTACCTTAGCAATTAACATTAAACCCGAGTCATCCTAGACAGTGCTTAAGTCCAGATAAGACGACCCACCCTCTCATAGCACTTCCTTACACAACTCATGCATCATACCACAGAAAAAAATAAGTGACAAGATCAATTTTGGTTTTAAACACATAGATTAAGCATACATGAAATAACAGTACTGAGGTGGTTTGGGCTGCTCCAATTTTCTCCATTTATATCTTTGATCTTTGCACTAGATTAATCAGGAACCTGAAGCAGAAAGCACCCTGCAGCTACATACAGTTCATTCTCAATGGTCCGAAGGTTACAATAAACCAAATGAAGCACCAGCAAAGAAAACTACAAAACACATAAAACAGATTACAAAACTGTATGCAGAGCACTAAGGAGAAGTGTCAACAGAGCTAAGCTGAAAGATAAGAGGCCTCAGAACTGTTTAAGTTCACTTGCACAGTACTCACTACACAAATGTAAACACATCAGTCCCAATGCTTTGACAGCCACAGTGGAGTTAGTGTACAAGGAAAGCAGGATCTCAAATCATTTAAGGGAAAAATCAGAAGACTGAAGCTCGGACCAGAGATGAACTATCTTTGATGCTCCAAAGGTGGTTACATACCTACTTGGAGCACCTGTTTATCTTATATCCTGAACCTGACTTCCTCAGAATGTTTTTAACAATTTGATGATTTGATAACTTGTCAGAAGCTGTATGTAACTCTAAAGTTAAAATTATTATTTTTTAAATAGTAACTGGTGGTTTATTACTAGTGCTGTTACAAAATTCCTTCACAAACATGAAAATGAATATAGACATCAGATAGGATCGACTGCATTTGAAATTGGCAAGAAAGCCACGAAAAGTCAAAGGGTAAAGAGGCTGGGGGAGAAAAATTTTTAAAAAGTAATAAACAGACAAGCCACAGCAGCAACACAACCATCACAAAACAAATACTACGTTCATAAATGTTGTTGGTGCAAGTAACTTCAGGTGAAGAAATTAGAGATGTTCTGTATCAATCTCAGAGGCGTGGCAATCCATGAAGAAGACTCCTAAGGTAGAAAAAAAAAAACAAACAGAAAGGCTTACGTGATGGTATGCTTCCCAATGTCTGTGCTGCAACAATTGCGGCGATCTGAGTACGAAGAAAAGTTAGCTCTTCTTCGAGCACAGAAATTTTCTGGAGTGCTGCTTGATCAACAAGACTGTCTTTTTGTGTACTGGTTTTTGAAATACTTGGTATGGAATCTATAGATGGATGTAAGTCACGATAAGCTGTACTTTTTTCTTTTCTCCATAATTCAGTCCTAGAAAGGAATAAAAGACAGTTTAAAAGGTTCAGCCAGCAAAAGAAATCTCAAGACTACACACCTGTCCAAGCAAGTTATTACCATTCTGCAAGACATAAAATTTGAGAACTGTTTAAGAAAACAAAAAGCTGAAATAACTTAAACAGTATTTTAAATTTCCATCAGTTAAAGTAAGATACAAATCCTTGAACAGTCATAATCAAAATAGATTGTTTACTTGGGGATAAATTAAACGAGGCTGCAGTGCAGGACTGAGCTGCTACTATCCATGACTGTGGTGCCTCTCCCTTTTCCCTGCATGAAACAATAGATACAGAAGGCAGGGAGAGTCAGCAATAATCTCTTCAAAATTACTTCACACATTTTAGTCATTTATCAAACTCTGCAAGATGAACACTGTAAGCAGCAAAGAACCTGTAATCTTTCAGAAAGTACAATAGAGGATAATGATTAATTTTAATACTTGCCAAATAAGAACCTTATCTTTTATAAGCTGTATATGTAACACAAATGCATTAGAGAATTGTGCTACAGCTCTTGTGTTTCAACTTTAAAAGTTATTTCAAGCCAGGCCCTGCAGAAATAACTTTAAATACAGAATGAGCATAAACTCAAACTAACAGCATTCAAACTAACTCAAACTAACAGAATTCATTCAATATTCACTGAAACAAAAACAGACCATTCTCCTTACATCCATTATCCTTTTACTTAAAACCACACCTGCAACATTATTTTCTTATTTGTGAAAATGTTGTTTTTCATACTAGGTCAGAAGGAAGAGATATGCATTGCACCTGACCTTGAAAAACATCCCGCAGAGCCAGGAGAGAAGGAGGAAGAACAGAAACAACAGAAAAATGAAGTGTGTTGGATCTGAGTTAGAAGAGCTAAAGAGCAGCACAAGCAAAGATAAAACAGGACACACAGTTCCTTTTCACAATACTCTTACTCTTTTAGTACTTTGCAAGTGCTTCAAAACAACTTTGGTAGTTCAACGGTAACAGATGAAGAACCCAAAGATGAAAACAAAAAAAAAAATCACAACTTCTGTAGTATAAAGTGTCATTTCAATTTATTAGCATCTTGAAATTTCAATACCAGCAAGCAGTAAACAAAGATAACAGAAAAACAGATGTCAGAAAAGCAGTATAAAGCTCAATTACACTCTAGAATGTAGAGATGGATACAGAAGTATCCACATTTAAATCTTCTGACTTCTGACTTGCTTCTGACTTCTCCTCTGGCTTTAAACATATCCTATATAAGGAACAATAAGCCAACTTCCTATTTTTTTTCTCTAGAGGGATAGAGAAGGGATGGGGGGAAAACTTGTATACCATCTGTCTGCAAATTTCAGAATAATCTGTCATCTTATAGTACTTACATTTTCTCAATGTACAAAATTTCCTTCAGCATGTTATTAAAGAACTGCATAGGTGATATTCAAGGTAAATTTTTAAAATATAGAAACACAAAGATTATGGAGCTGTAGTTGGTGTTTGCAGGAAAAAAATGCCAAAGCTCATCCGGAGTTAAAACTGTTCAGCGATGTCTCAGCAAAAAAAGACTTCTTCAAGTATGTTAAAGGCAAGAGGAGGACTAATGAAAATATTGGACAGCTACTGGATGAAGCCAGATATTTGACAGAGATTATGAAAAGGCTAATATTAATGATAGACCTTGTGTTGCCCAGTCCTACGAGCTGGAAGACCATGACTGCAAATTTCCATTTGTTGACATGAAATTTTAAGGAACCAGTTATATCAGTTAAATGCTTCTAAGCCCATTGAGTTTGGTGGGATTCAGCCAAAAGTATTGAGGAAGTTAGGAGATGTACCAGCTGGGCCCCTCTGTCAGCAACCTTGGGAATACAGGGACTTCTCTACTGACAGGCATCAAGATAACTATACCCCAATTCACAAGAAGGGCACAAAAGACAACCTTGGAAATTACAGACATGTCAGTTTAACTTCAGTGCTTGCAGAAATTTTGGAGATTATCCCAGCACCACTGAAAGACACTTAAAAGATAATGTAATAATCTGGCCCAGCCAATAGGGGTCCACAAAGGAAAAGTCCTGTCTCACTAATTTGATATCCTTCTACAACATCACCTCCCAAAGTAGAAGAGGAGAAGGCAGTGGATTTAATTTTCCTAGATCTTAGTGAGACTGTTGATATTGCTCCACAGTAGTATTCTGTACAAATCATCCAACAGTGAGATGAACAGGTACACAATGGGCTTAGGGTGAAGAACTGCCTGAACTATAGGCCTCAGAGGGTTGCAATCAATGGGAATACATCTAGCTGGCAGCCAGTTGCTTTTGCCATTCTCCACGGTTCAATTTTGAGCCAGCTCTATTCAATGTATTTTTCAGTCATCTGGATACAGGAGTTTAACGCGTCTTTAGTGAACTTGTTGATGATACTGAAGTAGGAGGTGCTGTTCACTTTCTTAAGGGATAAGAAGTATGGATGAGGTATCTATATAAACTGAGCAATCATCAGTAGCACAAAACTTAAAAAGAACAAATACCAGATTCCTCAGCTGAGATAATGTCAGACAGATATATATATACTGGGAGAGCTGGCTGGAGTGCTACAGAGCAGAAACGGACCTGGGATGCTGGTGACAGCAGGCTCAACACAAGCCAGCAGACAAGAGGGCAAACAACATTTTGGGATGCATTAAACACAACACAACCAGCCAGCCAAGAGAGGTGATTCTCCCTCCATATTTCAGTGGTAGAGCAGCCTCACCTGGAACATTGTGTGCAGCTCTGGGCTCCACAATTTAAAAAGGTATATTAAGGCCCTTGAAAGTATCCAGAGGAAGGCAACAAAGCTGAACAGAGGGTGGGAAGATAAGTCTGGTGAGGAGAGGCTGAAGACACTGGGTTTGTTAAGACTGCAGACAACTTTACAAAGAGAGAAAGCTGAGAGAAATGACCAAATCTTTCTCCCTGGTACCAGTGATGGGACACATGGCAACAGCTAAAAAAAGTGTCATTGGAGGTTCAGACTAGCCACTAGGGAAGTCCTCATTACCAAGAGAGTAGTTTTGCACTGGAAGAGGCTTCCTAGAGAGGCAATTGATGCTCTGTGTCTGTTTGTGTTTAAAGGGCATTTGGATAATGCTCTAGTCAGTCCTGAAGTAGTCTTACAGCTGGAGTTAGTGATTTTTATAGATCCCTCTCAACTGAAGCAATTCTACATTCTTCAGTCCGTTAAAGTAACAAACTTCACACATGCAGCACTGTAGCAATTAGATTCAAAGGACACATTTAAATATTTTTTCTGCATTTTCTCCTTTATAATGTTTATCAAAATATTTGTGAACTAAGATATCAATAAGAAACATCTTATGCTTTGTTGCAACATGTTTTTCTCAAACTTCTGCCCCTACAAAATACTTCTTGAGTAAAAACGTGAGTTAAAAACACCACTAATTTATCTGATATGCCATTAGAAGGAAAGGCAGTACTCAGCATTAGAAATCTTTCAGATAAAAATATTCTACACAGGAAGAAATTCTGGATAAAAAGTTAGCAGGCTTGGTTTAACTGGAACCCTGAGAAAGCTTGGAGACAAGATGACAAGAAAAAAACCCAAACATTTACACTATTACTCCTTTCTATGCATATATTTTACTTCCACTTACCTAAATCTAGCAAATGGTTGTCCTTCCTCATGCGCTACCCATAGGACATCAGCAAGTGATGGAGCTACAGGTATTGGAACCATGCTTTGTTCATCATGATCCAATGGACTCAGGTGGTGAACAAACTAAGACAAAAATATGCATAGAAAAACTGGACTTAGTGCACACCAAAAATTTTGTCTCAGCAAAAAAGTTTTAAATAGCTTTAAATAGTAAGCATGCTGAGAAAGTGAGCTTAGGGGATGCGAAGTATCAGCTAAGCTTACTAAAAAGATCAAGAAAGCTATCGCTGCCTTTAGGAATTAGAAGATGTAAGCAGTTGAAGCTTATTTATAACCATAAATTGCTTACTTGAAAATAAGGTCTTGGGTAGGGCTCTAAGGAAAGAACTGTCGCAAGTCTACGAACAACACTTCGAGTAGATCCATATTCCTTTCTTTGGCAAACAGATATGACCTAAAAACGAGAACACCTTATAATAGAGGGACAAAAATTGAAGCCCATTGTTTTTATATTGAAGGATATTAAAAGGTGCAATATTCTATGCGATTAAGGGCAGTGCAGTCAGGTTAAGGCAACCTTCCCACACCTCAAGCTGAAGGTTCTAGAGGGTTTAGCAGCCTGCTTCCAAAACCACACGCAGACAGCCTGACCCAGCACGTATGGGAAGCACAAAGGCCATCGAGGAACGCGGCAGGTACATCGCATCACTAGCAGGATTCTGAGCTACTGAATGAAAAACAGCGCATTTTTGAGCAACCAGACGCATCTACGCGGCTCTCAGGAAAACCTCCCAGTAAAGAAGCGTACCGTACCTTGGCCTGGTACCTCCTTAACGCCGCACACAGCTGCTGGACGCTCCCTCCCGACGGGACCACGGAGGAGAGGCGCGCTCCGACCGCACGGCTTCCGCCCAGCACGCGGGTTTCCAGGAAGGCGGCCTGTCGGTGAAGCACCGAATGCAGACAGGAGAACCAGGGAACGGCCCAAGCTCCCAGGCAGCTCCGCACCAACGGAGCGGACCCCCCGGGACACGCAGCGGTGCCTCCCGCCGGCACGCGCCCTCCGTCCCCCACCCGGGGCAGCGCTCCCCCTCCTCGCCCAGCTCTCACCTGCTCGGGCGGCCAGCCCAGATACTCCAGCAGGCGCCGCAGGAGGTGCAGCAGCAGCACCATGGCGGCACAGCGAGGCGCAGGGGGCCCCGGCCGGCACCCCGCGTACCTCGAGCCCCGGCTGGCGGCGCCTATCAGCGAACGGGGGCGGGACGGAAAGGAAGTCTCGCCAATAGAGAGATCGCATCGCTCAGCACAGCCGATGGAGGGCCGGGGGCGGGCCGCTCCCGCGGGGCGCGTCGGGAGGGGGCAGTTTGAATGCCGCCGGCACGGCGGTTGGAGCCTGCCGCCGCTGCCATCGTTTGCGCCTCGAACGGCCACCGCGGCGGCCAAGGAGGAACCGCCTCCGCCGGCAGAAGCCTGTCCGGGGTGTACGGCTGGTGGGCAGCGAGTCGCGTCTGCCTTAGCTTTGGGAGGACGGGGCCTGAAGGAAGATCTTAACATCCTCCGTGGACATCGCACCTGTGCGCAAAGCCTCCAGCTTGCTTTGCATCTCTAATCCCTACTCCTGAAGGCAGGCAAGCAGCATCCAACATATAAGAGAACAACGTGAATGCTTGTCTTCTTGTGTGCTCAAGTGAAACAGGGAATAACAACTTTAAAAAGTCTCTATTAATGCCTTCCTATAATGATATCAACAGAAAGTCACCTTACATTAAATATTAATTTCAGGATAGTTGAGGTAAAGTTGCTTTGTCTTTGGCCAATGTAAAACAATGTAGTCTCTCTCACAGGACCCAAAGGAAGTGAAAAGCACAAAAAACACTGTCCTCACTCTGGAACATTAAGCATTCAGCTCCTTAGGTAATCAAGCAATAGTCCTCAAACTTTTAAGCTTCCACGAGAGGTCCTTTCAACTAAACAGTCAGAAAACGCAGTAAGTAACCCAGTACAGCAAAGTAATGTAGGGGATTTTATGAGTGAAGGAACGTGGAGTGTGTGCAATAACAGTACACTGTACTCATGAACAAAAGAAACTCCTCGCAGCAGCAGGACTTGACTGGGCGACAGCTGTTCAGCTGGTAAGCACTAGTACAGAGAGTATGCCACATCCATACATAACAGCTGCATCCTACTGGGAGAAACTAATGCACTCCAGTTGAGAAGAGTCTCCAGCACAGTAATACCTATGCCACCCTGAAGAAGTGTCCAATTAACTACATTTGTCCATTAATTATAACTGTTGAAAAAGCCTGTAGTTTTCTCACTGGGCAGCTGAAATAATGAGTCAGAGAAATAAACTACATTTTAGGTCTGCATGCAGTTGATCTTTTGATTTGTTCAAAGAACTACAACAAGGTAAGTTTCAAGAAAGGACATGTGATATTATCACATCAACAGACAAAACTAGACTGCTAAAAGTTAGTACAATATGCAAAGCTTTTTTTTGTTAATCTGACCAAGATTTGAGCAGCACTGTCTCGTTACTTCAAACCAGAACTTGAGCAACAGCAGAATAACCATGGAAATTTTTCTCCAGCTGTGTAGTTATTGCTATATTTGTTCAGAATTCTGACTGTCAAAGAGCAGCTTGCACTGTTGTCAATAACACTAGCTTCAAAGTTGTCAAAAAGTTGAGATAAATTGCTAATCACAGGGGCATCATCTTTATTCATGTTTACAGGTATGTCTCTGTAACAGCTCCTAAGTGTAAACCTATCCTGCAACACTTGGGTGGAATGCAACTGCTATATAGCCTTCTCATGCAGTTACTCTTGTGGCTATTATTCGTAACTCGTAATATGGACTGATCTTGAGACAAAATACCAACTTATAAGTCCTATTTCTGCTGTATTTAAAAAACTGTACAACAGCATTTGCCTTCAGAAAATACATCCACCCACTGCTCTGTCATCTCCTTACCAAAGGAGGGAATATGTCCACAGAGCTGGAAAAAGGCAGGTTTCTTAAATATAACTGCACAATGGAGGTGGTTTTAGCTTAACTGCATCATCATCAATAACTGCTTTGGTTTCCCAGGTTTCAGCAGGAAAGTGGTACTTGCTAACTTGAATCATTTATTTCTATGCAATTCTAAAGAGCACAGATGTGACCTGCTTCATCTACTTACCAAAGGATTTCATGAAAGGATAGCTTTAATAAATGAGGAGTGATGTGGGGCTTACAAACTGATGCTTTTGGAGGCAAATGAAAGCTACAGAGCGAGAATTCTTCTGCATACTCACTAAGTGCCAACACAGCAAAGCTAACGCAGGAAAGGTTTCACTGTTATGCTACTGATTGTTTCTGGAAAGTAAATACTTCTGAACTGAGAAAATGAACAACTGCATAATGTCTAGACCAGCAACATAGCTGCTACAGTTTAATTTTCCTATAAAAATGAATTTGATTGAATTTGAAATGATTTCCTCTGAACTGTGTACCATGAAGAGATAAAGGAGATTCATGAGCTCTTTTATTGCCAGAGAGCAATAAGTTAAAATGAATTACTTAATTCAAAGTGTAATTGAACATCTGATACAGGAAGGAAGCTTGAACCTTTCTTCTCCTACCCAGAATCTGTCAATGACAGTCTTTAGCTTTCAGCAAGAGAAATACAGAATGCACTAAATACTTCCAGTTTACCAGTCACACAACTATTTCAGCAGATCTGAGAACTTCAAACTACATTGTCCTTATTAATTCCAACACAACTGTGAAAATCCACTATTCAATATATTGAAGGACTAGATAGTATGGTAAATGCTTAATTTTATAGTCAAGAAAAAGTCTGAGCCCAATTTAGTTTCTACTTCTTACAGATCTTTGAAGGAGTGCAACTTGCATCTTGGATTATCTGAAATGAAGCACTCAAACTTACAGCTGTCACTGTCACTGCTGTAATTAAGAAATTATGTTTATTAAAAAATGCACTCAAGTTAAGTGGAATAAAAAAAAGGATTTTCATAATCTAACCTACAGACATGTCTAAAGGTAAGGCTACGTAACAATCACATGCCATTATCAAAGCAATCCATAATAGATTACCCTACATATTCAATGAAGCCGAAAACTTAGGCAAGAACTACTTTTCAAAAACAAACAAAAACAAACAAACAAACCATAACAGGTCATCACAACAATCCAGCTTCAACTTGAGCTAGACCACGCAGACTGTATCTGTTCTGAGGTTATGATAGTAAAGTTTGGTCCTACTCATTAGTTTCAGATAGATGTAGTAGTCCCATTAAGATAGGCTCTGACACTGTCAGTATATCAGTTTATTGTTCTGCTCCTTTTTTTTGCTTCTAATTCAGTATACCTAAGTTACATGCAAGATTTACTTAGAAAAATAATCAGTTCACATTTCAAATGGTTATTAAAAGATGTACTGTATATACAAAAGCAAGTTTTGCAAAAAGGGTATAGTCTGCCTAAACTTCTTTAAATGTAAGGCAGAAATTATCCTTTAGTACCTACCACTGAAGGGCAAATATTAATCTTATTTCCCTTCCTACACAGATGCTGGCACAGTAGTGCAATCTGAAATCCACTGTCTTCAAAGTTAGAACACTGTTTTTTTTGCCTTCTACTATTTAACATGGACAGGTCAGCTAGTTAACTACTAACAAAGCTAGAAGGAGAGCATATGTATTTAAGACAAATAACACTTTCATTTTAATCAAAGCACTTTTTTTTTTTTTTAAATACTGTAGACTGACTCCTACATTTTAACTACAATACTGAAAGGGCACAAGTATTTAGAAAAAATCAGTGTAAAAGACTAACTCATTTTTCACACCCTCTGCTAACAGCTTTTATCAAGTTACAACTTCAGACTTATACACTGGATAAAGTGGAATACTAAGAGTATGTATTTCCAGGGCATGGGAACAGAATACTTCATATAATCATTTAGTATGTTCCAAGTATTTTTACTGATTCAAATTTTAATGTAACTTGCTTTATGTATTTTCAAGGGAATGTGTTGGGTTGGTGTTTGTTTGTTTTCCCTCCAAGATCTCACTTAAGGCTGCTGATGTGATAGAAAACTTAAAGACTTACTCTTGCCAGATTACTTACCTGAAGAGGGGATTCCACATTAAAAAAAAAAAAAAAAAAAGAGGCAATTTAACAAATTGAAACCAAGACCGACATAAATGCAGCATTGATACTGCCATCAATTTCTTAACTAAAATGCGGAAGATTAAGCTACTGACCTAAAGCTGAAAATATAATCTTTGTTGACCCTGAAAATGCCACCCCTAATCATAGACAGCACCTTTATCTTGCAGTGAGTTTAAACTACAGGTTTACAAAACCTTAAACATAGTACTATGTTACCCTTGACAAAAGAAGTGTCTTTAGATGATGGAAGACATCACAAGGTATCCATAATACATGACTAACCTGTTATGGACACGAGTTACAGAATTAAGACAGCTGTAAATAGTTTTCTACCAACTGTAGAAATGGCAGACAGCACTCCAGTTTTCAGACCTGTCCAGAGTTTCTAGCACCAGTGGTTTGGAAATAGGTTTCTAAAATTCACATTCCAAAAGAGAAATAATCTTGAAACTCACTGAAGAATTCACATGCATATGTATTCCTCAGGCTACTATAGGACAGTGACAGTTACAATCTTTCAGTTTCTCTCTCTAATGTGAGAAGAAGAATCAAGAATCAATTTATCATTTCAAGACCTCCTGTAAATGTGGTTCTTGTGAACTAATGTATAATCAACCTCATACATGACTTTGTATTCACATTATGACTGGATAACTATAGTTAAAAACGCTTTTAATTTAAAAAAAAAAAAAAAAAAAAAAAAAAAAGCAACACAGAAGTAGTAATCAGCTGATAAAAAATGCTCCTCCAAGATTTCAGGTGTGCAGAGCTGGAAGTTTACTTCAGAATAAAACACAGACATAGGGGAGAATCAAAACTTTTAAGAGTTGTACTTGACCATGTATTTGGACAAAGCAGAATTACACTGCATATAACAAACAGTAAAATTTCTTAAAAGTTGTTACAAATATTTTACTTTCTAACTGTACGATCATTAACATAGTTTACTATATCAAGATTTTTTTTTCCTAAAGGCTTAAAACAGAAAAACAATCCTTCTAAACTACTTCCAACAGTAAAATTTAAGTAAAATGCTTACATTCATTTGACAACAAAAAGAACATATTAAAAATGTTGTGTGGGTGGTGCAAAAGCTGCTCTTTCAGCTTTCTTCCAGGGTTATTCCTGCAGAAAGAAAGAAAACAGTCTTCTTGTAAACTGTTAATAACCAAATACTAAAAATATTTTTCCAAGTGATCTGCCACCTCCCCTCCAACAACCACCTGAGATTCTGTAAGAAAATTTATGTATTTTGCACTTCACTAACCACTTACCTTTTCCTCCTTGCGTCTGTCCTTTTCTTCGTTGTTCTCCATCGTTTCTTCTTCATCTTCCACAATCCCATCCCCTTGGTATTTGTCATGTGTCCACTTCGGACTGCTACCTGACTTTTTGAAGTTAAAACGCCCTCTGCCACGCTGGAAAGTACCACGGCCCCTTCCTCGTTTGGCCCAATAATCCACACCATCATCTCTGTCATCATGCTATAATATACCAAACAATAAGGTTACAACACCTCTTAAATGCTGTATTCTGAACCAAATTTACACGTATAGAAAAAAAACAATGAAGAAAAAAATTGAAAACAATTCAGATAATCTGTATATTATATTACGAAAAAACATATCCCTGCAATTCATAATGCTATAACTAAAAGTACCTCAAAAAACCTGATTTAAGAGTCATTATTAGCTGTGGGTAGGTCCACTGTAAGTAACAAACCAAACCTGTCACTTATTTTTTCAGTCATCAGAAAAAAGAACTCACTATTTTTCAGCAAGGAAAAAACATTAAAGGAAGGAACTGTAAGAATATGCTTTTTATTTTTTATTTTTTTTACTTTAAGGCAGAGAGAATCTTTATACTTAAGGAAAGATAACTGAAGGCTTTCAGAAACCCTGCTTCGCTTGTGCAAGGCATTGCACATCATTTTTAAACTACTGAGATCTGATATTAACATTAGTTATGGTTAGTCAGCATTACATTTGCTATCTTGGTGCTAAATACAGAATTGGGCATGTCTGACAAACATATGTGGACACAACAGAAAATCATTTAATATTAAATGTTTACACTAGGAAGAATGATGAACACCTGTTCCAATATCTACTTTTTTAACTTGTGATTTGGAAAGCAATCTAAACTGTTAAACATAAGTAGCTTACCATTATATACCATTCAAGTATTTACAAGGTGGCTTTTTTTTTTTTAAGCAAACATTCCTGAATATGTAAAAAGTAACAGCTCTAGTCAGTCATTTTTTTTTCTAGCTATCGTGGAACTTCCTTGTGAACAGTTGATCACATGTCACTATATGCAGGTGGAAACAGGGAGAAAACTTTGTATACACATGCAAATTGAAGTTGTGTTATTTATTGGATTACCTGTTAATATATTTGTGAGGAAAAAAATACTATAGGAAAAGGTCTTATCTTCGCTAACTAATGTTTTTCAATGAGGAAACAATATCCTTAGAAGTTGGCATTGTTAGGGAAATCAGCTGCAGCAGAGATTAAATATTCAGTACACTAAGCTACTCACTGGTTAGTTGTATCAACAGTCCTCCATTAATTAAATCCAGATGGGGAAAAAAAAGGCATAACTAAGATCACTTATGCCTATCATACTATTCAGGTAAGAACAGAAAGGCTGCTAATAGCAGAGTTGGTCCACATCCATCCAAAAATATGTTAGCTTTTCCTGATCTTTCATTTTTGTGTGCTTCTAAATGAATGTAAAAACAAAGCTTGAATGCCAAACTGAGATAAATCCACGAAGGCACAGCACGAGTCTTTTTGCTTTTGTTTTTCATATTTTTTGCCAGAGTATGCCTTCTTCCCTATCTCGCTGAAAAATATGCTTTAGAGAAGAATTCTACCTTAAGCTTCAGTTATTTCCAGCCTGCTGCAGAAAGACAAGCTGAACTAGGCACTGCAAGAACTCGGGTATTTTCTTGATTACATAACTGCAGTTACTCTCTCAACATGCAACTTTTGTAGCTGTCAATCTCCTTAACACCAGATATAAAAACGCACTCGGAAAAACCAAAAGCATGCATAAGATAGAATTCTCTACACCCACCAAGAAATATTTCTTGCTTTTTGGGGTATATTCAGGATCCCACTCCTCTTCCTTCGGTCTCTTTTGAAAAGTAGTATTTGAGTTGCTGGGACCAGTATTTGTTCCAGCAAAGACTCCTCTGGCTCTTCCTCTGCCCCTAATTCGAAACTGATTAACCAAAATGTTATTTTATTTAAGCCATTTACATAAAACCACAACAAAATGCTCAAGCTTTCTGTACTGAAAATGCTCATTCTGTTCTCAGTTAAAAATATAAAACTATTTTTTAAAAAGTCACATACTACCTTAAGTAATACATTCAAGCATTCACTTCAAAATAATGATTCTACTTAACGTAAGAGATAAAGCAAGTATATCTGAGTTCTTGGTATAAATTAACCTACATTCACCAAAGTGAAATTTCCTTTGACTGCTGGTAAGTCAGTCTGCTGCAACAAAGGTCAGAATAAGCTTCTGAAGCTGTTTGCAGACAAAACAAACAGAAAAACCTAGACTTAAAGGGGGGAAAAAAAAACTTCCAGGGGGGGAAAGTGAAGTCACTTAGGGAGACAATCATATCTGTCATGAGAAAATGATTTTAGAATACATACAAATAATGCATTCTGCAAGTAACTGTACGCTTTGTGCCACTCATTCTCAACTGAGATTCAGTTATGCATTTTAAGACAGATTACATTTCAAACGAATGAACGCTCCTTAACCCGAAAACCAACTCAGTCTGAAAAAGTAAAAGGCTACAAAACCTTCCAATATACTTCAGAACCTAAAAACATTCTACTTATCCTTAGTTCTATTTTCCTACTTCAAAAGTATTCAGAGCATTTACGGCTTTATGCTACACATAACAAGCACAGAATTCAGCATTTCAGCCTATCAGTAAGCATTAGTGAAAAGTCAACACTAACTTAACAGCAAACTGACAGTTTAGCTTACAGAAGGACTTCCTCTACCCAGTCAGCCACACTCTCCCCATGGTGTTACAGCTTCCTATTTTAGGGAGTATTTACAACAAAAACATTTTCTTTACTCCAAAACCAAAGAAGTACTTCCTTTGAATTCAGACACTATTAGCCTAAATCACAACGACATTTCTACATTAGTCACCTAGTAGTATCTTACAATACTACCCACTCTGTACCCTGAAGTAGAATATTAAAATCAACAGGTTGACCTATTTAAGTACTTCAGTTTGGTTGATAAGCATTTGTATGACCACGCATGTCATTACAGGACATCAATCAGTTATTAATGCAGTCATAACTGGCAGTCACCATTAGTCAAATTATTGGTAACTAATACATTTCCACTTCACAGCTACTTAAATTTCACATGAAGTACTATCTCTCTTTAAGACACGTATAATCTGATTTTATAAAGCAGTAAAGCTGGCACTGATTATGAGATTAAAAAAAACCCGTATTCTCTTCGTGAGAGGGGAGGATTTTAAGCTCTATTTTTAACCATGGGCAACCAGCTTATGCTCCTCGGAACTGGGCGGTAGTCATATACAGTATCTGCACCATCCAAGTGTGGATACATTTACACCACACACCTGTCCCTTTGTTAATTACATATAAGAACAAGAAAGAGGAAAAATTGAATTTTTAGCATTAGAAATTTGGCATTTGGATTATCATTTTTTTTTTAAAGTAGTTATAACTCTCAAGATTGAAAATGCAAACCTTAAGTGCTGCACATCTCACATGCATTTTAGATACTCTCTTCTCTGCAGTTCAAAACTTCTGCACTACTACAAACAAGGTATGTTTGTGTCAAACAACACCTTTTTACCTTATTTTGTCTTAAATGCAGGCTACACAAAGGAACTGTTGGGAAAAGCATGCAATTACTCCTAGCCATTGTCTTTTGTCCACCCGCAAACAGACCTTTAAGGCATTTTTAATTTTTGCATAATGTTTTTATTTCCAAGGCCCTTTCTATTACTTCTTAATCTTTTCTAACACTGCTACATTTCCCAGTAAGTTACGTTAACATGCAATTTTTACCCTTACAAAATGCTATGAAGACCATGAAGGTCAACATGGTATTTTCCAAATCTCAATGCTAAAACACATTCCTGAGCTACATTAATATGCTTGCATGCTTATTGTGGCTAGTCCAGGCTACAGAAACACTGGAAAGCAGCAAGTATACCATCTCCTCTCCTCAGTATAGTTCTTTTTCAACATTAGTGCCCACATTTTATTGTGCGCCATTCTCTATTAAATAATTTGCAGACATCACACACAAAGGAGATCAAAATGAAATTGAAAGTTATGGAGAAAAGAAAAACTGTAGAGAGTAACAGGTAATATAGATCACAAGATTTCATCTTTGTAGAAAGGTCAATTTTAATATCCTGTTAGGATACAGTGTAATTACAAAACAGCAAGGAAGGAATAAAACAGAAATCATTTTTCCAATCCTAACACTAGGCTCTCTAATACTGCACTATTGAATATTTACACACCAAATAAGATTTCTATTGGATAAGGCTGAAAGAAAAGCACTGCAGAAGTGGTACATCATGTAAAAGAAAAAAGAAATCACAACTATGAATAAGGTCTACACTAACATTAAGTACTGCAACAATTCATTTAATCTGTTACACTATTGTTGCAGTCCTCATCATCTGGGGGAAGAACAGGAGAAATGCAACTTACAAAGGTGCCTCTTGGCCTGCTGACTCCTGCAAAACCAGAGTATTCTTTCTGTTCGTGGTGAGTTTTGAACTCTTCATCTCTTTCTTTCTTGCAATCCTTTTCTTCTCGAGAACTGGATGAAGAAGCAGATGGAGAGGAAGATGGAGAAGATCTAGCACGGTCTTGCTCTCTTTTTTGCTTACTGAAAAATAAAATGATACACTGTGTGCTATTTTAAAAGCACGAGATAGACTGTAATATGCTATACTAAAAGGGGTTTCTTTATATTTAAAAAAGCTATCCCCCATCTGGTTATAAAAGCACACATACACGTAATGCATTTCAGATGCTAAGGCAAGATATAGTTTCACTTTCCAGCCTCTTCTTAGCCATTTAAATGGACTAAACATACACTACTGCTAGTGAGTTGGAAAACAGCAGTCTGCAAACTGCAGAATTTTTCTAGGTTGCCATTAAGAGGTTCTGTTACTTTTAAGATCTGCCTTTCACTGAGGCAGAAAGAAAAAAAAAAACAGAAGCCAAAGGGAGGAAAACCCTCAAGGCAAAGCTTTACAGAAATTTTACATAATTCAGTTTGCATACTGTTGAGAGCATACAGTATGGGCTGCCCAACGAAGGTGGGCATTGCCAGTGGAAGGTAATGTGGATACCAGAGTCAGAAAGTATATGGGAAACAGGAAGCATAAGTATTCATTGTATACCCAGTACAAAGCAGGATAATAAATCCCACAGCAAGACTTTTGGTAATTCCCTAAAATTCTAATTTGACCCAACTTAAAAGACAACATTACTCAAAGGAAGGTTATACCTGATGAAACTCTTACCACTGCTACAAAGTATCCACTGAAATATGCTAACCTTTTTTTCCTTAGAAAATAGACCACTGGCTTTAGGAGAGAAAAAAAATAAAAAGATTCCCCTTCTCACCCATGTTAAATCTAAGTATCAGTAAGATTCTCATACTCTGGGTGTTATGAGTTGAAAAAGTGCGGAATCAAGCATAACGAACCAAAGTTCTTACACAAATTGTTTATAGAAATGTACTGCATTGAAGTCCAACCTCCTGATGTAGCCTGGATAATAGGACAGATTAATTTGTCATTTTTTTTTTCAGTGTTAGCTTGCTATTCCAAAGTTTTTGTCCTCATCCACCATAAGCCGTGTAAAAGACAGATAATACATATTTGCTGTAAAACAAATAATTTTATTTGTTTAAATTTAAACGTTCCATTAAACATCGAAAATTGAAAGCAATTAAGCTTACAATTACAAAGGGTTAATTAGAGACCAAAAACCTAGAGATTTCAAACATTTACCTGTCATCTTTATAAGATTTGTAATCCTTGTAATCTTTTGAAGTTTTCTCCTGCTTTCTTGACCCACTGGATTCCCTGGAGCCCTTTGAGTCTCCTCGCTCTTTACTTCGCTCTTTTCTACGGCGGTCAATGTCATGCCGAAGATCAGCAGAATCACATCTTAATTTTTTATCTCCCTGTAAGCAGAAATATGTTTCTGACTAAGATTTTGAAAGAAAACATCCAGAAGAGAATCTGTGGGGGTGAACCGTGCCTAAATTTTCAAGAAGAGGAGACAGAATTTACAACAACTCTTTAGCACATAAACTGAGCTTAAGGTGAACACCCTTTACAGGCTAAATCTGGGTACAGCTAAGATTTTGCATTTTAAACAAGCGTTTCCATTGAACCAGCAGGACATCTACTATCTGATGCAAACTGACTATAACATATTTTATGGTAGGATATCTTGGTATCCATTTTTTTCCAGTTAATTATTGCTAGCAGAGCACATGTACCTTTATACATTCAGCCACGCTACTGTGCACATCAGCACTTTTTTCTCCTCCCATTCATTGTCCTTGGACACAAAATGTGCCAAGAAACAACCGAAAGAAAGGAAGTTAGGAGGCATTTTGAATTTTCTTTTTGCCTCAGTAAAATTCAATATATTCACATTGTGCTATGCAAACTGGCTTCTTAGTAAGACTCACAGAAAAAAGTTCTGGAATGCGAATATTCCACATAACATAAGTTGTTCTAAAAGACTGAGATCCACAAACTCAAATGAAGTTAGAAATGAAGTTCAAAGGGGAAAAAAATTATCACATTAAGTTTAGAAATAGATACTTAACGTTTACTTAGAACCTACTTTTTGACTTTCTTCTTTAAAGACCCTCTCTTCACCTGCTAAACGGGTATGCTTCCTCAGGGCACTTGGAGAGATGTCAATCCTCCTAAATGTAAAATAAAAGCAGTGTCTAGCCATACGTGTATGCAACTGCTTATGGCCTCACACAGATCAACATAAGTCTGAATAACAAGGCACTTTAGCAGCAGAACAAACTCTTGCATATGAAGTCCCACCATCTGAATATAAAAGAAGCAAGAAGCAAGCCAAAAATTATAAACATTGGTTTTGTTCTTTGAAGTATACTAAAAGACAAATACACTAAAATGGCTGTTTGATTTTTCACATTTCCAAGAGAGATTTCAAGATAGCAATTACTCCAGAAGATCAGTATATATATAGCCAGTTTGATATCCAACCTTCAAAACAAAAAAAAAACAAAAAACACACACCATCAACAATGACAGCTTATTGTACAGTTAAAGTAAGATCTCAGTTAAGAGATCTTACAAAGTTGAAAGCTGAGATAACATCACACACAACACAAATACAATATACATTGCATCATGTAATCAGAAGCACACAATCAGAAATTACAACTGCATGTCTATCATCTTGCTTGTGGTGGCAATGATGATGAGGAAACGGTTGGACTAGATGATCTTATAGGTTGTTTCCAATCTTGTGATTCTATGATTCTATGATTCTTACCTTCCAGGCTCTCTGATTTCAAGAGAAAAAACTGCTATGAATTAATAGATACAAAAACTAAAGTGATACGAGATGGAACATCTGACACCAAAGAATAAAGCTGAAGATAAAAAAGAAGCCCTGTACATGCAAGACATTTCTCTCTCAATATTTGAGAGAATATGTGAAAAAAGTAAATATAACCCAAATGAGATGCAGAGGTAGAAAAGATACGTGCTATAAAGCCACAGATGAAGCCAGAGTTGATTCATTTGAGTTTTCTTCTACAGAAACCTTTTTGTTTGGTTTTGTTTGTTTTGTTTTTTTCCCCAGGGTTTGTTGCTGGTGTTTTGGTTTGGCTATTCCAAATTTTGGTTTTTTTCGTTTGTATTTGCACAGAAATCAACGAAGTATCACATATAGAACAGAAATCAATACTTTGAGTTCTTGAACAAGAAATATTAGCAGATATTATCTAAGACATAAGCAATTAACATATACCTATGTATTTCTGGGCTCTTTTGCCGAGTGCAGTGCTCTTCAGTTGCTTTTTGATATGCAGTGAACCTCTCATTTAGGGTCATTCCAGCTGACTTGAAGTATTGCTCTGTTGGTTACAATAGAAAAACACTGTTTCATTAGTTTAATTCAACTGACAGGTATTTTACTCCTGACAGAAAGGCAAGTAGCAGGCAAAAAACAATATTTTCAGTAAAAATATCAAAACAACAAGCAAGAGTGGGCTTTTCCTATTCTTACACATTCTGTAATCCAAACAAAGATACAGTGCACAGAATCACTGCAAATCTACTTATGGCTACACCATGGCTGTATTAAATGTAATTCAAGCATCATACATGAATTAGATTTGTTCATTTCCAGTGACATTTTTCTCTAATGAAATAAAGGAACAATTTAAGTGATTTTCTACTTTGTCCATAAGAAAAAAAAAACATAAGATTACTTCGAGTAGTGAATATTTGCAGGAAGTACATTTTACAACTCATTTCGACTTTAAGTTAGTGTTAATTCAGTGAAAACATTTAAGTAATGTATGTTTCAATAACTACAAGGATGACCTAATAACAAGTCATTTCTTAAAATAATACCATTTCTTGACTTGAAGTTTTAACAGTAGCAATTCAAGACAATTAACACATCCAAATGTAAATAAATTCATTTAAGCATCTGGCATCTTGGCAAACCTGACAACTTCTCTGACAGATTTTCTCTTGCTTTCAGAGACAGTTAAATTAGCAACAGCAAAACTCAAGGTTTCAAACCAGCTCAACAAATGTGTTTAAATGTAATATAGAAATACATAAAGTCATGAGCTATGAAATGTTACATATGAAGCAAGCTATCTGCTTAACAGGTCAACATACATCTGTATCAACTTACCGCCCGGCATCCAGTATTTGTCTCATAACCAACCATTAAAACTTGAAACGGCCACTACAAGGGTAGTGCCTCAATCATAATTCCATCAAACACAGGAATTTGAGCTAGCAACTCTGTTTTTATGCCATTTTTGCCAGGAAGACAGAAGGTTCAACTTTGCCTGTTTGGCATCTGTATCTTTCAACAGCTATTTTACTTTTGTAACATGGATTTTGCCATTTCAAAACACATTCCAGGACCTATTTATAATGAAAAAGAAAACATCACTGGGCATTTTCAGCTCTACATTAATCAAGAGCTGTTCAGACTGGTCGCATCACACCAATAATGAACATAACTTCAAATCGTCAAAATAGTTACTAAATCTGATCACAGACCGCAGTAAGTTTGAAACGCATAGAGAAGTTCTCCTTTCAAAAAACAGTCATAACTTTACATATACTAAAAACTTGACCAGACACTCTGTTAAGCTGTCATATTTACCAGTTATCTGTTTAACACAAGTCTACAGAAAAAGTCTTAATTTTGTGATCAATACATAACAAATATTTCACCTTCAGTTTACACGTGCCATTTAAGCCAAGCTTTCATTGGATATAGACTTTGATCTCTTATCAATAAAATTATTTTCTAGCAATGACTGTTACACTCTAAGCAAGTGTCCCAATAATATTTCGAGTCTGCTATGTTAACATAACCTACTACCACTATTGCTTTTTTTCTAAGCAATTCAAAACAGCCATTTGGCTTTAGCTGCCTAGAGTTACTTCAAAAACAAAATAAGACTTGAAAAAACACACCTGTAGCACCAAAATCTTTCCTACTTTAAAAGCTAAAGTATATTTAAAACAATGCACACAGACAGACACACCCAAACTTCTCACCTCATTTAGCATTTTGACATTCCCCTTTTATATGATGATATGGTAAGAAACGTTCACCAGCAAATTCTTTCATAGTATATTAAATGCAAGAATAAGACAACAGCCTGGTAAAATTTAAGTCAATGCTACAGAAGAAAAAAAAATTAAAAATACTCTAGATATCCTCACTGGATTTTAAGAAATTATGTATTCTTGAATGAACTTTGCCAGTATGTGACTTGAATAAAATACACCCACTTTGTCAGGTTTTTTTCCACAAAAAGTGTGGAAATGCTTTAATTTTATTATAGTAAGCAACAGGCACAACTGTTAAATTGGAAAATAATTAGCATATAAACAATTTAATGGAGATTTACTTAAATCTCTAGAAGTTTCAGGTTCTCACATCCAACAATACTGTTAAGTAAGAATAAAACGAAGCAGTGTATTTTAAGATCATTTAGAGAACCACTTCTTACACTTTATCAGTTTGAGATCGAAACCAGCTTTCCAATAAACATTTGGATGAGTTCTAAAGTGCTCCAAAAGGAGATGCAATGCTATATGAAGTGGTGAAATGACATTCAAATAGAATTGAAGTAAAAAAATTAAGCAATTTAGTATGCTTAAGCTTTACTAAAAAAATTTAACAAAGTATGTGCTACTTTGACTTACAAATTTAACAAGAAACATAGTATGACTTCTCTAATGCTCTACAATGCTTGCTTTTTTGACACTTGTTTTGGTGACTATTATTTCTCTAATTATTATATGTATACCTCAAAGGAAAAGTTCAACTAAATCAACATTAAGAAGGCTGAAATCTTCCTGTACTACAGACAGCAAACAGTCTTAGCTAAGTCTTAAATGCTATTGCTGAATGAGTAAATTGAACACATACCTTTGACATGATGAACCAAGGACACTATATGCTGAATAAATGACTCTGACGTGCTTTTGCTGGCCTGTGGCAGTTTAATGTGGTCAAAGATGGATCTGAACTCTTGCTCCTTCTTGATGGAATGGACAAGTGTGCTAGCAAGCAGCCTGTCTTTAGTCAAGGAAGCAGGTCTAAAAATGCATCAACAACAGAAAAGACACACAAAAAGAAACCACTAGTTTAAATAAAGATGAGTGACAGTGCAAGCAGGTGGAGAACCACTTTGTCAAGTGGAATAATTTACCTATTGGAATCGTCAAGAGGTACTGGTGCCATTTTGAGTTTAACTTCAGGACGATGGGAGTCACTGGCTATCATTTTGATCCTAAGTGGACTCTCCTCTCTGAAGGTGGATTTTTCTCTCGCATCCAGATTCTTGTGTAGAGGGGGACTGTAATCAAAGAGTTCTTTGAGCTTTTCAGACTTTACCTGCTCAGGTGACTGAGTTTCTTTCTTCATCGTTAGTCTCTCAGAACTCTTGTCTTCGTCCTTGTGCTTATCTTTTGTTGTACTAGGCCTTTCTGCTATATAGCCAGTCTCTTTAGGCTTATAACTTTTCTCATCTCTAAATCCATCGCTCTCTCTATTGCCCTTCATTGTTACTTTAGATTTGTATTTGGTTC
The DNA here is from genome assembly GCF_951394365.1 of Tetrao urogallus. Lineage (NCBI taxonomy): Eukaryota > Metazoa > Chordata > Aves > Galliformes > Phasianidae > Tetrao > Tetrao urogallus. The sequence continues at coordinate 54,377,715 of NC_136814.1, read as the reverse complement.
CTTCCTCCTCAGCATTCCGGTGAGATGCAGTAGGAAAATTTTTACCCTGATCTGCCAGGACAGACTTTCTGAACTGTCTGTAATCCTCTGTCTCCTCTGTGTCCTCCCCTTCAGAGTCATTAAACTTCTCTTTCCCAGTCTCTTTATCAACGAAAAAGTCTAAAGTTTCCTGATCCTCCCATTCCCTTTCTCCCTCTGTCCTCCCTTTTTCTGATCCTCTCTCCTTCTGGGCCTCCTTCTCCCTGGTATTACCCCTATCAAGCAGGTATACTCTAGACTCTTCATCTGTGTACCTGTGGATAGCAAAGAAGAGACTGGTAACTCTGGATTGCATTCATTCCAGTTCACTTGCATTCCTCTTTTGCGTCAATCCCACACCAAAAAGAAAAAACATACTCCACTGAGCCATTCAACTTCAAGTAAATTTCACACACAGTTCATACTGTACTAACTGTCATCTACGCACTAGTGGAAACATCTGAAGAAAATAAAGCCTTTCTGTAGAACACATAGAAATTCTCCACTAGAGTTTGTAAAGAGAGCTAGTGGTTAGTTTGTTCATTCTAATTTGGCACACAGCTTCACATGCACTTACACCAGTCCTTTTTCTCCATTAAAATAATAAAAACTGATAACTCAAATCTGAATTAACAGAATGTCCTAACTACATTCACAAATTGGTTTTAGCTACAGCTTGTACGCTATCTTCACATAGGTCCAAAACACATCCACCAGAAGCAGTAAGTCTCAGCTCAAGCAAGTCTGACTTTTTGATATATTTTTTTTTCATTTTCTATCAGTATATTTTCATATACTAAAAATCATTGACAGGGCAAATTCATTTAAAAATTTTATCTATATCTGTCTATAACTCATTTTTCTAATAAATCCACCAAAGTGCAAGGTAAATTAGAAAGAAACGGTCTAACGTCAATAATGTAAGATAAATTCCTTCTTCAGTTGCTGCTGTATCAGGTATATCAAATATTTTGAGAACAAATTTGGAAAAGCACGCATTCCATTGTTCCTCACATCAGTGGAATTATGTCCCAAGAATATTAAGACCTACCCCACTTCTTAAGTAACACAAGTCAAGAAAAAGTTGTCACATAGCACCATACAATTAGCAGTGAATGCTGTTTACGTTAACAAAATCAATCGTAATACACCTCCGTTTTCAGACTTTGCATTTCAAATTACATAAAACATTAAAACATTGAAGTGCTTGAACAGAAGTCAGTGTCAAACAAGCAAGCCTGATCCATCATTCATTAAAATATTAATTAATACTTTTCCGAACAGTAAATGGAATACAGGAAAATGTACCACAAACGAAAAACACGAAGGAGTGCTACAGGGATACTGGTCTCTGTCCCCACTAATCACCCAACAAGAACTTGAAACATCCTAAAGGAGGAGAAAGCTCAATTCTAACCAGACTAAAATTCTTAAAGATATTCATCAGTATTTCATATTCCCTTCTCCAAGGCACAGCGGTGATCTTGTAAAAATAAATAAATAAATACTGTTACAGGTGTTTTTTTTTTTTTTTTTTTTTTTTTTAGTTGCAACGTTAATGTTACAATTTAATTCCTACCTTTTCAGAAACTTTCCACCTTTTACAGTTTCCTGTTCCCCAGTCTCAGGATAAAATGAACGTGTTCGAGGCTCCTCACGGGGAGCACTCTGTGATGGGATTGTCTTTGCAGGGCTTCTCCTCGAAGGGACGTGATGCAATGGGCTATTCTGAGAAGGACTATAACGGCTAGAACCATTTCCAACGGAACCAGAGCCAGACCTCTCAGGACTATGCTGAATGGAATGGGAATGTTGAGGTGTGTCCTTTGCTGAGTGGGCTGTACTAAGCAAAGGGGCATCAGAGCAAGATGAACTCTGACTGGGCGGGGTGGCAATAGAAGGACTGTGGGGTGACCTTGGACTGTTATCATACGCTGAAAGGCCAGGCCAAATGTCGCCAGAAGCTGCTGATGATTTATTAAAATCGTCAAGAGATTCTGATGGGTCATGTTCAAACGTATCTTTCTGTTCATCTTGTGATTTATTTTTCAAAGGGCTATCTTGCAAAGGAGCCCCTTCAGTTTTCTTTGCCTGCTTTTCCATAGACCCACGTCTTTTGGAAGAGACAGGTGATTTGCTGTATGGGGATGAAGAACGAGATGAAGAGGACCTCGGGGACCTGGAAGATCTGTAAGATCGACGAGATCTGCTCCGGGACCTCTGTGAAGACACAGACCTTCGCTTTGGACTTCTGGAACGGGAACGGCCACGCCTAGGGCTTCGGGAGTGTCTTCGGTTCCAGACAGGCCTATAACCTCCACGATGGTATCTACCACCTCCTCCTTGGTAATACCCTCTACCTCTTCCTCTGTAACCATAGGGACGTCTCATTCCTCTATTATTTCTGTAATCTCTGCGATAATCTCTAGAATAAACACGATCCCTGCTGCGAGATCGTGAGTATGTCCTTGATCGAGACCTAGAACTAGAATTAAAAAAACAAACGTTAACATTCGACAACTGGAGAGAGAAAAAGAAGTGCCTCAAGACTTAATGCCAGATCTCTCTAATACAGTCAGAATGGTAAAGGCAGAATAACAGCCTTCGAGTAAATTTTGCAGTATATGATCTCTATCTCATAAGGAATTTTAATAAACACTGATCTTCCAAAGAATTTTGAAACTTAGACTTCAGCATCACATCATTAAGACGTTACCAGCCTCAATGGCTTGCTCTGCTGTTTTTGTTTGTTTTAAGAGATCACCACCACTCTGGAGCATGGCACTCAGTTCTCCATCGATCACTGTTCACAGCCTGGAACACGACATTAGATCACCTCCAATTTAACTGAATATACCAGCCTGTAGACAGCAGCAGTTGATAAGACAGTAACCACTGAATTCTGCCACCTCTTATTAAAGAAGTGGCTATGTCCAATGGTAAGAAAGTGAAGGAAAAGACTGGAGACAACTGAGAAGACAAGGTAAAGTTTATCTGCTGAAGCCTTAAGTTCCTCCAGATCTGAAAAGCTACATGAGAAAGGCAGAAAAGACTATCAGGAAAAGAGGCAGGACAATGAAAACCTCATGTGAAAGAGGGTCCAAGAATCAAAACAAGAACACATCAGGAAGAACCATTAGCATTCTGAAACTATACCGAGGTACAGGAAAGATACAGGAAAAGAGCAGAATAATCAAATTTTAAAAAAACAGAAGTTTTATTCAAAGCAGAAACTAGTTATTGTCTATAAAGTGAAGATCCCAGCCTCATGCAAGTGAAAAAAAACTTCCAGACAGAACTCAATACACAAAAAACAATTTTTCACGTAGTATGACATGAATATACCTGTATCTCTTTTTTCTAGAGTGTGATCTGGATCTTGACCTAGAGCTGGACTGAGATCTGGACTTTGATCTTGAAGAATGTGATCGAGAGTTAGATCGACCCATTTTTCCCAGTAGATAAACTTCTTCTGAGAAGGAAAAACAGTTGAAGGGAGGAGAAAAAGAGGGATGGAACTATTTAGAGACCACGTAAATAATATAAGATTGTAATACTTTAAAACAAGAATATTAGGAAGATGTATAGCACTACCTAAACAGAAGAATTTTGAAGAAAATACGTTTATTAGCAACTTAAATCTCAACATACAACGTTTTAAACAACATAAGACTTAATACATCTACAGTGCAAGCTATTAGTCTGAAAAGATAGCAGGTTTCTCAGGTTTAATTGCAAACTGATCCTGCGTAAAAGGAGTTAAGTAAGCAATGGAAAAAAACATTTCTACAAATTAGGACAAGAAATAACACAAGTCTAGACCATTATACATTTGTGATCCAGATCTAAACTAAAACTAAGCTATAACTAAATTTAAATATTCCGTTCAATTTATATAGTTTATAGTTATGACCATAGAATATTGGTCAGAACTGCCAAGTACTCCCAGCCCTCCTTCAAATGAAACCTTTGAAATTTCTACTACTTAGGCTGAAATCACTCTGTAGAAAGATTTTATTTTTTTTTTTAACCCAAAGCAACATGACAACTCAAGCCTATACTTGAATTTGACTCAGCATTTGTTCATTTCTATCCTGAGACAATTCTATTTTGTTTCACACAGTATCCTTCTGGACAAAATGAAAAAAATCTGGGGGTCTTAGTCAACAGCAAGTTGAACATGTGCCCAGGCAGCCAGGAAGGCCAAGCGTATCCTGAGGTCCATCAAGCATTGCATTTCTAGCTACTCTACACTGCACTGGTGTAGTCTCACCTCAAGTACCGTGTGCAGTTTTGGGCACTACGGTACAAAAAGGACATAAAACTATTAGACAGCATCCAGATGAGCGCTGCAAAGGTGGCAAAGGGTCCAGACGGGAAGAGGTGTGAGGAGTAGCTGAAGACCCTTGGTTTACTCAGCCCAGAGTAAAGGAGACAAGAGGGGAGATCTCATGACAGCCTATGGCTTCCTCAAAAGGATAAGCACAGGAACAGGTACTGATCTCTCTCTGGTGACCAGCAACAGAACCGAAGGGAACAGAATGAAGCTGCGACAAAGGAGGCTTGAATTGAATATCAGGAAAAGGTTCTTCATGGTAAGGGTGGTCAGACACTGGAACAGCCTCCCCAGAGAAATGGTCATGGCAATGACCTTGCTGGAGTTCAAGAAGCCTACACAACACACACAAACATATGCTCTAATTTTTGGGTGGTCCTGTGTGGAGCCAGGAGTTGGACCCAGTGATCCTTAAGGGTCTCTTCCAACTCAGGATATTCAGCAATTCTGTAACCTATGATTTCACAAAGTTTCAGTGGAAGTCTAAAATATTCTTAAAAAGCAATGTTTAAACTGTCCAATTTCATTTAATAATAACAATTTTGCCTCATTAACTTTTTCTTTTGAGATTGCCCCATTTAGAAAATAATGGGTCACAGGAAAACAACCGAATATAAACTGCTGACAATCATATTCAGATTTTCAGCCCTTAATATGCTATCTACAATTATTAATAACCACTAAAACAAATAGTGGAAAAAAAGAATCAACTTTCAGCTTTTGTATTGCAAACAAGCATAAAATCTCCAAATTATCATAATGAAAATACAAGCTCAACACAACAAGCACTTTTTGTTACACTTAACTTTATGCATATAGTTGATATATTATCTGAGAAGAAATACTGAAGACAAATTGAATTATAGCTCAAAGTTAACAAAATCACAGAGATTTTACACACATGTAAGCAAATTCAAACAAACAAAAAAAAAACAGACCAACCTTTCCCTAGCACTGTCACTCTTGCCCCATTTAACTTTCCCCCATCACAGTTGCATTGAGTCTGTGTGGCCCCAAAGAGACTAATCTCATGTGAAACTAACCTAGGGAAAGTATATATTGCATTATAGATATTATATATATTTTAAAATAAAATATAATACAGTTTTAGCCTAAACTAGCTTTCCAATTGACTAAAACTATTTAACTCAGAGAATACATTATAAGCTGCCTGTAAAAGGCTCCTTCCATTTAAAGGAAAGTAAATGAACATAAACTCAGAAGATTGGTTTTAATTCTTTGTGCTCAATTAAATGCCCAGAAAATGGATTACAATCTCTTATGTTATCCAGTTCATAGACAAGTCTTTAAACAGCTACAATACATGAAGTATACCAATTTTCCTAGAGCAAGAAAAAAAATGTTTTTCTATTAAAAGGAAATTTCAGACCAAGCTTTAGATATACAAGAAGTCTACACAACGTAATTTCAGCTTTAAAGGAAAAGGAACATTGGATTTCCCCTGTATAGAACAACATTTGTACATTTGCATTCTTATGCGTAACAAGTGAATATATGGTACAACAGTTGACTTTTACAGAACATACATCAAACTCAGAAAGATTTATATAATTCAGTTTACCACTAACAAACTTTAAGAAAAAACAAAAAGCAACATTGATTTTTTTGAAATGGTTGGGTTCCATCAGAGCACTTGAAAACAGAATTAAATTCACCTTACCTCAAGCCACAGGTCTGTGTCAATCAATCAGTTATTTTATAATTCTCCGTTTATGCTTTCAGCAACACAAATCCCTACAGAATAGAAAAAAATGACCATGAGAGACAAGTACTTTCATGAAAGGACCATTAACTCCTGCTTAAATGGGTTCAAAGATTAAACTGTTTATCACAAAAAGGCAACACAATAAACAGCATATTTAGTCCTAGCCTAGTGAAACCACACATTGAGATCTGGAGCAGCTTATGCGTTAGCTGCTGCCAAGAGCAAATGCTCCTTCCTTTCCATACATTATCAGTCCTTCAGTCCTGCTTCCAGGGCTGTATAACCTTCAGCCCTTAAACCCTTCAGGTCCTTCAATTAAAAGGTTTCTGACAGACGCTCAGTGTTCACTTTCGTAAGGTTAAGTTAACTGACTTAACAAAGACCCAAACAAATGCCAGATCGAGATTAAAAAAAAAGACGACAGCATGCAGTCAAGAGGATGAGGTGGCAAATTCATGTAAGAGTTTGAACTCTAATACACAGCTTTGGACTTAACTGGAATGATTTTTTTTTTTTTTTTCCCCCAAAAAAGATATGGGATATGAGCTCAGTAAAACAGCAGATTTTTAGATTTCTCTGCAACATTTATACAAGAACTACTCTGTTACAGTTTCCTATTTAAATAGGAAACATTTGCATGACTTTAAATAACCAGCATTTTTTTCTCAAAAAAATTGAAGCTTTTACAGGTAAACAGAAATAAAATATAACTGAAATAACAAACCCACTCTCCAAAGTAAGAGTTTTTCACTGGCCTCAACCTTAATTACTGCAAAGCCTTAAGAATATACAAATATATATTCACGAATACACACTTGTAATCTGACTTGACATTAAGAAAATTTTCAAATGCCATGAAAGTGACTCAGAATTTTGTCCCAGTTTGATACAGACAGGCTGGATCTCCTTGAAATTCTGCATTTCAGTAACACATTCATTAAAGCCAAACATGTTAACTAATCACACTTGTAGATGAAGGAAAAATTGAGAACACCTGAACACAAAAAAAAAAAGTAGCACTTGTTTTGATAAACCCTGCTATCAAAATTCCACTTACCATTCACTAGTAGTGACCAAGATATTTCCAATTTTTACAAAATATATGCTTTAACAAGTTAAAGTTTTTACTTCTCATCATCAGCAAGCATGAGTCTCTGAAGGAGCACAGTAGTGTATCGGACCATTTCAGATCTTGTCTAGACAAAAGGTGAGATGGCATTAGCTAGCAAAGGTTAATTAAAGCATTCTTACACAGAAAAATTAATACAAACTTCAGCTAAGTGGTTGAAGTTCAGTGCTAGATTTTAAAATCAATATTTACTACATTTCGATGTTTCCTCCACATCCAACTTTTAAAAACATTTGGCTGCTGCTAACTGAAATCAGAATCCTAACTTAGACAAGTTTTCGCATCACCCACGGGATGTACCATAGCTACTCTTTTTGCCAACGACTTGAAAACAAAAGAATGTTAAATAGAAAACCTTAAATACTGAACAGAAAATCTCAACTACTTTTAGTTTTGCTTCCATTTAACTGCTACAGGCAAACACTTGACATGCAAAAAATCTTTTTCCAAAGAACTTTCACACACAGGAGCAGAAACGGAAAGACTGTTTAGACTTCTTTTTTAAATAAAGGTTTGCCTATGTATATATTTTTACAGTGTGCAAGAATTAAAATAGCTGATTGATCTCTATTACAGAGAATTTGAAAAACAGTGGTACATACTGAGTTACATCACCAGCAGTCTCTTCCTGGGGACTCTCTTGTCCCCACTGTCACAATCTGAAGTCACAACATCATGTCAGGCAACACAACAAAAAAGAGATGCTGTACACATCACATTTCTAAGCAGTAACATTAATCCACAAATCAAAAGACCAGCTGCCTCTCTTACTTGGCTGCATTAAGCTTATCTCTTGACTAGTCTCAAGAGACCTAGAGGTTGCAAAGCTGTGCATGAAAAATGTGATGCAAGATGCCTACTACTGAGCATTTAAAGAAGGAACCACAACTGCAAGAAACACAGTCTATATCTAAAACACCAATGCTGTTATCTGCATATGGTTCTGGTAACTCAAGCTTCTTTTACCCTTGCTTTCTGCACTAAATGTGGGAAAATTGATGCTAAACTCTCAAGCATTTCATCACGGGGTCAGAAGAAAGCTGGCTATTACAAAGGAAGCCTCTGTAGCTCCACAACATTAAGTCAGAACAACCTGGCACTACTCGTGTAAAGAAACAGTACCATCCTTCCAGCTGTCTAGTAACTCACATTCCTGATGGTTTTCTCCCTTATGCAGCACAAGTATTTGAGCAGCCACACTGTGAACCAGACCAGAAAACATATGGATCACGTGATTAGTTACAATACAAGTGATTTTTCAGTATGGCTCATGACACAGCCCTGCATTTGGACCGTGACGGGTAAGCCGCGATAGCCACCACTCAAGATTGCTTCCTTTGGCAGCAATGCAATCCTAAGGCTTCCCTGAAACCAGCTTCAAAAGGCAGCAACAAACTCACATCTTAAGCTTTTTAACAGTACCTGCAAGCAGAGTGCTGTTGAAGAAAGCATACTACCAAACCTTGACACAACCAGCTGCACATCTTTCCAGATATGGATACTGAGTCACATTAATGATCAAACAGTCAGCAAGTTTCTTAATGTAACAGCAGTATGTACGGGTGCCTTAAATCAGCCTCAGCCACCAAGCAAAAACAAGATACGCCCTACAATCAGCAACACTATGATGAGGAAGTAGATGTCACTATTTTTCTTTCAAACATGCCAAATTCTTAAAGATAAAAACCTGTCTCCGATTCCTTTTAAATATTTTTATGAGCCTTTCTCACTACACTGATGTTAAAGCTTTCTGACAGATACTGCAGACACTACATATCTGCTAAACACACTAATTCAGAAATTCTACACCATATGGAAGCTTAAATAGGTATTTTAGATTAGTTATCCAAATTTATACTAGCAAAACACTGCTCTCTCTCTCAGCTCACTATTATTTTAGCTATCTTATACTTATTTAATAGCTGTTATTACCCTTGTTTACGCATTACTTGAAAGCTATCAATAAGATTTAATTAAAAAAATCTTGTTAAAGAAATTCACAAGCTGTTGTCAAAAATGCATTTTCATTCAGAGATCCAAGCTTCAAAAGAAAAAGGATTATACAACAAGAATCAGGGGATAAGCTCGTCCTCAAGAAATGCTACAGAATTCCTAATAGTCTTTCATTACACATACGTTAAATTAAAGAGAAGTCGGTCTATTTAGGACAGCAATGTAAGGTACCTATTCAGCACTTGTGTATCTGCCATAAAATAACCACGCATTCTATCCATTCTCCACCTCCTCTTGTTTTAAATGTCCCCAAGTTTAACAGCAGCACATCACAAATAAGAATAGAACACAATTCATTAGCAACTGTAAACCTCCTGGATAATCACTGCCCAGAATTCTACAAATACTACTGAAATACAATAACAAATTTAACCAAACTACCTCAGGCTGTACAAATAAGAGCTGGGGAACATATTTTCTTCCTATTTCATTTTTTCCCTACCATTTCTATCATCAACCATTTCCTACCTTCCCTATCATCTTCATAATACTTGAATGATTACAAAAACTGAACAAACTCACATAAAAAAAATTACAGCATGAAAATTCAGCTGAAACAGTCAAATAAACATTTGTGTAAAAATATAATTCCTAATTTATCCATTTTTAGTACAAGACTACAGAAAGTATACGTAAAATTATTTAAAAACCAATCTCCAAATAGAAGCAAGAGCAGCTCTGTAGAATAATCGTATGATTGATAGCTGTTCTGTTATGTAAAACTAGAGGCAAACATAACCACATTTCTCTTCTAACTAAAAACATCAAAATGATTATTTCTATGAATTTTGTCAAAACAAAAACAAAACAAGAGAACTGCTGCTATTTTGTTTGGCTTGCTTTTTTAATTTTGTTTGTTTGCTTAATCAGATGTTTTCATGCTCCCTTCAAGAGTGGTTTCTACAATTTCTTTACAATAGTCTGCTGACACAAAGGGCCATCCTCCCCCTCCTCACTCCAAGGACTGATACGCAGAGGTACGCAGTGAGCTGAACTGATTCAGAATAAAAAACATCAGGAGAAAGACAAAGCTGACTTTAGAGCCACATCACCTTCCAGATCCAGCTTACCACTCAGCTGGGTGAGAGCCAATGCCAGCACAATGGCCAAGAAAACAAGGCACCTCTTCCGAATATGTTTGGGAAAAACTCTCCTAACAGACTGAAAAGTGCCTCACATCCTTCAGTGGTTTCCCTTACCTACTTCCACTACACTTAAACAAATCCCAAACACTCTCTGGCATTCCACAAGCTCATAAAGCACAACTGCTCCTTCACAACCAGCCTGAGTCGAATCTACCTCAATAAGCGTAACCCATCACCAAACAACAGCTCCCTGCTGCTGACCCAAACTGCCTTAAGTTTTCTGCAGCCCCACCGCAGCAGGATGTTCCCCACTGTATGCATGCCCTGCCACGTTCCCAAGGAAGGCAGACATAGCCTTCACCTGTGGACTGCTGGAGCCAGCCTCTCAGAAGCTTTACTCCAGCCACCGTCAGCTCAGGAGAGACCCAGCCACCCTCAAGTACTTGATACATGTAACACATTAGAACTCTTTCCAGCCACTCAGCGCTGTTGTCACTCAACACCAGAAGAGATAAGTAGGAGGAAGCAACTCTTCCCCTGTCGCCACTAGAAGCTACATGTTCGAAGTATACTCTAAGCCAGAATCTCTGTCCCTTCTTACTCATCCCCTCTTTGTTTAATGCAACAAAAAGGAAGCACAAGAAGGAAAACAGCTGGACAGTACTTTCCTGGGACCCCATGGTCTAAATCAACCCTTTCCAAATTGAGAACAATTTTTCTGAGAGATGTTTTTTATATACCTACAACAAACCAACCATTACTCAGTCTTAAATAGCTCCATAAGTGACTGTATTGTGGAGCACTCCTTTGTTTTGCATGCCCCTGGGCCCTCCTGTAGGAAAATTTAACTGCTAGAGCAAAACTTTGATCTTTGTGATAAAGAAGTGACAAGTGGTAGCAAGGCCTTACAGGATCACCACCACATGCAAAACAAAAAGCTGATTTCCTTATGAAAACTAAAGGTTCTGAAGCAAACAATAAATAAAGGCCTGGAGCAGTGGTACACCACGGTGCGATAGGGCTGGAAATGTAACAGCCTCGTTTAGGGAGGGGCACAAACACCAGCTGCGAGGGGTCGGAGGGAGATTTCTAAGCACGCCAGTGAAGGCCCAGCAAGGAAGCAACAGCAGCACCACAGCATTAAGACACAAGGGCCCGAACAGCTTTCAGGCCCGAGGGGAAGTTCCCGCCGCAGGCCCAACGCCAACAGCACGCAGGGCAGCATCACCTCACTCCAGCACCCTTTAACCCCCGCGAAGAGCAGAGCGGTCGCCCACCCAGTGACCAACGCCGCTCGGCGACCCCTCAGGCTCATCTCCCCCAGGAAAAGCGGAGAAGGCCGCGGAGCCGGCCGAAGGTGTGCGGGCCCGCCGCGAAAGGCCGGCTTAGGGCGGCCCAACGAGCCCGGAGCGGCCCCGGACCGCCGCCCTCCCTCCTCTCCTCTACCTTAGCTCCCGAGGCGCCGTGCAGGCTCGGGGCAGAGCGCCGCCGGCTGGACCCGACTCCCGCAGGAAGCGGCGGCTGCGGTGCGGCCCGGCCCCTCCCCTCTTCCCCGGGGCGGTTGGCGCCGCCGCCTTAGGGCCTGGGGAGCGGGGGCGGCGCGGCGGATAATGGCTGCGGCGCGCGGAGGTCACGCGGCGGGGGAAGGGCGGGACGGCACCGCACGGCGGAGGAGGAGGGGGGAGGGGAGAACGGAGCGGCGGCCGCGCGCGCGCGCGGGGGAGAAGAGGCCGCCCCTCAGTCTCAGTCTCCCTCCCCTCCCCCGCGGCAGAGTACGGCCGCCAGCACGCAGACAGCGTCCCGCCAAGCCTCGCTGCGGCCCCTTCCCCTCCGCCCCTTCCTCACCTGGCGGGCGGAACTCCCGGCGGCCCCGCTCCCTTATGGCTGCTCGTCGGCCATTTCCCGTCTCGCCGAAGGAAGAGACGCGGGGCCCACGGGGAAAAAAGAATCAACCACCATAGAGAGCGGAGGGACGACCGCCGCCGCGGGGCGCGTCACTTCCGCTCGGCGCGGGGCGGTGCCGGCACCGCCAACCGCTCGGGCGCCATCTTGGTTGTGGGTAGGCGGCCGCAAGCAAGATGGCGGTCTTGAGGTGGGCGGGCGGGCGGCCGGGGAGGCTGAGGCCCGGGGGCCGTATGGGGGGGCTCTGCCCTAGTGTCCCCTCCAGCCCCTTCCCTGGGCCCAGGGACCGTCGTGTCACGCGATGACAGCCTTTGTCTCCTCCCACCGTCGCCTTTTGTCCTTCCGTGAGGGCCCCGGCGTGGTTACCTGTCGGGGAGGGAGCGCGTCCTTCCACGGGAGCAGTGTGAAGGGGGCTGAGTGCAAAGCGGGGCTTGGCCTGCGGATCACAATCGGGAGGTATTGGCGATGCTCCGTGCAGCAGGAAGGAGCTCGCCTAGCAGCAGTGCTTTACTGCAGCAGCTTTTGCAGCAGATGTTTGCATATCGCTTGGTTGCAGTGCATCAGCGCAACGTTTGGGAAATTAGCTGAGTGCTTACTCTGCCGCGGAAAAGTCCGGTAAAGGGCTGCGAGTGAGCAGCGCTAGCTGGTGCAGAAATCACAGAATCGTAGGGACTGGAGGGGACATCTAAGATAACATAGTCCAACTTCAGCTGAGTGCGTCCTCAAACAACGGTTCACACTACTCAAATCTCACTGGTCTGATACATTTTGTAAAAGGCAAAGTACGCATGAGGCAGAATATATAAATAAATACATGTATGAAATAAGTAAAGAGAACATGCACGTGGTCAGTTTTTTTGCAGAATTTTTCAATTCAGGCATGATGACTGGGCAGTAGCCAAAACTGGGTGGAAAGAGGAATGGAACATGGGAAGCTAACGTACCCTGTAACATTGATTTGCTGTTTCCTGTGCTAAGTAACACACTTCTTACCTCCATCTAACCTGTAGTGTTGTTTTAATGTGCCAGAATATGATGGCTTTTGGCAGCTAAGTTCTACAAATAAAAACTTCTATGGGGGCAGCCACTAACAAATGACTTTGTGCCAAAACATAAACACAGTAGATATTTTCAGTTATAGAAGCACAGAATTATTAAGGTTGAAAAAGACTCATAAGATCACCAAGTCCAACCATCAACCCATCCCCACCATACCCACTAACCATATCCCTCAGTGCCACATCTATGCGTTTCTTGATTGCCTCCAGGGATGGTGACTCCAAAGCTTCCCTGGGCAGCCTGTCCCAACACATCACCACTCTTTATGAGAAAAATTTTTTCCTAATATCCAGCCTGAACCTTTCCTGGTGCAACTTGAGGCAATTACCTCTCATCCTACCACTGATACCTGGAAGAAGAGGTCAACACTCACCTTACCACAACCACCTTTCAGGCAGCTGGAGAGAGCGATAAGATCTCTCCTGAGACTCCTCCAGACCAAACAGCCCCTGTTCCCTCAGCTGTTCCCCATAAGACTTGTGCTTCAGTCTGTTCATCAGCTTTGTTGCCCTGATGGCTGTGGTTAAATGTTGGGCAGCCTGGCCCAGACATGTGGTTCTCTTTCCTCCTCTTCATTTTTTCTGTTACACAGGAGTAACTAACATGTTGCTGAAGGGCAACATGTGTACTGCAGCTTTTTCTGTATTCAGCTATAAGGCTGTTAGTGTGGAAGTGCTTGACAAAGCACTCAAGGGCAGGAGTCAGCTTTCTAGGGCTGGCAAGGTTTCCAGAATTATTGTGGGATTTGGTCATGCACACATTTTAAATGATCCCAAAGACCTGTGGGATGCTTGTGTTATTTCCTTTTTGTGTATTTTAATATGAGCATATTAGGTGTTGGACCAGATGATCCTTGTGGATCTGTGCCAACTTGGGACATTGTCTCCCCTCTGTTTTCTGAGGTATGTGGGATATAGCTTATTTGCAAGGAATGGTCACTTATGCTTTTCAGTTCTCCATTCTATTTAAGAAAATATACTGAGAGTCTAGAAGAATAAATGAATAAATGAATAAATATAATATAATATGAAGTATTTTGCAAATTTGTTCTAATTATTGTCTTACAACAAAAAATACTATTTTTTCAAGATTTGTTTAGTGCCTTGTTTTATAAAAAATTTGGCTTTTGAGCTATAGGTTTTGTGACTTTTCACTGCAGTCCATTGTCAAGTTAATGAGAAGACCAGGATGTGCACCTGTGCCTTGAAACACATCATATCAGTGGTTTTCCTAGAGTACTGTTTATTAAACAAAACATGACACATCTCCATTCACCTCTGTCCTGCAAGCTGGTGTACTTCTCCAAGTACTTGCTTCTCTGCCTTTGAGTGGTAATTTTCCTCAACAAATTTTGGGTACTTATTTTTTGCATGAAATTTGATTCAACAATCAAGGTCTGCAGGCACCTTTGACCTACTTTTGACATTTTCATGCAACTACTTTCTGTTACAAATTTTTTCCTGCTTTTCTTTTCATCTAGCTATGTATTTTTTATTGTAGCGTATAGCTTCTCTGGGTATGACACAAGGCATCACTTTGAATACAGGAAGAGTCCAGAAAATTTACAGTGAAGTATGAAGGTCAGGGCAACCTGAATTCAGTTAGGAGATTCAGTTAGAGCTGCACAATAATACTGTGTCATCACTGTCCCAAGCCAAACTCCTGCTGGCTGCTATCACGTGTCACTATCAGTGACTCAGCTGAGTACTCGCACATCTTCAGAGCACTAACATGGAGAGGAGAAATCACGAGGAAAGTCCATGGTTAACAGTTAGCAGTGAAATCTGAGCACCCACTGAAGCTCTTAAGCGTTACAAAATGAT
The DNA here is from genome assembly GCF_951394365.1 of Tetrao urogallus. NCBI lineage: Eukaryota > Metazoa > Chordata > Aves > Galliformes > Phasianidae > Tetrao > Tetrao urogallus. The sequence goes on along the minus strand of NC_136814.1, from coordinate 54,362,624 downwards.
AATGTAACCTCAATTCCAAAGATTTATTAAGAAGCCAAGAGTGAGTCTTCACAAAACTGGAGCACAAACTGTCACAAGTCAGGGTGCTGACCTATACCTTTGCATGCAGCTGTTACTGTACAATAGACAATCACACCTAAATCAGCTTCCTCTTCAGTTTTACAGCACCCTTGGGTAAATTTTGTCAATCCAGGACTGGGACAGGCTCCAGACAGATATGTAAAGGGGATGCTTCAGTAGATGGCACTCTGCCTCTGAGTGAGGATGAGTAAATACCTCAACCAAGGGATTTGATGCAGGGAAAGCAACTTCATTTATACTCTAGTGAAATTATATTGCAAACAAAGCTTCACCTAACTGTATCATGAAGCAACCTCTGGCAATTTTTCACAAAACTAGATCTATCAAGTCCTGGCATCTGGCTTCCTCTCTGTTTAGAAGACTACAGTCTGTTTCTCCTGAAATCTTGATTTTTATATATATATATATAAATATACTTAGTTTTCACAAAAGGTCTTAGTGGGTATGTAGTAACATCAGAATCTGGCTTTAGAGCTGTTCTGCTTTCTCAGCCATTTTTCTTGATTCGTTATTTTATTTTACTATTTTTCTATTTTGTCTACAGTTCAAGAGCTTAATGCTTTTGGTTTACGTGTTGTTTCCTGTTATCTTGAAGCGACATTTCAGAGATCTGATTAAAGAAAAGTTACACTGAATTAGTGCCAGTGAGGAGATCTTAGCCTCAAATACAGGCTTGGGAGATCTATAATCTTTTAAACCAAATCTGCCACTAACCGCACAGCAGTAATACAAAGCCTGGTCTTACAGATTTCTGAATTGTACAGCATTTTCTTCAGCCCTGAACAGAAGGGTAAGAAAAGAGAATGAAGCAAGAATTACATGAGGCAAATTAAGTTTGTTCAATATTCAAAATTTTGTATTCTTGATTAATAGTGTACATTCATTCAGTTCACTGTTTATTAAGTAGTCTTTTAACTATTATCTATCTATGATCTATTTCTTTCTAGTATCTATTTTCATACTTGACTAGCACACTTTTCTCCACCCCTGCCTCTCTCCTATGCTCCTTCAAAATCCTCTTTTCACAGATGATAGTTTAAAATCACAGTGAACTTGTAATGTTATTTCTAAAATCTGGAGCTTAGACCATCCTGTTCTTCCTTTAAGAGGAAAGCATTTGCTGCGGTAGCTCAAATAAAATTGTCGGTCCCTATTTTTTTCAGTATTCATGTCAGTCCAAGTCTGAGGGTTGTGTAGGTCTGTTAAAATGAAGACAAGCTAGGAAGAGTTTTTGCATGTGTTCTTCCAAGTGACAATCATTTTTGAGCTATTGAAAACATACCATTAGAAACTAGGGAAAGGAATTACCAGAAGTGGTTCATGCAGTGGAGTTCTGTATGAGTGAAATGGTGCATAATTATTGTTGAATAAATGTGTTTTTAGGTTTTATCTTTTTTAATTCAAAACCCTGTTGGCTGCATAAGGGACTGTGTCCAAAAGCAATATTCTGTCCTCTACAAAGTAGCTACACATCAGGTAAATTCTTGTACCACTGGAAGCTCTATGTTGAAAATGCCATTAGTTACAGCATTTATGTATCATTTGGCAACCGGATTAAAACTTCAAAATGTATTTTATACAGAATTCCAAATAGTCTTTGAACAGTAGGGCTAGGAAAAACCTCTCTTGCACACAACTGTATAGAAGTGAGATTCAGAGACTTTTTTTTACATTTTACAAAGGGAATTGATTTCTTTTCCTTTGGAAGAAGAATCAGGAGGTAGGGTGTGGAGCTTCTACTATTTGGAATACCTTCTTTATAGGAATAAAGGTTTAAGTAAAATGGTTTAACACTGTTACGATGCTGCTGTTTTTACTTCTGCAGCCTTGAGCTGATATTTGTTCAATCAGATAAAGAATCACATCTAGGTCATGAAACTTTAGGTTTATGATTGCAACCTAAGCATTACTACAGCTACATTAATTTTGAAGGAGGCTTGAAGGCCCACAAACTAGCCTTCTAATCTTGTCTTCAAGTAGTGGTTTCAAATCAAAGACAAACAATTTCCTAACTGAATCATCAGATTAAGTATTGAGATATCTGAGTTCTATGCCTTTAGGAAAATTACAGCTTAATCTTCAGGTCTGCTGAGTTCATTTAATTCCCATTGATTTTACATGGTCTTACAAGATCTCAGCACCTCTGAAAACTTGCTTTTAAATCTTTATGTGAATATCTTCCTTAGAGATAAACTGGAAAGCTGTTTAATATGTGTAATATAATTTGAAATGCTTATTAAATACATGTTACAGAAGTACAGTGATTGCTAGCAAGTGTCTTGTTGAAACAATCCTGCTTTTTTCTTATCTGAGTGTGGTACAGTTCAAATTACCTTAAAATATTTCCTTACAATTAAGCCACACTGTTCTGTAGACAGTAGAGAACAGGAGACTGAAGGACCATGTGATGGGTTTGCCAGCTCACTGTTTTTAGGGTGGAAGCTGGAGGGTGGATGATCATAAGCAAAACCTGAAGAGCAAGTGGTGGCAGAAACCAAACCTTAAAATCACGAGGTTCCCCATGTTTAGAAGGTTCCTACTGAATATGTCCAGAAGACATGCTGCGAAAACTGGCATGTTAACCTAGTTTTTGATAGCATTGAGAAGCAGATCAGAGAGTAGGACTCACTGGGCTTGCAAAGCTGGTTGAGGAAATAGCTGGAAGAATCCGAGACTCAACTGCACATGCAGGAGAGGTCTCACAACTTCTGGGTGTATCTGTGCAGCGTAGTATTTTAGTTTAAGAAAACCACATCACATTTAACTAAGTAAGTAAATAAGAAAAGAAACAGCAGCACCAGACAGACCACTGAGATTTGGGTGGGCCTGCTCACCGATGTTTGAAGACAGGGAAAAAACAAGGGGTTGGATTTTCAACCTTGATTAATTTAGAAATTTAAGATCCATTGAAGGACAGTGAGACTAAAACTTAGCACTTAGTGTACCAAATGCAATGGTTAGAGTAAGTTTATAGAAGTTAATAAAAGTCATCAACTCTCGTCAAACTAATACATGCTGGTTTTGTAATGAAGGTGATCTTGTATCAAATGAGGTTTTACTCAAAACCTGAAGAATGTTACAATTATCACTTTATGCTAAATTAATTAGAGCAGGGTCATTTATAAGACTGTTCAGTCAAGGGTGGGCACATGTTCCATCCTGGTGAAGTATGCAAAATGATGGGGTGGAAGGAGAACAGCTTTTTTTCCCTTTCTGCCTGAAAACTTGCGGATGTCTTTTACAGTCAAGACAGCAATCCCCCATAATTAACTTTCCCTACTCACTTGGCCACTGATTTTTTTTTATTCCAGTTTTCCATTCTTGCTGATTTGCAGAGTCTCACTTGGCTGAGTTATGAGCTGCTTGCCCAACAGGGTTTTTGTTCTGGTCTACCAAAAACTGGAAAAACCTGTTAGTGTACAAGCTTTTTTTTTTTTTTTTTTCCCCAGTCTTCCTCTCCCATTGGCAGTTACAGCCTGTACACGTGCACACAAGGTGGTGCTTACCTTTCATGGAAAACTGCCTTACAAAACTGAAGTTGTTTTTTTTCATCACCTCATTGCTTTTCTAGCTTCATGAAGGCTTTTGTGGATACTCCAGGAATTAAACTCTGTTCTCCATGGAATGGGTTTAGGTCATCATCTTATTTTTCTTCAAGAAAAGGGAGGGTGTCTGTGCATGGCTCAGGTCCAGCCTTTTCAGTAATATTTGATAGACTGGGAGATCCACAGAAATCAGCTTTGTTGTGTAATGTAGCTTTTTGGGTACAGATGCTTGACTCCTTCACAGCAGCCGCACAGCGTGTCATGCTGACATCTGTAACACTGGACAAACACCAAAGTGGCAAGTAAGTGCAAAACGTCAACAAGTTGGGGAGAAGCTTTTTTTTCCCCCCATCTCTTTCGTTTTCCTTGTTTTTTTTGTTGGTTTTTTTTGCTGCTGTTGGAGCAAGAATGGGTCAGCTGTGTGGACGGTGCATGCAGCTGCTGCGCAACTTCGTGGCCTTCGTTCAGAAGATGTCTTCAGAGCTGGTGCACAGCGTGAAGGAATGCTTAGCTCTGATAAGCGAGTGCTCCTGCTTGAAACAGAATGCCTCAAAGACCAGACAGCTGTACAAGCCCATGCTGCAGCCTCATGAGCGGGTTACAGCACAGGAATTTCTGCAGCAAATTGAAAGAGGTAAGAGCATTACGTTTTCAAAAGGACTGTGAAAGGGGAAGGAGAATCTTTTGGGGGGGCTGAAAACAGATTCCCGTCTGAACTACTCTGACATTTTATATTGGTGTAGGAAAGGAGACAGAACCACAGAGCATTTTCTTTGTGTATGGGACATCAAGAGCGCGAGTGGCACAAAAGTAGGATTCAGGTAGAAGTGGTCTGTCCCTTTCTGCTGTGCCACCACTGTTAAACATGACCCGTGTACATATGTTTAGTGAAAGCAAGTCCTAGTAACTGAAGTTAACTTTTTGAGTCAGTCCCTGAAGCAACAAAGCTGGAAAGAGGACTGTGTTAACATTGGGCACTATAGGAGCCTGTTGGCAGGAAACAGCAGCATGGTCCTGGCTGAGTTGTTCATGTACATCTATGGTCTGGTGCAGAGCACCTGGAGCTGCACTGAAGTGCCTGTGCTGTATGTGGGGAAGGCTGAGGACACCCTGGGACAAGTGCCATTGGGCTCAGAGGGCTTCCCCAAACTCCAATAAGCTGATCTGCCAATATGCACTTTTGTGTACATGTTTAAGGCACAGAGCTTGAACACAATCATAGGATTCAGCTTGAATCAAAGCAGACCCGTAAGTCTATGTTCATCTGTCTTGGGTGTTCTCTCAATCCTGTCTTAAAATACAACATATTAGTAGGAAAACTTTTTTTTTTTCAATTTAATTCCTACTGTCACAGAATGTTTTCTTGGATGAGTGTGTTTTGTCAGTTGTCCAACCTGAAAGCATTCTTGTCTCAATCTTGAAGAGGGGGCAGTTGCCTGTTGGTTTTTTGCTTTGACTTGCAGCTAATTGCATGTACTGTGTTAAGTTTAAGAACCTTGGGCTGAAGGTAGTAGACAAAATTGCATATCCTTCTGCTTTCATGAACCAAGAGAGACGTTTATTCTTGATGTAACACAGATAAAGTTGTTTGAAATGATCTGTCATAGAACAACTTTTGGAATGATTGTTGTGATGCTGACCTACATCCTTGAACTACACAAGGATTAACCTCAGCTGATATCCTTACTCGTTAACAGAGGGATCTCGTGCTGCTGATATGTTTAATTAACTGCTGCATGTGAAGCACTGGCAAAATCCCAACGTCCTAACATGTATATCCAAAATGGGACTTTTCAGTTTTGTTTGCAGTGAGAATCTTCCAAAGCTGAACAAAAAGCTAACATGCTCCTGGCCATTTATGAGTGTTTTGACAGTAATCCTGCTCAACTAAGAGATCAGGTGCAAGTAAAGAGTGGTCTGGAAAAAATGATGATAACATTATGGCCCCTTACGGCACCCACTAGTGCTTCTGAAAAGAATAAATGTATGTTTTCTTGAGAAATCCTTTCCTTTCTGAGATGGGTCTGCAAAGGTCCAGTTTGTCCTGGCTTCTGAGGAGCTGGGATAGAGCAGCAGAGAGCCTTGAGCTTCTGTGGCAGCAGTGCAGAGGTGGCCACACATGCTCTTAGGAAAATCCCAATGTCTATGATAGGATATGCACAGTGCACAGGAAGAAGGACCAAGATTAGTTCTCTGAGTGGCCAAAGTCTGCTGCCAAGACAGGAGCAGAGTTTGGGAGGCTCAGAAAAAGAACCAGGACACGTACATCTTACTTTAGTACTCACCTGTGTATTTTATTCCAAGATGAGATGAGCAAGCCCATCCTCAAATTTGAACAAATTATAATAAGCAGAAAGCCAACATTTGGACAGCTGAGTGCAAGGAAAGACTTTGTGATAGGTCATATTCATTTGTTAGCTACTTCAGCAAATGTTTGATAAGCAGGTGAAGATTTTGTGTGGCTTTTTCTTTACCATTCTCCCAAATAAATATGCACAGATATCTGAGGGATTCAAGTAGTCACTGTGTAAGGAAGGGAACTAAAGTACATGAAGAGATCCTTGTTTTTTTTCTCAAGGTTTCTTGCACACGCTGATGACTTCCCTTTGTGTTTATTGCTAACTATTAAATAAAACAGATCATTATATGAAGCAGTTGTTCTGTGGAACACACTTACCTAACCTTGAAGGTACGCATTTGCTAATTCTTGATATGTCAGCAGCTTCTAATAGCTTAAGATGTTGGCTGAGTTTCACACTGAGTCATTGAAAGCTCTCAACCTTCACATCCCTCACATCCCTGATATCCCATGTGAAGAAAAGTAGCTAAATCTTGTTCTTCACAGAGATATTTTGGTCTTTAATGCACTTCCTAAATCTTATCTAAAGATGGATCATGTACTTGTGTGCTCTACCAGTCAATATTTAGTATATTACCTTTTCAACTGTTGATGCTATTGAGCTCTGGATCAATGGCCGTTTTTTTTTTCCTCTTTGCTGTTCCATTCCGTGCACAGTAAGCACATAAGGCAGTAACTTACAGAAATCATGGATGACTGCTATTGCTGTACTCTCAATGGCTATTGCTGAACATTTGATTTATTCATAGAGGAACTATCATACTCGAGAACAGGTAGACACATGCTAGGAATTTGAGCCTGAGGCAAGCCCATTTGCAATCCACACTGATATTTCCTGAAATCCATTATTATAATACAAAGAATAGAAAACACAGCAAAAATAAGAAGTGGTAAATTAAAAACATATTCTTGTTCTGTAGCTTATAGCTAAGAATGCTATTTTCAGTTGATACATTTTAACAAAAACCTTCTGTGATTCAGGAAGCAATAGGAGTTTTATGGAGAAGAACAACACCTGCATTTATACTGGATAACATAAAAGTGTCTAAAGGTTATAATTTATCTTGCATCCAATCACTAGCTTCAAGAACTTCAAAAGAGGCACTGCAAGGACAGGTTATTCTGGGTTTGTTTATTGCTGCTGCTCCTGGAAATATGAAAAGTATACATGGGCTCTATGGAGCTCATTCAGTACAAAAATCCTTGTACTTGTTCGATTGGCTGTAAACTTTAATTTCTTTTTGTAAACTATACTTTTTCAAGTGTAATTAAGACTGTGCTGTAACTGTATATCTTTAGGTTTTGAGATGTCACCACTGGGAAAGGACCCTCTGGAAGCCTTGAGGATCTTAGCTTTTTCTGAAAACCCAGGTCTACAGCAGTCTGCTGCTCTCTATTATTTGCATATGAGCCAGCACAGTAAGTTATCTCAATGCCTTAGAAAATTTCCACGTAATTATAAATAAAATCGTATTTTCCAACTGTGAAGCCTGCTTTGATTCAAAATTCATTAATCAAAGCTCTATTTTTTTTCCTGCTGCATTTTTTACCAGGAAAAATGGAAATGCTGTCATTGCCATATGGGCAGAATCATTCTGGGTTTTGCTATCAGGAGATTATCTCTCATGATTATAAAAACTGTCATTTCTGTTGAAAACAAATCAGCAGACTCTGAAGTATCTAGAGTCAGTGTATTCTGAATCTCCTGAGAGCAACACACAGAGAATCTGGTGGCAGGAAGTGGTCATAGTGATCTTTTAAGGTTTTGCAGTGTATGAGTTTTTGGCAGAGGACAAAGCCCTAAAAGCTAGGCTGTAGTGGAGACACAAAGGAAACATTATGGTTTGTACCCACCACTCTGTGGGAGCCACTGCTTGGCTCTTGAGGCAATTTGTGAACAGCTAGAAGTCAGCCTTGATATGCCAAATAAGATTTCCAGCAAGAGTTTGGGTCCTACATAAGGGCAGAAATACCAGCAACAAGCAAGCTGTGGTTTATTTATTTGCTTTTTAGAATTGTACCTCAAGCTTTATCCTATGTATTTTTTTCTGGCTAAAAAAGTGCAGAATACTCAACATGAGGACCTGCTATGAGGTGGAATGACTTGTTTGGTAGCTAGGCATGTTGGTTTCCTTCCCATATTTTTAGAGTACTTGATTATTCAAAACCTTCTCAGGAAACTTGGCCTGTTTTGCCTGTAGCAATGTAATTTAAATGATGGAGAATACCATTCAACCCATTTACGATAACAACTCGGGCCCAAGACTGAAAAGTGAAAAATGAGAGCAATGTGAACGATGAGACTCCTGAGCATTTCCTTTTATTCCTGCAGTGAATGTTCCCCTGCCAGCAGAGCATCTAGAGCCCTTCTATGCCTTACTGCGCTCTGCTGACCTGGAGGTGCAACAGATGTCTTCTTTGTCCCTTGTCAACTTTTTGCTGGAAGGAAATAGTGAGTAATTAATAACGCATTTCCCATTCTAGTGCATCTCTTATGCAGGACGCAGTACAGAAGGAAGGCACTTCTCCATAGTGAGGTTTACATAGATCCAAATTCCCTTTTTTTGTGTTCTAGATAGGACAGATGTGAGTTCGCTTGCAAGACACATAGATGCTGGGTATGTTAGGTCCCTTGAGCAATGCTATATCATGTGGCAAGTAATCTTGGATCTGTTTGCAAAGACTGTTATTTTTCTCAGGCTGGTGTAGGAATATTTGTACTACTTTCATAGAATCATAGAATCATAGAATCACAAGGTTGGAAACAACCTATAAGATCATCTAGTCCAACCGTCTCCTCATCACCATTGCCACCACAAGCACTAAACCATATCACGCAGCACGTCATCCAGATGCCTCTTGAACACTGCCAGGGACGGCAACTCCACCACCTCTCTCAGCAGACCATTCCAATGCCTGACCTGTCTGAGAGAAGAAGTTCCTCCTTATGTCCAATCTAAACCTCCTCTGATACAACTTGTGGCCATTACCCCGTGTTCTGCTCATTGTCTGGGAGAAGAGGCCAAATCCCTCTTCCCCACAATCTCCCTTCAGGAAGTTGTAGAGTGCTATGAGGTCTCCCCTGAGCCTCCTCTTCTCCACACTGAACAATCCCAGCTCCTTCAGCCGCTCCTCATAAGACTTGTGCTCCAGACCCCTCACCAGTTTCGTTGCCCTTCTCTGGACACGCTCCAGGACCTCAACATCTTTCCTGTAGTGAGGAGCCCAGAACTGAACACAGTACTCAAGATGTGGCCTCACCAGTGCTGAGTACAGAGGGATGATCACCTCCCTGCTCCTGCTGGCCACACAATTTCTAATGCAGGCCAGGATGCCGTTGGCCCTCTTGGCCACTTTTTTCTTGGATTGAGAGCCCACCACTTACCCTTTCATGCAACAGATACAGCTCTCAGAAACAAATGCCTATGAGATGACATTCATTTTCCTTTTACTAATTAACTGAAACTCATTCTTAAATTGCTTACAGTTTAGAAAAAAATGCTTAGATCTTTAGTATAATTGTCTTATAACTGTCTTATAACTATACTTATAACTGTCTTATGTAGCTTCTGGGACCCGTTTAATTGAGTTAGTATTTGGGAGCTGCAGAGGGCATGTTAAAAATATATTTATAGAGGTAGACTTCAGAACACAGAGAGCAGATGAGCAAATTATGAACCTATTGGAAAACTGCAGTTGCAGTTTCCAAAATGAACTGTGTGTTTGAAAACAGAATTGCTGGTGGAAATATTTGGAAGCATTTGAATATCTCTTACATTCTTGCTTGAGTCTGACAATGAATCAAGCAAACCAAGTAAGAAATTGTAAGTGCCTTTCAGTCTGTTTCTATATTAGGTCTATTTTGCAAATAGACCGCAAAGGAAGGACATATTCTTTTAACGAAGGCTTTAAATATTTACTTTCTTGTTTGTCCATTTGTTTGTGAATCTATGAATAGTTGACAAAGAAATGGTTATCCAAATGGGTTTACTTGAGCCAATTCTGGATCTGCTTGAGTCAGAGGATCCCACTGTCCAGTGTAATTCCTGTGCCTGCACAATGACTTTAGCTGTTTCAGGTGAGTGTGCTGTTCTTTCCCTTTATCCTCTGCACTGAATCCATTCACCTTTTATGTCATATTTCCATATGATACCACTTTCTTGCAACTGGATTAAGAGTCAACAGATGCCACATTGGTATCTTTTCAGTATTCTTATTTCACAAATTCTTGAGATTCTGGTTAAGATCTTCTCAGTGTTCCTGGCCTTTTTTGTCTTACAATTACAAACCCTTTTTAGATTTCCAACCTAAATATATTAATGACTACCATATCTTAATAAGTGTCTATGCTGGTTTTTAACTTCAATATTTCTCCCTCCTTGATGTCTATACCAATGAAGATCTTTCATTTTACTAGAACGAGAAAGCCAAGTTCATTTAAGACTCCTTTTGTAAATTAGACTCTCCATTTATCTCCATAGCCCTTTTGGGTGTAAAGCGTATGTTCCAGAAATGGAACATAGCTATTTTGCAATACCACAGACCTCAAGCATTGTTACAGTCAGAAGACATAAATAAGTGCCGCAGGAGTTTAATTTGGAATTTATCCCTTCTGAAAGACAGTGACAAGAAACATGCAAGAAACAGCTTCAGCTGGGATCTCATCCATGTCTTCTACTGTGACATTCAGGAAAATACTTGTCTGATACATCTGATGATAACATTTATGTCTTTTGCATTATGGTGGTGTTGTCATCCTGCAGCTGATTTACCATTTAGACTTTATCCTCCTCTGCTGCTATTTTGTGTCATCACCAGTTTGTTAAGGGTCTGCAACAAAGCTCAACCACTGTTACCAAAAGTCATCATGTTAGTCTAGCTTATTATGCCTTTCTCAAACTGCATTGTTCTTGTGTAAAGAATATGTAAAGGTCTGCTTAAAGCTTATAAATAATGCTTATTTCCCTTCCTATCTTGTTTTTCTACCAAGTTCCCCTCAGCATGGGAAGCTGCCACCTGATCTCCCAAGAGGCTGTGAGAGATATTGTAGATGCTTAACTTACTCACTTAGGTACTTATGTTGTGAAGGGAGAGCGGATAAAGCAGGATCCAACCATGTGAAAGTGCTAATTTGCTTTTTTTATTTCAAATTTGAGATTCCTGGGCATAGGAGTGCTTTTGTCATAGTTATATGTATAGTTAGTGGAGTTTTTCTCCTGAAGATCTACAGAGGCAGTTCCCTCCAGCTGTTTTAAGTAGTGCACAGCAAAGGGATGTCCTCTAGAACCTAAAGGTGTTAATTAGTATTGAGGGCACTCTGTCCCTCCTTGATGTCTCTGCTTAATCCAGGTTGCAGGGAACCCTCAGCCACTCCAGTTGCATTCTCTATTGAGGATGGTTACCCAACACCACTGCACACTCTGTAAGTACCAGTATACTTTTGAGCACAAGTAGATCACATTAAGCACTCAAGGAACTTCTAGCCTACATAAGAAAGCATATGCTGAACATAATGGTAGACAGTCCTGCAAATGCATAGGCTGGGTTGCTGCCTGGGACTTAGATCAGTTTTGAACATGTGTCTCAATTTGGCTAGGATTTAAATGGACTGGATCCATTTATTTCTTCCTCAGAATATGTTTTGCTGCCACAGCAGTGAGACTAAAGCAAGCAGCAACTTGCTAGAGTTTATTTTAATTCTAACTCACATGCTCTGATATCTTAAAAGATCTGCTTGAGAAAACAATGTTGCTCAGTCATGACTTCAAGTATGCCATACATATTTGAGAATATTTTTTAAAAAATAAACATAGAAGCAGAACAAAACTGGAAAGATCCTTTAGATAGTTTTGAGGTGACTAAAACTTTAAATCCAAGAATGGCAACGTGTCTTAACTCTGCTGCAATACACATCCGTGGCTGTACAGGGTGAAGTTGTTTAGTAATGTGAGTGCAAGTTATATGTGAATCTGGGATATGCAGTACTTACTGGCTGCCAGAAATAGCCAAAAACTAAACAACAAACAAGCTCATTTAGATTAAAAGGATTTCAAGGTCAGTTGGTTCTGACACTGGCATTGGATAACAGCAAGAGGACATGCGTACATCTGCAATTATCTGTCTCAATCTGTGAGTGGAAACAATCAGTTCTGGGATAAGAACTCTCCTCAGAGTAGATAAGAACAGAACTAAATGTTCACAGCAATAGTTTGGGGAGGCCATAAAGCTAAACAAAAAACAGTGCACATTCAAAGCTGTGCCATCAGGAAAATTTTAAAGCACACAAACAGCAGAAAGTGAAAGGAAAGAATTTATAAATGTGGGTTTCCAGATGGATTATTCAAACCCAGTTTGAGTAGATGTTAGTGATTCAACTACTTTAGATTAGTATGTGGATACTCAGAAGGATGGTTCCCTTCTAAAAGCACTCTTGGGGAAATTGACTGCTGCACTGGCATCAGTGGAAGAGCCACATTATGTAGATTTTCTCCTCTGGAGATACTCTTCTCTGGAGATATTCAAGACCCACCTGGACACCTGCTTGTGCTGCCTGCTGTAGAGAGCCTGCTTTGCAGGGGGGTTGGACTCGATGATCCCAAGAGGTCCCTCCCAACACCTACAATTCTGTGATTCTGTGTGATCCTGTGATAAGCAGATGGGCTGTGGAGATGATAATAAAATTATGCACCATGGTGAGGTAGATATTTTCACCCATTCTGCCATAAGTTGATGAAACAGACAGTGTTCAGTGTTCACATTATCTGACTAAAACTAGAATGACAATGGAGGGAGGCATGAGGGAAAATGATGTATGCAAAAACAAAACCAGCAAATCCACAATAACAGGCTCTAAGAAAGATGGTGAAGCTGAATTTCTCAGCTAGTGAATCACCAAAAGAAAAGGGAAAAAAGAGTTTTATGGTCATAGAGGTTTCTACTCTCCCACAGTGAGAGTGGGTGCTCCAGTCACTCCCAGGCGAGAGCAGGGTGCCAAGCCTATGTGCCACCACCTCCACCAACACAGGCTGCATGAGCCCTCCCACCACTGCAGGCTTCCAGTATCAATCACCACTATCATGGAGCTTTCATTTTCAAATCAAACTGTTGTTTTTTCCTTCTTAAAGGAAGAATGATCTTTGAGGCACACAGTGGCTCAATTTTGTCATGGTCATCTGCTTCCTTCAGAAGATCTTTGGACTGGAAATGTGTCCCAGAGAGGCTCTTTCACGTGAGAACGTAGGCTTTCCTTACCCTATCATAGAAAGGAAGGTGGAAGAAAAAAAATGCCCAAATTTTGTCCAGACATTTGTAATGCCCTTGCCAAAATGCAAGCTTTTCTTCCTCACTCATAACTAATGGAGTGTATTGTGTGAAAGAATGAGGAAGGATCAATATCTGGATGCTCAATCTTTTTGTCTCTCCCCTTCATCCAGTTTATTAGAGTTTACATCACATCAGACCGGTTTGCATCAGATGGAGCTGCACTAAATAATTTCTGCTTCCACTGTGGGAAACAAAAGAACAGTACACATTATGGATTATACTGGAGAAAGACTTATTTACAAAATCAACCTGAAAATTTCACCTGAGTAAATGCTTCCCACGTGACACAGATATTTTTAAATAGATGGCTTTTCCCAGAGCAATTATTTCACTCAAAAATGAGAGTATTTTTTCCATTCAATATATATGAAGGCAAAAAAGGACTTAATCTGGAATACTAAACTGATCCCAGCTTAACTGTGCTAGAATAGATATCCTTGACTATCTGCATGTGTGTGCATCAGTTCCTTAGTGTAGAACAGCTCCAGGAATAGATGTTTTGTTCTCATAAATCTCTAAGTGTTGGCACCTGAGGGTATGATCTGATCCAAATACTTACACATTTCTTGCTTGCTTGTGTTTCACGTTTCTCTTACTAGGGTTCCAGAGACTGGCCATTGTTTAAACAGTCTAGAAATGTACATAAATGAATCAGTACTCCAAAAAACGTCAGTCCTTCCAGCTGTCCTGCTCCTGACTCTAGATAAAAGGATACACTGCGGCACTGTCATTTTTTTCCCCAGAATCCAACCGAGAGGCTATCGGCGCTGCTCGAGGAGTTACACCTTTACTGTCTCTTGCCAACTCCTATGATCCTAGAGTACAACAAAATGCAGTTGGTGCTATTCTCAACCTTACGCAATCAGGTACTTTCTGACTAATGGTTTAGCTAACACTACTGAAAGAAAATTCCTCAGCAGTAGAAAGACACAAATTGAAAGGATTAAGATAAGAACAAAAGCTTCTCTGCACAAGAAGTTATTCTATACAATGTTTGCATATTGTATTCATGATGATACCATAGCCTGATTATTTCCGGTTGGCCTCTCCTTAGCTAGTGCAGAGCCATTTTTACCTAAACCCAGAATAGGAAGGCTTGACTTTTGAACTCAAAGAATTAATGTACAAGCAATTAAAATATTAAAGAAACAGAAATAGTGATTATTTATTTAAGAAATATTTTGGTCTAAAAAACTATCAGCACATTTGGTAGTACTTTGTAGCAATCCAACAAGGACTATCCAAATTTGTCCTGCAAGGTCAAGCTGTGGTATTGTTTAACTTGTATCTCTAACTCAAATGTTGGATGATTCAAAATACACATGACACTATTATCCCACACAGCTAGATGACATGCTCCTAAGGAATATCTTATTTTTATACAGTGAGGAGAATGACTGGCAAGAACTTTTACAATTAACTATTACACTTCTGCTATTATTGTTTGTTTTACATGGAAATCGTGTGTGGTGAATATCATGCTTGGTTTTTCATATTCTCCACCAGATCAGATTCTCTCAATAGGTTTTAGCAGAAAACCAGTGCAGGCTTAACCAACCAGCCCAGGTCATTTTGCTAAAATGACTGCACACTACTGTCTTAAGCCAACTCTAAATGGTGTGCTCTGATGTTTGGATAAGCATAATCACTCTATTGTGCGTATCCTTGTTAAATAATGCCTCCAGATGAGAGAGAGGGAAGGGAAAGGACACACTAACAGAACTTTGTTTTCTTAAATGGCAGAGAGGATCCAACTGGTCTTGTGCAAGGAAGGAGCCCTGCCAGTTCTCACCTTGCTGTTGGAGTCCCCTGACTCAGAAGTGCAGGTATGGCACAGGTCAGATTTTCTAACAAGGATAGTGTGACTGTAGGGAGAGCACAAACTACAGAACTGGGAAATGCAAAGGTAGAGGGAGGGGAAAGCTCTGCAGAGAAGCAGAGTGACTGTGAGTGCATCTTGGAGGAACTCAGCTCAGTCAGACAACATCTATTCAAAGCACATGATTTGTTTAGCTCCACAGCGGGTTTATAAAGCCAGCACATATAGTAATAGGTGCACACAGTTTTTAAACAGCTACCTTTCTGTGTCTTTTGGACCATCAGATCAGCTGCTGATAGGCCTGCTCATCCTTGCCTTCTTTGATCTTCCCCTCTGAACAATTCTGCTAAGTATTTTAGAAGGCAAAACTTGCAAAGAAATTTTTTCTCATTATTTGGGATGTCTGGGAACTCTTTCTGTTTTATGCTTACCCCAGACATCTTGCATTTGTGCACAGTTAACAGAGTTGCTTCTTGGTTTCAAGTATGCTAATGAAAACTATGAGTCAGATTTGTAAACCTTAAAGTCCACTTGTTCATTCAGTTTGTCTGAGAAGCACAGGATTACTTCCTCCAGTCTTCTCCTTGGCTCAGTTGTAAATGTCAGAAGTAATGGATCCTCTGGAACTGCTTTCTGCAAACTGTATCAGCATCACCTAGTTCTCCTGACATTCATCTCAAAATTTCTTTCTCTGCAGTTCAACCTGCTCCTTCTAATTATACCTCCTAAGTACCACATGTTTTAATTTGTATAATCTTCTCTGGAATTGATGTTTAAATCTTTGGAAAATGATCTCTTGGCATGCTAGGGCAGTGACAACATCCGTCTCCAGTCAACCAGTGTAAATATACAGTGCAGTCCATGTAGATGAGCTAAGGTAGGTGTCAGCTGACGAGTAGCTGCAGTAGTGCAGGACATTCCCAGATACCAGGGAGCACATGGCTGCTGTTGTGGCAACAGCAGATACAGCATTGTTTTTCCTGAGCCCACTCAGGCTGTTATTAGGTCTGCCTCACAAAGTATTTGAAGATGAAAAAGCACTGTATTTTCTTCAGCTCTCAATCTAAGCATTTCTCCAATGTAGTTTGATTCACTTCAGTGTTGTCATCACTGTGACCACCTCTCCTCCTATTTTTTTCCCTTGTCTCTTGGCAGTATTATAGCTGTGCTGCCCTAAGCAACATAGCAGCCAACACTCAGCACCATGAGGCCATGCTGAGAATTGGTGACAGATTCCTGCTGCGCATGCTCATCTCTCTTCTGTCTTCCTCTGTGGACAAGGTAAAGCTGCAACCCTCTCTTTACGTGAAGGTTTAGCATCAGAGTACAGCTATAAAGCTGGGCTTTCAGTTTCAGTCTGGCACACTTCTGCTTATCTACTGCACAGTTGGCTCTATGACATCTTTCCCACAAGGAAAGACACACATTAAAACATAGTAGGTTCTATGAGTGCAACGTTTGGAGAAAGAAAAGGGAATCATTAAAGCCCTGGACACTACCTTTAGGCGAGGTGCCCTATTTTCTTTAAACTTGAAACTGCATATGAAGTGTTCTGCCCAGGCTCTCACACTTATGCTACTTCTCCCTTTTTTTCCCTTCCTTGTGATATCCTTAGCTTTGACTACATGGTTTCAAAGAATAACATCTAGAAAATCTTGCTTTGCTGGGAGCCACTCTCTTAAAAAACTTCAGCAAGGCTCAATTCAGAATTTAAAGGATAAAGCCTTAAATTCTGTGTTGGCTCTCCTAGTTGAAAAAGAAAATAAATGAGACAAATTCAGTCTGTACATTTTCCTATAATTGATTTGACATTCCAAAAATAATCCAAAAACTGAACTCCATTGGCTCTTCCTCATCAACAACTTATCTAGGGGAAGTTCAAACAAACTCATTAAAAAAAAAAGGCCCAAAATTTGTGCTCTGAAGATAGTGTGATAGCTTGCCAGCATTGTCACATTTATTTTGAGTACAGTAGCCAAGAACACACATTACTGAAACCACTCTTTTTCTCTCTTTTTCTTTTTCCCTTTGGCACAAGAAGGTTTCAAGCCAGGCATGCGTTTGCCTAAGAAATTTGGCTACCAGGGGTAAGTACCATGTTAGAGATAAACGAACCACACTATTTCTTTTCCTTTCTCTCTCTGGCTTTTGTAATGAGCATGGTGGGTTGGCAACTTTTCCCATTAAAAACAGAGACACCTTCATTTTTGCATGTTAGTTGGATGCTGCAGGAAGAGGGAGGTTCTGCGTGCACTCAACTAAACTTGCCCAAGGTAACAAGAGGTAGTACCCAAAGTGAGGGAGCCAGCACGTATCTTGTATGCACGGGGCCTTTTGCTCCCCTCCACATTTCCCAGTCCTTATAACCCTGATTAGGATAGAACATCTCCTGAAATTGATGCTTGAGTGGGGCCTGCCCTCTCCTAAGGCATGAATCTCTCATTAACCGTAATTCGCTCCCAAGCATTTGTCATCCTCTTAAAAAAAAATCCTATCCTGTTAAGTACCCCAATCCATTTCTACAACATACTCTGGAGATGAAAGCAGAGGAGCTGCATGTTCAGCACTAGAGTCCTAGGGCTCAGAGTAAGCTGTTCATCTAGAAATTGTGGAGGCACCTTGCTATCAAGCAATCGCAGTGATGGAGGGGCAGGGAGTAAAGGCCCTGCTCTTTGCTCCTTGGTGTCTCTGGTCTTCGAGACTTTGAGATTGCTATGTTGTAGAAGGACAGTGACTGAGACAGGCGTGTGTTCAAGGAGGTCTGTCTGCCCTTCTACAGAGTTTCAGGCCAATGAATTGCTCAGAAAATGCCCCTCATTTTTTCTCACAGAGGTTTAGACATAAAATGAAGGGTGTCCAAAGCTACATACTGTTCTCAAACCTGTATTAATTCTTGGCCTAATGAGCCAGACCAAATGAGGTTTAATTTTTATAACGAAATACCGAGAACTGTCCTATACCACCTATTCCCTCTAATGTCCTCACACTTTATCATCACCTTCTCCACACAGCAGACACACAGGCCGAGCTGGTTGCCAAGGATGTCCTGCCCAGGCTGTGCTCTCTCCTGGTGTCCACCAGTGAGGATGCGTGTCGTGCAGCTGTCGCTCTGCTCTGGGTGCTGTCCCAGCACCCACATAACCAGGTATGGCAGCTTGTCTCCTGAGAGCCAGAGGGAAAAAACAGTTCTGGCCACTGCCTGCATTAACACTGTTACAGCATTCTGTGAGGTGTGCCAGGACACTCTGTGAGATCTCCCAGCCTTTCCCGTTTCTGCCCCAAATGATGAGGTTTTGCTACTCCAGCTGCACTGTCTCTACCCAAGGAGACTATCTGTTGTGGTGAGTGGCAAGCTGGGAATCCCGTAGTTCATTGGATCACCTGTGAAGAGGCCCTGGGGAGGGAAAAGGTAGAGATGGGTGTCAGATTGCTTGGCTGGGTGGACACCACCCTGCACTCCCTGTGTTCCCCTCGTTCTCCAGATTGTCAGCAGATTTATTTATTTATTTATTTATTTATTAAATTAGACTTGAGATAATTTAAAACTCCATCAATGTTTAGCTAATTCAATAGAACTTTCCTGTGACTCTTTGTGTCCTTAGGTACAGAATGGTTTCTTTGCCCATGTTCAAAGCAAACGCTACCATTCAGCTGTGTAATGCCATGCAAACACATGAAGAACTCTGGCTAAAAATAAACTGCAGCAAACAACCAACACAAGCACGCCTGCTGTACTTTCATCCTCCACATGAAGCACCAAATTGCTAAGTAGTGGCAGACATTATTATTATCATTTTTAAACACGCTTTTCCATTCGAGTGATAAAGTCATCCTTAGGAACACAGATATGAAATGTTTTTGTTAGGTGGCTTAAGCTAACAATAATCTCATGGGGGAGAGCTGGAGTTTGGGCAGATAAAGGAAAAAAAAGAAAGCAAGGACCTTTCTTGTCACACTACTGTAAGCAGCAGTGACAGCCTCAGTGACAACAGCTGGGCCCAGGTGGGGCTGAGACTTGGAATTTCCCCAGGGCACTGGAGACCTGGTGCCTCACATCCTGTCGCATGTACATGGCACAGTATGAAATGAATTGTGCCTCCTCTAACTCAGGGACATGATGGAAAAATTGGGAAAGCTTCATGCCCATGGAGCCACAATCAGAGAGCCGAGTTTTCCAAAGGTTTTGTGCAGGCCACATTAGCACCACGTGTCCTTGTGGCATGTTGAACTGTCTGCTGCAACTGAATGCAATTTGATCTTAGCAAGCTTACTGCTGAAATTTTGCTGGGGGTGATTGCACAGCAAAAATCCAATCACATCTACCGTTTTTTTGCAGTGAGCAAGCAGGGCTGTCCCCAGGGAGCGAGGGATCCAAGTGCTCTGAGGAGGGGCTGACCTCACTCTCCCCAGGCCTCCCCATCTCTGTGGCCTGGATTTTCAAGGCCTTTAAAGGTTTCTTTCACTCACCCAGGCTGAATTCTGAGCGTCTGAAAGAGGGACTTCTCCATGGGAACAGCTGTTAGGAAACAAACCACCACACAAAGCTAACCTTTACCACCGAGTCAAGTGATGCTTGAATTACTGCTAATGCTGCCAAGGATACAATAGGGCAGGATTCATCTGCCCTTTCATTACCATGAATTAAACCCTTAGGAATGCTTCATACTAGCTCCCGTCCCTTCCTTCTGGTCACTGTCCTGGCTGCTGACAGTGGTTCCCGGGGAGCACTGAACAACTTCTCTCTTACGGGGAAATTTTATTCAGTTCTCCAAAGGACAACCCAGCCCTAAAATTCTAAGGAAAGAGTCAGTGTCTGTGGGAAGTGGCCTTTAAAGTCACATTCCTTTGACAAGGATGTGTCAGCTCCAGGTGATGCTGCTGACTTTCCATTCCAGGCACAAAGAGCTTTGCTTTTCCATCGAGCTGCCTGATGAACACGATAATATTCATCTTGACAAGCACTGTCTACCCAAGGATTTTGAGCACAGCATTGCAATTCTGAGCACAGTTCCTGCTGGAATGCTTTTCCTTACTCTTTTATTTTGAACCTGAGGAGAAGTTTGGTCAGTACTCACTTGAACCACCAAACCACTTGTACTCAGAGTTCTCTCCTGAGCCTCTCATACTGTGCAGGACCAAGCCAACTAAGTCTGGATCCCAGCTGCATGCCTGCCAAGGAGGCTCAGCAGAATTCAGAGTACTGTCACTTGCTGGCATAAGTCTAAATAGATGGAAGAGGCTTGGCAGGAAAGTCATTACATATTGGAAAGTTCATTTAGAGTCTATAGACAGTTTCCTCCTCTCGTGCTGTAGCAAATTAAATAAGGATACTACAGTCAATAGGATAACATAGAAAAGAGGACACACAGTCCAAAAGCACAGAAAACATTAACAGTAACTGAAATGGATGATCTAAAATTATGTGATTTCTGCTTTTCAGGACAAGTAAAAACAGAGTTAGAGAAAGTTTACAGCCACACCTACATACAGGATTCTTTAATGCTCTGAATTTTGCCTTTTCCATCTACTTCCATGTCTTATTTTAATACTGCTGGTTATGACAGTGCTTAAAATAAACAGAATTGAAGATGTCAGGTGACATGAAGAAAAAAAACAAATATATCACAGAATCATAGGGATTGGAAGGGACCTCTGAGATCACATAACCTGCTAAAGCAGGTTCCCTACAGTAGGTTACACAGGTGGGTGTCCAGGTGGATTTTGAATATCTCCAGAGATGGAAACTCTGCAACAGGAGAGCCCATTCCAGTCACCCTCTGTCACCTTTGCAGTGAAGTTCTTCATCATGTTAGTATGGAACTTCCTGTGCTCCAGTTTGTGCCCACTGCCCTTCATTCTGTCACTGCACTCTACTGAAAAGAGTCTGGCCTCGTTCACTTGACTTGTGCCCATTAGATATTTATGAGCATCGACAAGATTCCCCCAAAGTCTTCTCCAGGCTGAGCAGTCCCAGGTCTCTCAGCCTTTCCTCATAAGGGAGTTACTCCAGGCCTCTAATAGACATATTTTGTCATTTAACCCAAGCGAAAGAAAGATGCATGTTAAACTTTTAAAAACTTCCTTTTGTGCTTCTTCAGTGGTCCTGAAGCAGATTTTCAAGTTCAGAATTATCCTTTCTTTTTTTTTTTTTTTTCCAATTATATATAGGACCAGTTATTTGTTTTACACCAAACACACAAAAGTGTCTCAATTTCTAAGTAACACAAATAAAATAGTCTGCTACACAAGAATCACATAAAGAACAGATAAAGGAAAAGGTTCCCCAAGAGGAAATCTTACATTGCTTTCAACTGTAGACCTAACCCCCTGCTGAGGAACCTACCTGGCTGGTGCTGCAAACCCATTTGATATGGGAGAAAAACTACTTTCAGGGGGAAAACATAAAATTTCTCTAAAATATCCGTCAGAGAATAGAGAAACGTGTACTGTCACAGAAGATGCTGTTCAGAGCACTTTACTGATCACAAGTTGGCCTAAATGTACAGTCCATTACTGTTGGCTAAGCTGCTGGGATACTTAAAGACACAGTGCTGCTGCTGTTGCATCTCCATAATTTTCCCTTGCCAGACAGTAGGTCATATTTTGAGAGAACAGGCACTGGTCACAAACACTTAGCCGTTGGCTTAAATGAACCAAGTAAAGCTTTTCTTGCAGAGCTAAGTCCAACCTACTTACTGTTTGCTGCTAAGTTTCATCACTGTGCTTGGCATTGTCTGTGTGGGATGTAATGGAAATGCTGGTTGCTTTTCTCAGGATGCTCTGGTGTGCACTGAGCTACTGCAGAGCCTGGGGATGCTCCTGTCAGTGCACACAACAGACCCTGTGATTGCTGGCCATGCTGCTTGCATCATCAAAAACCTGAACCTTTCCAAGAACAGACAGGTGAGTACCATTTAGGTTTTTTTTACTGAATTATACCCGAAGAGGTTGCAGTTACACTTACAAAGAATCAGCATTACCCACAGAAAGATTTTCTCGTTATAAAATATACACTAAGTATAATTTGCACGAAAATGTGTTTCTGAATAAAAGGACCTCATGTGTCGTAACAAAAGTTATCTTTCCATATTTTTCCAACACAATGCAAACATGCTAAAGAAAACAAGAAATGTCTGATTGTGCTATGAGTGATATGCTTACTTAATTTGAGTGACCACATCGTAGGGACAAAACATATTTTGAACAAAGATCATTCAAACTAATTTAAGGAACCATCCAGGAGAACCCCTGGTTGGTTAGAAACTGAATCCTGATTTTCTAGCTGTCACTCTTTATATACCTTTACTTACCTGTTTATGGTATTCAGAACTGATCTAATTTCACTCACTCCCAATTTGTTAAATATAACCCCCCCAACTGCTGATGTATATTTTCCCTGCTTGGCCAAGCACATGTTGTGCCAAGGTGCTATCAAGGCTTCCATTGCTGAATTTGCTTCTAGTGAAATCCATATCTACAGATGCACTTCCCTGCTCATTTTCCAATTACAGCTAGTTGCAGAGACTGCTTTGCTTACATGTCTCCAGTGTCTGAAACAAAATCTTTTCTACACATGATTTACCTGATTTCAGGTTTAGGGACATTTTGTCCTTTCTTTTTTCGTACTGATAATTCTCATTCTTGCAGTTCTTGTGTTCTGCTGAGTTTTGTCTAGATTTGGTTAGGCTGAAGTACCAAATCATGGTACAAAATAAAGTTGTCCCTACTGCAAAGACTGTTCTAGCAATCCTTCGCCTGCTTTCCCATGATATAACAGAGCACTCAGTGCAACAGGAAGAGATTTAAACCATCCAAGAGGAAAACTTTGCTATAATACTATGAACCTAACTAATAATGAGCAATGGGACAAACCTTTCAGCATGTCTTAAGCAGGGATTGGAAATGTCAGTTTCCAATAAAGCTTTTCACTTACATTAGCAAAGATAGGAATTAAAATAGTTCTTGTAGTTGTGAAATCAATTTTTGCAAGGAAATGCATTTCTTCAAACTCAAGGCCCACAAGAAGAGTGAAAATGGACCATGCTTTCAAAAGCTGCTTTAAAAAACTACCACATTTATCAGTTAGGTTCGGCGACTTTATTGTGTCCTTGGCAGGGAGCTGGTTCATCTTCATGAAAGCACTGCAGGGTGCCACGTAATGTATTTAGCACTCACTTCAGAAGTGAACTCACAGAAATGAATAGGAGCGCCAGGCTTCCAAGGTCAATTCTAAGACACATAAGAGTCCTTGTCACAAGAGGGGAAAAAAGCAGTGGTTTTGTGTCAGCAGGACACAGGCTGTAGCAGCTTTAAAGGCAGCAGTCTTGAAGCCAGCTTCAGCTGCTAAGCAGCAAGTTAAAAATTTGCAATATAAAATTAGAATACAAAAGAAGATATTCTTTTTGTTGATGGCCAACTGAGCTCCCTCATGGAGTCATAAGCAGCTCGTATCTTTAGGATTTTCCTATGAGCTGGAGATGCAACTTCCCTAATTAAGTCTGGTGACTTGTTCAGAATTCATTCCTTGGTCTCAAGGGCTTTTTTCCAGGTTTGCACAGGCTCAACCTCCTCTGTTTTCAACTTGCTATCTAGAACATAAACTCCAGTGCAGAGATACCCATGACGTTTGGGGCATAGCAGATGCAAACTAAAAAATAAGGGATAAACAGAAACATATAATATGTAACAACTCTGCAGAAACAAAACTCACCTTTGCTTGTCACATTCCCTCATATTTCCACAGATCAGAGCATTTCAACACCAGAAAGCTTTCAAAGCCTCAGATGCAAAGAAAATGATAAACTTCCACATGCTTAGCTCTGGAGCACTCGTTAATTTGCTGCAAGTCTTTAGCAAATGTTAGCCTGATTGTAATATACAGCCTGACACACTGGTAATAGGTCGAAGAAATCTTTAAGCTCCAAAGTGATCCGTGATCACGAAAACATTCCATAGACAGAGCAAGCCCTGGGAAACACTTAAAATCAGGTGATCTCTGGCTGTGGTCCCTGGGTGTGCTCTGCCCGCAGCAGAGGAGGCTGAGGGGAGGCCTCGTAATGCTGCAGCTCTTCACAGAGCAGAGGGACAGCACTGATCTGTGACAGTGACAGGGCTCGAGGAAACATCATGGAGCTGTGTCAGGGGAAGGCTGGAGTGGAGGTTAGGGAAAGGTTCTTCACCAGAAGTGCTGGGCATGGAACAGGCTGCCCAGGGCATTGGGCACAGCCCCAAACTGCTGGAGTTCAAGGGTGATTAGATATATGGTTTAGATTTTGAATGGTGCTGTGTGGAGCCAGGAGCGAGACTCAATGATCCTTGTGGGTCCCCCCCAGGATATTCTGTAAATCTATGGTTTGTCACTTGGCTGCATTAGAGCTGGGAGAAGAGACATTGGCATTATCATTGTCTTATTCCTCAGTATTGCAAAGAGATACTAAGTATTTCTAAAGCACTTGGACACCATCAAAATACGATGGAAGTGCTGAATGTTTATCTTTTTCTCATTGCAGAGAATCATTGAGAGCCCATGTGTTGAAGGTCTCCTCCAGACCATGCTTTCTATTGACATTGAAGAAAACTCTCTTCATTATGTGACATCTTGCCTTGCTGAGCTGGCAAAGCAAGGTAGGGAAATAGCTTCACCATAAATGGCTTCTTCTGAGAAGGGCACACATCCTTTATTAATTCTAATGGGAGTTGAAGCCGAGATCTTTCTTTTAAATTTACTGGGAGTTTTGCCGTCATATGCAAGGAGAGAAAGATCCAACTTACCGGTTGGTGACATTGGCTCCATTATTTGCATTTTTTTTCTGTTGAACTGCTTAATTATTATTTTGCTTAAAACGTTTTGTGCCAAACTTCACTGCCATACATACATACTGTTATCTGTAACGTCACCCAATTTCTCAGCTGAATTCATTTCACAATGCCAGAAGCTAATCTAAAAGGATAAAGAGACTAAAATACCAAGTGTGTTTATCTCCTTGAATTTATTGCACATGGATTTTATAAGAGATCTCAAATTACCATCCCTCAACAAACAGCTGTCCTCATGACACAGAGGATAAGTATGAACTTCCCCATCTCACTCTGGGACTGGATATCATCTGTCAAACATTTCCTCTCTTGTAACTGCCATGCAAATGATGACATGCCTCATTTAGTTCCACAAGAGGTGCTCAGCAGCTGCGGGACAGAAACAACTAGGCCAGAGTGGATCTTGAGTTTAAAAGGATGCATCCTTTCAGAGCACAAACCCAATGATATAAAAATCCAACAGGCTTTCTATGAATCGAATCCATATACCCTACTGAGAGCATAACTTCAAGACATGGCCATATTTTACAACTTGGAAATACTT
Organism: Tetrao urogallus; assembly: GCF_951394365.1. Classification (NCBI taxonomy): domain Eukaryota; kingdom Metazoa; phylum Chordata; class Aves; order Galliformes; family Phasianidae; genus Tetrao; species Tetrao urogallus. The sequence goes on along the minus strand of NC_136814.1, from coordinate 54,337,137 downwards.
ATTTGCAAAAGTTCAGCACTTATTTCGTTTCTTCAATTCTCTAAAAGATTTCCTGCTTAGACATATGGGTTCTGGCAGATTAGTCACACTCTTTTTTAGGGCACTGGATTTTCTATTTTCAGACTACTCTTCCACCTTTTTGCCTTCTAGAAGGAGGCACATTATGCATGGTCAAATGGATGAATGAACCCTTGACAAAGCGCTTGGTAAGACTGGCTGGCCAACAGGAACATACCGAGACATCCTTTCAAGCTGCCTCCATCATCCAGCGCATGATAGATCACGGTAACTGTCACACAGCATTAACTGTGCTTTCAAAGGCACTTATGGTTGTCTGAAGTGAAATGAATCTTTTTCCAAAGGAGTTAATTGACAGGTGCTGAACAACCTTTAACATTCCTCCATCATCCTCCATCTGGTTTCAACCAATTCATTAGCACAAAAGAGCCTCCAGTCACCCTTGAAATACACACTTAGCCATGAAAATAGACCTTAGCCAAAGAGGGTCTGGGTGAGGTGTTTGCTGCCCTCTTTAAGCACTTCTATTCTGCAGAGCTAGTTTCTAAGCCAATTCTGAGGTCCTTAAAGAGAGGTTTAAGTAGAAAGGTGGGATGGTGTAAAATACTCCTTACTAAAGAAGTGAGAATACACTGCAGACAAGAGGCATTGCTGCATCTTTGTTTGATTCTCTCTGCCAGCACATATACAATATGATGGCATCCCCTCATATTGGAACAGAGGCTGGAAGGGGCAATTGCAAGGGCATGGATAGTTGTTGTAATGCTATAATAGGATGATGACAGCAGGGTGGCTACAGCAAATAAGAAGAAACTCAAATACAGCAGCCACAGATGTAGAAATTGTAGACATGTACTATTTCTCTCAGAAAGTGGTCAGGCACTGGAATGGCTGCCCAGGGAGGAGGTGGAGTTGCCGTCCCTGGCAGTGTGTTCAAGAGGCGTCTGGGTGACATTCTGCGTGATATGGTTTAGTGCTTGTGGTGGCAATGGTGATGAGGAGATGGTTGGACTGGATGATCTTATAGGTTGCTTCCAACCTTGTGATTCTATGATTCTATAATTCTATGAAATGAAGGAAAAGAGCTGCTTACCTTCGGAAAGCGTCAGGTAGGCAGGGATCTCCAACAAGAGATGCTCTCACCTCCACTGCCAACCCTTCAACGAGGTCTGGGAAGGGGTAGATCCTGGCTTCACCCCATCTGGTCACACAGGTGCATTGCATTCACCTGAACTTAGCTGGGTTGGCCCTGCCTTCCCACCAGGTGCTCAATTACTGCTTCAGGTCATGACTTAGCATTTCCACTACAGTTGTGTTCCAAACTTTTAGATCAATTCCTCTGCCCAACCAGCAAGAGGAAGATGAATGAGGATCATCAGGAAGGTGAACCAAACACTGCTGTTTTAATTCTTGAATAGATTAGCAGGAACAATAAAGTGTCTTTTTAGAAGGTAGCCTATGTTTTAAATTTCAGTTACAGATAATGAAGAGAGCATAATTTTAATGAGCAGAAGACAAGTACTTTTATGACCACTTGCTCTGTGCAGCTGAGCATTTCTTAGATCTGCAAGAAAAGATGTTCAGAGCAAAGCAGTGATGGAGTCCAGCAGCAGCATGCTACATTGGTCAGTGTGAGAAGCTGATCAGCGTATGTGTCAGCACGTGTAGCAAACAAGGACAGGCTCTCTGGCAGAGCTGCCCCCTCTGCAGAAATCCCGCACATCAATTCCATGCAGAACCAGTGCTACCATTAATGGCTGCAGGTGGAAGCCCTTTGCCATTCTCTGCAGTGACACAGATTGTAACTGAAGGCAGATCTGTCATTAACAATCTGAAGCATTGTTACATTAGACAGCTATGGAAGTATTTTAAAAGCTCCTGCTGATCTCCAGTTATTCTTCTATTTATGCAGAAAAGATGATGCTTTTGTTGAAGTGTCACATCATTGAGGTTCAGGCCTACCTCAGGAATTTTCTTACCCACCAAGAGGTTCGCTTCCAGCAGCTGGCCATTTCCACATTCTGCAGACTGCAGGCAGGTACGTCTTCATCGCCAGGCCAAACCTCTGGGGCACTGCCTGCTCCCATCAGCAGCAAAGGCAAATCTTTGTCACAGGCTGTCACCTACACCCCTGAACTGACAGCTCTGCTCGCCTAAGCAAGCAGAAGAAGCCCAAGGACAGCTGCTACCTTAACTATTTTATCTGTTTTAAAACAAGAAAGAATATCTTAGAATAAACGCAGATACACTTCATTCATTTTGAACTTTTAGATCAGCAGGAAACAGGACTTGGGGTATAGATGTTTTTTTCCAATATGAGGATCCATGGTACTCAGCCTAAAAGCTTTTCAAATTTAAAATTTTAATTTATTTTGATTTAGCAAGCACAAGCAGATCACATGGATGGCAAAAGCTGGAAAGCTGCATATTTTCCATACTAAAATTCTGTTCCTTAATATATCTCTCTCTTTGGTTCTGTTGCTTTTAAATCATTTTTTAAGTACAAGTTGAGTACAGATGAGAAATGCAATATGATAATAAATTATAATGATAATAAATATATAGCGTGTATCTCTACAAATACAGAGCCAGAGCTCTGATACATCTTTGTGTATATCTGCTGTACAGAATCAGTACAGAAGAGTGAATTTGCCAACTGAAACAGCTTTCGCCATTCTGGATCTGAAGTTTAGCAGCAAATATTCTTGAATGGTAATAGGGATGAAAACTGAATTAGTGTCCATCTGCTCGGTGTGGCAGAAAGATATTGTTCCCCTTTCTGTATACTTATTTTATACTGTAGTAAGAAAGTTACGTTATCTAACCTAAAATAGAAGTATTCTAAGCACATGCATTAAAATGCAGGGGAAAACATCTGAAGAGGGCAGTTGCTGCAGCTTGCCTAACACTCGTTTTTTGTCTTCAGATCCAGAATTCTCATTAGCATTCAGGAAAAACCAAATGGCCAAACTCCTCGAGCAAGTCCGTCAACAGACAGAAGAAACTCAAGAGCTCCTTAGGGCAGCTATTTGCCATGCAGATAGTTAATATTTAAACCAGATAGCTTAAAAAACTTACCAGATCCAAGAGCCTGATCTTTTAGAGATGACTGTCTTCACTGGTTCCTGTAGCTTAACTGCTCCTGTTACTTGCAATTTCCTGGTATGAACATGGTGCACAGCACCTTTATAAAGCAGAGATGTTCCAATAACAAGAATGGGACCAGATCAAAAAGCAAACACAATATAACAGCTCCCATGAAAGACTTGTGTATATGTAATGTGTAGTAAAGAAATGTGTATATGAAGACAGAAATCTGTTTTCTGCAAATAGCACATTATTTCCATAGGTACTTGCAAAAGGGAAAGTGAACAAATTCGACAAAATTACACATTAATGTTATACTCTGTTAATTCATTTTGAAAGAAGTTAGAGGACCAATACATGTAGTAGTATGCTTAGCTCTAAATTCATCTGTCTTGAATTCGTGATGTGTATACAGGTTCAGACTGCTCATGCCTTCCCTATTCTCCAGGGGGCAGTGAATCTGTCTCATGGATCTTCTTGCCAATCAAAACAGTATTTTTCAGAAGAAAAAAACAAACAAACAAAAAAACCAAAACAAAACAAAAAAAAAACATACCAAGGTCCAGAGTCTTGAACTTGTGGAGCACTGTTTTTTGTTTTTTTTTTTAAATATATTTTTAATGTTTTAATTTCTAGGAGAAAGCTAACCTATTAATAGTTGTCTACTACTAATAATAATTCAGTAGTAATTTATTTCCTCCTTTAAAACATACACTTCTTTTTTCAAATTCAGGAAGCCAGTTGAAGCTTCTTGTTAGACTGGCTGGAATACTGTAGTTTTACAACAGTAGAATTGGCAAATCTCTGCTCCCAGATTGCACAGTTTCTTTTAAAAGAAATCGTCTTTAAAAAAAAAAAAAAAAAAAAAAAGTACAGCTTTAGAGTTGCTACTGGCTACAGACATGGAATACAAATTGAGTGAGATGTAGGAAAACATCTGCCAACTAAGATGTCACTATAACATTTTACTTTGGCCCAAATCTTTAAGCTGAGCTTAGGAGCATGGAGAGACATTTTATTTGGGTAAAGTTTCATTTCAGCAATTGCAAATTCTCTCCAATTATAAGGTCTAAAAACATACAAACAAACCCAGCCCCAAACAGGTACAGGTTTCTCTACAGCACAGCAAAAAGACTAGTTAAAGAACAGATAGCTGTTAGATAAAGCAGTATGGAATTTTCAATACTCACGTGTAGCAGACAGGAAATTTCTTTAGAAACATCACATGAAAGACCCATGCACCTAATGATGCATGTTGGTGCAGTTGGGTTCTTAGAACAGAGGACCAAAAGGAGCTGACTGGTGCAGATAGGGATGAAAGCAGGAGATCTCCAACTTTAGGCCACCTCCTTGGATGATTTTAGATCATTTTCTAAACAGAAAACCAGTGCAACTTTTTATGACCACTGTGGTATAAGTGAAGACTTTGGAGTGTCTTCTCTCTGTTTTTCTTAGCTATGTAATTGCAAACTTTACTTCAACATCTTTGCAAGAAGCATAGTTGTTGTGAAAGGTCACTCACTACTCCATACCTTCAGAAAAACTCTAATTTCTACAACTACTGATTCTACCTCTCAGAACTGTTGATTCCAAACATACAAATAGCAAAACAGATGCAACAGCAGGCAAAAAAGCTGGCATTCATTTTATACTGCACTTATTACTGATAACAATATTCAAATCTTCCAGCATTTAAAGAAGGGGGTTAAACCCAAGATTTAATATATATATATATATATATATATATTTTTTTTTTTTTCATATTTTTGGGCTTTCACACCTACATCTGTACCCATTCTGTGGACTTCAGTTTGCAGCTGGGTCCTTGAAAGAGAACATTTGTTTTCCCCTTTTATTTGAAGCAAACCTGGAATGAATATAATTATACATTGTTTTATTTGCAGTCCAGTGCAAAAACCACATGAAAAATGAAGTAAGCTCTTCATCTTTGTGCTTTGAACAGCAAAGTGAGTGTTCTGATGTCTCATAAAAATAGTCGAGATCAATACAGCTTATGCCTGAGCCTAAATGAATCCTTGGACCAAAAAAAATGAAGCTAAATCCTACTGGCAACATCTTTGTTGTGTTCATAGCTGTAAGTAATCCTGTACTGATTTTTCAGTAAAGACATCAGAGGAAAACTAAAAACTAAAGAGGTTTTACACATACCAGGAACATGAAGAAGAGTTTTCCACCACAGACTGACTCCCGCTTCAAGTATGCAAGAAAATCAAAGTAGAAATAGAAATATTTCAAACAAGTTTTATTTGGTACTCACATGCTATAAAGGTTTAAAGGAAAACTACATATTTTGGACACTTTAAAATATTGTGGCTATGTACATGGAAAATTAAAGAAAGTGAGTATGGAATCCAATTAATTTTACTGTGTCACGAACTATTATTGAAAGCATTCTGACTGAATAGACTGAATAGCTTCCACGCATTCTGGCAGATAAGTCTCTTTTTCTTTGCTTTTCCATTGCTTTTATCCCATCTCCTGTGTAGGATGAATGCCTGGCAGCAGCAGAAAGTCATTTCTTCAAGAACTCTTCCGCTTTCGTCTCAGAAGATTTCTTCTGCAAGCACAGACTTTCTGCACAGCTTCCTATAAGCCTAGCTCAGTGCTCACTAAAGGCAGGTGCAGGAATCTGAGTGGCCATTCTCTGTCAGCGCGAACCGAAACCCCGTAAACCCATTTCCACTGCTATGGATCTACTCAGGGACTTCAACAAACAACGCATGAAGCCCCGGTTGATGTTTCCAACTCAAATACCCCGTGAGTTCTGCCTGCAACAGCACGGTTTATCACAGCATAGAAAGATGCACAATGTTACTGTTCTGCTCAACAACAACTGAAAGTGAGGGATGGCATAATGATGGTAGAAATCAGCATGAAACTAAAGAGAAAGCAACCTGCATTGCTCCTCTTATCACTCAAACTGTAGTGCATTATAAAAATCACACGCTACATACAAAGCACAAACAGTGACCATTTTCCATTTGCTCTGAAACGAGCAAAACCAAAAAATTCCCCAAACCTGCTTTATCATCAAAAAATCAACTATTTCAGGTTTCACACAGTCTTCAATCGTCTGATAAGGCAAAGGAAAAGTCTTCCATCATTGGGAACAGCAGCAATTTACAGGACTCAGAACAAGGTTACTCCCTGTGCACATCTTTTATAGTACTGTGAACGTGAATGTAACAAAAAATAATCAAGTTTGCAGTACCATTTTATTACATTTTTCTAATTTATTCAATTAAACAATTTATTTCTGTACGGAACAAAATTCATAAATACATCATCTAGGAGAACAATAGGTTTTCCTCTTGTCCATGAAAAAATAATGCTTTCAAATTTTCACATTTTAAAACCTGCCTCGTTTTGTGTTTTTAGAGAAAATGTGAGAAGATCATAGTGACATCTCAATTTACAGAACGTCCCTGTACATTTACAAGAACCTGATACAGAAGCTGATGCTCTGCCCCCATAATTAGAGTTCTCTGCAATAATATTTAAACCAACAGGTTTAAATAAAACACCTCATTAACTCTACTCGTAGAGCAATGAGGTATTTAATTTTCAAGTATCAGAACCACAAAGTGTAAAAGATTCTTTGCCAATTTTACAATTATGCCTTTTAAACCAACACCCACCTGAAAAAAGAAGAAAAAAAAAAAAGAGAAAGCCCCACTACCCGAATCAGCCCATTGCTTTCAGATTCCAGTGTCTTGTGTTCTTAGGAATGCAGAAATATCCATTTACTAACAGAAAAAGCTCATTGGAAAAAGCCATATTAAGTAATGCATGTGAAGCATGATTTTTCTAGTGATGAAAACTATTAGAAAGGCGATCCAAGTCTATGTCCATCATTTCTTCTGCTGGTTTTACTAAAGTCCTTCCAAAAAGAAAAAAGATGTTCAAGAAATCTTTAAAAAACCTGGAGAGAAAAATAAAACACTCCTTCATTGCATGGAAGAAACTCCCACTGACTGCAGAGACGTTTTTGTCACCTTTGGTTCTTCAGAAGAAATAATCAGATCACTTCTACAACAGAAGGCATCGGAAATGACAGGTCAGCAAAGAGTAGGAATGCTTAATTCAGAACGCACTTAAGCAAATATTTTATTGAAAGATGATTTTTTCTTATATTTTAGGCAAGAGAAGGTAAATTAGGGTTGCCCAATTTAATTTCTTATGCTAATAACTGTTTACCCAACATCTTTTAAAAGCTACAATGTAATTCAGAAAAAATCTGCTGTGCTGCAAACCACCACTCAGTATTCATGGCAGCAAGAACTTGATGAGGGAAGTCATTCAGAATTTGACATAAAAGGCAGCTACCAGCTCCCTTTCAGTGCATGCATTTCAGATGTTACATCTGCAGAACTGGAACATGATTGCAGATCATAAACTAAGAACAACAGCTGTCACTGTTATCATTTCCACTTGAAAGCACAGGGCAAATGTTTTCAAGCAACTCCTAAAGGCAAATAGCACAGTGTAACTGAGAACACCTCTCAAATAAAAGATGAGGACTCATCATAATTCACACAGCATCTGCATGCTTGGTATACATAGCTTTACAAACAGAAGATTTGCTCCTCTCCACAAAGAATTTTGGGTTTAAAATGCTCGAATTATTCAACCTGTGTCAAGGAGAAGCTCTAGATCCACATCACCAACTGTAGTGAACTAAGGCAAACTTACCTGCTGTTTGATGTGTTTGAACACTGTCTACCTGAGGCAAAAGAGTCCCCTTATCTTCAAAAGCTAAAATTGGATTCAGAGGAATTCCGGGACTGTCGCTTCCATCGTTGTTCAGGGCATCCAAGCGGGATGGTTTAGAACCAATAGGTAGATTTATGATCTCTTCAAAGTTATCATTCTGCACAGACATTCCATTTTCCTCTGTATTTTTCTCTGGGTTGAGATTGCTGAGAGAGAAACATAAGTATTTCATCATACACTTAATTCAGAACACAAGAACAGTCCTGCTTAAAGCAATATCACAAATTGAAACTTGCATTAATCCACAGCATTCTTTTAGCCAGTGAAATGAAAATTTCATGACTACCACGGCAGATGAGCTGTTGTTACAGCAAGTAGTGGGATTTGTGGCCTTTCTTGGCTTTCACAAGCACTGCCATATTTGAGTGCTGAGGTACCCTTCCTCATACTGCAAATCAGTCTAACTGCTCTCAGATGAGGGCACTGTCATTTTTGTTACTCTTTGGATCACCACCTGCCTCCAGTTTTTGAGCAGCCTCTTCTACCTGCCACTCACCCAGAGAAAAAAACTCCTGTACCAATTCAGCTCTCCTTTTCATCCCTCTCCGCTGGGCCTTATTTTCCAGGCACAGCTTGACTCTTTCGTGCAATGACCAGCCCAGACCAAAAGCAGCACCTCCTGGCATCCCTCACATCTCCCCAACTCACTGGGAACGCTCTCCAGGTGCACCTACACTTCTGAGAAAACGCATCACCTTGTGTCAGCCCTGACATCTCTCCCGACTCTTTTATTAGCTGCTGTATTGTCAAATCCTGCTGTCTTTTCATGCAGCGCGTGCTGTCTTACCACAGGGGAGGAACTAAGGTGCTACTGTGGTGAACAGGATGATAGTAATGGCATCCAAAGTTCTCTGAGAAAGAGGGAGTGCCCAACTATCACTTCAAAGTCATGTAATCTTTCACAGGTGCTTCCTGAAAGCCCTTCACTGCCAGATCCTGGCAGTCTGGGGCATGTGTTCCCATATCACAGTTCTTCAGGTTGTTAGGAAATGCTTCAGCACAAATGCTCAGATGCATTTTCCTAGATTTGAACAAGGCTATCAATGTCCTCAGGCCATTTCTGAGCAGGTGGCTTGGTTTCACAGGCTTGTTTTCTCCTGAGAGTACATGTACTAGTCTGAAAATAAAACAACAAAAAAAACAAACAAGAACAACCCAACAAATTCTGCCTGCAATTGGCAGAAGCTTTCTTTTCACTGACCAGCCTGCTAGGGTGGCCAGGTCTTTACAATTACAGAATTGTTTCACAGTACTTCCCAAACAATGGAAAATAAATATTGCACTTAAAAAGATGGTAGGTAACATGTCATCTGAAGCCCAAATTTCCTGTAAGAATAGCATGCTGGTTTTCATATCAAATCTTTTCCAGCTTTTCAAACTATCACCAGTTCCCTTCCAGAAAGGCAAGGCAATCCCTTTTTCTTTCTTTTTCCCTTCTTTTCTCTTCTCTTCTTTTTTTTTTTTTTTTTTTTCTTTTTTTTTTTCTTTTTTTTTTTTCAGCCTGTGAGCGTGCTAAGCAAACTTCAAAATGGAAAGTGTTTCACTGCACATGGCTTTGAAAGCAGACCCAGAGACCCTGCTTTCTGCCTGCGAGAGACCCCATGACACATCACCCATCCTTTTCTGCTGGAGATCCACTCAGTAACAATCTGTGAAATGCTTCAATACTAATAAAAACTGTTCCATCACATGTAGTTATTAGGCTATTATTTGCTATGAGGTGTCACGTTACTTATCTCATCCCCATCTTCTGCCAATAACCTTACCAGAGGTAGGATAACACAGTATTAAAAAATCTGATGGAGGGGGCGGGAAAGAGGGGGGAAGATGGGGTTTGCTCCTGCATTGAAATTAGGCAGTACATTTACCTGTGGGAGTATTGGCACAATGAAGAGAAGCCTTTTGTTTCTGCAAAGTTACATTTATTTTTCTGATTGACCCGCTAACTTGATAAATAGTTCTCCATAATTATTGGTCACTGCTTTGTCAGTATTACACATCAAGTCATACTAGGATTCAGAATTCAAAGTTCTCTTTCAAGATGTGCATCTGTATAGTCACAAAGGGGGGACAGGGTGTGTGGGGGGGAAGCCAGGGAAAAATCACAACTAGATATTTTCTGGTTTTTATGCTATAAGATGTAGATGGCACTCCACCAAATCATTAAGGAGATGTTTAGTAGAAATAAAGGGAAAAACTGAACGGTGGAATTCATTTCCACTGGACATCTTAGGGGCCATAATCTCAAAAGCAGATTAGACAAATTCCTAGGAGATTGGTATGCCCTCCAGCTTCTGGTAATTAGCAGCTTTGGGACTACTTGAGCCTAGGGTTGCACTTGCACCACAACACATAGTAACCCTTCATTGACTAGAGGGTCTCCTGGTACTTAGCTTTTTTTTTTTTCCTCCCCTCTTTACACTCTTTCCCTAAATGACCTCTATGCGTCATTGAGGCAAAGAACACAAAAAAGGAATCGATTTTTGAACTACTTCACCTGTGTTTACCGTCTTATGTTCCACTTATAGTGATGTCTCAGTGCCCAGCACTGTATATATACCCTTTTCAGGCATACAACACTGCCGGGAACTTTAGCAAAGAATTAGGAAGTGGAGAACAAACAAAAAACTCCAAGTGAAAGATGAGTTCTGTAGCTGTTTACAACCCCAAACTCTATCATTCTGCTTCTTTCAGGATTTTACTGTTCAGTATAGCATGAGAAAATTAGGATCTGGAACAAATTTTGTTGGAATCTTTCATAATGTATGAAAAGTTTGAAAATATTTTACCTTTACATACTATTTTCAAACTATGTTTCAAACTCACTTTTTCCATTTGCTGGGAAAAAAGCCCACAAAGCCACCACAATCAATGTAGAAGCGTAAGCCATTAATAATGTAGTATCTCCATGAGTAATTCTAGATGCTTTACTATCTAATAGGGAAATTTCCATGACAAGCTTCATTTAGAAGTATATTTAGTGTTGCCTTTTCCATTGCACTACACTTGGATGAAAAGAATTCAGTGATTGTAGCTTGGAACCTCCCACATGGCACACCACTGTAGGAAGTGCAATGAGACTGATGGTTGCTATAGGCCTTAATGGGACTCAGTCCTTTGTTCCTTCCTCTTGCCCATACACACATATTCTAGAAATCCCCCAGGCAAAGGGGACTTCAATTTCTGGTTGGAAATCTGAGCTTTCTCACCCTCAAAACATCCAAATAAAAGCCAAATCTTTTGTAGGGGTGGAGTGAGATGCTCACAGAGAACACCGTCTATATTTATTACTATTGCATATGCTACAATATCAGGTATATCTAGGTGCTAGATATGGCACACAAGATGCAGTAGCAATGGTGTTGGCACCTGTGGCTTTCACTATGTGATAAAATCTGTGCTGCCGTGTCTTCCTTCCAACAGTCTGCTGAGCTGCTTGGGCTAACACCACGATTTTATGAAGTAATTTAGCTCTTGCCTTCCCATTCAGGGTGGATGTTCCTCTAGAGCAGACAGTCCCTCTGCACTATCCTGGCACATCACTTTCTCCTTCCTCAGCCTCATATACACATTGAATTTTTGTTCATGCTCTTCAGTCTTACCTATTCACTCTTCACTTTGGCTATTCAGATCCTCCTTCGATACCAAATACGATGCTACATGACAGCATTTATTAGTGTGGCACATTTTATATTACAGACATCAAGGTGCATCTAAGGTTGTGAGTGATTAACAATTAATCGTTGCCTGAGATAATTATGAGACAGCTCTATGCAGCTCATCTAATGCAGTTCAGTGCTCAGAGTCACTGACAGAACTTATCTCAGCAGGAGCATCTTTGTCAGCATGACAGCAGGCTAAGATCCCTCAGGCATATGGAGGGACAGAGAGGGCAAATTCCTCCTTCAATTAGTGCCAATCACATCCTGAAGCCTACTGCCCATTACAGACTGTGAGATGGCTTTCCACATTCAAGTTTTTCCATGCATATTCTGGCATTACCTGCATAAAACATGAAAGGGCTATGGGATTATTTGGCTTTCTGCTTTTCTTACTAAAATTGAAGTAACTGACAGCTCATGCTTATGTAACAGATTTCACTTGGTTCAGCACAGAGCTTTCAAGCATTTCTATAATTTCTCAAAATCTGAGTGACTCGCCACACAATACAAAGAGCTCTTAATGTTAAATGTCTGCCTCCTCAAACTTTCCTTTCAAAATACAGAGTCAAAATGAGTAGTTCTATATCTTTTGTTTAACAATCATAACTTGCTGATTCTTCAAGCAATTCACAAACCGAAGCATCCAGGCTGTAAGCACAGTGTTCACTATTCCAGTCAAGAACTAACTAACCCTGTAAATCCAGACTGCTTTTTATGAAGCTAAAATGGCTAATTCATGGAAAGAAGCAAAGAGAATTGCCATGTCAATTAAGTTTCAATTTATGTAATAACTGCTGGCAACACATTCTTTCAAACACTGCAAAGAATGAACTATGTTTTCTCAAAATTCTTCAGTTGGTAAAAATGTTAAGTGGAAGATGTTAAAATTCTTTTCTGAACACAGGAAAAGATAAAAATAAACAGGAAAAGTGGCAGATTAAACAGCTGTGTCTCTTACTTAGCTAATGAATACATGGATCTGAGAAAATGATCTATTACTTCAGTAACTCTTATCCTGTGAACACCCTCTAATACTCAACAATCCTCTTACCTGTCCATAGTTACGGGGGGTTGATGTGAAACAATCATGTGTGTGCAGGATACGGGTTTCCCGCTGTTTGGAGATTGTGTTGCATGCTGAAGCTGAGGTCCTCCTGAAGGTTCCATGGGAGATGTAGGACTGGTTATGACTAGAGGGAGAAAGCACAATTTCATACAACTAAGCAACACCATCTTCCTTCAAAGTAGGATAAAACATTTTCTATAAAAGATAGCACAGCTAAGGTAAGCTACACTTTTGAAATTTAGTTAATCCCTCTGCTTTCTTTATCAAGCTTTGGACATATCAGTTTCACAGATTTCAAAGTTAAAACTTTGTTGGTAGTAATAATCAATCAGTTTACAATCACGTAAACAATATCAGCACTTCACCTGGTGGTCAAAATAGGATGATATCTTACAGGACATTACACTTGTTTTTTTTTTTTTTCAAAATGCCATAAAGAATGGAATAGGAGAACACTGGGACATCAACATTACCTCTTGTTTCCTGAGTTGATCACTAGCTGTAAACCAAAAAGAAACAAGGGGAAAATCTCCACGGGAAGGAGATTTCAACAGGTACTAAATCACAACCATAAAATGCTGCAAAGAGCAACCTAAAATTGGATGATACACAATGACCATATGATGTCACTGGCCTGCCTTAGGATGTTCTTCTAAAGTATAACTACAGTCTTCTGCTTTCTACCTACAGCCATACTAATTCATATATAGCTCTGCAAAAGGAAGCAGCTGGACTCTAGCACCTGTTACAATAATCATAAGAACAAGTTAGTATTCATAGGCTTCAATGCACTTATCTAGGCCACCTAAAGCACCTCATCTGAGAGCCCTCCATTCACAGCTCCTGTTCTGCTATGACCTAAGTGCTTGGACTGAAGTCTTCGATGCTGAGTGCCTTAATCTGGTTTTATATAAAAGATATTAGCCATACAGATATTAGCTTACAGATTACTGCTGCTACAGATGGACCAAGTGGGAGTTATGTCAGTTTTAACATTTAAAAAGAAGGCTGGTTCTTTTGCTTTGGAAAGGCAGAGTTATTTCCTCTTTTGAGGCAGAGCTCAAACAAATGACACAAAGGTGATGGATTTTGTTTCACTGTGTGATTTGGCCACTCCTATACAGGTTTCTTCACTTTTTGCCAAACAGTAAGATTTAAAATGAAAAGAAAATAGCAACAGAATTTCAGCCTGGAGAAAAGAAGGCTGCGGGGTGACCTCACTGCAGCTTTTCAATACCTAAAGGGAGCCTACAGAGGGGAGGGGAATCAACTCTTTGAAAGGGTTGATAACTGTAGGACGAGGGGAAATGGTTTTAAATTGAGGGAGGGGAGATTTAGGTCAGACATCAGGGGGAAATTCTTTACCCAGAGAGTGGTGAGGTGCTGGAACAGGCTGCCCAGAGAGGTTGTGGATGCCCCGTCCTTGGAAGTGTTCAAGGCCAGGTTGGATGGGGCCCTGGGCAGCCTGGTTTAGCATTAAATGTGGAGGTTGGTGGCCCTGCATGTGGCAGGGGGGTTGGAGATTCATGATCCTTGAGGTCCCTTCCAACCCTGGCCATTCTGTGATTCTGTGATTTGCCAATGGTCAGAAGCAGTCTGTTGGTATGTACTATGGAAAGTTAGAGCTGGCTGAAGTATATCCATTAGCGTCTTCAACTCAATATCATATCAAGATAAAGCAAAGTCAGAAACAGCAAAGCAGTCCTAGGAGTGAGGGCACTTTTCTACTTCTCCAGTCACTGATGGATCCCAGCTTTCCCTTGGCACTGCAGAAATGGAGGTTGAAATTCCCCTCAAAAACTGACTACTTGTTTTTTGCCTCTGGAAGGAAAGCACAAGCCTCAGGTCGTAAAGCCATTTTTACTTTCAAGAATTATTTAAATGGTTGACAGCAACTTAATCAGTGCCTGCAGTAACAGATGGCACTCCAGACACATTCTGTATTAGCAGTTCCCAAACTGTTTTGTTTTGTTTTGTTTTTTTTTTTAATTAAAAAGATAATATGTAAACAAATAATTTCCAAACACATATTGAAATTCATGTCAAATAGTTTTCTGGCAGTGCTCATTTGCACATTAACCATAAACACGAAGGAGAAAAAAGGAGTATGAGCAGCCAGTGCCGTTATTTGTCCTCTTTTGTTACTCAATGCAAATACAAAAGGGAAATAAAGAATATCATCACTTGTTATATTACGCTATTACAGTTTAAGCTACTTGACAGATTGTCTTCAGTATATTTAAATCCTGCTAATTAGTATTTGCCTATTGTTGAATATATGGTAACTTTTATGTTGCTTCCTTTATTCTAAGCATTAAAGTTCAGATTAAATTTTACCTAAAATAACCAGAGGGGAAGGAAAAAAAAAAAAACAAAACAGTGGAAACAGAATTGAAGAAAAGACTGAGTGTGAGTATTACAGAGAGACTGTAAGGGTTTGCAACAGCTGAATTTTGAAAGAAAAGATGTAGAAATTAACATCAAGTGAATAAAGCAGCAGGTGTGAAAGAGAAAGCATGGGGGAATGTTTAGGATTGTGAATGGTTTGTTTTAATGACAGATCATATCTCTAATACTACGAAAAGAGAAACTATAAAATCACTGGCCAAGTCTGTAAAAACTAAACTAGTTAACGTGTGTTTTTTTTTTTTAATTTTATAAATAATTAAACTTGGTAAGCAGCTCCCTCTTGTTAAACCAATGCAATAAAATTACTGAAATAGCTGACCCATTTTGTAATGGATAATTACCAATACAGAAAGGCTAATTAAATAACATTTACTAAGACTTCAGTTAACTCTTCTAATGGTTTTCTTAACTGCAATTGTGCTCAATAAGCATTTATTCACCTGCTGTACTCAGGGTACAGTTAAATACAATACCTGCTTCTCCAGAATTATTTGCCTTTGATATATGTCCATTTTGCTGGTCATTGGGTTTCTACAAAGGAAGCATAACGTTATACATTAAAAATTGCACCAAAGGGAGGAACTGAAATGTGCCCACTATTTATGCATGACAAGTTTGTGGCACTGACCTTATCTACAGCTTCTACACGCCTAGTTCTCTTCATGATCTCCTCAAGTCTCTGCAAAAAACACGAAGGAGGAAAATAATGTTTGCTGGCAGTAATCTAAATTTTTCTCTCCCAAATCATAACTGCTGTTTACCAAAGTTGCATTTGCTTACTGCAAAAAGAAATTTTTTTTTTTTTTTTTTTTTTTTTTACTTTTAGCAATATTATCTGTACTTTCACATCAGGGTACACTGATGAGGACCACAGCTTTTCTAAGGACACCTTAACTTTGTGAATAACTTCCTACAGCAGAGGTGTAAGCTAGATGAATTACAGCTTCTCTGCATGTACTGTAACCTTATCATAGAATGACTTGGGTTGGAAGGGACCTCAACAGTGATCAAGTTCCAACCTCATGCCGCATGTAGCATTGCCAGCTGCTGGATCAAGTACTAGACCAGGCTGCCCAGGGTCTCATCTAACCAGGCCTTAAACATCTCCAAGGACAGGGCATCCACAACCTCTCTGAACAACCCGTTTCAGCACCTCACCACCATCTCTGCAAAAAACTTCCCCCTGACATCTAATCTAAATCTCCCTTCCTTTAGTTTAAAACCATTCCTCCTTGTCCTATCTACCCACACATCTACCTTCTTCCTTTCCAAGCGCTCTTGCTCTTCTCTTTGGAAATGCTTTTCACGTTCTAATCGAATCCTCTCTGCCTCTTCCCGTAGGCGAGCTTCCTCTTCTTTCTGAGTTGAGATGGTGGACAAAAAAAGCAAGGGAAAAAAATTACTATTTGAGGACAGATTTACACTGATACCCACTCATCTATATGTATTTGCAACACCTTGGGATTTAAATCTGCGAACAACCTTCTCAGACTGAATTGCACTTTTTTTAATTAATCTATGTTCTGCATAACATGCAGAGATGAATAAGGTTCTTTGCCTGTTCTGACTGGCGTGTACTGACAGCAGACCAGATGATAAATACATTTCCTAACCTTCAGCATTGGAACAGCAGCCAGCAAAGCATTCAAGAAATCCATGTATTGAGTGGTGGATGCTTTTGGAAGTCAAAAGAAGTAGAATGCTTTATTTGGCCAGCAGAATTATTGCTTAGTGAGGCCAAGGACAAACAGCCACAGGTACATTTGCACAAGCTTTCAATTCCTGCTTTTTAAATTAAATGTAAAACTTCACTGGAATATACTGTAGAAATGCTTTGCTGCCTTAATGTGACAGTGTTACACAACGGAACTATTGTAACAGTTTATTCCCACTAGACCAGGTTGCTCAGTCCCATCCAACCTGGCCTTGAACGTTTCCAGGTATGAGGTATCAGTGGTTATATTGGTCTCTAGACCTTCTACAACTGTATGGACAAACAGTTCTCTCACATAGCACCATTCATAAACTTCCGCTGTTACAACCCTATTGATTTTTTCATCACAGGATTTGTTCTAAAATAAGCAACTTTTACAAGAAAACAAAAAACAAAAACAAGCTAATCAAAAACTGCAAGCTTTTGTCAAGAAGAAGCATCTTTACTCTTTGAACCACTCCATGAGATGAATTCAGCCACACAAATCACATCACACCACACATATTCACACTGTGTAGCATTTCTATTTTAAGTACCCCTCTAAATTAGGTGCTGCACAGAAATTCCAAGAGGGGAACATACTTGTTTCTGAATGCGCTCCATCTCTTCTCTCTCCTTCTGTTCTCTCTCTTCTGCCTGTCGACGCAGCCGTTCTTCCTTTTCCCTCTCCTCCTCTGCATCTTTTCGTTTTTTTTCAGCTTCCTGTCTGCGAGCTTCTTCTTCTTCTCGGCGAGCTCTTTCTTCAGCTATCCTCTGGGACAGCTCCTCCTTCTTTTGCCTGCAATCATGAAAAAAGCATAAGATAAAAAGAAAAAAAGCTGACTCCTGATCCAAGACATCAGCATTGCAGAACAGCTGGAGAAAGGCTACACTGTTTTTTCATTCATAAGAACCTCAAAAACATCTGAGCAGGGTGAGGCCAAGCCATCTCTTCTGCTTCCAGCAGGCACCAAAGATGGTAGATGCCCTACTGAATAACATAAAACCTTTGCAAGGTTTTACTTCTCCATTATACGACAGGATTCCAAGCTTTTTCAAGATTCCAAGGATTCCAAGTTTTTTCAAGCTCTAATGAAATACGTATCTATTTGGGATAGGTTTAAACACTATAGATATGTTTAGATATACATTTCTATGAAAAATTAAAAAAAAAAAATCTGGGAAAAGTGCAGTGTCTCCTGCACCTTAGCACTGTGCTTCGTATCTTACAATATAACAACAAAATACGGACAAACATTTGCTAGGAAGCTGCTAAAAACTTATATTCTCCACTAAAGAGGCACAGGATCACCTTTCAAGCTCTTCTCTCTCCCTCCTTTCTTGCTCTTCTCGTTCCCGCTGCTCACGAGCAAGGCGCCTCTTCTCTGACAGCAGCCTTGTTGCTTCCTCAGGATCTGTTGTACCTGCAGAGGTCTTCACAGGGGCTGGGGGTGGAGAAAGCGCTGGGGGAGCAGGAGGTAGGGATGGGCTGGCTGCTGAAATAGATAGGAAGAAAAACTGGTCTCAACAGGCACAGTAGCCAAGCTAATACTTGTATTTTTCTCTCTTCCTCTCTTTATCTTGTTCCACCTCTCTCTCACACACCCCTACCTCTTAAAAGGAAAAGAAAATACAGTTTCAAATATTCTGTAAAGTATTTTCAAGTTTACATGGAGGAAGAATTTTATAAAAGCAACAAATACTTACTTTCTAATGGGAGTCTGTTTTGTGAAAGCAGCTTCAGTTGGAAGGTTAAGCCAGCTTCTCTGTCAGAAGAATAAATGCTGACAGGGTCTCAATGGGAGGAATGCTAACTCAGCAAGTCTCTACCATCATATTTGCTAATTTTCAGAGTCAGAAATTACATGTTGTAATATTACGTTTTCTTCTGTTTGATAGACTGTAGCTGAAAATGAGAGCCACACTTTTTGGTGAGTAGGCCAGTCCCTTTAAGTGGCTTTGTGATCTCAAACATCAACTGCCTGTAGTGATTTGCAGTAAGGGCAGAACACAAACTGTTAGCAGCTTTGCAGATATTCCAGCTTTTACCAGCCAATTAGAATTTCTGTAGGTACTTTTGATATATGTTATGGCTGATCCACAACAAGAAACTCACAGAAACAGTGCAGCTTCATACATGCCTTGCCACTAATGGTAAACTGCGGCTTGAATTCAAACCCTAAGAGGCTTTGCTGTCACCATTCACTAGAATTGCTCTTATGAAGGTAAAGATTGCTTTCCCTCCTTCTGTATTCTTTTTAAAAATTGTTCTTACAGTGGTGAGGCAAGCACTTGCTTCATATTATATTCTTTACCCAGGACCATCTCTAGCCAACTGGTAGAGGAGACATCACAAATTTTTCTCAAGTTAAATACTAATTCACACTTTTGCAAGCTTGCCTGACATTTCCTAGCACAGGCAAAGGACATCTCTGCTATGCTTTTTCCCTGGAGGCCAGAGGCCATTAATAACACGCAAGCTAACTTGAAGGAAGCACTCTCAGGGTAATCACATCTGGCAACATGGACAAAAAATGGGTAGGGAAGCATATGAACTAGTAATTGAGTCAGGATCTTGAGAAGATAAATGTGAAGTAAGTCATCAGAACTGGCAAGGAGATAACTTCAATCTACATTTCTAACTGGCTTTTAGAGTATTATTTTCCTCACCTCATTAACAGCTTCCAGTAGGGGTTTCATAGAATCATAGACTCACCTAGGTTGGAAAAGACTTCCAAGATCATCCAATCCAACCATTCACTCATCACCAGTATTTCCCACTAAACCATGTCCCTTATTACAACATTTCCTAGTTTCTTGAACACCTCCACAGACAGTGACTCCCCCACCACCCTGGGAAGCCCATTCCAGTGCCTGATCACTCTCTTGGAGAAGTTTTTCCTAACATCCAACCTGAATCTCCCCTGGCGCAACCTGAGGCCATTCCCTTTAGTCCCATTGCTAGGAGAAAAGGCTGACTACTACCTCACCACAACCTCCCTTCAGATAGTAGTAGTGAGTGATAAGGTTACCCCTGAACCTCCTTTTCTCCAGACTACACAATTTCGGTTCCCTCAGCCACTCCTCATAAGGCTTGTGCTCTACATCCCTCATCAAGTTTCCTCTGATGTCCTCTCCTATATATCACTGTATGCACAAACACAAATTCAGCTGCTTTCTCTGCTCAGTGTTCACATCTACTGAATTCTGTCTTTTTTTTAAATCAATTCAGTATAGGCCTTTCTACAGATCTTAATGCATGCTCACTTTGAATTCAAAGCTTACACTTATACAAGTCATTTTAAGAGTTCCAGGGCCTGTTCCCTTGCCCTGAAGAAAAGCGGTACAGTTCAGCCTCTCACACTGCCAGTGTTCAGTACATTCCTAGGGAACAAACCTGGACTAGGCTAACCCCAAAGACAAAGCAGGGAACTCAGAAAAATCTGTCTGACTGGAAGAAAAAAGTAAGTAACTCGAGCACTCCTAAAGTCTTGGAGTCCTTTATAGCTATGCTTACTAACCTTGGTGACAGAAGAAAATGTGGCATTGCAATTACAACCTGGACCAGAAACACAGTAGAGAATGCTTGTAATAGTTAAATGGTAGAAGTGACAGAGTTCCTGAACCTCTGCCCTTGTCAGTTTACTAACATGGACCAAAGCAGGGCTGTCACCTCTGAATGTAGCACAGGTTTGTAGTGCTTGGGCTTTACTTCTTTCCTTCAGGTGCTGACTCTGGCAACGTAACACATAGCTCATTCAATGCTCACCTGCCCTGTTGTCAGAAAGGACGAGGACAACTTGCATAGGTGCACCCAAAATTCCATTAGAACAATAACAGCATTGGTAAAATAATGAGATTTTACTGCAAAAGCTTGAATAGTTCCATCAGTGATCATTATCTGCTCACCTTCTGGCTACCTACACAGCTGACAGGGGTCTGAACCAGGCAAATTAGAGGCCAGTTCAGGTAACTGGCTGAAATCAACTCTTCACCTCCAGGAATGAAATTCTAGCACCAAAAGTTGCATTTGCTCCGCTCTAAAATCTTGGATTCAACCAGTGGCTAGGGTTTGACAGTTTGGGCCCCTACCTGCAAAGCAAGATCTGTCCTTATGCTTAGGTTCCAGTCTTAGGTCTCAATCATCAGTGACTTTATTCCCTGGTTTTGACAAAATACATCCAATCTGAAGTGCTGTTCACCACTACGACTGCAGTATCTTCTCCCCTGCTCCTCTTCACTACCTGTTGTTTCCCCACTGCAAACATGAACTACTTCACTTTCAGATCCCTTTATCATAGATAACCTGTTTCCACACTAAGTAACCCTATCACTACCCAAATATTGACCAACTCTGCAGAGAAGTTAAGCCTTTCTTTCTCCTGAGCTAAAGTGCCAAACAAACATCTCCATGTTTTTCTGGACTTTACTTTGGACTTGGAAAGTACTGTATGTAAATGCTTGCAAAAGGTAACCCTTAGAGGTATCCTCAAAGTACTTTGAAAAGGAAGTTTTCTATGATGCAAGCAAAAGGCTACCAGAAAAGCAATAAAATCCCATCCCATCATGCCAATCATCTCATACCTTCTTTACATACCCATTACCAACAGATGCATCTTTGTGGTATGACCTAGGAACCACACTGCAACTACTGTTAACAGGAGTTACTGAAACAAAAGTAATAATTTCACAAGTTTTCTTACAGAACAACAACCTCCAATTACTCATCTTGCAGTTAAATGCAGGATAATTAATACATAAAACTGTTTTCTGAAGGACAGTCAGAAGAGAATTTATTACTTTTAAATCAAGAACACCAGGTAACCCATCCTGTCGACGCCAGGGGCCACAATGGCCATTCTATCCCATCCTTGAGATACTTCAATATTGTATTTGCAATGGTCTAAAAATTCTATTAGAACAAGGTAATATTTCTCACTTTCAGATGCATCTTTTCCTCTTCTTACGACTTATCATTATTGCATGTTGTTATCTTCTTGCATTCCATCTTACCATCTTATCAAATTAGCAGAATTTCCCCTACCCTTGGTACTCCAGCAATATTATAGATAAGCAATATTGTAGATAAGATAGATATGCATCACTGTACTATGCATCTAGCAAAGCTGGACATTCTCATTGCTCACATTACCCCCGTTAAGTGATGACTTCCTGTATGGTTGATTTTCAGATTACTGCTCTTCTATTCCAGGACTGAAAAGAACTTGTATCATGATGTGAGGGACAAAGTCTACCTTTTCTGTATCAAAAAGTCAGAGAAAACAGATGTGCAAGACAGGTGTGCCTGTTCCGGCTGTTGCAAAAGGAGGGTTTCAGCCTGTTTATACTTTTCTCATAATTAACATACATGTGTAGGTGTAACATTCTGAAAAACTTAGACAAATACTTGATAGAAAGCTATCTAAAGCTTATTGTTTCAGAAAAAGGGATGGAAGAACATGAAAGACATTCAGGCATTCCTTATCCTCAACAGGAGTTTCTCCTTACCTTGAGCAACGTCTTCATGGACAGCAAGCTCTTCCTGATTTGCAAACTCTCCAGCACCTGCTGATGTTTCTTTACTCTCTTCTGTCCTCTCCTCATTGGTCTTTTCAGCCTCCTTTTCTGGTCTTTTCTTTTCATTCTCAGGTTTGATATCTTTTTTTACAGGCCGGATGTTGCCAGGAGAAGGAGGACGTGCCTGAGTAGAAGGAACTTTGGAGGAACCAGGTGGGGAAGTTATCTGCTTGAGCGTGCCAGCCAAAGAAGGCAAAGACTTTGATGCATGCCTGTGTAATCACAGAGTGACAATCAATGTAAGACATGCTCTGCTGTACATCAGCATACCACCTCTATGATAGCTAAAACCAAAACAACTTCCCTATTTCTCTGCTCTCCAGCAGAACTGCTGGAACAACCAATGAGCTTTCAGTAAAAATGTTTCTCTTTGTAGATTATGGGAGCATTGACCCAGCCAAGAGGTAAGAAACCAGGTACACTGCTCCTTTTTCCCTTTCCTTAAAAAGCAACAGCATTATTACTTTATTTTTCTAAAAACAATATCATCTTTACTTTGTTGCATACAGAAAACATTTATACCACCAAATAAGGTTGCACTGATTTTCCTGTGGAGGCTAACATTTAATCAACATAACAATTAGAGCTGCTTATAGCTCAGCCTCCAGCTAAAGCATGTACTTGGCTTACCAAACTGGAGAGGGAGCCGGAGATCTAGCTTTGGGATTGGAAGAAAAATGACCTCCTTTCAAGTTGGCTGAGAAGTTGGATGACAAATGGTCTCTCTCCTTTTCTTTTTTGTCAGTCTATAGTTCAGCAAACAAAGACAAAGTCAAGCCACAGTTCACACAGCTAAGAAAGCAAACCAAGCTCAGTTAAGGATGAGGAGTTGTGGGCTCTGAGAAAAAGTAGCGCTGAGTCAGTAGTTTCTACAGCCTGTTTGACAAGTTCATGAATATAGCTTCTGTAATCTGACACTGCTTTTGTAAGGAAATACACATCTGAAAACAATGATCCTTCTTAATCATGCCCTTTACTGTCTTAAGCTGTAATTTGCAGAGGCTTATTTTTACACAGGCAAAAAGTTACCTTTTAAGGTTTGATCTCTGCTGGTTGCTACACAGTACCATTCACTGCTTCCAAAGACAATACTTACTCCCCACAAAGCCTGGATTTCATTTGGGGAAAAAGAAAAACAAACAAACAAAAAAAACACCAAAAAACCCACTCTCTGGAGTGGGTAAGTGGTAAGAATCTCTACACAACACAGACTTTTTCTTTCATTGCTATATGTCAACACCACAGATGCCCTCAAAGTCAGGAAATGTGGTATCCTAACTTTCTTTTTTTCTTGAATGATTCCCCATTGGGTTTTTTTGTTTGTTTGTTTTTGTTTGTATGGTGTTTTTTTTTTTGTTTTTTTGTTTTTTTTTGACAGTGCATCATAGTGATTTCATATCTTCCCTTCTTTATTTTTCATCTTGGGATGAGAACTATGAAAAATCATACTAATTTTTGAAAATATTTATGTTACAACTCTGGTTTGTATTAATAGAACAATTGGCTTAAGGCTATATATAAGAATTTAAACATCTACATATTTCCTCCACTTAAATACAAATGAAAGACCCTGGATTTTTGGAGTAATGAGCTTAAGCTCTCAGAGTCTGAAGCATGAGAACAGAGGAGAATACACTGAGCTGTCACTCAGCCAGCATGGTGTAAAGGGGCTGCTACACACTCATAGAGTGAGCATGTGAGACATGAAAACATGTCTAACAGCTGGAGATGGAAAACAACTCCATTGAGTGTATGAGCGTATAAACTTTGGTCTATCTTTGTAAATCCATGAAGTATTTTTGCATAGGGGTAAAACTAGTTGTTTCAAATTGTCAAAAACCTTATGTAATATGTGATAAGCAAAAAGTGGTCCCAGTCCTGAAGTTGTTACTTGAGAGTAATTAACCAGCCCTTTGGCACTATCATTTACAAGAGTTCTACTGTCTAGTATGATGGTAATCACCCAAGTTATCAGATTGTATACAGCCAGAGTAAATGCATTACAATGAACAAGAATTCTGGTTTGCTACAAAAACTATCTATATAGGATCTCCCTAATTAGTCCTGAAAATATAGTATCAGCAATTTTTTTCCCAATGAAGTAAAAAATCCAAATTCCTACAGAAGCTAACCAGTAAAAAGATTCTCCAAAATATGTAGGCTACTGAAAATAGCTCTTAACTCTGTCATTTGGTATTAACAATATTCTTACACCATTTTTTTTCATCAAGATGCACCAACTTCTCTTCTTCTTAATTGCAAACAAAACAAACAAAAAAAACAATGAGAAAGACCTTAGAGGTGCCAAACTGATAGCCCGGGAGTTTACAACATGCTCTACACATAGTGCAAGATTTCTGTAGAGACATAACCTAAAGCTACGTCACAGCCTAAAGTTCAGCAAACTAACACGTGCCTCAAAGCTTAATACTGGCTCTGATGCATGCTTCCTTCATCTAACACTGCTTCCGAAAATGATGTCAATAATAGACAGCACTGTCTCCTGATACTTTGCCCGTGTACATAATCATTTGCAGAGAAGACTTCACTCTTACTACAGTCAACATGAATTTGATCTTGCCTGTATCAGACTGCTCTGATTTTCCCTGGAAGTTCAGAGAAAAGGACAAAACATTCTGCAACTGCCTCCATACCTCATGAGAAAACAAGGCATTCTGCAAAAATGAGTGTTTTCCCAAGCAGATTCTTTAGTGCACAATCAGGCTATGGCAACAGATAATGTAGTATATACCAGTTAAAATCTAACCAACTATGAAACAAATTGGAGGCAATGGGAGGCTGCAGAGGGAAATGTTAGATATACATTACATACATACAGCTATTCTTGTTCTAACAAGAAATTCAATCAGGTGGTTATGGCATGAGACATTAACTTACATATAAGCAGCACACTTACCCCTGCCAGATGCGTTCTTCTACGTCCAACAGCATCAGTAGATGCAAAAAGTTTTGCTCGGTCTGCTGAATTCCTACAGCTCATGGTCTTGTAGGACAGGGGGCTGATGGGGCTGCAAGATGCTGAACGGGGACAAATGGGGATAACTACGGTGTTGGTTGTTTTTTTAATTATTCATTATAATTATAGAGCATCATTGGAGAATTGACAGAGGAAAGCCAGCAGGAACAGAAACAACAGAGAAAGACAGAGAAAAGAAAGAAGATATTAATAGAGAGGAATGACTAATTCTCAAATCAGAACCATCATGTGTTACCTCAGCTTGGCTATATGTATAGTAATGATACAATTCTAATACACAGCCATGTACTGATCCACTTGTAAATTTCTTTTAAATAAATTAAAGAGGTGTGGCACATAAGTGGGTAGTAAAAAAAAAAGTTTTTCTTTTCTTATACAACTGATGTTTCTGAAAAAGAAGTGGACAAAACAACTGGTCTGAAGTTGATGAGCTTACTATACGCATTGAAATGAATTTCAATTACATTTGGAACAGGAAACAATCTAAATAAAACCAGAATTTCTATTAATTGGTCTTGGAAGTAGAGAAAAAGGAGATGTCAAACATGCTAACAACAGGAACAGTTTTATCTAGGAAATCAGTGATACTGACTGTTGTCTACAATTTCTATCATGTGATGTGTTATTTCAAATAACTCTAAAAAATATTTGAAGTCCACCTATATAGAAACTTTCGATATTTCTCAGTCATGCTACAATAACAGCCAACTTAAACATATTCTCAACAGCAAAATATTTTATACACTTCAAAAAGCAGGCTGATGACAACAATCAACCTACAAACTAGGATTTGAAAGAGTAACCAGGATGGCAAGTTTTTTTTTGTTTGTTTGAACAAGGACAAAGACTGTTACCAAAAGATCTCCTGCCAATGGCAGATTATCAGGTTTATGGTGTTCCAAGTACATGGTCAAAGAGAACTACAACACTGCAAAATGCATCATGGGGAACTTTTTGCAGTAAAGTATTCTTAGACTTCCTCCCTGTTTAACTGAAGGAGAAGGTTGGGGAAAACTGTGTTATTACTCTTTAGATTTACTTGTCTGTTTGTCTTTGTCTCTCCTGCTCATTTAATATTGTCACATCATCATTACTATTCAATATATTACTTGAAGGAAAAGAGCAGAGTTTCTATGGGTTAATTTTCTATTGCTTCCCTTCCTCGTTTTCCTTAGAAGAAAACATTTCTTGCCTGTAGACCTCTGAGCACACACAGTTCTACACACAGTTAATTCTTGCAGCCTTACAGCAGTGCAACTGCTGTCACAGGAAGAGCTCATAGACTTAACAGTACTTTGAGGACTTAACAGCCCTAACTCTTCAAATTCTCCTGCAATGGGAGATTAACATTATGAATAAAGGAAGTCTCATGCAAATGTTACAGCAAGGGTCCTCATGTCTCCTTATTTATAGACTTTTATGTTTAATGGGGTAATAGGAGGTGACAAACATAACAACTGGAAAACAAGAAAACAACTTTAAAGAAAAATCTGTTTTTTTGTTTGTTTGTTTGTTTTAATCTGATTGAGCATATCTGAACCTGACAGGAGACAGTGGCCAAAATGTATATTTTAACAGCTTACAGTTTACATATTTTCCACCCTCTGTGAATCAATTCTGCTGCTGCATGCTGATTATCAAACATTACCACAGAGGATGACATCATAAATGCTCACAGACAAGTAGCTCGTTTCCATTTGCAAGGTTGCCAAACAACGCTGTATGAGGCACTCCCAGTGAATCAGGATGTACCAACAGGATTACAAACACAGAGGAGAGTTATTTAAAATTACATTTTTGTTTTGGAAAGTTACTTATATATATATATATATATATATCTGGGTATACTCATGCTGGAGGTCCCCAGTATCTTGCTTAACTTCAGTGTTAAGGACATGGATCCGCATTTAGTTTGATTTTTTTGCATTGCAATTCATCTTTACAGCCAAAAGGCAGGGTAATTTTCTAGGGAATAATGACAGGCTGGGATGAGTGGAGTGCTCAGAGCACAGCTGTGAGCCATTACCACCACCTGATCATTAATCTCCAGGAAGAGTCCTGCATGAAGGGACTGCAGTTATTGCTCCTAGAGAATAATACCTGGAAAACAATGAAAAGATGGATTATTCTTCTGGGTGGTACAGTTCTAGTCAGGGCAGACAAAGTATTTCTAGGGAGTTACCCCAAAATGATGACTGATAAATCAGTTGTTCCTGCTATCTGCAATCCTTCTCAATATTCCACTCAGTTTAGAGCTTCAGCATGAAACAACAGCAGTCACAGAATCATCTTCCCACATGTTCCAATTAAGTAACCACTTTCAAATTTAAGAAACTGCTTTCTCAGGTATTCCCTAGTTAAGAGCTGCATTTCCATATCCTGCTTGGTGGATGATGTTAAGCTTTCATTTTACAAGCTATTGCTTTAAAAGTCATGAAGAGTGAAAAGGAATTTCTACTTGTTAATTCCACCGTTTGAAGAATATCGGTCACATTTTTGCTCCAATGGTTCTCTCCCTATGGAAATGTACTGCAGCCTAATTAGAGATAAGAGTTCTTAAGTGAAAGCTTCTTTAAAAGTAATCTTAGGAGATCTCTATTCCCTCTTACCTTCTATGTCCTTTAATTAAAATAAAGATCTGCCCATACTAAACAGGAAAGACCTGCCTAGGCTTAAACATTTGACGTGTGCTGAAATGTACTCCTGAAATGGTAAAACTCCTACTGCATGTTCTCAAAACAGTCTACGGTAAGAAAAAAAGCATCTGTCACATGCCTAAAACACATGATAAACCAGTATGTCCTGGCTGTCATTGAAATGCAGTTTTACTAAGGCTTTAAGTTACTTCCTATCAATATTTACATATTTCTGCATGTTAATCTTCTGCACAGGAGTTCATCACAGGGGTGTTCTGGGGTCATCAGAGAACTTGACTGTTATTGTCACCTTGCTAAACCTGCACATTTTACATGCTATTAAATCTACTGCAGCCAGGGCCTATCCCTCTAACGTGTCCAACGTGCTTCATGTGAGAAGTGCTCCAGTGCAGAATGGCACTGTTTGCAGCAAACAGCTCACAGCGTGGGTGTGCTGAATCAGTTCCTTACAGCATAGTGGGCATTTCCTTCAGCAGCCACAAACAGCGTGAAATTGTTGCCCTGCATGTGTTGTATTCCCTTCTTACAACGATGAAGAGGCCAAAGATAGTTAAGAGAGAAGTGAGGAAGAAAGAGGCAGAGCAAATCAAGCATAGCAAAAGCTTTCAAGCTGTCATACAATGTACTCTAGGTTTTCCAAACTCATTCTGGGATGCTACTGTACACGCGTAATTACATCAATAATTTTACAACGTCCTGAAGGGAACCTGGAAATATACGTGGCTGAAACATGAAGTCTCTGCTCTTATAGGTTTACCTGCATCTCCAGACAATGCAGCTGTGCTTTTACTTCTGGCCAGGAATGAGTGTGTGGGCGTCAGGAGCCTGCTAACGATGTTGCTCTCCCATGGACTGAGCTGCAGACGGCGAGCTGAACGTGCATCATACAAGCAAGACGTTAGGTCAGACAGCGTGCAAATGACCACATGTAGCAGAAGTGTTAGTATTACAGCCTTACGACTACACACCATGGAAATTCTGAAACTACCTTTTGGAAACCCAAACCATACACCCAGTCATTGCTTAGTTTTTCAGAGTTACTCCACTTTAGGGGAGGAATTCCTACTGATCACAAAGCCAATCATCTATATTGTGCTACTGACCGTGGCATTACGCTGAATTGTTATCAGGTTAATGTTGATATTTTGCACATATCCCATACGACCTACTGCTAGGAATGGCAGGATAACTTCTGCACCAAGACAGCAGTTGCCATTCCTTAATATAGATTTAGAGATATTTGTGTCTCAAAATCCTTCTACATACCAGGTACATAAGTATATACAAAAGATCAATTACTAAAACACCATCTGCAGTCTGCTAGCCTAGATAGAAAAAAAAAACAAAGAGGGCTGCTTACTACCATACAGATTTTCGTCACAGAAAGAGGCTTTGTCAAAGCATCACAAAAGGATACAGTGCTCCTGAGCTGTAGATACCAGGCTCAGCAGCTACAGTTGTCTTTGTTACACATGGTGCCTCAGAATACATAGCGTATTTAATTCTGTCAAAAACCCTCATTAACGATAGTTTTCTATTTACAGCAGTAACAAGATTCAACATTCTACATTGTCAGTATGTTTTGAAAACAGGTTATACATGCTGCTCTGGCTGTAATCACTCACAAGTGTTTCAGTACTACATAATGCAAATTTAGTTTATCAGTATTTTTGTTCTGCCTCACATAATTTCTTTATTATTTTTAATATAATGATTTTTTTTTATCATTATTTAAGCATTGATTATGGCAAAGGAGTATCCAAAGAAGTCCTGTATGTTATTGTACCAGATGGCTCTTTGACAGTATGGTGCAACAAATAGTATTATTCGGAGAACCACAAGTCAAAACACTGGAATAGTTCTCATAGTTCATTACAGTAAACTCAGGCAAAAATCTCAGTGTTGAAAGAGAAATTAGGTTGTTTCATACCCCAGCATTCATTGGCCTTAGTTTCTCTATGTTGAGAAAACTGCAACTTGAATGAGGTTTTTTTGTTTTTTGTTTTTTGTTTTTTTTTTAAACGAGGCACAGTCCCTAAAACATTCATTGACATGACTGGCTGTGATAAACCACAGGCTAATTTGTATTTTTAAAGGCAGTGATCCATTTCTTCTGAAAGCCATAAACCTGGAAGCTCTCTTTAATCTACTCCACAACAAGCCCCATGAAAGGAGAGGCTGTTCTCAATAATCTCATCCTATGAGAATATAATGGCCTAATCTGCTCTCAGTGCTTTTTTTTTGCTTTTTTTTTTTTTTTTTTTTTACTTCTCAAACTGCTCACCTAAATTCTGCTAACTCAGTAAGTGTCATTAGTACAGAAATATAGTACTCTAAAACACAGCAGGCCTTCTGGATAAGCGTTCTTACATAATACAATACTGCCAGAGCTCTTTGTGATTAATAGCTCCATTCTGTGTAGCTACAGATTATACGGGGACACAAAATACCCTTTAGAGATCTCCATTACAGCATACACATTATCATTAAATTTGCAACTTAACAAGGAAGAACAAGTTATAGGACTACCATTAAACTGGATGCAATAGTGATGAAAATCTTTGCTTCTTCTCTGGGCACTGCTCAATGTGGTCATATTTTAAGTCTCCCGCTGCAAGGCAGCAAATTCTTTTTTTGTGGTTTCATCCTTTACTAGATGTTGAGTCTGGAGAAACTCTTCTGCCATATTTTAACACAAAGACTATAAAACTTATCAGAAGAACACCAGTACTGCATGGAAATTGGCTCCACACCTTAGAAAATGATACCTGAAATTTTAGGCCAACAGCACTACTATGCATACCACTACTATGCATCCCAAAATATGAATTCCTGGAATTCATTTGTATAGCTGCAAAGAACTGGTAAGTAAATGTCACGATGTAATCTGGTGCTGTGGGCCAGCTGTAAACCTCACACAAGTCCCACAGAACAGGCAGTCTGAAGAGGCCAAAGCTAAGAAACTGATGTCTTACAGCACTCAGCTATCCCCCTGTAATTTGCCCTAGGAGATAAGTATGGTTTTATTACCTTTTCTCTTCACTCCTGACACATCTTATCCACATTATTTACTGGAAGCAATTCTGTGCCCCCAGCAACTAATTAACAAGGCTGTGATTGGTAGAGGGCTAGCTGACATGCCCAAATAATGAGCTGAGAGAAGTGTGATAGTGCCAGTACATTTAAGTAGTACTTGAAAGGTGGCACAACAGTCTCAGCCAGGAGCTTGGATCTGAATCTCCCTATGGTTTTAAAATGGTTTTAGATCACAGTTCATCATAAGCACATCTTGGTTTTGTAGATCAACGTCATCACTTACTCCAAATACACAGCTCAGTGAAAGTACTACATTTGACACTTACAGTACATACCCTAGCAGTCACTAGTGTTACCATCAGCACAGAGCAGCCAAATACATTTCGGCTCACTGAGTTTCAAGTACAAGAACATTCACCCTAAATGCTTTCAACAACTGAGCTTTAGAGTCCAGTTCACACGGAAGGAAGAATACAAAACAGAGTTTAATAACAAAACTAGCTTTAAAACAATGAGGTCTGGTTTTTTTGTTCTTTTTTTTTTTTTTTTCCTCTTGTTTTCAAAAACCTTAGGGTGATGTTTTAACCCATCAAAACACCCAACAGAGAAGAGGAAACGATTTTGTTGTTGGTCTTATACTGTCTTAGGCTGCTTGCTCGTTGGTCCCTCACTGGAATTGCATTCGTGGTAGGTAGGCATACCGGTATAGTATGGTATGGTAACCCTAGGCAGGTTAAACAGATTAATTAAGTACAACTGGAAGGAAGAAGAAAAAAAAAACAACCCAAACCCCACAAAGTGCCTTAGAGCTGGCAATGGTGAATTGATCACAGTCATCTATATTTACATTCAGGATATATCAACTGAACACTAGGAAGTTATCATAGTAGCAGCAGAATATATTGCACGTAAGCAAACAACAGCATCTGATTAGTACTAGCAACAGATGGGAGGCAGGGATTTAACAGGTCTCCTGATGAGAAACACAAAGGAAGGACTCTCACTGATATGTGGTTGTCAGAGTCACAGAAATGCTGTGAAATAGGTGGGAAAAAACTTGTGCTTTTAGACTCTCTTTCAACAGGCCTTGAACTTCTTCTAGAAAGCTGGCAGACAAAGTAGATACAGCGATCAATACCATCACCTCCTCTCACTACAGAGAGGAGGAAGAGCATAACTACAGTACAAGTTACGTTTTTTCAAAACTAAGAAAGCCATACCTTACTTATGGTACTATCCACTTGCTAGGTACACCTTAAAGAGCACCATTACCAGAATTTATTGGTCGACAGAAGCTTTCTTCAATTGAATGTATTTGTTCATAATCTGTTACAAAGTTTGAACAACCCAGTACCACTCCTATCAGAGCACAAAGAAAAGCCTGTTCTAGCTGCCGGATTGTAAAATCATGATAAAGAGCTATGTAGCAGTACTGTAATTCAAAATGAATTAACCAGGCAAACCATTAATGAAATCTTTGGCTGGGCCATAATAAATCTTGTCCTTCAAATGGCAGAAAAATTAAAAATAAACACTGATTAACAGTAGACATGTTCTTGATGACAGCTATAAGCCACTTAGGGTAAGCTTATCATCCTCATCTCCAGCTTTCTTGTTTTGTAGGTAGGAGTATCTGTTACAGGCAAAACACAACTGGTGGTCCCTGGAAGGCAAAAAAGGAGCAGAGAGGCAGATGATTTCTTTAAATGCTTGCCTTAAGATGCTGAGGTCACAGGAGAGGTGTGCAGCACTTCTCCAGTTATGTGCTCAACCAGATTTGGCTATGTGACTGCACAAGAAAAAGGACATTTACACCATTTCAATTTGCTTTATGTCTCCTGCAGACTTCATAATATAAGAGACTTCTGAGGACTTCTGTACCGTTTTTAATTAATATGCCAAGAAAGGAATGCCTTGGCATTTAAAGTATATGACACAGAGCCCCCACTTCCTTACTCCTTCCCTTCACCTGCCATTATACCACCTAGTTCTCAGTCCAACTTGTACAGAATTGTACAGTAAAAACATTTACACCTTGAGCTACACTCTACAAGAGACTATTCTAATATTTAATGCCTTTCTTCCACAAAGAATCATCCCTGGCAAGGAACAGTCATCAACCAGAAAAAATACACACACATACACACCTACGGGGAACAAAATACAACTGTTGGGGCTTCAACTTTTAGAGCAAAAAATTACTGGAGTTCTAGAATAAATTGTGCTCTAAGATAACACTATGTTTCACAAGTTACCAGACTTCAGAACTGTGTTAATCTATAAGCATTAATATGGTCAGAGCAACCAGAAACAGGCATCCAAAAGCATGCACGTAAAACACAGCACTTAAAACACACAAATAATGATGTCTACCCAACCATTTTTGTAATACAACTAAAGCTCCCCTCTAAAAATTATTTTTGAAAATATGCACTTCTCTGGGTTGAAACAGGCCACAGCTTCTCAGTAGAACAAAAAGTCCTTCACAAGTACTTTTCTGTAAAGCTCTTTGCACAGGTTAAACAGGAGACATTCTTTTATAACACTCCCTTCTGCTCAATGCTTCTATCCCATGAATCCTCAAAACAGAAGCAGCAATACAGCTACATTAACTCACAGAACCCTGATTGTTTATCAGTTGTGCAGAGTTGTAAACACTGAAAACATACATTGAAATAAAGCAATCTTTGAAAAGTAACTGGACTCAAAAAGTCAATAAACAGACACCATATGAAAAATACCCATACACCATCATTAAAAATAATCAGAAATGGTAACAAAATAACTGCTCAAAAGCTTCATGCAACATGTCCTCAGATATTCAAGAACGACTACCAAAATAAAACAAAAGCAAAATAATGACAAAATGGCATAACAGAAATAAAAGGTCACAGAAAATTGCATGCAGTATGGAGAGATGTATTCTTTCAATTGTTGTACCTCATTTACTAAAAACCTGACAGAAGCACCACTTTTATCATTTGCTGAAGTGAGATCGTTTAGGTAAGCTCTCTTGTTTTAAAAACAAGAAATACATATTTCTTCTCACAGGAAAAAGAAATGTTCAACCATTTACTTTTCACATTCGGAGTCTTTTCACTCCATTTACATAAAGTACAGAAAACGACTTCAGACTTGTTTTACGTGCAAAGCCATACATTAGTATTGAACATTTTCTTTCTTGCTCTTTTCTTTTTTATTTTTTTTTCCTCTTTGGAACTGTACCTCTGTCTGAAGAATTTAGTAATGTTGCAGATGAGGAGGAGAGCCGCTTGTTAATGACTGGATCAACATGTTTCGAAAGGTTCATTGTTGAAACAGATCGCCTGTCTGGATCTAAAACAAATGGAGATAATGCTAATTGACAGCCCACATGCAGTAATGCCAGTTTCTAGCTCACTAGTGAACTAGGAGTAAAACATGACTAGGTCATTCCTGCTCTACCACAAGAACTTTCAAAATAGAACGGATTTCTCAGCAGACGTTGTACAGATGACTCAAAGACTGGGCACAAAACTGTTCAATTTAAATTCCAAATGTCTAAAATATTCTGTTCACTGATTATTATTCAATCAGGTTGCAATCCAAGGACTTCAATGGAAAATTTGAAGCAGACATTAGTAGCCAGGATGGTATTTTCACGTTTCTTTCAACACTCTCTGAAAAAATCTGACACCTGACTCACAATAGAAGCTTCAGGGAAAGGCCAGCGTGCTTGGAAATGTTAAAACATTCAAGTAAAAGCCCTCAAAACCTGAATCAAAGGTGATATTTGACAGGGTATCAAGCAGAAGGTCAGCACCATGTTAACAAAATTCCAACAGATTAAGGGAGGGCTGGTACAAATGAAGAGCAGGAGTAAGCACAAAAGGTATAATTATGTCTTCATCACTGTGAAAGTGCTAAATTTCCCACCAGAGTTAACTTCTACCTGCTGTGAATGAAGTTGCAGTTAGTCAATCCAAACTGCACACAGCTTAACAGATAAAGAAAATGAGTCTTTGTGGAAGGCTGCAGACTACTTGTCACACACATGCTTGCTGTATATATATATATATATATATATATATATATATATATATACACAAATGTATATAATACCAAAGGGATGTATTTTGCTTCTAGGCTGCGTGGATTTGAGAACAGCATTACAGCTTTTGCCTGTGCAATTGGCACCCTACTGAGAGGTGATGATATGATACAGATCATATACACTTTGTGCACATGTGTATGCCATGGGAAAGTTGCTAGCAATAGCTGAAGAGGAAGAGCAAGCAGGACAGCCAGCTTTATGATTTGTCTTCTCTCTCAAAAATCAAAGAAAAGAAAAAAGCTAAGTGTATCAACTAACTATTCTTTAGTGCAAATTCTATTTGGAAATCTGAGAATCAGAAGATAGTGGGAGAGTTGATTCTGCTTTTGCTTACACATTGAGCACGTATTGCAAATTCAGTGCTACTCAGCAGAGAATTTAACCATGCTTTAGCAGATGCCTAATGCTCTGCTGATTCATATTCTCCATGTCCACAGGTAAGTCCACAAACTGTTTTGGAAACAGACAAAAGACTAGGACACTGATAACGTTAAATACATTAAAAATGATGCTGTTCAGTACTGGAGACAGGATACTCGGGCTTCCTACGTCATAGATCTCGGTAAGAACAGTATTTACGTTTAGGATTTTGATCCCTGATATCTTATCTATACTTGAGAGGATACAAAGTGTATCACTACAGCAAAACAGAAATTCTGCATTTGGCTTAAAGAACATACTGCATAAAACAACTTTTTGAAGATGACAAATGAGAACATGAAAATTGCCTCTTGCATTTGGCATGGCATGCCAGTACTTCTCTTAATTCTATGAATATTATTCAAATGAATGAAACTCAGCATGAAGATTTGTGTGCAAGTGCTGGCAATATGAAACCTACAAACATAGAATAGGCCAAATGAGATCTATGACCTAGAAGACTGTTGGTTTCTTTGTTATTAGAATCTGAGCAACACATTCATCATGTATTTGCCTTCATGTGAAAAATAAATGTGAGTGATGTGCATGTGCAGTATGGCAAAAGCATTTTAGAAGAAGATCAAAGGATTCAAGTGACATCTCCTTGAATTCCAGTAGACAGAATATTGCATTTCATTTTAGTGAATTGTGCCAGATCTTTGGAGTCAGCTAGTAATAACTCTCCATATTAAAAATAAATAATAACAACAAAATCTGGGACTAACAACAGTTCTAAACTATGAGCATGATGTTAAGCATGCACCGCAGCTACATGAGGGTGGTTTAGTTACTGACGAGTTCATTTCCTGAGAACTAGCTATGGGTAAAGGAATCAACAAACGAGAGTGATTATGTACCAGGTTTTCTAGCACCACTCAGAGATCTGAAGTGGTGCTCCAGGCCTGCTAAATCGAGAAAGGTGAATGATGATTCAAAAAAATAACCTAGGGACAGAATGCAAGACAATGACTTTTAACAGTAAAGAAAATAAAAATCAAGTTATACAGAGCTAATTTAAAACAAACAAACAAACAAAAAAAACAACAACAACAAAAACAAACTTTTATGATTTTATGAAGGATAACTGTTCATTGAACTTATGTGTGATGAATTACATTGCAGATCATTCTTAATGTTTTTCCCCCTTCTTGATAAAGGCTGTATGCAATTAAAAGTATTATGTTAGAGTAGGAAGAGAAGCATTCTTTGTAAGTACCAATTTCTGGTGAAAGAAATATAGAACAAGTTCTCTTTTTTGAACGCCAGTCACATTTAACAGGGCACAGACTTAATAGTAACTGTCAGATTCAGTTAGGGAAGACAAGTTAGGAAAAAATGATACAGAAAAAATTAAATTAATTTGTCCATCAAAGCTTTTTCAAGCTTAAAAAAAAGGGCTTTTTTCCAGTCTCCCTGATTATCTGTACAAGATACAAATAATCACAAATAATCAATTTGCTTCTTTCTGTTTTAATCTTGGTATTTGGTCACTTCCACCAGAACTATTTTTTGAGCCACAATATTTAAATTTAACATTTGCACACAGTAGCTCACATCACAAAACTGACATATCACAAGCACACCAGCACATACACACATGAACAATAGCAAAGCAGCAGAAGCGAGAAGCTGTAGCAAAATAGAAATGCAGAATTAGTCAAAATCCCGAAACAAGTTTTCACTTTTGTTCAGATTTCCCCTTGTTATGTTTTTGCTACACAAGAAGGTCAGAAACATGCTGTTGCTAGCAATAATAAGATAAAGAGCAGAGAATTTAAAACAGCATATACTGCATCATTTTTCTTTGTAACAGAAGGAAAGTAAATTCCAGTTAACTGACAGGGCAGGGACACTGGCTAGAAAGCCAGGCCTCCCTCTTTACCTGTGTTATTAATGCGGCTATGTAGCGCTCCTCCCCAGGACCACCTGTTTTGCTTTTGTTTTGGCTTCTG
Organism: Tetrao urogallus; assembly: GCF_951394365.1. Lineage (NCBI taxonomy): Eukaryota > Metazoa > Chordata > Aves > Galliformes > Phasianidae > Tetrao > Tetrao urogallus. Next base: position 54,299,675 of record NC_136814.1, on the reverse strand, counting down.
GCTTCTTTCAATTGTGCGACGTACAACAGCTTCATGTCGTTCCTTAAGTACAACAGGATAATACATTTGGATACTACCAGGTTTTTAACATTAATCCTCTCCAGCACTGCTACCCTCCCCACGGGCAACACCTAGCAGGTTTCTTGGAGTTGCACCCAAGCTTAAACGCTGCCTAATAAAGATACACACTCAGACGAACCATTCTAACTCTACAACTGGATTAAGCAATAACTAAGCCACAAATAAATTGAACTATTTTTGAAAACTAATTTTGAGAAAGTAAGGTGTATTGCAGACTTATGCAGAACTGCGGAGGAAAAAAACAGTTGTCCCATTATGACAACCACTGAACAAACACACACCAGGGCTACTTCCCACTCTGAATCTCCTACATATTCTCTCACTAGGATAGTGAGAGAGAATTGACAAAAAAAAAGCAATGATGTGCTGACTTACCTAAGACGAAGGGGAGTTCTCAGCTCAACTGAGACAAATCAGCCAGTAGCATCTGTCCTGTACACACTGTCTTGAAGGTTTTGTTAGAAAGCAACTAATACTTACTGCCTTAAAATGAACAGCTAAAAATTAACCCACAGACATACAGAAGCCATACAATTTCTATTTTTCTGTTCAAGGTTGAGTAGTGTCACATAATACATCCTAGATATGCTCAACCTAGCTGCAACAGACTCTCACAGGGCACTTCAAAAAAATGTGACTAAGATACGTATCCTCTTCTGTATACTCTCATACTGATCAAGGCTCACATTACATCTCCGCTGACAAGTTTAAAAGAACAGGTTTGGCAGCACCATATCTTACAGAAAAAACAAGCTGAGAAGCATTTTCATGACATTTCATTTTACCTTATCTTCTTCTATTCTTTGCCTTCGCTTTTCTTCTACAGCAGCTCGTCTTCTCTCTTCCTTTAGTCGCTGTTCTTCTAGCTTCTTTTTGCGCTCCTCTAGGTGTTTTTCATAATGCTGCCGTGCTCTCTCTTCTCTTTCTAACCAGACGGTTTCTCTTGCAGCTATGAAAAAATCAGAAATAAAAGCATTAACATGCTGTTACGCGATGAAAACTTTAACACAATTTGGATAATCAAACTAAATAGAAAAAAACTGAACTCATTTTCATAAGACATATGTAATTTCCTAGTCTCTCTCCATGTGTTAAAACTTCACAGACCCTGGTCACACACTCACGTCATTCAGTCTCAGTATAATTACTGTGAATTGCCACCAGTAATGGTTACATTCTTTGACTATATAGTTTTTGTGTGAAAGAAACTATTTTGCATTAGTTTAAAATACGAAAACATTTAAGTCAGATATATGTGTATAAACCATGCTAATTCTCTGTATTCTTTCACAGTAAAAAGAAACATAAAAAACTATTACTACTATATAACTTTAATGATCAAAGCAGATCTCATTAGGCTGGGATGACAGTTGTAGTGTTTGGACTGTTAGCTGTACCAGCAACTCATCAGAAGAAAATATTATCAACCAAAGAAGTCAGACTAAAGATGAGATTTAATAAGTTTAATGTGCTCTGAACAATATTTCAGAAGTTCTCATCAAGACAAATCAAGAAGCACTATGAAAGACAAATTCTGCTCCCCAGCAAGGTCTGCATCTTCATGAAGGTATTCCACCTGGAATACATGCTCAAAATTAGCCCACATTAAAGCCATTACCTCTGACACACTGGAACTCTCCCCATTAGTGCTTTGAAAGCTTCAAAACCCAGAAATTTTTTATTCTAAACCCCTTTTTAAAAACCCAGGATACATCCTGATCTTCACGAATTGACAGATAGGACTGCAGGAAGAAATGCACGTGAATGTCACCAGACAAAAATCAAGAACCACAAGAGAAAACCAGATGAAGGAGTTCACTGATAATGCAACAGAAGCAGAGAATCAGATTAGCAAAATATAAATTAAAAAAAAAAAGAAAAGAAAAGAAAAGAAAAGAAAAGAAAAGAAAAGAAAAAGACACTTTTAATGTCCAAGGTAATGATTTTTTTCCTTACTCTGAAACACTATTTGTTAAGTATAAAAAATTTATGCTTGAAAACACTTGAAAAAGGAGCCAATCATTATAACCTTGTACCTTAAAGACAGCAACTCAAGCCTTCAGTGAGCAGAGAGATTTGTGTTGTTTGACAACTCATACCAAAAATAAGCAAAATGATTTTAGATGTTCAGAACAGACACTGCAATCACTTCTCAGAAGGCCAGCAGTCATCTTCACCTAATTCCTCTTCTGCATTTTTCTGCCTACTCAAACAAATCTCACCTGATAAACAACTTACATTGCACTCTAATTCTTAAATATTTGTATACGCAGACTCCTGAAATCTACTCTGGATAGACAAGCTCACGTTAAGATTATGTCCCTTAAGAAAACATTTTTTTTTTCAGATCATTTCAGATTTCAAATGCTTTCCCCTAAGAAAAGCAGACAGCACATTTAGCCATGCTGTGGGATACAGACCAGCAAAGAGATGCTTGTGCAACAGCTATAAGCAACCAGAAGACATCATCCTCTTGGCAAACTGTGGGACAGTTCAGCAAGACTTCTGCAGGAAATTCAATAATCTAACATAGCCAGGATAATTACAGCTACATGGCGCAGTACAGTTGCTTAATTACTAAGTATAGTTGTGAGAAAAAATGACACCTACAAACATGAAATCTAACACAAAGAGCAGCAGATATTGAGAAGTACTTTTCTGTTGTAGTTTAGTGACTTGAAAGGGATAATCTGAACTACAGATCAAGGCTGAAATAGGACATGACAACAGAACAACAGTTTGTAGTCCAACTGCAATCTGCAAAAGCTTCTCCTTCCACATTAAAGCCTTACGACATTAAAAAAAAAAGATCCAAAAATCAGTGTTTTGAAAGCAAGAGGAACTTTCATACATGCATCTGCTGCTCCAAGGAGCCAACAGCTCACCAATAGACTGGATAGACAAAGAAATGGCTATCATTACTCTTCTTCTGAGATGTGATCCCTTACAAAGCTTCTTATTGCCCAGGTTCAACAAGATTCAGCTAAATTGACCTTTTCCAACAATTTGGGCTACATCTCTAACAAATGAAGTCCAAGGCATGTCACTTCTACACTACTGTCTCCTGTTTTTGCCTTTATCTTCTGTATAGCTGTGTGACTTAACTAACCAATGCCTAGGGCAGAACTGCAGTCAGGCCATCATCAGGCATGTAGACACTTTGGCAAAGCTTGCTCTTCCTATTAGTCTCTGCACAGCTGGATTGTGTAAGAGGGTCAGTCCAAGAGCATGCAGCTGCACCAGTGAACTGTACTGTTCTTCTCATGCACTCCATGTGCACTTATTTTGTTTTCTTCAGAAATAAGGATAAAAATCTCTAAAAGTGGTGACTGAGTTCAACTGACTACCCTTTTTCAAAACCAGGAAAATACTCATCATTATCTTTAACACCGTCTACAAGCTGGCAAAATGTTTCTCAACAAGTTGCATTTGTAGAGAAAAAGAATATAATTAAAGTGGTGAATTCTGCACTGAAAATATCTCACGTGACCTTTTTCCTTCTCCTGAACCTTTGATGAAAATTTCAGATAAATTAATGATTATTATACAGTAGGGCTACTTGAGATCTCTCTACTCAATGTACCAATGCCTTAAAACTGTATTTAACTTTACGTACTCTGATAAGGATTCATGACCATTTTAACTAAAGTGATAGCTGCCACCAAAATGAGCAGCTTCCACCTCTGCTACCCTGATGATGTTGCTCATGATATGTTGCTCACAGGACTGAGGATCGGGTGGATCAAGGAACAATTTGATTAAAGCCACATTTCTTCCATGCCTTTTTCCTTCCAACACTTTTAACTGTGGATGGGGCAGATGGAAAGGCAGATATGCTGCTGACGGGGTTTATTGGCTGCCACCATCACAGGAGGCCTCAGGTGAGCAGAGGGGCTACTGGGCAGGAAAGAGGAACACACACGAAGTGGCAAAGCCTCCCTTTTCCCTTTGCTGTTTATCCACATGTAGCAAGAAAAAGTTCTCTCTGGTCGCTCTCCTTTTGTGTCCCTTCTGTTGTCTCTCATCATAGCTCTTTTTCTTGTGGTTATAGCCTTTATTAAGGGTTCTCAGTCTCTTTTCTCAGTCTACACTTTGTGATCACCTTGGGCAGACGGTTTACCTGAATTGAGACTCAATCTTTCTCAGTCTTTCCAGCCTCTATCTTCTCTGATTTTACAACACTGACCTCAGCAATAGCTTTCTCCTTTGACCACTGTTTCACCTCTCCTCACTGCCAGCTCCGCACTAAGACTGATCTCCTCCTTGCTGCATTAGCAGAAAAATGGATCAGTGTTGCTTTAACCATGCCCACAACCAGGAATGTTCCAGTACTCCACAAGAATGGCTGACTGAATGAATTAAAAGGTGAACTTCAGAACTGTAATTACAGCTGAAGTTAATGTCAGATTCTCCCAGCTGATGCTTCCCCATTAGCAATGCTCTGAGGGACATACATACAGCAATTTTAAAACTAATCTACCTTAAAGACTTTTTTTTTTTTCTGTCTTATAAACCCTTCTGGTGCTATCAAGTCCTCTGCAGACATCCCAAAATGACTCAGATACTGATGTCACTGATTCTTAGTTTTTGTGGGGCTTCTGATCATGGAAATATTGGATAAAGTTCTGTCCTAATCTTTCAAAGAACAGAATAAACCAGAAGGAATTCACCAACAGAATAAATGCATAATTTCTACTGATGTGACATTGTACCAGCGATCATTTTCAAATGGAAGAACATAGATCATGATGTGATTTTTAAAATACTATTTTAAAGCTTACACATTGTTAGCATTAAAAATTCAACAGACCTAGCCAAAAATGAAACTCAGGCATATTCTAAAACCTAAGATTAATACCACATTTCCTTAAGTGAGAAGTTAATTGGGATGGCATGTTTACCACCTTTTGTTCTCCATGCCAGAAACTACACCAGCCACATGTCTTTGTTGGGACTGTAATTGCAGAAGAAAAGGCCAGCAACTAAGCAGGATTAGTGTAGATAAAATACACACAGATGTAAGTCTTTAAATAAGTTTGTTTGTGGCTCAGGGATTGAGATACTGGTAAGTAAAAAATTCCTTTGCTAGACCACTATTCAAAGCTATCAGAATTAAAACAAATCTAAAATCCCAGTTACTTTCCTTCTATAAAAAGCATCTTTATTTATTTTCTTTTCAGTTTTTGAGGATGAGGTCTAGTTTAAGAAATGGGCACAGAGACCAACTAGCATCAACTAAGTTTCATCTACACTATTAAATGTTCACTTTCCAAAAACAGTGACAAACTCAATTCAAACACATTAAGAAAAGTCTAGGGGCTTTCCCTGCCAATTCTTAAAGCTTGCCTGGAAATCAGTTATAAAAAAGTTGTCTGGATCCAAAAGCTTGCCAGGAACCATTGGAACAGTTTAACGGCAAGAACAACTAAGTTTTAGTGGTGGGGAACGTTCCTCAACACTGTCTAGTTTGCCAGCACAGATGTAGTCAATGTGGCCATGTTGGGGGTGAAGGCCCTCTGTAGAAAAAGCATTAATTTGTATTAAGCTTTTCTATTTTGTCCAGGACCTCTACTATGATTTTCATCACAAACAGCACAGACAAGCTGCATACACAGCCAAGAGTGCCAAGCACAGCCAGTCAGCCTGACACATGGATTCAAAGAAAAGAGGGTATTGTGTCAAGCTGGAGCCAAGACAAGCATGACAGCTCCCCTCACTCTGCTTCAAGAACCCCATCTGACAGCTAACACCCTTACCTGTCACTGCCCCTCTGCCACTCCCAACTCTCATGGCCCAAGAGCATCACACAGAGATGCAATATTTGCACTTTAAAGGATGTTTAAATGTTTAATGCACAGACAGAGTGCAAGCAGACTATGGGACAGAGTGCAAGCAGAAATAGAGCAGAATGAAAACACAGGTACTGGAAGAACTTTTATAGAATCAAGTAAAGATTATCTTAACAATCTTTTAAAGATATGTGCACATCAACAAATAATAGATTACCACATGGTCAGGAGGATAAAGTAACTGAAGTAATTGCTTTGCAGCCATATTTCTTTTCTGCCCACGTAAGAAAACAAGTCTAGGAGAAAAAGCTGAAAGAAAATCTAAAAATCGATGCAGCTTGTTAGTCATAGAAAATATGAGTCACATATAAAAAAAGCAAAGCATTAAACTTTTGGAAGTTTAAGGCTGACATCTGAAGACAACCGTATACTCTATAGTAAAGAAATGAAAAAAAAATTAAAAAACCTCTTTATTCTGAATGGACGCTATTTCAGTCGATTTTTCTATCTCTTCTGTGTGTTTTCCACACTTTCTAATAAAAGTTACAGAACCGAACAAGAATATACTAAGGTGAACGGAGCATTTATTTAGTAGCCTGTTTATTTTCATTGATTAGGTAGCATAACACGATCTTCAGATAATGCTAGTGCCACTGTACATTTGTGGACAACAAAAATGACAGCAATCTTCTTCTCTATTTTCTTACCTCTCAGTAAAAAGAAAAGAGGTACTCACATACCCTAGTGCAGTAGTAAAATAACAGTGCTAAAATACCACTGCCAGACACAAGAAAATCCTCACAGGTGTGGAACACATTGACCCATTACACAACAGTGAAAGCCACATATGCAGTAGAGCAAAACTAGAAAAAAATAATCGAGGTAGAGAGAAAGCAGAAACAGGAAAAGTTAAGTCTTGATAAAGAAACAGTAGCTACTAAACTGGTACTCTGTTTGTTACAAACAGAAGGGTGTGAACAAGTTAATTTTCTTGAGAAGACAAATAATGCAACTTCCTTCTGTTCAAGGTACTCATAGTACAAAACAAACTTCCGCAGATCTGTACCATCTCTTTACAGAAGCCAATACTCTGTTTTGGGAAATAATTTCTCTTGATGCACAACAAAGTCTCAACTTCTGCTTACTAGGGTGGCTTTGCTAAACTTGGTAGATCCCCTGAATAAAAAAAAGATGTATTAAGTTTAAATCCCACTTCTAATTCTATAGAAATAAAAACACCCTGCCTTCATTTGATTTACTGTTGCATGGCAAATGTCCCAGAATTAACAAAATCCAACTCTACTAATTTCAAAGACCCACACTTATATAACAATATTATGCAACTTGATATTTATTTAACATGGATAGCGTTGATGTTTCTTTGCTTTGGTTCACATGACATGACTGACTGACTATCTAGATTCTGCACTGAATAAAAATGAAATTTGCACTCTATTGTAAAAATCACTACTTTACTGTACTAGGACACAAATCTCAAGAGACAGCTCCTAAATCACATTAGCAGACAAATACACAGATGAAAGCACAACACAACTTTCAATTTTCTTGTTAGTTTTAGCTAATTCTTCATGCAAGGACACACAAAGACACACATCACAGGGACATGCAGAACTCTCCCTTTTAGAAATGAAAGTTTCCACATCTATTTATTTTTAAAAACCCTACTGTTTTCTCATAGCTGTAATGTCACACAAAATGAAGTGTTTCTCGACAGAAGTAACATCACTCCAGCAGCAGATGTTCATTTGTCAATAGCTAGGAAATCAGGGTTCAGAAAAGCCAAAGGAAAGTATACCTCTGCGCTGCAGCAGAGCTGTTGTTACAGTACTACAAACAAACTTAAGAAAAAAACAAATAATAATAATTCAAGATATGGAAGCATCATCTATGACAAATTCATTAAAATGAACAGGTAACCTCCATTTGCTGCAGAGAGTCTAAGCCTATGAATCCCACCAATCTCAAACCCAGAAGCAGGTTTTTAGGAATAAGCAAACATTATGTCATGCTACCTCCTTAACAAAGCCAGAACCAAAGATTTACTCTTCTCCAAAGAAAAATAAACAAGCAAACAAAACAAAACAACAAAACAACTCTAGTAATTCATGCATGGCTAGCACAAAGTTAAAACACGTTGCTGATGAAGGATGTTAATATTAATAAAACCTAGATGGCAATAAACCAGAGCTCTCCAGATTGGAAAAAGAAGTATAATTCTAGCTGGAGTTACAATGCAGTTTTATGAAATTAAAAAATACAGAAAACAGGAATAAAGACTTTGTTTTCTCAAAATACCACTTAAAATAGTACTGTTAAAATTTCTATTTTATCCCAGGCAATGTGACTGGTGGCAGTTGCATTTAAGACTTTGGCAGTAAGGGATTAGGAAGGTTCTAAACAGTGTTTGTGTAATGTGTCCCATTGTGAAATGATACTTTTGCATGTCCAACTACACAGTACTTTTTGCAATCTTCTAAAGGTCACTATGAACTGAGAAAAGAGAGTCACACTGTCGCAAGAATGAAAAAGAATGACATCTGAAGAGTGCTGTACTGCAGAGTTAAGAGATTTCTTCTTTCTATGAATGTATTTTAGGACACACACACAAAAAAACACCAAATAACCCATCTATTTCCAGGTTGTTGTATATGCCTCCAAAAAGGTTTCAAGCCACAATCCATTAAATTTTGACTGGATATAAGGATAAAAATTTTTTACAGTAAGAGTGGTGAGGGACAAGTTACTCAGCAAGACAGTGGGTACTGTGTCCCTGGAGACATTCGAGGTCAGGCCGGACAGGGCTCTGAGCAACCTGATCTATCTGTAGGTGTCCCCGTTCATTGCACGGGAGTTGGACCACATAGTCTTTTAAGATCCATTCAAACTCAAATGATTCTATGAAATAGAGGAAGGTGAGTTTCTAAAGGTCATTCCCATATTGACAAGCCCAGCATTAAAAAAAAAACCACCACCAAATCAAAACAGCAACACACAAGTCCCTGACAGGGAATCATCATCACCTACATCATTTGGGCTGATTCTGTGTGGTTATGCATGTATATACTACATGAGATCAGCTTTCCTCCCCCTATGTTGCTGATCAGTTTGAAGAGACTGAATAAAACACATTTTACTTGAATTTCCCACTGACTGCAACATCAAATATTTGATTTGTAACACGATAATATTCCCCCAGTCACATAGCTACTGCTTTGCAACTCAAGGGCAGCAGTCCCTTTTCCTTTTATCAGTTTATATGACTTAAAGTTTCAGTGCACCAGAGAGTGGGAGTGGGCATACTTTTAATTCTACCAAGCAATGGCTTGCTTAAACTTCAATTATGCTGCTGACAAGCAGTCTAGTCCCAGTACCTGAAGTTCCAAGTAAGCTTTCTCTAGTTGTACTAATCAACCATAATGAGGGGACTGAGTGTGCCCTCAGTAAGTTTGCAGATGACACAAGTTGGGAGGAAATGTTGATCTGCTTGGGGGTAGGATGGCCCTACAGAGAGATCAGGACAGGCTGGACAGCTGGGCTGAGACCAACAGGATGAAGTTCAATAAACTAAGTGTTGGGTCCTGCATTTTGGCCACAACAACCCCTGGCAACACTACAGGCTTGGCTCATAGCACCTGGAAAACTGTAGAAGAAGCAGATGCGAGGGTATTGGTCAACACTTGGCTGAACATGAGCCAGCAATGTGCCCAAATGGCCAAGAAGGCCAATGGCAACCTGGCTTCAGTGCTGCCAGAAGGAGTAGGGAGGAGTAGGGAGGCTCTGTACTCAACCCTGATGAGACCGCTCCTCAAGTACTGTGTTCAGTTTTGGGAACTCACTACCAGAAAGACATTGAGGCCCTGGAGCATGTCCAGCGAAGGGCAACACAGCTGGTGAGGGGTCTGGAGCAGAAGTCTTATGAGGGAGCAGCTGAGGGAACTGAGATTGTTTATTCTGGAGAAGAGAAGGCTCAGGGGAAACCTAATCATTTTCTGTAACTACCTGAAGGGAGGGTGTGGTGAGGTGGGGGTTGGCCTCTACTCCCATGTAGCTAGTGATAGGACTAGAGGGAATGGTCTCAAGTCGTGCCACGGTAATCAGGGAGATTCAAGTTAGATGTTAGGAAAAACTTCTTTGAAAGAGTGGTCAGGCACTGAACAGCCTATCCAGGGAAGTGGTGGTGTCCCTGTCCCTGGAGGTATTGAAGAAATATGTAGGTGCTGTACTGAGGGACATGGCTTAGTGGGAAATATTGCTGACAGATGAGTGGTTGGACTGAGTGATCTTGGAGGCCCTTTCCAACCTTGGTGATTCTATGATTCTATGAAACAGGATCTAACACATACTCAACACCACTCAACACTAAGCTTAAGGTAACAGGTCTGGGGAAAGGTCTCAGCACCTAGTTATTTCTGAGACCACTGCCAGAAAGAAAAATCCAATAGCAGTTCTTCTGAGAGCCTGGTCCTGCACACACTAGTATACATTAACAGAGAAAGTAGATGTTTTAAAGTATAGCCAGAGTTTCACTGGAGCATTAAATAACTCTTCATCTTCTTTTTTTACTGTGTGGCTTTCCTAGAGTTGCTTCTAGCTCACATCAGATGCACTGCTAAGGAAAGAATGCAAGGAGCAGTCAAGACCCAAGTTGCCATGTGAACTCATGAGTGTTATTACTTGTAAGTCTGACTAAGAACATAATATCTTGACAAGTAACTGTTCTATATATATTTGCCTGCAACACCATTAAGTCAGTGCACTAAGTGGTGTGACTAATTTATGTCCCTGTTTATTTTTCTTATACAGCATAGGAAATTATGCGGCAAAATAGTCTGAGTTGGTTAATACTGCACGATAGGCAGGTAATAATAATGAAAAGCAATTTGCACCTTGAACAAGCTTTAAGATAATGGAGCCCATTCCCCAGGACCCAAAAACCTCTCTGACCCAGAGAAAGCTGTCTTCAGATCTATGAGAATTTTGCTCTCACTAAGGAAGTACAGATGCAGGTTGGGTGGAGAAGGGCTTGAGCGCAGCCCTGAGGAGAAGGATTTGGGTGTGTTGGTTGATGAAAGACTATGTGCCAGCAGTGTGCACTTGCAGCCTAGAAAGCCAACTGCATCCTGAGTTGCATCAAGAGACACATGACCAGTAGATCAAGGGAGGTGATCCTGCCCCTCTACTCTGCTCTCATGAGTCCCCACCTGGAGTATTATGTATAGTTCTGGGGACCTCAACACAAGGGCACTGAGCTGTTGGAGAGGGTACAGAAGAGGGCCACAAAGATGATCAGGTGGCTGGAGCACCTCCCCTATGCAGAGGTTGAGAGATCTGGGGCTTTTCAGCCTGCAGAAGGGAAGGCTCTGAAGAGATATTATAGCAGCCTTCCAGTACCAGAAGGGAGCCTACATGAAAGCTGGGGAGGGACTTTTTATAAAGGCAATTAGCGACAGGACAATGGGAAATCATTTTAAACTGGAAGAGAGCAGATTTAGCCTAGATACTAGGAATAAATTCCTTACTGTGACGGTGGTGAGACACTGGAACACATTACCCCGTGAAGTTGTTGATGTCCCCTCCCTGGAAGCATTCAAGGCCAGGCTGGATGGTTTAAAGGGAGGTATCCCAGCCTATAGTAGGGGGTTGGAACTAGATAATCTCAAAGGGCCCTTCCAACCCAAACCATTCTATGGTTCTATGAGTATCTCACAGTATCTCACTGTGTTAAAGGAACACTGAAGTTGACAACAATTCTCATCTGAAACAGCAGCCAGGCCTTCCAATTTCTGATGCTCAGGTTCTTTCTGACTTCTAGTGCCTCACAGTTATCATCCAGTAGCGTGTGCAAAATGAAACATACTTACATTCTCCACTTCTGCAATTGCACTAGTAAAGCATGCAACACAGCACTGCTATCAAGTAACCCAGCAACAACAGAACCCTGCTTGGAGCTGAAACCTTGGCTCATCTGATGCAATTCCTGCTGTTTACATGCAGAAGCACATACTTGCTGATTAAATTCTGTGTGTTTTCCTGATCATACACAGGATGCCAAAAAGGAAGATCAGGTGTATAATAAATACTGAATATTTATCTCTTGGGCTGCTTCTGGCTAAGAAGTTTTCTCTTAAATATCTTTAACGCACAAACGTAATGAGAAATGAAGGTGTGTAGTGGTATTTAAGACCTAAATGCTTTGAGGAGAGCAGAAGAAGTGTTCAAATTGTGGGGAAAGCAAACAAAAAAAATTCCAGACTCAATTCCATTGTGAGCATATGTTGAAACACTGCATATAAACTGTTACATGCAAAGCTAAAAGAATACTGTCTTTATAAACCTAAATTTGTTTGCCTGTACTGAAGGCTTCACTTTTCAGCTTTATCAACCAAAACTCTCCAGGAATGAGTAACTTTTTCTTGAATAAAAAAGAAAAAACAAACAAAAACCCCACAAAAATTAATAACCAATTTTTTATGCACAGGTAGGTTCTCTGTTTGTGTACATCTCAGTTAAAAAAAAAAAATCTAGCCATTTTCAATTGTGATATGCAAACCCATTTGAGGAAAAATGGAAAAATATTTTGAACGAATCAAAACAAGATAAGCTTCTTTCACTGTATTTTCAAGCATAATTAGCAGTCCTATTAAAAAGTGGGTGCAAAATGGACAGTAAACTACATTTTTGGCAAAGTCTAAGTACTTGCAGCTATAAACAAGACCATCTGAATTCTATCATACCTATAAAGTCTCTCTACCAGCACACCATATCAGTGTAATACCTTTGAGGCTTCTAGGAAGGGGTTGTGGATTGAGATTTTTCTCTCATTAAGCTCATGCTTCTCAGCCTCTCTGGCATCACCTTCACCAAGATAAAAAGGAACCTCTAGCTTTGAACCTCTAATCTGACTCCCAGAGTTATCCTATATGTTACTGTGGGCTTTTTTTTTTTTTTTTTTGGTTCTGCTTTCCTGGGACTGTGATGAGGAACAAGCCATTTAGCCGAAGGACAAGGACATCTGCTTAGCTTCAATCATTCCCAAGCAGACCAAGAGAGGTCAGCTAATGGCACTGCCCCTCTTTACTGCCTGTGGAGAAGGAAGCCAGAAGCACCATAGGACTGGAAGGTCACAGCAAGCTGGAGTAGCATGTAGTAGGTCAAAACATCTTTAGGATTTGATATCTGGTAGGCATAACAATTTGGTTTTTACTAATTTGATAATCCTCTCGCTACCACACTCCGTACCTGGCCCATCACTAGCTAATTCTTAAGCAACCTTCACCTAAGAATTCATTTCAGTAGTGTTACGCACGCTCATGGACAGGTGACATTGTCTACGATACTGAGCAATATTTGACACATATTCAAGGTTTTACTTCACAAAAAAAGAAGAAAAATACCTGAGTTTATTAAGAAATGATATAGAGTCGGGCTTACCTAGTTGTTTTTCTCGTTCTTCTCTCCTTTCTCTAGCAAGCCGTTGCCTGTCATCAACCTTCAGTATTGATGGGTGGTCTGCAAATGGAAGGGGGGGAAATATTAATCATATAGTACGAAATCAAATAGCAACAAAAGAAAGCTCCTAGGGGAATAACCACCAAACAATCGAAAAAAATCAAGCCACTTCTATTTCACAAGGTTGAAGAAGCTCAGTACATACGCACAGCAGGTTGGATCAAACACTACAGCAGTCCCGGCTGAACTTCTGAAGAGTAAGAATCAAGGTGGCATGATATTGATCTCCTACTGATACTGTGTGCGTGTGTTAAAAGCTATGACAGACACATTAAGATAGTGCATCACATACATGGAATGATACAATAACAGTAAAGAAAGAGACAATTTCCTCAGCTATCTTTCGAAATGTTGAGTTAGCCACAGAATTTTTTTTTAAATACCTGCTACTGGATCACAGTGATAAGATCAAAGATAACATGAAAAAATCTGTGTCAGAGCTTAGGCTTAACTAAAAATTCATGTTTGATTGGAAAAACACTACTTGGTGAGTGCGACAAAATGAGTTATCTGGAAAACAACAAAATGCTAAATAGCTAACATCACACTTCCAGTCTCAGCAGTGGAGCCAAAGACCAAATGGGAACAAAATCTTAGTTACTGATTCATCCCAGCATGCTGCCAAAACTAATTTCCTACTCATCTTCAGCCTATTTTGTAAACTTGGAAAGCTGTTGATTTTATGTTTTTTCACTAACACTGAGAAAGTCTGCTTTGAACAAAAAATAAGCAACCAAAACAACCACACAAAAACAGAAAAGTTTTCAGGGTATAATGAAATGGCTTGATTTATTCCTATACTGATGGGAATTCAATTCTTTTAATATTTAATATTCTTTTAATATTTCATTTTGAAGTGAACAACTATGTAGAACTTCCAATCACTCTAGAAACATACAAAATACACACACATATATAACTATATATATGTGTAAGAATATATATATAACTATATATAAACTAATATATATAAACTAATATGCTTTTCTTTATTCAATGTGAATACCAATAAGCAATCTGTACAAACATGCCAAGTCCATCTATTTGTGTGTATAGGCTGCATAAGAAAGAAAAAAGTTGCTGGCAAAACTACGTCAAAAAATGAGGTTTGAAAAGAAAAAAATGAGGTTTGAAAAGAAAAAAGTATTCGTACAATAAATCGCTGAAGTGAGGATGTGTTAGCCTGATTTTTATGCAGCCATTTGAATTAGAAGTCAGTACTGTGCATTTCATACTCCAACAGAATTTTCAGCATCAGGATGACAGGACTTCCTGCATGGAAGAATCCACAGATAGCTAGCTCAGTTTAGTTACTTTTAAATTATTTTTGGTGAAAAACAACCAACTCTATGATGGTGAGAGAATATAGCCTCTTCTAATGTGTTGGCTTCAATGCAAAGAGCAGCAGGGAAAAATCCCAACGCACAGTTTTTAGGAAGACAAACACTTAAACATTAAAGACCCAACGAAAGGTACAAAAGATGAAAAAGTCACCAACAAAGTGAAAGACAATCCATCACCCAGTTACAGATCGAACCTTTAACTCTGGTTAAACAGCACACAGTGCTGCCATTTATGTAACTACTGCTAACCATGCCAGCGCATAGATTTGTCCAATGTACAGTGCAAAGTCACACTTGGTTGATATTAAGAAGTGCACTGGCTTGCATGCTGCCTCTTCAGCATGCAGATGCAGGTGAAAAGGGTAATAATATTCCTTCTCTCTTGTGGCTGGCACACAGAAGACACAGAACACGAACTTCTGCAGCATCAGTAATTAGTGCTAGTGGAATAGTGCACCACCAATATGAATTTTCCTGGAAAACAAGGATTCCTTTGAAGAGTTGTCAGTGTAACTTCAAGTTGTCAGAGAATGATGAGCCACTAGGGAATAACGTAAAACCCCGTTCTTTCAAAATGTACCATCTTCCTTTTTTTCCTACTTTCTTAGAGACTTCCCTATCAAGGGAGAAGAAGCGAGTCTTCAAAGAGACAGAAGGTTATGCGGACAGGCAAACTGAAAAGGTCTCCTGTAAGAATTCCTAATTATAAGCAATAGGAGGAATAAAATAAATTTTTAAAACTGCCCTCTGACATTCTGTTTGAAGACATCCAATTATTTTCCTGTATCACACACCTGATGGTGCTCACACACACAGCCTCTCCCAGCACCCCAAGGATGTTAGAACAATCGTGAAGAATTCACATGAAGCTAAAGGTTATGCAGAATATAAGCATGTATGTATTCAACAACAATCTGTTTTTTGTTGTTTTTCATTTTTCTTTAATATATGTATATTTGGGTGCACAAAGGAGAAAATTAATATTGGCACAAAGATGTCCAAAGCCTTAGGACTTTGGACGCTTTAGGAGGACCAACATGCTGCTGTAACAAGGCACAGTCTGGGTATGATGCAATGCATGTGAACTCATGTTCAGAAGTCTGTTTCACTACAGCTAAATAGCTTTGTAATAAGCAGAGCTGTAAGATAGAATATAAAAAAGATTAACATTATGCCCAAGAGAGATGTTTAGAGATTAAGTAAGTCACAGTTCTAGTAAGAGGAAATGAATTTTTTACCTATTGCTGGAAACTAAACACCAAAACTATATGTCCAAATGGCGGAATGGTGTTTTTCATGAACTCATGGCATCTCCTGTAAGTTTTTATCATTCTGCTTAAGGAGCTTAGAAGTTATTAGTATTGCGGTGGGGGCTTGGTTTTTTTTCTCTTCTCTCAGAAATTTAGTAATGAAACAGACTTTGTTGGTCCTTAATCATGATAAGAAAAGGAAAATGCAACTTTTCAAAGCTTCTATGTAAGGAATACTGAACTCCTAAGCACAGTTGGCATTTGTAGCAATCAGTAACCTAGAAAAAATTCCCAACCTAGTTGGCATATGTAATTATTACATATGGCAGTTTCTACAGCTCTAGCAACTGTCAGCAGCTCTCAGTGGGACTTGAGAAGTACCTCAGCCTCCTACCATTCTTCACATCCACCTCCAATTCTCTCAGTCTCCTCTCACAAATGGCCACTTTCTTTCTGTCCCTGATTCCTAGTGTTGCAATTTCTTGTGCTCATGAAACTAAAAGGGTCAGAGTGGAAAACCACAGCCAGTTTGGTATGCTAATTCACAGGGGAGCTTCTGGGAGAAATATGTAAGCCACTGCATCCTTTAAAAAGATTTGTGCTTGGATCTCAAAAATTATTCCCCCTGCCTAGATCCCTGCACACTCCCACGCACAGATTCAGAGCTGCCGATGTTACTCTTGGTCTCCAAATATTTGTTCAGCCTGCAGACACCTTCCAGATAATAACTTTGTTTGTAATGACAGCTTTCACTCCTGCTGCAGACAGTCTCCATTTTTTAACCAAAGCAATGTTTGACACAAAATTTGTATGCAGCCTCAGGAAAAATACAGCTCAGGAATCCTCAGTTCAGCACAGAGGCTCTCATCAGTTGAGTGCAGAGCTGAGCACTCCTTTTAAGGATCCTGTATTCCCTTCTACACTGCAGCACAGACGGATGGAGCACGGGAGCAGCCAGGACACCTTCCTGAGACTTGAAGGACTGAGATTAAACTACTGCAGGACAAAGTATATACTGAATACCATTCAATTCTTTTTTTTTTTTTGTCTTAAAAGTGGGTCATGTTATCACTATTCCCTTCCCTACCCTTCATTCCACTGCCCAAGTGGGAGCCACCAGGAATGCTGATCCATGGCGCTGCATCCAGTTCTGTTCAGCTCTGTCAGACAGCCCTTGGACTGCTTCCCCCAGGGATGGAGCCCAAAGGCATCCAGCTGAGGCACACTGAAGCCTCTGCACAAAGCAGCCACTGAGCTGCCAGACTGCTCAGAAGCTGAAACTGGACTGCTTACCATGCACTGAGCCTGCAGCAACACAACACCTGCATGTTCTCAGCATTATTAATGGAACATTTTAAGCTTGGGTGCCTGAGTTCTAGTACAGGAAGAATTTAAATTTCTGAGCGATCTTTTGGATCTTGGTCTAAGCACATGAGTGCAACAGACTTGTGGCATTAAGGATTACATTAAGCATTTTTGTACAGAAACTGTTACCATGCAAGTGCAGTATTAGTGAATAGTGAATTAAATCCACACAATATACCAATTGGGCAGAGTCAAGTAATGGCACGCATCTGCTTACTGCACAGGGTATATTACAAAATATGTCTTACAGCACAGTAAGTGAAGAAACTTCTAAACAGAAGCATGTTGATATAAAGCTACAAATCCCTGTCTACAGCAGAAAATACAAGCACGAATGCAAGTACAGGGACTTCTGTAACCTTATCTCACTTTGGAACCCTCATTTCTAAACTGCACTAAAACAGATGAAGACTTCATTAGTTTTGCTTTGTTGTGAGCAGAGACTCCAGCCTAACAAAATACAGTCACTGATACGGGTTTAGTAAGAAAGGTTTAGGAAAATGAAACGTCTTAAAAATTCATAGGAAGACATGCATTTTTAATGTACCATTAAGACAAACAGCTTTACAATGTGAAACATGAAGAATGGTATACCTGGTTTAGTTCCGGTATTGCTTTGTCCTGAAGTGACTTTCTTGTCTTGTACTTTAGAACCTTCAGCTGCTAAAATAAGGGGGGGGGGGGAGGGGGGAAGAAAAAAAAGAAAAAATGTGTTATTAATCACATTGCTAGACAACAGCTCTCATCTTCTTTTCTCAGGGATGCTTTGGAAATCACTACTTCCAAAGAACAGCAGCCTTTTTAGTTTTTATTATAAACATTTCCCTTTGAAGAAGTTGGATTAAGCAGACTGATAAAAAGAAGTCAGAACAACAGAATCAAACCACAAAACTTGGGAGAACCAAACATCTTGCAATGCAGCAGCACAAAAACAGCTGCGAAAGGTGACTTGTATATCTGAGGTTTCTAAAGGTGTGGTACAAAGATTCTGGTAAAAGCTTCACAGACTTCACAAATTACAGACGCGCCCATTATCCAGAATTGAAAAGAGGACAATTTATGTCTCGAATGAAATCTCACAGAGGAAGGATTTCTATTATTTTTAATAGACTTTTGATCAGGCCCTAGAAAGAGATCATTCTGGGGCTCTGAATGCCCTTTCAGTGATCCTTTATAGCGGAAAACAAAAAGATTCATTATAATACTTCAAATTGCAACCATATCCTTGGCTCAGCATCTACTTAATTAATACCCAAGGCAGGAAATTAGGTGCCATGATTTTCTCAGTTCACAATTCATCTTCATCTCCAGGAGTTCAACTATAGAACACTGTAATCTGGGATGAATGTAAAGACAGGTTGTAATAATGCTAAAAACCCTCCACAAAGATCTTGGAAATACTTGAAAGCAAGGACAAAAAGAAAGTTGTATTGACATAGACTAGGGGAGATGAAAAAAAAAAAAAAGTAAATTTAAATGAAAATTTCACTAGAAATGTGTTGGACAAAACTGCTTTAAAAACAGAACAAGCCTTCCTGTATTAGCTTCACTCTAGAAAATATTTTTTTTTTTTTTTTTTCCAGCAGGCTCCAAGCAATTTCCTCCAAACTCCAGCCTTTGCATCTCAGTAGGCTGATTACCAACATGACCCGAGAAAGTCTTTGTTTCTCCTTTATCTCCTTCTACAGGAATAATTCAGGACGAACATGAAGGATAAAAGACAGCATAAGGAACATGCTTCAACACTTACTCTGTCTTTCTTGTAGGGCAGGCAGGGGAGGGAAATAGTAGAGGCTTTGATCAAATGTTCATTGATCAAAAGTAATATTTTGTTGATAACAGCATAATCACATCAAAAATCACATCATCTTGCCAAATCACATGTGTCAATTTAAAAATTGTAAGAAAAAAGACGTTTGATATTGAAAGGAATAACTATATTAAGTTTCCTCTGATCAACGGAAGAAACTACAGATGGACCTAACAAATATGAATTTCAAGTCAGAATGAAAATTGACCTAATGTGATTAATGTAATTGCCACTTTAAAGACCTCATACAAAGAATTCATTCTACCCATAAGTGTCCTGATTTTTGGGAGATTATCTGAGTGCAGCCAACACTTGCACTTTCAAACTTCCGAAGATCTGCCACAATCAAAACTCATTCTTTTTTTCCTTTCAGTGTTCTAAATGGGTGCTTCTAAACCTAACTGTCACGTAAACTTGTTTATTCAACAATGTAAAAGCTGGACCCTCTTGCAGGGAAGTTGGAGACATAACCTATGAGCGGACGCACTGCATAGGAGCTCCCAGCTACCAGGAAAGGCTCTCCAAATCCTTGCTCCAAATCCTCCCCATGGTCTGCAGATCTGAATGATGGTAAAGTATTAGGGCAGTTGGTGATGTATTTTTCTTAATCACTATCACTATCCTCATGCAGTGATGGTTAGGTGCATTGCCTTGTTCTGTTTTATTGTTGCCATATCATTTCACTTATTATCTCACTTCTTTAAACTTAAGCAAAGATAAGTGCACTTCTTAAACTTGGTGCCTGTGACCTTTGTGCTGATTCCACCCACTAGCAAAACAGCGTCCACCAAAGAGCAGTGCCCTAGAGAGCACCTGAAATGGGGAACTGACAGGGCTGCACCAATAGGAAAGAGCACATGCACAAGTTAGATCAAGGCATGCAGACAGCCACATTTTACCTCCAGGTAAAACGTACACTGAGCAATGAAGTGGAAATACAGCCTTCAACTGCTTGCTCTATCTCCATGCATACAAGGCAGTAGCACAGAAAAGCAGACAGGAAAAACAAATATCTAGGACAGAGAAACTAAAAGGAAAGAGAGAAAAAATAATCCAGCTTTTCTGTCCCTGCCACTTGACAGCTAATTCCCTAGTTAGACCAAAAAGCTACTTCACTACACAGGGGAGATGGAGTGCTTGTTGGGAGATGGAGAAGGCACCTGTAGTGACAACAGGAACAAGCTAGCCTTAGTCAGAAACTGCTGACAATAGACAGAGAAAATCAAGTGTTAAACACAAAATTCACTCAGTTACTTACAAACCCACCCCCCAAAATAAACCCAAACCACTTTTTTGTTCCCAAGCTTATTTAATGTGGCATCTTATGTCAGATGCGCATAACAGAAAAAGCCATAGTTGGAACTAGTCAGAATTAAGCAAAGAACATACAGACCCCCTTGTACTCAGTACTGATGAAGTAGAGCTACTCTTGGCAGTTTTATCAGACCTCTGAACAGCAGCTGGCAGGCACGCCAATGAAAGCTGAAGTACTGCTGTGTTGGGTGGGGTGTATTCCTAGGGCAGGTACAGGTGAGCACTGACAAAACCTGCTAGCTTCAATACTGCACCACAGTTAGCATTTAACTCCTCAGTACCTGTCTGAGCACTAGGCTGTTGTGTTTGAAAGCAACGGCACTGAGTTTTAAGACTAAAGAGCTGAACTCCATACTAATCTGTTACTTCTGTTTTACAATTGGAAATTTGGGAACAAATGACAGCAATCTCTCTGTAGGTATAGGTCAGAAAGCTCGATGTTTGGTCAAACATTATAACTCCCTTACATTTCTTCTTCATTTAATCACTGTAAGCGCACAGTGCAGCTCTAATCTTGTTCAAGACCTTTACATGCTTTTTCTTAAGATTATTTGCTTTAAGAGTAGAAAGATTACGCTGGCAGCCAGTGCTAGATTTGCTTTTCTAAGCTCTTATGCATGCATGCATACATAACAGTTACCAGAGTCCTTCAAAACACAATAGCAAGAAAATACCTTCAACTAGCATATATTACAAGTAGGATCCTGCTGAGGAGCATGGAGGTGGATCAAACACAGACACCAAAGCACAAAAATCTGAACACAAAACCAAACCATCTCCTTTTCTCATCACTGAAACTCATTTGGCTGTCTGAGGCGTTTACTCTGATGTTTGAACTGTGCAGAAACACAGGAACTAAACACGAGCATTTTTTTTTCACATAAAACATTTCCTCCACTCCTCCCCTACAAGAGCAGATTAAAACTTCCCTTCCCTGCAGGAAGTAATAACTCATGACTTGCAGGTTGTTGCCAGCCTCCAAAGAGCACATAAGCAGCCTGCCTGCAGCCAGCTCCTACCCACAGAGACTTTTTAAAACAGCTCCACCCTGGAGAAGCCATGCTGTAGAGCCCTTCCTGTACGAAGGACACACAAGGGGAAGCAAGGGAAATACCTGGGTAATGAGGACTATAGGAGCCAGCAATAAATTTCAAGAGGGACGACTTGTGATGTGAAGATGAATTTTGCAGCAGCTCAGACACAAGTTGTGAGCCTGTTAGGGGCTCTGAGGCAGTGACAGCACACTGTTGTCATTCTTTCAGTTACTGCATTGCGTGAGAACACCCACATGGGCAGAAACGAATCATCAGCATGGAAAGCTACACCCTGTGCACTTGCTGTCAAGACCCCTCCCCTCCACAAAAAAAACAGAAGCCCTCTTAAGAGCCCTGGTTTAGATGGTTCATAAACAGAAGCTACAGAGATTTCCCTAATGGACCCATCACTTCAGTGGTGACACCACAACACTTCCAAGTCCAACTTCTTCAGGCTCCTTAATGCAAATTCTACAGAAAACTATCGTCTGGGTCTGCTTATGTCACTAGAGCTCCAATCAAAAAGCTGTGTTACAAACATTCTCATTAGTAACACCCTTGAAAAAATTATTAAAAAAAAAAAAAATCACAGGAAAATGTACAAAAATGTGCATCATCTCATAATTCCATTGCTGAGAAACTCAGCGGCTGTTTTGCAAATATAAACAAATTAAAAATATCCAGCTTTTGTTCCTCTCGCACTTATCACAGAAGTCTACTATCAGAGTTGCCATACAACTGCATACATACACCGTTACTGACATTCTTCATCTCAGGTACCTGGACTGAGCTAAGCATAAATGAAAACTCATCAGCATTGGTGTTCACTACTCACAAAACAGTACAGAAGTTGTTGTTTTCATTATACTGCAGAAGTAGGAAACCAAACAGGTGATTTTAAACTGTCACAGTCAATTCAGCACGAAGTTGTAAAACACTTGAAAACAGAAGCATAAATAGATTTCTTTGGAAACACTCCACAGACAAAATAGGATCTTGCAAGTAACTACAAGAAAAATGATGATTTTTTTTTCTTTATTTGGGTGCGTTTTGTGTGTGTGTTAAGATTAAAATTATGTAACTGCTCTACAGGGAGATGCATATTCATGAAAAATTACTTTTGGCTGACCATGCTGGCTTTTTAAAGTATCACATTCTAAAATATTAAATAATATAGAATAGAGCAGACTGAGTGACTTGGCAGGAAGAACCCTTATGCTGCTTAGGCTCTCTTAATGACAAACGAAAGCTAAACTTAACAGCATTTACTGTTATTTACTGTTATTTACTGAAAGCAGACATGCATATTATTTCCTCTGGATAATTACATCACATCATTATACTGCAATGTAAAAGAATGATATTGACGTTAAAGAACCACTGGAAAAAAAAAGGTGCCTGCTATCTATTGCAAAAGGCTGTGGTACCAAAGCAGTGGCTGTGCAGTTGACAGCAGGCCGGTAGGTCTGGCCAGACACAGATGAGAGGAAACTTTTAAGTTACACATCACCCAAATAAAATAAAACCTTAGGGTCTACAGAGCAACCTCATTTCCAGACTACCAACACATCACAAGCTATCTAGACTGTCTTAGGCAGCATATAAAGTAAACCAAACTTGGGGCATATCAGGCTTACAACAGTCAATTTGCAATCCTATTGCTCAAGGACAAAACACTTTCACCCCAGGTGAAGGAGTAGCAATTCCTGCTTCTCATCAAGATCAGAGACTTACTGCTACAGCATGCTACAGCATGGGCAGGATGGTCAGGACCCGTTTGCTTGGCTGTAATGGCCATGCATTGAAGGTCACTTCAGAGGATGAAATGGAATACCTGTACATTTTACAGGATGGAAGTCACTTATCTGGACTTTGAACAGCCAGCTTGCTCCTGACAATGAGGTAATTCCTGTGAGAGCATCCAAGTCACGAGGCAGCTTACACCTACCATTGGCAACTGGAGAACCGGGATGAGACCTGCCTGCATTCAATATTGCACTGAAGGCGAGGTCAAATCACTTGAGCTGAGAACAGCAACTTGAGTATTCATTATTTGATACCAGCTTCTACAGAGGGCACGGTGACCGATGCAGGTAGCAGGCTGAGTTGTGCCAAAAAACAGGCTGCAACTTCATAAAAGGGAAGGTGGATGGAACTAAGGGAAAAATGAATGCTCTGCTACAGTTTGGTATAGTAAGCAATTTGATCCTAAGATCTAGCCACTTTTAAAAACAAAGCAAGTTCTTTGATCTCAGCTTTGCAATAAGAGAAGATAAGGTCCCCAAAAGCAAAAACAACAAAAAAAAGAAAATTAAAAAAAAAAATCTTATGATGTAATATATACTTTTAATTAAAATGAACTTGCCACAAAATGAGCTATATCTAAGATTAATTTAGAAGACTCCTGCAAGCTCACAGACTATGTGCTTTCTTCTTGTCAGCCCACTGACATACACAAGCCACCCCACTCCTTCTGAACTCCATGCATGTCTGTGCTGCCCTCCATGCTTCCAGGTCTTCCCAAATTTGTTCAGGCTTAGCACCGCACACACCGAGGTGAGCAGCTACCATCCTAGTGACTTCATCATGAAGGGAAGGAGCAGGCCTCTGCCAGTGGCATTTCTGCCATGGCAACACCACACTGATCATTCAAAAGCCAGGCACAACTGTTTTTGTGTCTCATGGTAATTAATCCCTTTCTACACTAACTGCTGCCATATGGGAGCATCCCCAAACAGGGTCACTATATCCAGGTGAGGACACTCTCTGCTGTCTGCTGCAAAAGAAAGGAAGTTCAAAATCAGGTCTATTCTTTTTCAAAGCTTTCTTTTTTTAGTGAAGTTATCTCATGCTGTCACCTTACTCAAGGATGTAGATGAGACCTATAGCACAGCTCTACCACTGCACTACTTCTGACTCTAAAATGCTTTTAAAAGACATTTACCAGCTCTCTGGCCTTCTCAGTACCCTAAAAGCTCTGACCAGCAACACAGCAGCTCTCTGGATTCCTGCTTATAACCCTGCTGCACGAAAGCCAATTCCCTTTGCTTTCCACCCCTAACAAAAACCACCTACAATAAAGCTTAAGAGATCTCCATTATCCAAGATTTCCCTTCCTCTGCTTTAAATTACTTTAAAGTCAAAATCACTGTATCTGCCAAACTAAGTGGGCTCCTGGCCTTCATCCCATAATTGCTTTAAACGGATCTGCAGTCTCATCCTGTTGCCTCTCTTAAGAAAATTGTACTGCAAGTGAAGCCTCATTTGTAAGAGAATAAATGGGGGCTCATTACAAGAGAAAGAAACAGGACTTCTTCCTAGACTATAGATTTTTTTGTATTTTCATCTTACCGGCAGCAGTGACAAAAATACATCTGCAAAAACAGCCAAGTGACTTTGAGACCAAAAGTGTTTTACTCCCACTCGAGCTGCTCTGCACAGGCACCAATAACTGCCTTTCTTGAGACCTTCTTAAATCTTTTACTTACGAATCCCTAAAAAAACCCAAGATGTTCAAAGTGCAAGAAAGGAGGGGTAATGGAGAAGAAGTAGTATTATTTAATGCTAATACCTGAGACATTTAGTGCTCCATGAAAAGGAGAGTAAAATTGAAGGTGCAGAAATTTCTGCAAGATGCAGCTTCTTACATTACCAGAGCACCATGACCTTGTTTATTAAGGAAGAAGTGCACTGTCATGCTGGTTTCATCTACTGACACAGCATGCTGAATGGAGATACTGGCAGTGAAAGAGCTGTGCCTACACCAGGCCAACACAAGAGCTCATCTTGGCCAAAAAGCGAAGCTAAGCATTACACTGAGACCCCCACCTTGCTTTTGGTACCTAACTGCCTTCACACAGCACCGCATCAGGCCACTTAGATATATACCTGGGACATCTATTGAGACTTCTCTCCTAGAAGTAAGTTCCAGACCACCTACAGCAAGCATTGTAGGTAGCTGTTCCACTGCTGCAGAGCTCGCTGGGCAAGATCCAACAGGTCATGCATTTTTTAGGGATGTTCAGAGTCATCCTTTCAGAAAAAAAAAAAAAGAGAAGAAAAACAGGACGTGAATTATGACTTCCAGTCTCTACAGCAAACTCTCAACAAAAGACAGTAGGAAGAGATGCACAGAAGCTGGGCTGTGTTTTCACAACCTATTTTGTGAGGACAGTGATTTCTGAAAGAGTTAGAACTGCCAAGACCAAGCAGATTTTGCTCAGAGACGGACTGCTCTACCAGCAATACAGATGTTTGTTATAAGAAATTCTTTATTTAAAATAAAGACATTAACCATTCCAAGTCCACATAGGTTTCATTTTAATTCCTTAAGCTTTGTGTCTTTAGCTTTCTGGGCATTGGCCTGTTATTCATTTTGGTAATTACACTTCCTGACTGCCATAATTTGCAGCTCTTAGCCTTAGGAGGTATACAATTCACTTATTTTTCCCTCCAGTATTCAGGGAAATCTTTTGTCTCTGATTGGCTGACTTTTATTTTAAACCCGTTACATGATTTAAACCCAGCCTGAGAGGATTCAGCAGTACCCAGGTTTTTAGTAATCCTTAAAAACTAAATCTTCCAGAACAGTAACAGACATAAAAATGGATTGGTATAAAAAATAAATCAAACCCAACACTTTTTAGCTTGCTTTCCTAAAAAGGAGCAACAACTACAATCTTTGTCTCATCACATTGCTTCCAGATAGATATCGATAAGTGATCTAGTGATTAGAAATCAAGTGATTTGGTATCTACCCACCAAATGCCTTGTTCTTGGAAATAGAAATTGCACAGATCTTTGTATTTGAACTAATGTTCCTAATAAACAAACCACAAACTGTTTACAACCCCAGAAAGTTTGTAGACAGTGACCTAGAAAAGATTTTGCATGAAATTTCCATTAAGTTGTTTCGTCACAACGTTACATATGCAGCTTAGCTGAGGCAGATCAAAGCTTTCCTTCATTCACACTTGCTTAGCCTTACTGATGAGAACACTATTAACTTCCAAGAACACAACACAGAATAATTTTTAAATATGTGACTGCGTACATGCATAGGGTATACGAAATCAAGTTACGCAAGTAAATTACTGTTTGAGGTTTCCTGACATTTCAGTGCTTGGTCTTGGAATCTTCATTATTAACAAGCAGACTGCATTATGTACTGACATAGATTAGTCATTTAAAACTAAAAAACAACAACAACAAAACCTCCTACTCAGTCAGAATAAAAGTTAACTTTATAACCTCCCATCAGTAGAACGTCAAATCAATTTGGGAAATCTAGAGACTGTATTCTCTTACACAAACATTGATTTGGCAGACCAAATAACCCTGCCACCAGGTGGGGAAAAACATGTTTTGCCCAAGTTTCCATTCCTTTTCACCAGCTGCACTCTTCCTCTCCTTTCTCTATTGAACTGCATCCTTTGCATCCTTTCCTGAACTTACATCTCTGTCCACACCTCTTCAGGCACTGCCTCAACCGCCTTCTCCTGTTTCTGAGCCTGCCAGCCTGCACCCCTCTTCTCCCACCTGTCTACTTTTTGCTCTTTCCAGCCAGCTTTATTCCACCCAAACACCTCCTCCATGCCTCTCTCCAGCAGCATCAGATCACCTTCTCCTGCAGGTCCAGCAGCAGGCGTCTGGGTAGCAGCAGAGGAGAGCAAAGCAGGGTTGGCGTGCCTGATGCAGGGGCAGCCTGCAGAGGCTGGAAGCAGCCAGGGAGCAGTCCTGCTCAGCCCTGGGAGTGCTGGGGAGGAGTGTTCTCACTCGGTGCATGGGGATGGCAAGTCACGCGAACACTGATGAATGCAATGCATCTGTAAGGAGGGGTGCTGCTTCAGTTAAGCAAAAATAAAAGGACAAAACATTTAGCACTGCTGTGTTTAACACATCCCTGTCAGGCACGAGCTGTGACTTTGCGTTGGCAGCTTGGACAGTTTTTCGCAGGCACAGGAGGAAGCACTGATCTAAAACCGAATTTCTGAAGTCTGGTGGCCTGAAATCATCCTATTGGGCTTCTATGAAGATTTAAAAAAAAAAAAAAAGTTGTTTTCCCCAAGTGTCATTCTTCAGCCATTGGTTCAGTTACAAGAAAAAAGAAGAGAAACAAGCCAAACCATTTAAAACTTGCAAAGTTATAAAGAGACTGAAGCAAGCCTCTTTTACTGGAAAATGTTACACAATTTTAATTATTTGCTGTCTGCTTTAGAAAACTCAAATCCAGCAATTAAAATTCTTGGTTATTTTATTGTGCAAATGATATTGGTTTTACAACACCACCAATAACATGCTTCTTAGAATTACGTCTCTTTAATCCACAGAGGCTTCCTTTTTATTTTGGACAGAGAGGAGAGTTTAGACCTCTAAGCCTCCCACCTCCCTGCAGCAACCTCATAATGACACATTAGTATCAATTAAACAAAACAAAGTTGTGCTATCACCAAGAGCAGAATAAAGACGTTTCATGGAGTGTATTTGAATTTGCCTCCAGAAATAACAAGGACATGTTAACAACAGTTGATACAGTAATTGGGTCCCTCTCTTTTGGCAGTAAATATTTTACAAGGATTGCTAGACTAAAAAACAGCATCCTATGTGTATCTTCAGAACTTTTTTATAGAGCATGTTCTTGGCACTGATCCTTTTCTTTGATCAACAAAAATAGAGAAAAATGGGATTGTCAAGTCAAAGTGTTTGCTGTGACTTATCTATACCACTAGAACACACCATGCTTCCTAACAAGGTCCAATCTGTTACACTGTAACATGCATTAAATGCTCTGTCTCATCACAGTAAAAGGTGCACCATAAAATGATGTATACATTACAAAAAAGCTACTATAAAGAAAAAAAAAAAAACAAAAAAAACAAGAGGAATAATATTATGCTGCAGTGGCAATATTCAATCCCACACAGTGATGCATCAACCCCCACATCCAGTCACATTCCCAAGCATCCAGCAGCCCCTTGCAGCCAGGGACAAGAGGCCCACGGGCTCCAGCCAAGGCAATCGGCTCTCCCTTCTGTGAGTAATGGGGGAGGTGGATGGAGAAGCACTGCTTTACCTTCAGGTCATCATCACCCAGCTCTTCCCTGTGCACAAGTTGAAAGGCTGCTTGCCAGAGCCATTACGTTTCCCTGTGCACACAATCACTGAATTGAGCTGGTTCTGTACCAGTAGTGCAGAGTTTCTCACCAACTGCCTTCAAGATCCCCAGGCAGACAACTGTGGGGCTTAAGGAGATGCTATCAAGTTTTTGCTTACATGGGAGACAGACACTAAGGTTTGATTACACAACAGTTGGGGCCATGCAGATAAGTCACCACTGGCATTGGGCCAGGAACAAACTTTTCCCCAGGCTCCCTGCTTTGCAATGGTGGAAATTTTGGAGGATGCAAATGGCCTTCCCTAGAAGGGTACCCTTTCTGAGCCTGCCTGCCAGTTGCCATTCCACAGGGAGAAAGAGGCATATCAGGCACAATTCAGTCCTTCCTAAAGAATTCACAAAGAATTATGACATGGACTCAAAGTGACAAACTCATTGAAGCTAAACACCAGCAAATTCCACCAGAATCCCAGATAAAGCCTTTGTAATTAATGGTGTCTCAATAACAGCAAGCAGCTCCCAAGGAAGGGATTAGTGTTTTTCATCATTCTGCCAATCTTCCACAACTACAGCAATTGTGTTGAATTTTACTTGGTGGCACAGCGTTAGTTCTTCAAAACCGTGTCCTCACAATACCACTGATAGTCCCTGTCTTCCTACAGACCCAAATGACCACTAAGTTCTAGTTGCTCATTTCCCAGCACCTGTCATTTTATCACACTCCTGTTTATATATACATACTTGTAGCACCATCCAACAAGACTTGGACATTTGTGTTGTAATAACAATTTCTTCCAGAGCAGTTACGATTTGTTGCCACGTTGTCTTTGGATATCCCCTCTCAATAAATTCATGTCTCATCCCTTTCAACTGTGAGAATGGGCAGTCAGCAGCTTGCCTCTCATGAGTTTCAGACTATGGAAAGAGAAGAGCTCTTTGGAGTGTTACTGAAATAAGATGGTGCACGATATGTTGTGTGGATGAAGACAAATAAGATGAGTTTTAAAGTTAGCCATTAGCACATTCACATAGGGTGCTGCTGTAAGAGATCACCTTGCTCATCCCAGGTAACTCCAGAACAATTGTTTCTTATCACAGATACACAGCATAGGACACAATTACAAGTTGCACTTGGTTTCTGTCCAAGACTATTTAAAACATTATTTCCAGAAGCTGAAGTGCCAGCTAACTTACATTCATTAGTGCTCACCCACTGCTGTGCCAGATTGGCAATTAAAAAAAAAAAAACCTCCAATGTCAGCACTTTTTACTTCCAAAATACATTTATCTTGCTTTTAATAGAACATCAGTGCCAGAAGCTCATGCAACCAGAGAGAAGCACTCTACAAAACCAAATTTTGCAAGACAGCGGTTTAAATGTACCTTTAACGTTTACATCATACCCATTTCTGGCTGTCAGCTGTCAAAGAGAGCAATGCTCCATGTCAGTTCATTGACTGCCTGCACCAAGAATTTTTCTGGGATGTACTGAAGTCATCTCTTGGTTTTTAGGTCTGAAGACACTCACCCATTAGCAGCTTGTGATTCTGAGGCTTTCTCCAGCTGTCTAGTGACAGCAGTAGCAAATCCCACTTCCACTCGTCTTTACAAACCCAGGGAGGCCATTGCTCAGCAGCTGTGTTTGCAAGCTGTAATTCCTCCTGCTTGCTCCCCATGCAGCAGGCATTTGAGGTACACACCAATTCACACCATTTTTACAGGGAAAGCATTTTGAGCTCATCATTACGCACTCTTTAATTAGCCCTATGCAATCTCATGCAGGAATGCTGGGCCCTTGCCACCACTCTCACAACTGCTCCGTGTCTGTGCTGCACACTCAGCCTGACCCTGCTCTGTCAGCGCTCAGCTTTGCACTGCACCAGCCCAGATCCAAGGACACCAAAAACAGCTCTCAAGCAGAACTAGGAACAGAAAAGCTATAGCTGCTGCAGGAAGTGAGCGTGCCAACTTCAAGTAGCACCCTGCATGCATCCAGGCACACCGCACACACCCTGCCCACAAACTGCTGAGCCCACGGACAACACCGTGTTGTAATGTAACACATGCCTCGCAATAACAGGGGGCTGGTGCCAGATATTCCCTGGCAAATCACAGGGTTGGCTCTGTTAAAGAAAGGGCTATACTTCCCTTCTCTTTTTACACAATAAGTTTAGGTCTGAAGCATCACTCAGGCCCTGTAGCCGGGTGACAGGCCTGGCAGCACGCACCCCACACAGGGCATTCGCTCTGCCTCCTGTGCTGGGCTTCACCAGCCTTGATCACAACAGACCAATAGGAAATCTGTTCTCATTCCCTTAAAATTCCTTTGTTTTGGAATACATTAAGAAGGAACTGGGAAATAGTATATCAAGGAAGCAGGAAAAAAAAAAAAAAGAGTGTGAAATAATAAAATAATAAATATGCAGAGCCCATTGATTCTTGGTCTTACATCACTGCAAAGCTATAATAAAATGCTAACATTAAACACGTGCTTGTGATGTTCAGCAAGGTCACAGGAAACAAATGCTTGAGGAACTGTTTGTAGCTATCAAAACAGGACAAAGTGCTGGCCTTCCTTGCTAAACTACAACCCTTTTCTGGGCTCTCATATAATACAGACTATTTTGGACTGAAATTATGCTGCCTGCAAAGAATATAAAGTGTTCTAGCCACCCTGGCTCTCTAGCACACTGTTTTTTTTTTAAATTATTTATCAAGAGAAACACAATCCTTTGGCAACTCCTGAACATTCTGATGGCTTTAAACTGTCAGACCTTCAAGGACAGAGATCTTTGCTTGGCACTTCCACAGTGCCTTGAACAATGGCACCTGATTTCAGATGATAGGGCTGCATCAGTGCCCATGTGCAGTCACAGAGATGGGGCTTAGCTACCCCTTTATTTTCAGAAATTCCTACAGGGACTAAGAAAAAAAATCTCAAGCCTATGCCTCTTCAAACTACAAGTAATTAATTGTAATTAATGTCACAGTGAACTGATACTCATACATGTATAATTAGCAGTAGATAGTCCTAGCTGTCATCTCCTCCTAACCATCTGTAAACCAGGAGAAGTCTAAGTTTAGCTGTAACAGCGCAGCCTCCTACTACCACATCAAGAGAAGAAAGTAACTAATAAATAAGTAATATTCATTAATTTGAGTTTGTAGAGGAAAAACAGACAAGTCTGCATCATATACAAAAGCTCTGTGTGTGCTTGATTTTATTTTGATGAAACTAAGCCTCAAAGCAGTGAGATTTGATCCTGAGTTGAGAAATAATTTTCAGACTTTTCCTGAGTATAAGTCTCCCACATTATTTTCAATAGATAATGTTCCCAGAAATTAACAAAGAGATTTTAATTTTGGTAGAATTACAGCTTGATTTGTGCAATTTCTTTCATTTACAGGATATGTATAATTTCATTTTTCTCCACCTTTATATTAGAATAAAGTCACATATTTGGCAAAATAGTATCATACAACATTGAAAGTATTAAAGTTCATGACATAAAGAACACGACAAACTGCTTGTCGGACCCATGACTAGAAGTAATTCAGCTAGTAATGCTGAAGTAGACATGCAAAAAATTGTATTTGTATGAGAAGATAACTTTGGTAATACAGTAAACATTCAAAACATTCTAGGAGTTACATGATATTCCCCTTGAAAGAATTATCATTATATCTGAAGAATGTTAGTTTGTCTGACACTCTCAGCAAATCAGTGGCGGAACAATAATCCTCCATGGATGTTCCAAGAAAATCTTTTAAAGATATTATTATTTGGTCAAGAGCTAATAAACACAATGACTGGCTTTGGAAACTGTTCATCTTCCTCAACATCTAATCTGTGATTAGATATTGCAATGAGTAAGGGAACATAAGAAACCTAAGAGAAGGGCACTGTACTGCAAATAGTCCATTCATCACAGTGTTATAGCAAGTTGGGCTATAAGATGCATTCAATAAAAAGTTAAATAACTTATCTATTTTCATGTATTCAATAAGTTCTCTTAATAGCAGCAGCAATCAAATCTCCTACCCAGCAAGCAGCCCCTCCAACACATACACTTAAATCTGTGTCCCTACTTGAAGCCAGGAGATCATTATGCATGACTCAAAGATACTTAAACTATCTACCAGACCTGGAGCTGAACTGCACAGGGAGTCTGTAAGTGCTACAGAACAAACTCTTACCTTACACTAGACCAGTGAAACAAGGAAGTAAAGTCACAAGGGCAGACAGACAGGTAAGACTATAGCCTCCTCTGGGCTTATTAGCCACAAACCAGAACAAACTACAGCAGTTAAATATAAACAAATTGCCTATTGAATTTGAGTAGCATCATCCAGTAAGTCTTGAATATATGACAAACATTCAAGGTCAAGTTAGGCACAGTCACCATTTTTTTCCCAGAAACAGCACATTATATAAAAGCTTATATAAGTCTTATGAGAGCTTAGTTGTCTAAACACATGAAGCACAAGCCAAATAATTAACTACAGTATAACATATTCCTTTTTCACATTTATTTGTAAACTACTTTCAAAAGTATCTGTATTTCAAAGTATCCGTATTTTTTTTATTTTGCACTGTTGGTGAGCTCACTGCATTCCACTGATTACGAGCTACAAGTGGTTGCTATCATAAAAACATTCTGGATACAATGAGAAGAAGGATCTAAGATGGTCTACCCCTACCTACAGCTGCCCGTAATCCAACCACAAAGACATGACAGCCCCTTTCCCAGCAAAGGCTAAGGCTAGCAAGCAGCCAACAAGCCAGCTGCATTTCTGCACTGCCACCAACATTGAACAGCCCACCAAAACTTACTGCAACACAGCAGACATCCCAGGCTATTGTGCTCCATCCTACCCTTTTGAGCAGATGGTTGAAAATATTTGCATTTATGCTTTTCTCCCCACTTCTGTGTGAACCATGCAAGTGACCTGAAGTAATAAGTGTAGGCTGACTAAACACTGTGTGTGTTCTCTTCTGCAGAGCAAAAAGGTCAGCTGGGGTAAAAGCAAGGGGTGACAAGAAGCACAATACTGAAACACTCTTGATTTTAGGCAGCCACCTTGTTCAATGAACCACACACAAGCCAAGATCTTTCAATACGTGCACTCAAGCTTAAATGGACTGGTTGAGAAACAGTTGCTGAACAGAACTGACTGAAAAGATGGAGAAAGCCTTGTGAGGGCCTCCCCTCCCCAAGGCTAAGTGCTTAACAGTGTATTAAAAATGTAGACATCTTAGTGCAGATTTCTAAGGATTTCTCTGCTTTTACATAACATTTGGCAGCTCTCTCATCTGTGGCTGAGAGCCTGTTTGTTTTGGGTGATTTTTCTGGTCTTCATAAAACCATCTGCAACAGCAGACTGAGCCTTTAGCTCAGTTTGCAGAGAAAAGACACCAAATTCATCTTCCATTAATTTCCAAATGCTGGCACAGAGCAGGGGTTAAGGCCAGAGATGTAACAAACTGTAGCAACCACCTCATTTAAAAAATACAGACTTCTATGCTTTCTACAATATGATTTTGCTACAGGACAACTGAAGCTCTCATTATTGCTGAGGGCTTTCTTTTTTAGTACTGAAACATTGGCAAGAGTAGTACCAATAGTTTCAATGAGAGATTTGCAGGAAGTTCTTCATGTTCTGCCATTGTCAACTAGCTGATATGTTCCCCATAGGAACAGAGTAAGGCAACAGTGTGTTAAATAAAAAGGAATTAGTTTGCAACCAATGGACAAATATTTTGTTCTCCTATCTCTAAATGGTCCCCCTTGTTTCCAAATGGTAGAGAAAATTTACTGTGAAGAGATTTCAGCTTCAGCAGTCTCTAAAGACTCCCAAAAGCTAGAATCCATTCCTAGATTTGCCATCAGTAATATCCTGTTCTCTTTCCATAAAACTAGTTAGAGAGCGAGTAGGAGAGCTCTGAATCTAGCAACGCCGTTATACAAATGAGATTTTCCAAGGTGGATAATTATCAAATTCTTAAATCACTTATTTTAGAGACTGTAACAAGAGAAGGCATGCAGAGCTGTGCAGATTAAAAAGTGTAATTGATAATTAAGAGAGCTGGAGAAGGAAATCACACAGTCCCTCTTCATTAGCATGCGAAGTTCCAATCACCACGTAGTGAGGGAGAGCATTTCTAGGTAAAAAGCAAGCTAAAGCAGGACTCAGAAGGGGAAAAGTGAGGGTTATACCTCCCACTGCTGTTTCCTTTCCTTACCTCTTCCACATTCTTCTACATGCCCTGGAGACAGGAACAACAAAAAAGAGGGCAGGAGTTGATGCTGAAATACCCTCTACACCACAGAGCCTCTCAAGGCTTCTGTGGCCACTGTGTCAGCAAGCTGCAAGGCTGGAGCAGTGAGGAAATATCATGATAAACATAACCACCTCTTCTCTGCCTTGTGCTATTTTGCAGGTTCTTCCATTATTACAAATGCATGTATGTTATGGCTTGACAAAATACATGAAAAGTTTATTTTCAAGACAGATGAACAGCTTCACAAGTCATGGGCACACCACCCACTCCTGGCTGACAAACTGAACAAGGTCATATTCGTGTGTGCAAGTTCACAAGCCCCGGGGTCCCCTAGGCACACCTTCATTAAGCAAAGGGCTCAATGACTCTGGCTGCAAGGCTCCAAGGGACAAGGTCTCTCTTGGCAACTACATGAAAGCTGCAGAAGGTGATGACCTGGAGCATCACCCTTGTTTACAGGTCATGTTCAGGTGTATCATTTTGAAGCCTGCTGCAGTATTATGCATACCATTCTTCACGGATGCACTCAGACTATTGAGTCTGTAGGTTCAACAGCTGTATTTGTATTTGGTGTGGCTGAAGGAAAGATGTATGATTAATTAGATAAAGGTAATAATTGACTACTCCAAATCTGTCCTCTGAATGCACTCTGTGCTTGCTCTGCAGCCTGATGTATCTGCCAGCTGAAACTGCATTACAAAATGGAGAAAGGGGAAGGTCATCAAACTGCAGTGCTCTCTCTTGGTAAAATGAGCAAAGTGTGGAGTGAAAAACATTGTGTCACATCACCAGTTTTTTTGAGATTAAATCTAGCATGTGCCAACGTGCCTAACAGCAACCTGTCACTGAAATCCAGAGAGATTCAGCTTCCCAAATCAGTGCATCCTCAAGATCAGCTCACACCTCATATGTGCCCTCACATGAATTGCCCAGAGTTATCCTAAGTTTTAACCAGAAAGCAGAAACATTCCCAGCATACCTAGACATACCATCACATAGGTCTCATCAAGACAACAAA
Source organism: Tetrao urogallus (assembly GCF_951394365.1). Lineage (NCBI taxonomy): Eukaryota > Metazoa > Chordata > Aves > Galliformes > Phasianidae > Tetrao > Tetrao urogallus. Next base: position 54,263,744 of record NC_136814.1, on the reverse strand, counting down.
GTTTACTGTGTCATCAACAAGCTAGTCACATATACGCTTGCTGTCTTTCCCAAGTGCTATTTGCAGGTATTAGAACAATAAACTTAAGAAAACTAAAGCAGGCTTTGCTGTAAGAGCCTTAGATATTGGGAGCTATTAGTTTCTTCTGCTTTCCACAAAGAAACTGACATCTCTTGCAGAACTCCCATATTTCAGCATATGTTATGTCCTTCACTTGCTAGGGAGGATATGCACTGTGTGATGCTAAGAAGGGAAGTATAAGAAAGTTTGGAACGCATGCACTGTGTTAAAATTTTATGTCCCCCCCCCCCCTCCCCAAAAAAAAAAAAAAAAAAAAAATTACCATCCTGCATTTAGGTTCTTTCTTCACCTGCCACCAAATTACTTGAAATTTCTCTACCTGTCATCACCCATATAACTTGAAGCTCCTCAAGTGTTGCAGTTTGCATGAAAACAGGGCGAGAAGGTAGGAGCAAGCAGTGAGCATCCCAGTGGGTGGCAGTGATCAGGAGGGTGTGGGAGACAGCGAGGCTGCCTGGGCTGAGCCCTGCTGGGACTGCTGGACAGAACAGGTTCCTCTGAAATGTCTATATTTTATAAATAGATGGTAGAAGACTCAGAGCAGGTTGTTATATTTGTGAAATTCAAATGCATTGCATGTTAGGATGGGGAAAAGGCAGCTACATTTGCATTTAGAAGGGTCAGATTACTCTCGGTTAACTGCCGGAATCCACCTGGGATAAATTTGAGCTACCGAACAACTGAACCATAAAGAGCAAAGTGTGTGTCAACACTTCAGTGTCCCATTCATTTGCCTCCTTTCACCACTAAAGAAATGTAGGAAACAAGTGCACTGAACTAGTATGCCTTTTCGTTATTAATCACCAACCATATTAAATTATTTCCAGTTATCTGGACAAGAACACCAACGCTTTGTCACCATCTCTAGAAACACTATGGTGGCCGTCTGGATAGCTGAAGGACAGCTGGACTTTTTGTCTTAAGTATGCTTTAGTTCTGTGTGAAACCACTGCCAACATCTCCCTCCTCATCTCAGCCCTGTCCCAAAAAAATCAGCCTCAGTTGTCCTTACACTTACTTAAACCAAAAACTTCAGGTCGAATCCTGCATTCACTTAGGCAGCTCAAGCGATTACAGGATTTGAAGTTAAAGAAAGACTTCCGCTTCTTGTTTTTTCTCCCTCGCATTATAGAAGTTTAGAGGCAGCTAGTTAACACTGATTTCCATATTCCAGTGTAGCCCAGATATTGATTGCACAAACTACAATAAATAAAAATAACAGACTAAATCCAGAGGGACTCCACAGTTCCCACTGGTAAACACTGCAGGCTTTTTTTAAGCTCAGGAAAGCAAACTGTTGCACAAGCCACTGTGCTTTGTGCTTTTGCAACCTTTTTTTTAAGTATGAGTCTGAAACAGGTTTTCACCTCCAAAGTCAGTGATGCATCCCTGTGTCATGACATTGGTTTCAACATCAGGTAAAAGCCCAAATCCCAGCATGGGATTTTAACTCACTGTAGCCATCTGTTTCAAGAGGATTATATGGATTTTTTTAAAGTGCTAGACATGTCAAAAATAGCAGACAGTGGTTTTAAATGCTTTTCCAGCTACCTTGTGTTAAAAATACCACCTAAGCTTGCAAGTCAAAGCTACATGACCCTATAAATCTGCTGTTCCTATCAATGCCCTATGATATCTTAAAAACCTCAAAACATAATATTCTAAAACTAGATCATACATACAAGTAGCAGTCGTTTATAAACAACTTCTTTGTTTTCCTTGACTAAAGCAAGCATATATAGTCACTAATTAAGTCTCAGCTATCCTCAGGCTTTCCTTTAAGAATATGATCGTAATTTCCAAAATAGTACAATCTAAATGACTGGAGTTTCATTACTGTTTTACCCACAACTCCCTCGGGAAACTTAATGTTGAAGTTTTCTGGAGAACATTTGTTACCAAATCTAGAAATCTCTTTTTGCTGTATGCAGTTGCTGCACACTTCCAAAGAACAAGCCACATAATCATTCACCTGAATGAGATGAACATCTTTTTCCTAAGATGCTCTGCTGCTGGGCAACATGAGTATCTCTAATCTTCTGTTGTTTAGTGAAGAAAAAGAAACCAAGAAACTACAACACCAACAAAATGACACACAGAAGGACTAATTTTGGTTCCTTTTCTACAAGTATTGAAACATCTGCTTTTTCTGTATACACTGGAACCTGCTCTGCATACTTGAGAAAAAAGGTTCTTCTATCTCTGTAGACAGAAAAAACGACAGTTCTGTAACTACTTGATCCATATTCTTATCTAGAGGTTTTTACTTTATTTAATTTACTTTGCTTTTTGGCCAAGAAATCTGTACACCTTTTTGTAGGAAAGACAGACAGAAGCAGCTTTATTGTTCACATTTGATCCAGTAACTTGTTCTGCTGTTTGGAATGCAGGATGGGCCTCTTATCATAACAATTCACACTGCCCTAACCTCACCCAAGAATGGTACAAATAAAGCTATCTTTCACTACAAAGTTCCTCATTTTGGAAAGGAGTAATAAAGAGCCAAACCTATTATTTAATGAGCAGCACCTTCAGCTGCCCCTCTTTATACAGATGTGTTTTGCAACTTTGCAAGGGGATGAAAGGAGGGAAGGAGGAGAAACTCACAGAAATGTGCCCATGACTGTATCTCCTAAGCAAAAGCTACTCCATGGTTTTGTGTCTTTTTTTTCTCCCCACCTTCTTGCACCATTTTGCACAACCTTGTCCTCTGTTTTTATTTCTTCTAACAAATTTTTGTCACTGTATATGCATTTTGAAAACTGTAGCGGTTCTGTTTTTATAGCATGGCTTACAAGTAGTCCCTACCTCCCCAGAATTTCCTGTGTAATTTGGTAATTTGATGATTATGTTCCAGTTTATTTTGAAAAATAACCAACTAATGGAATTATATCTACGTGAATTCTAGCAGCCTAGAGGCTTGCCTTATTTTTTATCAATTCTTTCATCAAAGCCTTATAATGAAATGCTATCTCTGCATTCTTTAACAATTCTTTTTTATAACTTCAGACTTACATTTTGTACTTTGCACCATTATCTTGTTGCTGCAAAATTCCACTGCTTTTTCAGCAGTATTAGTAGCTCAGACAACTCATTTTCCAAAGATATCAGTGATACAGCATATTAAACACCAGCTTTTCACATCTGAACATCCCACTTTTGTCAGGAATTGAGGTACAATGGATGGTCTCAGCTTATTTCCACAGTTCATTCACCTCTCAGCTCTTCCACAGCCCAGCATTCCTCTGTGTTTCTGCCTAAATCCACAACTCCCATGAGGAAAAGTCTGCAAATTACGCTCAGGAATAAAAAGAGGAGAGATTCTTGCAATCACTGGAGCCAAGTGTGTATGTACAATAATGAGTTATCAATGCCAGCACTTCTTTATTTCCAGGAATGCTAAGTTTCACTTAATCAAATGCATCAATAATAAATATATATATAAAAGACATAATTCAATATCATAACTTGATTTGAAGATTATTAAAGAGCTTTCCACTCAGTCCACTTTCCAGATAAGCCTGATATGAAGCCACAATTTAAACTAAAGACAGTGGCAGACATCAGGTCGAATGACAATATTATCACCATTCATGCAACATGTGCTGGGGCTGCACTATCTGGAATTGGACCATCTAATGTGCAAGCACCCAGCAATCTGACCCCTCCATTTCCAGGATACAGGCTGGCTTCCACCCCTGCACATAACTTCCAGAGCCCTATGTGCCAGACACCAAGGACCAAAAAAAAAACCCAACAAAAAAACAACCACAAAAACCAAACCATCAACCCAACCCATAAAAACAAACCAAACACACATACACAAAAAAATCACTGCTGCTGCTGTCACCTGGGGTACAGAAGGAAGGGAAAAGCTACATCTCTGTGCAAGGACTGCGAGCTGTCAACTCCACAAAGGGAAATATGGATTAGGATCAGGCACTGCACAGAGAACACATGACAGCGCCAAGCCAGCATTAAACATCAGGCTACTTTTAGGTATGTTAAGTAGCACTTTCCATAGCAAAATAAAAAGGAAAAAAAAAAAAAAAAAGAATCAAATGCATTTTCTTTTATTACTTCTATGATTCAAAGGTAGCTGACAGGAAACAAAAAGGACAGCTAGATGGCGTAACCCACAGCCATAGCAGAACAGCTCTGCCTGTAAACTTACAGAGTAAATGCACCAGGCAACCACTGAAGAGAAAAACAGGAAAACCGAACGAGAAAGCAAAAAAGCATCCACATCCGAAACAGCAATTTTATTATTATTTAATTTTTTTTGTTGTTTAGTTTAGTCACCAAAAAATAAACTAAGTAGAAATAATAGGAAAAACAAAACACAATACTCTTGCTTTCATGCTCTGCATGTATGAACTCGAATAACTAAAAAGATTAAGAGTTACAAAAACCTCTGCTAATTCCCCTTGGCGAATACATCCTCACACAGAGCTTTCTCACAGCAAAACATCCTTCTCCAGTTGTCTTGCCTAGGGCAGCAGAAGAAAAGGAAACATTCTCACACCGAAATTGCTACAACACAACATCCCAAACCCCAAAGTAGCAGCTGTTTTCGCAACCAGTTCTTAGCTTATATAAAAGATTTCATTACAGATAGGCAGGTCCCTTCCTGTTCCGCATATTGCCATCCTCAGCATCTCATTTTAGCCTTGTAAATTCAAAGTTAAAATTAATTAAACTGACTGAATGATGTTGTTAGCAAGTATATAGCTACAATGCATACAAATAGTATGGCTACTTAGAGCGAAACAGTCAGTAAAGAATTACGCAGAAAATCAAAAGATGGTAACCCATTCAAATTTCTCATGCTTTTGAAACAGAATAGTGACATATCAACAAAACAGAGCCCTTTTTGTGCGACAAAACATGCCAAAATAACTTGGCTGCTCAGTTATCAATAGCTGCATAAAGCCTTCCACTTGGAAACACATCCTAGAAAATCAAAGTCAGAAGATCAGCGTACTCTGGTTACCCTTCCCCAAACCCTCACATCATGTTAAGCTCTTTGCAGTTAATCAGGAAACAGAAGCAAATGGGGAAAAAGACTACACACATCCCCTGGCTAGACGTAAAAATGCTTTCCAGTTTCTAGTCAGGAAGCCATTTAAAAAAAATTATTTCTGGAAATACAAAGCGTGAGCCGCTTACCTATTTCATCCATCATATTCAGTACTGTACATTCATTTGCACTGCAGACATCTACTGCAAGTCCATAGCATGATCCATATCACCTCACAAGCACAACTTCACTCGGTCTCCCATCCTACATTAAAGAAATTCAGGCAATTTCTTCAAGAAAATTTTCTTCAGGAATTTATGCAAGACAGGAGGAAGAAGGAGGAGACAATGAAGAAAAGGTGCAGCTTCAGGAAGTGTAAAAACAGATACCATTAAAATAGACTTCAGAGGTCAAATCTGACCCACTCTCTCTGTTTCTGGCCCAACATCTAACCAAAATGGAGTTTGTCACATCCACAGCATCATGAGATTATATACAGGAGCAGGGAGGGGGAGAAGTCTGCCGAGCCCTTCCCTGCACTCTGCGTCAATAGATTTGGGCTTAGCCTATGCTAAGCTGCTCAAGGCACCGGTTATTGGTGCTGGCAGCTGTCTACCACACTGCCCCACTTCCTACTGCAAAGCACCCAGCTTGCAGGCAGGCCTTGGGCAGCCAGTTCCAGCCTGCCTCCAAGGGAAGTAGGGCAGCAGATCTTCCATGTTTGCCCTGCACGGTCTTTCAGTCATTTAAAATAGCCCTTGCAATTTCAGTCTTTGGAGCAAAGACTGTTTCACAGCAGCACTAAAAAATGAAAGATGTATTTCAAGATAGAGAAAATAGACAGAGATGGAGTCTTGTTTGAGTGAAGGATTTTTGCACATGTACATAAGATTTTAGTATTGCAACATTATGTAATTTAGTACTAGTGTAAGCATAATTAATTTTTGACATGCTTCTACTGTCTTGATAACCAATGAGCCTTTTCAACAAGCACAGTTCCTTTGCTCAATATTATAACAAATCAGTTACTAGCAACTCGTAAATAATGGATATATTTCTTCATTCTAGGGGAAAAAATATTTTAAAAGCTAACAGTTTTGAATATGACTTCAGCAAAACCCCAGAAGTTATGGCTCTGTCCTGCCACTTCAGCCAACCTTGAGGCTACAGCTGGCAAATAAACCTGGAGAACGGGGTTTTGTGCCTAGTCCTCGCCAGAGCATTCCAACCAACTGCAGCCAATGATGGCCCCTGGAGCACAAACCCCACCTCATCTCTAACAGCATGGATCCAGACCTTTACCTCGAAGTGTTTCTGTTCTTAGCTCTCTTCAGCATCTCATTTATTCATACTACTGCTGCTCTGATGCAAGCATTCTCCTTCTGCCCCACAGCTGATACAACTGGGCCCAAGTTCTGGCTGGGGTACCCAGCTACTTCATGAAAGAAATGAGAAATAAGAATGTACAGCCCTTCCTGTGAAATTCTGAGCCTGAAGCATCTTGGGTTTATGGAATATTAGAGAGGCAGACTGATAAACACTCTGCTTTGAGTTTGCAACTCAAATTACAGAGTGTAAACATCAATTATTTTTGATTATTAATGTGGAAGACTAATTGTAATTAATTCAAACAACCTTGCCCCAGTGATGAGCAGGTTAACTTGCTCTGCAAATAGTCCCCTTGAGGTACTGTATTAAAGGATGGAAAACAAACAAAAATATTTGAAAGAAAATACCACAAGCTCATTTGGAACATGTCCAAATAATTAAAAAAAGAATATATATATATATATATATATATATCTCAATTGTTAGTGACTGTAAAACAGAATTAAAAGGAGAGAGCAGGTTAAACCAAGCTTTTGCTACAGTACTTCTAAAAATAAAAAGCTGTGTTTGTGTGTTCTGATACATCCACATTGCAGTTAAGATCACAAGGCCTGAGGTTGTAAAAGCTATTCTCTTACAGACACATAGGGTAAATTAACTTGCTAATTCACCCTCTAATGCACAGTCCACTGAGCACACAATTACATAAAAAAAGAAAACAAAATTTCATGCAGTCAGGCAGATTAATTTGTTCGTTTTGTAACAAAACATAGAGTGCTTTTTTTTTTTCTTTCTTTTTTTGTTGATACTGATATGTATTTATATATATTTTATTTAAACCATATCTCATCACTCATCCTTAAATCAGTCACATGCACAGCACGTATGTACTGAGCATATGCCATCCTTCCCTAGCACTGCCAGACAAAAGCTACACTGCCAAAAATAGCCACACAGTGTGCTAGAACTGCTGCAGACTGCCCTAGATACAACCAGGCCATGAAGATCGAGCAGCCCTGCTGCAAGGAAGGGTTAGGCACTAATCTTCATAATGGGCCACGGCTGAAAAGAGGGAGCAAGATGAATTTTCATCTTTGAAGTTAATTTTTAATAAACATGACTTAGCTGAGGTTAAAAAGGTTAGTCATCTGAAAGCCATTTCCATGCAGAGTTGTAATGCATGGGTAATGCACAAAACATAACGGGAAAAAGGTTAGAACAGAGTTTCTGCAAAAAAGCCAGCTAAAGACAATGGTGGTTGTTTTTTTAAAATATTATACAGATTCAGCTTTACAAGAGTATGGTCCCAAGCTTTGATTGATGTTTTCCTCATTTAGTGTCTTAATTATTATTTTTAAATGTGCTTCCTTACTATTTTTCTCTTTCTGCAGATATGTGGAAAAGCTAACAGCTTTTGTTTTTTCTAAATCAGGTAAGAAGCTGGAAGAGCTAAACAAGTCATGCCTTGTGTAGGAAGTGTTCAGAGGGCTTAGAATGCAAGACAGACCCCTCAGTCCCTTGTCAAACATCAGGCTGATCCACAGTTTATGCTCACCACCATCCCAGGGCTCCACTGAGTATCAGAAGGCCTCAAGCCAAAAGGGATGAGTGCCACAGCTCTGTGACAGCACGAGCAGAGGATGGCAGCTGGCAGCTGGCTGCCCTAACGCTACATCTGCATCACCTCCTAGAGGAAGGGAGCTTGGTCTGGGCAAAGAGATTGTTGCCTGTATCAACTGACTGAGACAAAATGGATTTCCCCAGATTAGCAGGGGATTGCCCTACAGGGACAGACAAGGCTTTACCTTCAGCCAGGTGAGTAGGAGAAAAGGAAAAGCAACCCCCAACTACAGCCCACACCCCTAACTGGCATGCCAGCAGGTAGGCCTTGCTACACATCTGCTGTCTCTTAAAACACCCGACAGTCTTCGGCACCTACATGCTAAAGGTCAACCTTTAAAGTGTAAACATTAACTTACATTATCAGTTTTTATCTCACCCTTATGAAAGGCTCCGTATGATGTCAGTACTGTATTTCTTTAGTGGGCAAGCTACCATTTTAATTCAATGCTGAACTTTCTAAGCTTACTTTTGTGAAGAATTCAATGCTGAACTTTCTAGATTTACTTTTATGAAGGTTCAGCACATAAAAAACTATATAGACATGAAGAAAAGGAAAGGGAAATCATCCACGTGGCTGGCAGGAGCTGATGCACCCGTTGGTCTGCATTTTTTACATGGCTGTCATGTGCCTAGGGGATAACACATGCAAAAGAAAGAAGCTGCTTCAGCAAGAACCCTTTTTCACACAGAGAGAGACAGCGGGCTGGAAGAAAGATGCAAATGTCTGAAAGCCTGAGAACTACTGAAAAATTCAAGCATACACTTTGTGGCCTATTGTAGGATGGATAGCTTAACCAGGTTGGCACTTAACAACATTAAAGCTGCCTGAGAGAAGAGTGTAACTCTCTCAGTTCTGTCGAACTGCAGAAGCAAAACTGGTTTTGCAGATTTCATCATCGTTTATATTCTCTGGACTACCTCACCCTCGCTGGGGCTTTCATTACATGGAACATTGTCTAAGGAATATGGCCTTAAATTTAAATATTAAGAGAAAAATACACTATTACAGCAGTGTTTTTCAGGTCTTAATAAAGACTTCCACACCATCTCCTTTTAAAGCAGTACAAAACGTTCCAGCAATAATATATTAAAAACATTGTAAATGTGGAAAATTATATCTGTCTGTGTTTTCTCTGCATTTCAGTCTACTAACATTAATTAGAAGACACTGATATAGAATTATTTTGGCATAGTATTTAGGAGCTTGGTCCCCCATTCTTCAAGTCTGGATCACATATTTGTGGGCTACAGCATAATCATGTAAAACTTACTTTGAAAATAAAAGTATCACAATTTCCTTCATGTCTTTAACGTCTCCAGAACAAGTTAGCCCATCAGTTACCTAGCATACATTTACTGGTTTATGTAGTATTATTTTTTTCCATTATTTACATGTCAAAACATGAATGGATACATATTTTTGATTTCTTTATTTCTAGTAACAAAGGGCAACCAAATATGCAGGATCTGAAACTCTACTGACCAGACATACGCTTCTACTGTAGATCCTCACAAAGTTCTTGAGTGTATCAACAGAAAACAACTCCTGAGAATCTGAACAAGTCAGTCTCTTTTTTTCTCACCAGTGCCATCCGTATTACTAGTAAGAACATAAACTAATTTTTACTCTGCAGAAGTCAATATTCACTGTGGGATGAGAATAAATGAAAGTAAAGTCTTCTTGACTGTACTTTGGCTTCGACTGTTGGCTTTGATCTTGACTCACTGTGTGAATTCTGTCCTCCTTTTATCCTATTCCCTAGAATAAAAACAGTAGGGTTTTTGTTGATATTAATTTTAAAGGAGTCTGGGCATCTCTTCTCTCTATATGAATTTATTCTGGATAAATTTAAGGAAGTCTCACTTCCCTGCATCACACAGGTCCACAAACTACATGCATAGGGTGATGTTCTGATATTCTACTAGTAGCAAGCTAGCATGTAAAACACCAGTGAGCTCAATTAAATCACAGCATCAGGACTCTTATCTTAAATCACTCCATAACCCCAAAGAGTATTTTCTGAAAAGAGCAAAGTGTGATGACACAAGACGAAAAAGAACAATGCAAAGATCCCTTCTGCTTTTTCCAAACTTTAATCACTTTCCAAGCTGGAAAATTGTCGCAGAACAACCTGAGCAAGACAAACTATAGCTGAAGAGCACAACAGCAGAGTAATTGGCTGGCAACTGAAGGATAACAGAAGCACTCCACAGTTCCTATTCCAGGAAGATGAACAATACATCTTTCTTCTAGTTCTCATAAGTCATTACCCAAGAACAAGGCTTGCAAATGACACACACAGTTTGAGAAGATTCATCAGATGCTTGAGATGTTGCAGAGTCTCCCTCCCTGAAGATCTTCAAAAAGTCCTACAATTGCAGGCTCCAGCAGCTAAAATTTTGTTTCACTGGTGTTATTACTAGAAAGACATGAGACCTTCAGCTAACAGTTCAGGAGGTAGACTCTTTTCCTTAGGAAATATAAACCTTTTCCAAAATAAATTCTTAGTGTAGCGTCATAAAATGTTACATGTGTACTACACTGCAGTATCCACTATCACAGACCCTTCTGAAACACTACCAGTTCACATTATAAGCAGCTCCCTACCTACATGCAACCACACACCCAAAAAGTCTTCTGAGAGAAAGGTCAGGAACCACACCTTGTGTGCACATGCATCTTTCTCTAAGAAGTTCTCCTTCCTCCTTGGAGTCAAAATGCTGTAAAAGGAACAATCTCTTCATTTAGCAAAGTTGTATGTTTGGCAGCTCTGAGAAAAGAGCTCTGAATTAAAAAAGTAAAATCAGTGAATGTAGAGCCATGCTATCAAACACAACAATTACTAGCATCTTGAAAAGAGCCTGAATAGCTACGTGACAGTTAATTATTCTTCAATTCAGCAGCAGGAGAGGCACCTCTTTTCTCTCCAAGACATTATTTCAGGCAGTTAGTACACTGCAGTTAAAGCCTGGCCTTAAACAGCAGCCTCATTAGCACAAGTTTAAAGGACTTCACACACACACACAGAGACCCAAAGCACCACTATAAGAACGAAAGCAACACCTCAAAGCCTTCTAAGCAAGCCAATAACTTTGGAGGCTAAATCACTATTAATAATTAAGACTTTAGAAGCCACACACTAAAGAACTGAGTGTATTATGGTTTTTGTGATACCAACAGGGCATGGGCCAAATGCACCAGTATAGCTGCGTTCAGCATTCTTTCAGTGTTTGAAAGTGCTAGCTTTATATACACTGGATGAAATTTACAATCCATCATTTTTAACACTTCCCTCTCTGACTTGTGATCCATTGTTGGCAACAAAATTAATGCAGCAGAGTTGAATCCAGTGCCAGGCCACCACAGCTTCAGCAGTGCAATAACTTGACAGTAGTGCTGCCCAACAACCTAGACATTTACTGCCAATAGCATAAGAACTGGCCTCAGGAACATGGACCTCGTCCAGTACGGTGCCTCTCCATTTTTTGTAAACGCAGCTTTGATCTTTGGGAATTCAAGCACAAGAAACTCTGGCGAGCTACATGGCAAGAAAACAGACGCTACTTCAAGACTGCAGATGCAATCTTCTAGTAAGCCTAGGTAAATGACCATTTTGAGAAAGAAGCACAAAACCCTGCAGAAGCACAAACAAACAATTCAAGTAGAAATAACATTTTTGCTTTGCAGTGCCTTTCTTCCCTGTGCCAGACGCAGACGCACGTCACTCACCCTGCAGAGCCCTGCCCTCTGCTGAGTACCAGGCTGGGTACTTCAGGCCTAAAGCCGTTGTTTGTCTGCAGTATTGTCTGCGGTCTGGCCAACACACCTCAACCCCAGCTAGGGGGAGGGAGAATTCAAACTATTTTGTAAGTGCCCTGCTTCAGATCCCCTTTCTGCAGTTTGCATACTAAGATAACAGTAAGTCCTCACACTCTGCAAGAAAAGATTTTTTTTAAAAATGGAATCACTGCTTCCCATGCAAAATTATAACATTTTTGAAGTTTTACTAGGTTGAGAAATGACTGAATGTGACAGCAGGACATACAGACCTATTCATTAATTCAGAAGATAATCTGAGAATCTGATTCTGATGAGAACCTTCCACCAATTTCTTCAAGGTAGATTCAGGTACTACAGATACACCTGTTCTTGGAAGTTTTCTCATTCTTTGAAATGGATACTGTATGGTCACTTTTTTTCAAGCAAGAATTAGACCACTAATTATCTACGTGAAAATGAAGTTCAGTAAACAAAGCCAGAGAGCAATAACTGGCGATAAGTAATTGCAATGCATTACCAAGAGAAAAAAACATAAGTGCTCTAAGCCTGAAAACAGGAGATTAATTTGTTACTTCAAAGAATTATCACAGGGAGAAAGTTGGCTGAGCCTTTTTAGTGGCTTTGCACAAACCTAACCTTACATCTTCTTGCCAAAAAGGATTTTAAAATTAAAATTCTTCACATCTAGCATCCCTTATGACAAATTCTGCACTACCCGTAAGTCACACCCAGAAAGGATGGGATTACAGCAAATCATTTGCAGCTCATGGAAGATCAGGCTATTCAGTTACAGTTACTCCAAGCAATACTATAAAGTCTTCAAGGTGACTAAGTCTCATTTTTGCTCACAATTTTTTAATACTCATTTTCAACTCCCATTCCAAAAAGGCCTTTAGAAATGTCTTTAAGGACTAGAGGAAAGGAGCCTAGATTTTAAGTGCTCATAAACTGAACTGTCCAAGTCCTTTAATAAGTGGGCTTCAGCAGACACCACAAGATGTCTTACCCACTGTGATATTAACACTACAAAATCCAGTGCTCACCTAGACGTGGAGTTAACTACTGCAGGCAGTAAAGGGTTTTGGTTTTTTTCCGACTCTTAGAAAGAAAGTACTTGACTTTTAACAGAGCAAGAACTGAATCCACGATCATGGTACGTGCACTTTATATTTTGTTATGCTACATTTGTGATCAAATCTACCGATTGTAACCTCCTCCAACACTCTACTTGGCATTAATAATCTCTCTACATATCTATTTGTTAGGAACAGTAGAGCTTTAAAAGAAAAAAAAAAATAAAATAGACATTCCCACATTTCCCCAATATCTAAATTTCGTTTATCTAGAGAGGCAAAAAAATAAGAAAGGAAGAAAAGCAAAGCAAAGCTTATTTATTTTCTTCCTCTAATAATCAGATTTCAGGTACTTAAATGTTTGTCAGTGACAGCTCGCAATGTATGCAGGTAAAGGGGTAGTGCCCCAGCTGCACAAAGGCAGATCCAAGGAGAAAGGCTTTCCAAGGAAAGAAGAGGAGAGAGAAGACAGCTTCCACCCTAAGCACCACCCCACAGTCCTGTGTTCTACTTTACCACAGAAGCCAGGACTAGAAACATTGGCTTAGAAACATTGGCTCAGGAGCAATCGTTGCTTTTGGGAAGTGTATTTCTTTCAGATGACATTAAGATGTCACACCGGAAGACACCAGGGCATATCATGTCCAAGTGCCCTTTAAAACAGAGCTACTCTGCAGCACCAGTGCCTGAGCAGCTTGAGCCTGCTCCAGCCCATGGTAGCTCTCACCCAAGCAGGTCACAGAGAGCACAGCATGAGGTAAATAGCAGAAAGGGCCTCACTGCTGATTGACATCAGCCTCAACACTTCATTTACTCAGCAGTGAGTTGTTTCCAACACAAATTAACAGCTCTTTCTGCAGAAAGCCCCAATTAATCTTGGAGGCATGTAGGACACCAAGATAGTCATTTCCCCCATTTTATTCCCTCTCCTCTTAAAAAGCAAAGTATAAAACATTATCCAGCCCTGCACTAATTTACAACAGCTGAAAACAAAGGTATTTGGAAAACAGCTTTAGTACATACAATTTGGGAGGAGTATCTGTTATAAAATTGAAAAGCAAGATCCCATTGCATTTTTTCATGTAATGACCCAAGAGTGCCTAGCAGAGTGGAAGTCTATGCTTTGCCTATGGTGATTTCACTACGTCTTTTAATACCTGCAAGTAGAAAAGTCTTCCCAAAAGGTTTGTAGGCAAAACATTTTGTTTTCATCTTGTAAAAGAATATTGTGTTACATTTGTGTTATGCTACATACGAAGCACTTTTGGAGCATGCTCTGTAAATTAAATAACATTAGAGCAAAAAGACAACCAAATAAGTTGAGTCAAAAGAAAGGGAGAAATTAGAGTACAGCAAGTGCACTATCACTCAATCAAAAGAAATTAAAGCTTCCTTGACTGGCTGTTTTTCACAGAGTAATATTCAATAATCCTTACTCAGCCTGAAATATTCAAGTCAGATAGGAAAGCTCTCACTGTAATCACTGTTGTCAGGGTGTTCTGTAGAAATGAATTTCCCCTCCCCAGGGAGGGAATTAGTGATTGTTTCTGTAAAATCTTACTAGATGCGATATTTGTCACAAGAATTTTTAAGTATAAAAGCACAAAAGGCAGTTATTGCAACACAGGTCTCAGAAGGACTGTTAACCAGCACCTGGATTTCCAATAACCAGCCTCAGAAGACAGTTGTCTTAAAACTACAAACACGCCTTCCTCAAGTGAAGAATGTGGATCTGTATGATGCACTGCAACTATATCATAATTACAGCAGCCTCCTTCCTCAGTGTACTTTCACACTACTTCAGTACCCAAGTGAGCAGGTCAGGTTGGATGCTCTGCGGTGGAGAAGGGTAGAGAACAGTGAAGAACAAAAGTTTCAAAATAGGTGAAGAGGCCTCCACATGGATACATGCTACAGAAGGTTTTGCATACAGGGGAAAAGAAAGAAAATCAAAAGTTTTACTTTGAATGACAGCTGCTGGATCCTGCTGACTCTGTACAGCATCCCGTTTATTAGTATGCAGTCACTCTACCAACTAACTTCAGCTATTCTACCGCATCATTTCTGTTAAACAAACCGCAGTGGAAAGCCTAGCTACTCTGTAGCTAATCTTGAGTGACAGCCAGCACCTGACATGTGGATTAGAGCAGCAATCCAGGTAACTCTTGGCCACACTGGCACTCACAAAAGCTCCCTGAACACAAACTGGCAGACATTTTGTTAATTAAACACAAGAATAACTTGGCAAATAAGAAGCCTAGCAAAAAAGTAAATACTTCATGCAGTATTTCAGAAAAGGCAGTGTAAGAACACACTGAAATGCTGATAACCCAGGCATAACATCAGGCACGTACTGCTTGGTCTGCAGCCTGATTCTACTGCCAATACCTCACTCAGCAGCTGGTTGTTGCTGTCCTTTTCTGGTTTACAGATGGCAGCTGCCATCTGCTTTTTCTTCACCCACTCCTCTCTTACTTTGCAGTTCAGACTGCAACTAAACACAGTAGGAAAAAGTACAAGGGCTGCTCTGAAAGCAGTGCCTCCTATTTTATTTTGTTGGCTCATGATGTCAGAGGCAGATGTTGGTGATACAGCAGTAGAGTTTGAGCCTTCCTATCAAAATTCCATGACATGTCGTTGCTGTGCAACAGATGGCAGCAGAGGAGCAATCTGACAGAATGGCGTCTGACATGGAAAGGTGTATGAGCCAAAGCTGTGTCACTGAATTCCTCAATGTGGAAACAGTGGCACCCACTGACATTCATTGATGCTTGCTGAAAGTTTACGAGACCAAACAGTGGATGTGAGTACAGCGAGGCTATGGGCAGCGTGTTCTTTGGTGGGAGAACACCAGAGCGCAGCGGTGATCTCTGGTGCAGATTTTTACAAGTGTGGCATGCAAGCTCTTGTTCATTGCTGGTGAAAATGCATAGCCAGTGGTGACGACTGCTGGAAAAAAAGTGTTTTGTAGCTGAGAATTTGCTTTATCAAACAGTGTTATCATAGTCTTTGTATCTGCAGTAGTTTCCATGGAAATAAACTCACAAACAGAGGATGACTGGTGAGAGATATGGAGGTTGGGAGCTGCCTTGAGCAGAGTCACCACAAAATGGTAGAGTTCTCAATTTTTAAGTCAGGAGGGGGGGCAACAAATCTGCTACCTTGAACTTCCAGAGGGCAGGCTTCAAACTACTCAGGACACTCATAGGGAGGGTCCCATGGGATTCAGTCCTGAAGGGTAAAGGGGTCCAGGAAGGCTCCTCAAGAAGGAAGTCTTAGAGGCACTGGAGCAGGCAGTCCCCCCGTACCCTAAAATAAGCTGGGGAGAAGACAACCAGTGTGGATGAACCAGAGTGGATGAACTTTTCCTGAGACTTCAGGAGAAAAAGAGAATCTAGCTCATGTGGAAGAAGAGATAGGCAACTCGAGGAGAGTACAAAGAAGTTGTTTGGATATGCAGGAATAAGAAAGGTAAAAGCCCAGCTTGAACTCAAGTCGGCCTTTGAGTAAAGGAAAATAAAAAAAACCTTTTTCTAAACATATTAACAGAAAAAGGAGGGCTTAAAGAGAATCTCTATTCTTTACTGGATGCAGTGGGAAAGGAACATGACCACTGATGATAAGGAAAAGGCTGAGGTTCTCAATGCTATCTTTACATCTGCCTTTAAAAGTCAGATCAGTTATCCTCAGGTACTGTACTCTTTGACCTGGAAGTCTGGGATGGGGAACAGAATAAACCCCTCACAGTTCAAGTGGAGATAGTTAGAGACCTACTACTCCACCTGGACTGTCACAAGTCCAGGGGGCCAGATAGGATCCAACTGAGGGTGCTGATTGCCAAGCTGCATTCCACCATTCATACAGCCCCGGAGGACTGGAGGCTTGCCAAGGTGACTCCCATCTACAAGAAGGGTCATAAGGAGGACCTGGGGAACTACAGAGTCATCAGCCTGACCTCAGTGCCAAAAAAGGTTATGGAGCAGATCATCTTAAGTGACACCACACAGCACATGTAGGAAAACCAGGGGATAAGGCCCAGCCAGCACAGGTTCATGAAGGGCAGATCCTGCTTGACTAACCTGATCTCCTTCTACAACCAAGTGACCTGCCTGCTGGATGAGGGAAGGGCTGTTGACATAGTCTACCTAGATGTGTGCAAAACCTTTGACACCATCTCCCAAAGTACTCACCCAGAGAAGCTGGAAGCCTGTGGCTTGGGCAGGTAGGCTCTCTGCTGGGTAAAGCACTGGCTGGACGGCCAGGCCCAGAGAACAGTAGTGAATGGAGTAAAAACCAGCTGGTGACCAGTCACAAGTGGTGTTTTCCGGGGGTCTGTACCTGTCCTGTTTAGTATCTGGCCTGGATGAGGGCACTGAGTGCACTCTAGGTAAGTTTGCAGATAACACCAAGTTAGGAGGAAATGTTGATCAGCCTGGATGTAAGGAAGGCCCTACAGAGGGATCAGGATAGGCTGGATAGCTGTGCTGAAGCCAACAGGATGAACTTCAACAGAACTAAGTGTTGGGTCCTGCACTTTGGCCACAACTACTCCTGGCAACACTACAGACTTGGGGCAGAGTGGCTGGAAGACTGTAGAAGAAATAGACCTGGGTGTATTGGTCAATGTTTGGATGAACATAAGCCAGCAATATGCCCAGGTGGTCAAAAACGTCAATGACATCCTGGCTTGTACCAGAAATAGTGCTGCCAGCAGGAAGCGGTCATCCCTCTGCACTCAGCACTGGTAAGGCTCCACCTCAAGCACTGCGTTCAGATTTGGGCCTCACAATACAAGAAAGACATCGAGGCCCTGGAGCATGTTCAGAGAAGGGAAACAAAGCAGGTGAAGGATCTGGAGCACAAGTCTTATGAGGGAGCAGCTTGAGGAAAGTGTGATTATTTAGTCTGCAGAAGAGAAAATTCAGGAGAGACCTTATTACTCCCTGCAGCTACCTGAAGGGAGGGTGTGGTGATGTGGGGGTTGGCCTCTTTTCCCATGTAACTAGCAATGGGACTAGAGGGAATGGCCTCAAGCTGTGCCAGGGAGATTCAGGTTTGATGTTTAGAAGAATTTCTCCCAAAGACTGCTCAGGTGCTGGAATGGGCTGCCCAGGGAGATGGTGGAGTCACCATTTGTGGAGGTGTTCAAGAAACTACAAGATGTTATACTGAGGGACATGATTTAGTGGGAAATATCAGTAGTAGGTAGACAGTTGGACTGGATGATCTTGGAGGTCTTTTCCAATCTTGGTGATTCTATGAAATAGGAGCTTTAATTTCACAGTAACGAACATAGACAGCTGCAGAAGCACTTTTTACAAACTACTCTTTCTTATTCCTCTGCCGCAGGGAATGATGAGATCAACTGGCATTGTTTGTTTTTTGTTGTTGATTCTTTTTTTTTTTTTCCTAGCAAAAAGGAAAGCACGTTAAACATTAAAGTATTGTCATCTACAGTTTGTGTGGACTGCCAGTTTAGGATACAGTGTGCATTCTCACTCAACAGTTCCCAATGAAACAGCAGTTACAGCACAGGAGCAATAGCAGGCAAGAAGGTTAAGCAGTTTGTTTCCCATCATGCTGTCACTGCTGCACTCAGAAGTTAAACAAGCGCTAATTCCACTGACATCATACCTGTGCACCCTCAAAAACAGCTCAGACATGTTTGAACTCATTCACGGTGAATTCTCAGTTTGGCATATGATCCAAAGTTTAGTATTGTAATATTCATTAGTGCATTAGTCAGCATGCAGGCAATGAGGAAATTGACTTTGAAAAAGGGAAAGAAAAAAAAAAAACGAACCACTAAAATTGGCTGCATAAAAGAATGATTTCTCATGTCAAGGGTGGGTAACTGGATAAACCTGCATTTCCAAACAGCTTTCTGAAAAGCTTTCTGAAGCAGAACTGAGAAACAGGATAGCTTTGTACACTAAGACAGAACAGTGTGAATCAAGTTTAGTCAGTCATTACTTAATACAACTTGCTTGTGCAGGAGTTTAAAGCAAAGCTAAAAATTATTTGGAACTCAAAGGAAAACTTGGCATTCCAGCAAACTTAACAGTACATTTTAGGATGTTATGAGATTTTTAATTGGTTGAAAACAGGACTCTTCACTGGACTTCTTACAAATCAGATGGTCTCAGCTCTAGACATCGGCACACAATCATACTCCCCTTAATTAAATCATACTTCCAAAAATAACATCTCTGAATTGTGTTACTCTGCTTCCTCATTCCTTTTCCTCATCTTCTCTCAGCACAAAGGCAATACAAATTATCCTTTACACATTCTGTATCATCTGCTATCTTCAGATACTTCAGAAAAATCCTTGTTCCTGACAAGCAGAGAAAGAGCACATCTCTAGTGCCACATAAGATGCAATAGGAGGTGGCTGTGACACAGGACTGCAGAAAGGCTCTCACAGAGACAAAACTTCACTGGCTGGAGTATTTTTCCCAGCTGCAATGGAAAATGCAGGGGCCTCAGTCTTGCTCTACAGCTTTCCAATGCTAAACAGAAGTCAGCAGCCAATCACAACCTAGTACAGTAGACTGCAGGAAGACAGTTCTTCCTGCATCTGCTCTGGGTGTAAGAGGATGATCCAGAAGAAAACAGATTGTAAAAGTCAGCCTCCATGTGATGGAGTACACCAACCGGTACGGTATATACGGTACGGTAGGAGATTGAAGCTATAGCAGTACCAAACAAGAAAAATAAAGACTGGTTGCCAGTCACCTGACCTTCAGATCTCAAATTAACTCCACAAGTGCATCAATGAGTTCCTTCATTGGACTTCGAGTACCTTGAGTATTTCTCCTGAGTTCTTGAGGTTTCCAAGTAACTCAGCTCCTCAGCAAATACACTCTTCAGTTCCTTTTCTAAGTTGATCTTAAATTTAGCCTCCAAAAGACATTCCTGGAAATGATTTACTGAGACTGAGGAAAAACTGTAAATCTACGGCTTCTAATGAGATACTCTTGCTTTCCCTGCAGCCAGCTTTGCAGACAGTAGTACCAGAAAAGGAGAGCATCAGCTGAAGTGAAGGATACACCAGCTGCAGGATTTCTATAACCTGCAGTCTCTGCTACTTTCCACAGTGTGCTTCCCACCAGTCTCAGACACTCGTGCTGGATTTGCTCAGAACTCTGGACTCCATACCCATTTTCTCCCTGTTGACATCTGCACAGATATGCTCTACGGATTAGAAGACTACAGTTATGAACTCAAAACTACAAAAGCATGGCTAATCTCTAAGAAAAAGAGTGTTGTTTCTACAAAGCTAAAGAGCAAACCTAGGACGGTCAGCAGAAACTCACAAGTACTTCGAGGCACAATTATTCAACTTCCTGCTTTTGGAGACACAGCTATGAGGCTGACATGCATTATCATACAAGGAGGCTTCAACAGCTTTGGAGTAATTAGAAGATACTCTACTTCCCCCCTCCAGGTATAGGGATATGAACCCTTCCTTCCTGGAGAAACTTGCACCCAGGTGGAGTTACAGTGACCTGCATGTTGTTTATTCTATCCATTAGCTGTGAGTTAATAATTTAAAGCAGAAATAGAAGCTAGCATTCAAGTGCTTCTCTGAAACGGCTAGCAAAAAATAATTTAAACAATCTGCATGCTATCCCTAGTAATTTCTATACTGAGTTCAACTAAGCAGTCATATCTACACATACAGATAAAGATGGGGTCTGGGACAGTGTGGATATTCAATGGCTGTCACACTCAAACCTACAAACCAGTGAGACAGGATGTTTCTGCGAAGTTTAGTAAACCTCATTCCTCTCCTCTGAACAAGACAAACACTCAGCCTTAAGAAATAAAACATGAAAATTCAAACTTAAGTTTTAGAATACTCCCTAATTTCACTTCTGATGTTTAATAAGCAAAGGAATGCAGATGAAACATAGCCCATAGCCCCCCTCCCCCCCCACCATCATTATACACACTGGACCCAAAGACATTAACATCCATCCCATGCTTCACTGCAACACAGGTAAAGTGTATATGAGTTCCAAGTGGTGTTTAGATGCAAAAACAGTGCCTAACGAAATGCATCTTCACACTACATGAACGCAGTTCATTAAAATACATCATTTTGCATCAGTCATCATAGCACTTGTTCTCTTGACACACTAACATTGTGGTCTGAGGTTGGATAGACTGCGCCAAATTTCCCAGCATAACTTTAAAATGCAATTTGCTTCCAAAGAGACTTCTGATAATAGTACAACTCTCTTTTGAGATGCTTTCACACAGAACTCTTAATTCTCAACTACCAGAAAAACAAGTTCTCCAATTGTAAAGCGCAGACCAAACTTAAAGAAGCAGGGAAAAAAAGCACAAAAAGTACTCTGTGGTTAGCTGAGTAAGCAAAGAACGTACACACGTGAGTTTGTGCAAGAAAAACGCTCTACTCCCACTGATTCTGCTGAGCCCAGCAACGAGTGGAGTTCTATCATCACTTGCTCATGATTAACAGCATCAATATAGAAGAGTGCTCACGGAGCTCTCTACAGCTCAATATGGCAAGCAAGGTTTTTCTCTTAAAAATACAGCCAGATTTCTATCTACCTGGATACAATGGCAAGTCTGAAGGAGAAAACAGATGCAGCAGTTTCTAAGCAACCTTGTAGAGCAGCAAGAGCACTAACACTCCTGACAACACTGCAGTCACTGAAACTCCAGGGGATCAAACTGCAACGTTTCTAAATAAGATGTGTGCTTAGCTATTATCCTACTTTTGCACTGCAAAATACAAACACAAGGGTACCCAGGCAATTGTAATGCCACCTCATGCTAATGGCATAATATTGTAGTAACCTCATGAAAAAAAAAATATTTCCATATTTGCAAGGAAAAAAAAAAGAATGCTACAAAACCTCAGAGAACTTGGGGATCATTTGGCAGCTCTATCACTTTCAGTGTTTCTCACTCTCACATAAGAAATTACCACTGAACTACATTCCTTTTATATGCATCTTTCCACAATTGGGATTTAAATTCCCAACTCAGCAGTTTTAAAGAAACAGTGACTTAGGAAAAAACTTAACTGTTTGCTATCAGCCTCCCATGAGTGCTGTCTTTCATTATATAAAACTTTTCTGAGAGTTGTCTAAGATCAACTGAACTCAGATCTTCCAGCAACCTCAACAAGCAATCTCTCCTGCAAGTACAGTAATCAAATACTGGACCATGTTAGCTTGCAGACAGCTCTGATGAATACTATGTCACCATTTACGCATTGGTTGAAATAAGCTAATTTACTTATAACAGACATTTTGCAGAATTCAATCTTTTAACTAATTTGGATTATCCTCAGTTTGGATGCACAGTGAAGCTGGATTCTTTTTATCAGATATCTTATTAAACTTTAAAGACTACCAACACTGTACATTTTTTCGGACTTCTGCAATCCACATACTCAGGAAGTTGAATATGCTCCCCAAACATGTGAATAGACTACAGTCAGCTTCTCCTACAGAAGCTACTGATAAAATATATTACAGTTGTCCAGAATCAGCAGTGGAAACCCCTTCCTAAGGAGCTGAGCTAGAAGTAAGATGATTCTTATCCAGCATAGATAACCTCAGTAATCCCAGCACAACCTCTGATAAACAGACTATGTTACAACACACACCAGGTCCTCAGACCTGGGACTTTCACTCTGAAAGCCAGAGAATGAACAAATCAGATTTGCTTTACTACAGACATATTCCCTACTGCCCTCAGACTTCTAGCACAGTCTCATTGTTTTATTGCAGATAAACTAACTTCACATTAGGATCTGTTTTCCCTTATTACAAAGGAATTGTTTCTTGATCCCTATCTATTACTAGAGACAATTAAACCTTATGAGGATAGAGCCTTGCAATAGCTTCCCAAAAAAAAAAAAAAAAAAACAACCTGCAACCTCAACAGCTGAAAATTAGGCTACAAAACTCAGTTTTTAAAAAGTATCCATGAAAATAACAGATACTTTTGGACCCTCATCTTCTGGCACTGGCTTGCAAAAAGAAGGAAATGCACAGAAACATGAACAAAACTCACTGGAAAGTGCAGGCTCACAGAGCATGTCATCCTGGTTTCTCAGCCCTGCCCCTCCATGCAATACATGCTGTAATGTGAACTGGTACCTTTCCTTCCTCCACCACTCCTTCCCCTGACTGCCTCAGACACAGATGGGCAGGATAAGGCCACCAATTGCCATGAAAACCTCCAACACCTGATTCCCGTGAACCAGCTCCCCAGCTTTTAACAGCTGCTGACTGTTCTGCCCTGAATGAACTTGAGGCTGCCCTACTGAGTAGTGTCAAGGGGCTGCACCTGGAGAGCCTCTATCCCAGACAGCTTTGCTGCTTTAAAGTGTGGTGGAGAGCAGAGACCAAGCTGCCATTCTGGATCAAGTCTGAGGCACAGACTCCACAGCATGGGATAAGATTGCTCTTCCATGCCCCATGCAGTACCCATTCTGTAGGTTTACCATTTCAGTTTTCAGGACTTTCACTTTAACGCCTTTGAGGATACCAAAATTCTTCCTTCTCTTTCAGATCTTTTAAAGTTTGTGTTTGAATGTAAACACAGGAACAAATTGGCAACTTTTAAGCTGTTAATCTCAGTTTAAGAAGGAACTGATGTTTTCCCTAATACAGGCAGAACATGAAGACTAAGCAATAAACTAAGAACTCTCCCTCATCTCCCTGGATGAGCAGAGCTTATAGCTCAAACAGCAGCATGCAAAAACATTATAATCCAGGCAACAGCATCAGAACCCGCTGGTAATCACAGCCATCGCTGCCATGCACCAAAGGACTGGAAAAAGACCTCCTCTTGTTTGTTTTCAAGATGACAAAAGAATCAGTGTTACTGTTCAGAGACTAAAGCATGTTTGTCTGACTTTGTATTAGCAGCAATAGTCACTTGGCAAATTAGAAACACATTCCCTTCATCAGTTTTAAATCAGCAGGTAGGTGAAGAGTTTGACTGTTAGGTTAGTTGAGATCTCCTCTTGATTTGCTGTGAGGACAGTAAGATAGCTGTTTCAGTTATTAATAATGAAAATGCGTAACCTAGAAATGTGAGTATCACTTTTCTATGCTCTTCAAATGGTAGTTTCAGAAACAATCAATCTGAGAGGGTTTCATCTCCCCCTCCCCACCCAAGGAGGGAGTGGAGGCAGAACTTAACAATTCTGAGGCCACGGTGCTCACACAGCATGGATGGCTTAAAATTAATCTACCTGGCTGCATCTTTGTGATTTACGTTGCAGAACAAAACACCCACCATCTTCAGCCCCAGAAACTATTTGCTTTACAGAACAAGCTTTAAGGGACTAATGATGCTGATATAAATATGTAGCCTAAATAAAATATGCAGAATAACATGACTGTGTGTGCTAAGTCTCAAAAAAGAAACAAACAGACAAACAAAAAGCACACTGCTTTACACAGAGACTTAGGACAGCTGCAAAAGTGAGGCTTTTGCAGAAAGATAGAAAAAAAAATGTATGCTGAGAGATCTATGTAAGTAAATGACACCAAGTGAAAAATGTGCTCTAAATGCCAATACTGCACATCTCTAACAACTGACGATGAAAGTGAAGATGTCTAAATGGTCCCTTTGGAGACAGAAACATATTACCTTACTGTGGACGATTTCTAGGTCTGCTTAACATAACAAAAGCAGACATGCCTGCAAGATTTGTTTTAGGCAGATGCTAATCCCAGTAGGAAATTGAGCCTCAATTCAAGCTTTGACTTCAACCAACAAACAGTACCCAGGATTTATTGCCTGGAAGTCTGGACAGCCACCAGTCTGTGTGAGTACTGCACAGCTTGGTTACTTGTGCCAATTCTCACCACTCCGGGCTTACAAATAAGACATGACTTTTCCCTCTGTTAAAATTTTATAACAAAAACAACCCTTAAAAGAATCAGGCTGAGACATGACATTTGGGTTCCTTAAAGTACTATTTGTAGCTCTCTGGTCGTTTATGCACTTGAGCTCACTAGTTTATGTTCCAAGCATCTAACTGAAACTAACTTGGTTGAACAACTATTCTGGCAAAAGGAGAAAGGAAATCAGTAAAAAAAAAAAAAAAAAACAACAACAACAACAACAACAAAAAACACACACCACCAAAACAAAAAACTAAAGAAAATTCAAATATATCCCAACAAATAAAGAAAATAATAATTATAGAACAAGGGACAACCTCATATGAATGTCTATGAGACAAGACTCTGAGATACAAGCACTATCTGAAAACCTCCAAGACTTCCAAGGAACAGATTTAGCAGAATAACACTTATGCCTCCCCACCCTCTCTTCCCCACTTGTGACCAACATTTCAGCCCCAGTCTGATCCAGTAGAGTATTATTAATATTGACTGAATAGATGCAGACTACCCTGAAACTCACATTCAGGTTTATAGAAAAAAACAAACAAACAAACAAAAAAACTAAAGAAAATGTTCTTACATTTCTAGCTACCAGTTAGTTAACTGGTTCATAGAGGCAAGCAGCAACTGTAATCAGAATCCAGAAACCAATTACTGCCTCCTTCCATCCTCCTAAGACATGCACTTGGCTGTTAGGAGAGGATAGGAGTAAAGGGAAGAGGAGAGGAAGGTGAAACCTGGATGAGAAAGCAGTGAATGCAAGAAAGAAAGTATCAGAAGCACATGGCTACAAAGATTGCTGCAGGCTTTTCCTATCTCCAGACTAAACAAATAATGCCTGACAAACACTTTCATTTCATTGCTTGTTTACACTGGAAGAACAAGCTCTGTGTCCACCTAACTCAGATCACAGTACAGCCAACCCAGGACAAGACATGACTGATACTGAAACCAATTTACAGAAAGTCTTGCAATTATTAACCAGTTTACAATCCCCATAAATATGTTTCCCAGATTAAAAAAACAACTTTTGTATAAACTGTAAGTCAGCCTTAGTATTGCAAGATGGCCTGAACCACCCAAAATGTGGAATATCTTAAAACTTGGGATGTTCTTCAAGTGTCTTTAACTGAGGAAGGAGATGCTTTATTACTTTGGAGTATCAGAGCATCACGGGCCTTCAAACTGCAGTAAAAAGAGAGCCTAGCATGACTACAGGAGCTGCAGGTGAAGACAGCCCACCTCCACAAACACACCACTGATTGAGCCTGTGCTCAGAAAAGAACAGACTGAGCAGCTGCCAAAGCGTGCTGAGCACACAGCAACGAAGGCAGGCTGAGAACTAAGATGAAGCAAACAGTGCAGAGCAGCAACCAAACAATGGGCCCTGAAACCTGAGGGCAGCCTCACGCAGATCCATCAGTCCCACTCTCCCAGCAACCTCCCCCAGTGCCAGGCAGGCAGTGAGTGCACCACCTGTAGTCTACATGTTTGGGGACTCCAGCTCTAACCCCAGTGCTTGCACATACAGAAGGGCAAAGAACTACTGCAGTTCTGGAGACAGTAAGAGCCATTTCATTAATTACTACCAGAAAAATCAAAGGAGTGTACTCATAGTATATGAGAAGGCTTTGTACAGCCTCCTGAACTTTCACCAAGAGTATTCAAGTTACACTGCCAAATTTTAATCTCAGTAAAATCTCTCATGCACGTGTTGGGAGCACAGGGAGCAAACTATTTGACTACTAACATTTCACAGCAATAAAAGGAGAAGAAGATCAGAAATGGAATCTCACTTTTAATGAGAAAGGCAAAGGATGAGCATATCTGTGTGACAGCTGAAAGCAGAAAATAGTGGCCAAGCCATCAAGAACTTTTACCCTGGGAAACTGAACAAAACCAGGAAAAATATCGATTATGGCTGCTGACTCCAGAAGTCACCCAGGGGGTGATAAAGGAAAACTATATCCTTCTTAAAACATTAAAAAGCTCATCATCATACTAGAGCTTGCATCTCCATTTCACATGGGCAATTTCAAATGCACAGAACTGTGCACACAAGACCCCAGCACTGGAGGCACATTAACAAGGACCAGCAATACAATATTACTTCGATGCTTGAATCTGTCCAACCCTTCACTATTATGAGGAAAAAGCACAAGGTGCAAAACCAGGTAAATTCAAAACTCAGGAATTTCGTCAAAGCTACCAAGCTACTTTTTCCCTTCATAGTAAAAAAAAAAAAAAAAAAAAAAAAAAGCAGCACCTTGTTAGCTGTAATAAATATACATGCTATAAATTTGCTATTTAAATGCTTGCTTGCAGGGCTCTTCTGTTACATGGTAGAATGGCAGTGTCTGAAATTTGAAACACTGTCTTGAGGCTACAAAACTGGTAGATGTTAGGTAAACAAAAATCTAGTGCAATTTTTTTCCTACTTGAATAAAATAAAAAAAAGTGGGATCGTGTAAATGTAATCATATGACCACAGAGGGGAAAAAAAAAAAAAAGAAAAAAAAAAAAAAAAGAAGAAGAAGAAAAGACAGTACTAAAGATTCAGATCTAAGAGTCCAGGCACAACTGTAAATTGCAGCATCTCTGCCAGACCAACAGAATTCAAACACTAGGATCCAGGTGGAAAACATTAATGACATGACATAAAATAAGCAGCAGCCACACAGGTTTGGCAGATCTCTGATCACAGAGTCGTAGAATGGTTTGGGATGGAAGGGACCTTTAAGATCATCTAGTTCCAACCTCCCTGCTATAGGGACACCTCCCTCTAGACCAGGTTGCTCAAAGTCCCATCCAGCCTGGCCTTGAATGCCTCCAAGGTGGGAGCACTGATACAAATCAATGATCATCAGCATCCCTCCACTATTGCCACACAGCCACGAATAATTTTTCTTTCGCAGTTACTATTTGTGAGAGGGCCCTGTCCTTAGTCAGGCTTATCTAAGTCTAACTAAACATGTATATATTTATTTATTTCATAGAATTATAGAATGGCCTGGGTTGAAAAGGACCACAGTGATCATCTAGTTTAAACCCCCTTGCTATGTGCAGGCTCACCAACCACCAGACCAGGCTGCCCAGAGCCACGTCAAGCCACGTCAATGCCTCCAGGGATGGGGCATCCACAACCTCCTTGGGAGGTTTTACTCTTTATATGTTTATACTCTTCCAGAAGACACACTTCCCCTTATGCACACGCACAGAAGTAAAGATAATTTTATATTGCCTTCAGCAAAGCTGTCTCTTATCTCAGGCTGGTGTTCCCCAAGCCTCCAGCCACCACTTTTCACAGGTACTTCTGCAGACTGAGCGCAGAAATCCTTGCAAAGCAAACAAGCAAATTCACCATTCTGAAGCAGGACCTTCATCTCTGCCTGAAAACGGGGTTAAGAACCAAAAAGTAGATTCCCTTTCCCATCCCAAGCAGACGATTGCATAACAGCCCGGGTGCTTTTAAAGGCGCCCATTTATCCATCAGGCACAGCGCACTGCTGCCACTACGCCGCCGAGCCGCACCTGTCCGTGGCGGAGCCCCGCAGCGCACACAGCGCCGGTGACGCCGCGGAGCCGCGCATACCTCTTGGTCTTTTGGAACTGCCGTTCTTTTGCTGCTCATCCTCTTCGGTGATGGTGAACAAACCCAGAGGGCTGGGCCTGGCACTTGTCTTCTTCAGCCTCTCTTGACGGAGGACAGTAGTCGCGCCGGGCATGCTGTTGTCGTCTCCTTCTTATTTAAAAAAATAAAAAATAAAATAAAAACAGGGCGAGCACCGGCAGCCGCTGCACAGCAGCTAGCTGCGACGCCGCCTGCTCATTTGAGCGCCGGTAGCAGATCCCCTATGGATAAGCGGGACGCAAACAGCTGACCGACGCAGCATCCACTCGGCGCGGAGAGGCTCTTCGGGAAAAAGCCCCAGTTAAAGGCACACCGGTTCTGCCGCTCTTTTAACTCGCTCCAGCCAGATCGCAGCCCTCCGCTCCGGGTTCCCCTCCGCGGCACCCTCCTCTCCCAGCTCCGGCACGCTGAAATATTCAGCGCGGGAGGACAGAACCCGATCCGCCGCCTCGGGCCGTTGCCCTGACAACACGGCCACCTCCCGCCCAGGGCGGCCCCGTCCTGCTGCGGGCCGCGGGGTCCGCCGAGAACCTGCGCCGTGCCGCTGCTCTGCCTGCTCTTGTTCGGGGAGTTAAGCTTCATTAAAGCGAGGAGGATGAGTCGTCTTCCATATATGTCTACGTTGCCCTCCCTCCCCTTAATTTAATCGCTTTCTTAGGCACCGCGTGCTTTCTGCATGAGCATACGCCCACTGTTGCAGGCAGGTGTGTGGGAACTCCGAAATCAGGCTCTCTGGCTGGAACAGACACGTGGGGCAACTAAACGACTTGTGCAGTTAGCATCTGGTACCACAACACTGATTTTACAGCACCAACCATTAACTTTCACTTTGCAAACCAAGCTAAGACCAACCAAGGTGAACAAAGGCTCCTGAGGCTCCCTTCAGCCGCTGCATTCCGGAGCTCTCTGGCCACGTCCAGCAGAGCCCTCACACACAGGCTGAGCAACCTGCACATTGCTCCTGACCTCTGCACAACATCCCACACTCTTTGCACTTTGTGCCCTCACCCTACAGTCAGAGAATTGCTAAGGATGGAAAAGACACTAAGATCATCCAGTCCAACCATCAGCCCATTCCCACCATGCCTCATAATCATGTAATGCCCCTCAGCGCCACATCCACGTGGTTCTTGAACACGTCCAGGGTCGGTGACTCCACCACCTCCCTGGGCAGCCTGTGCCAGTCCTCACTGCTCTAAGAAAGTTTTCTAACATCCAACCTGAACCTCCCCTGGTGTAACTTGAAGCCTCTCATCCTATCGCTGGTACCTGGGAGAAGAGGCCGACTCAAACCTCTCCACAACACACAACCTCTTTTCAGGTACCCCCACTTCAACCTCTCGCCATTCCAAATGCCACTAAAGAACACAAGTGAGCTACAACATCTCTTCAATGTTACAGTCAGAGCATTTTCCCCCACTTTAGAGTTCATAAAGAAAAATGCGTAGCCCGATGCACCACACACTAGGTGATGAGTCTACAGGTGGCTCACACTTGAGAAATTAAGGTGTGTAGACACGCATGGCCACCTCAGTCACACGGATAGCATCCTGAAAGAGAAGGGCTGGAGCTGACAGTGGTGGCCTGGGATGCTGACCACCCCTCCTCTCTCTGGTGGGGCAGCAAGCACTGAACAAGGCAGTTGTACTGTTTGGGGCACTGGCCCTGAGCGTGGCCTGCAGCCCACAACAGCACCCATTGCCCCCTGGCTACCTCCTGCCACCAGTCCCCCTGCCAGGGAACTATGTGGGTGTGCACAGAAATCAAGCGTGACAGCATCTGTCAGCATCTGCCAGACGCTGTGTACTGTGAGGCGTGAACAAGAGGAGTGAGGAAAATCCTTCTTAACACAGGCTGTTCTTAGCTCAGTGATTCGCCCTCCGGGGTTTATACAGACTGTCATGCAAGAGAAGCAGCTCCATTTCCCACTCCCATCCACAAACATGCCTACCACAAATAACACACAGCAGTGCAGGCACATCCACCAGCATCGGTCAGCAGTTGGTACCAGAAATACTTTCCATGTGTTTCCTTTGTTTCCAACAACACAGAAGTAGCAGAAAGCACCACCTCCCTGCCAGCTTTGCTTAGCATTGCTGCCCTTCCTTTCCCTGCTTTCAGTCACCACAACAGGGCTCCAACCCTTTCAAACATTCTGTTCTGGAGCTATTCTTAAAACAACCCACTGCCTCTTAGGCACACCATACACCAGTACAGTCATGGCTCAGCCCTCACTGTCAGGTCTGGGTTCTCAGGAGATGGAATCAGGCAACTGGGCATCTTGAAGGCATCAAGGACTTTCTTCTTCCTACATCACATTCAAACTCATTATCACCGTAATCACTACACTGCAGCACATCCACTTCCACCTGCTGGATTCGACAGGTGTAATAACATGCACAACGAATTACCTGACAGAGTTTGAATAAAGACTATAAAGATAATTATACTGTGATCTGGGACGTGAATATTTATAACAATGTGCTAATTGATGCTTGTGCTTTAACATCAGACATTCAGCTTGATATCTCACCTAGTAAACATAAAGTCAGTCACCACAACAACTGCTGTGGTCTACTGCAAGCAATCTGATCATTTTCAGTGGGGGAACTTCAGATGTTGTGTCTCATTCATAGGATCACTTTCATAACCACACAAATACTATACGAAACTCACTGCTGGGTCCATAACAAACAGCACGCGATGAGTTCACACTCTATAGCCACCACCTCAAGAAGCAGCACCCTGCCAACCCAATACCTTTAGGTCCATGAGGCTAATCTCCCTGTTTGAGGGAGAGGTCGGATCTCTGTTTTGGTGGGGCAGACTACAGCCTTGTCCAACACTGGCCAGCTTATGAACAGAAAGTGAAGGAGGAACCCAGCGAGGACAGGGCAACGTGCATCTTTTACAGGCAGCAGTAACCTGTGGTAACTAAGACTGTATAGGCTTTCAAGAAAGGAAGAAAAAAAAAGATATCAAGTACACTAACTAGAAGCCACTCTGTATTACTGGGCATGTCAGGCAAATCAATCAAATATAAAATCACATAGCACTACAGAAGGGGGAAAGGATCAATTCAGAGAAAAGTTGTCGATGAAAAGCCCTCCATACAGAAGCACTCATAAGATGTTGCTGAATCACAGTACGCAGGTTTTTCCTCCACTCACTGTACATGCACTCAACAAGCTACATTTTACAGAAATCTCACATCTTTCTCCTGCAGTATTCTCAGGATAAAGGCAGATAAAATAGAGTTTAAGAAAAATACTGCAGCTAAAGAGTAAGCAATTAAGCAGTAGAAGTCTTTACCTTCTGTTTTATGGGAAGTTAGGGGACAGCATCAAATCATAAAAACCTCTCCCTCATCTCTCCTCCCCACCCCCCAAAAAAGGAAAAAAAAAAAAACAACCAGCCTAACTCCTGAAAGAACTCACTGATTCTTTTATTTTTCCCTCTTCTAAAGTACTTTGTAAGAGCTTATAACTATGACCACCATACTACTATTACTTATTTTCACTATTCTAAAATATACTCTGCCGCTATTGAAGCACTAACAAGAAGTTTGGATGGTGAAAACCACAAGCTGAACAGAATGTTCATGTGCCTCAGTGCTTTTAGAGCAATTTCCACACTCCCTTTGTTACCCTACTCCAGCTTTATGCAAAATTGCTAACAGGTGAAGTTCATTTTCTTGTAGGGGACAAAATAATACATAACCTTAAGATGGTTCTGGGTCATAGTATTTGCCAAGCAGAATAAAAACTGTTCCACTTCTGCTCTTGGATATTGGTTCAAGGCCTCTTAAAATAAAAATAAAGCTTCTTCTCAACTCAAATGCACTTGGTATCAAGAATTAGATTAAGTCAACATGTTATTTTAACATGTGCTCCTTTTTGGATTGCAAATGTTTCATTAAGCTATTTGTGATGTGCCTAGTACGGAGGGTCAGGAAAAGATAGGTCCCCATCCTATAAGCTAGCATCAAGAAAGGAGATGGCATTTTGCATTTATATTGCTGTTTTCCCAGCATGGAATAATAAGGTTTCACTGGGAATTGGGTTCCAGTCAGGAAAACAATCAGGGAAATCCAGGTATGGTTAACAGATCCCACACTAGCCTGCAAAAACAGTACCTACCATTCAAAACCTGTATATATGTATAAAAACAGTGTGAGCACAGAATACAGCATGCAACCATATCTTACGTGGACATTTTTTGACATTAATAGTCATCTGTGTCAAAAGCTTTATGAACTCATTAAAAAAAATGTATGGCAGAGCTACATATCAGAACATATGCATAATAACTAACTTCCAAATGCGATCCCTGCCTACATTTCTCCAGGAGATTCATCTCCTTGCATATACTTTCTACTTCATTTAGTAGATTTTAAATCAGGCCCAAACTCAAGCAAATAGAGCCTTTTTTTTTTTTCTACTTGGCATGAGAGAACAGCTATTTACTCAGCATCAAAGAACTGAAAACCTTATTTTCAATGCCATGCGAATCTAGGACAGAGCAAAACAGCCTTAAAAAGACAGATCTTTTTTTCCCTATTATAACAACTTCCTACAAGTTGGAAATCACAGAAATAGCTCCGCTATCATAAGAATTACTTATTCCCATTAAGCCAACCACTCCTCAAACACATCTCATTTTTCTTCTGCCACTGCTGTTGCATTGCTCTTTTCCTTCTACCTCTGATTGTCAAAATAGAGAATAACCTCATCTTTAGAGGTTTTTAAATTTCTCTTCAAAGATTTCTTGTGTAAATATGCAAGATAGTAAAGAACTTGTAGATTTTACAGGAATACATCTTTAAAATATGTATTTTTTTATTGTTTAGTCTATAATGACTGATTTTTTTTTTTTTTTTTTTTTTTTTTTTTTTTTTTTTTTTTTTTTTTACCTTCCAAGAAGGTGGAAAGAAGGCACCTTGTATTAATCAATAGCACAGAATCTAAAATGCCAGAAAATAAGAAGGGAAACCTTCACATCTTTTGAGTAATGAGAATGCCGTCAAGTGCATAGACACCCTTGAATGGCATTAAGTGAGCAACTCTCTTATAAAAGTCACGGCCATAATAATACAGTAGTGCCATGAACAACTTCTTCATTCAGTCATTGCATCTGCGTCATTGCATTGCAGTCGTTGCATCAAGTGCTTTAACTCCAGAAAGAGCAGAACCATTCGGCCCCACACCAACTGGAACTCACTCAGAGCCATGCAAGAGCACACAGGCAGGGATCCCACCGACGGATCCATGAGCTCAAACACATGCACCAGTAAAGCCATCAAACGCAAGACAAACATTGACACGTCCTGTTACACTTTTAATTAAATGGATTTGCATAGCATGACTAGTAATAAAAATTGCACAATGCGTACAGTGATGAATAACAACGCAATTTGAAAAGAGTTGCCTAAGAATGGTCCAACCTATCTGTGACAGCAGGATATGGGATCAGGCCTATAGCAGACACCAGATTGCTTCAGACCCTGCTCAATTAAATACAGAAACGCAGTGAAGAATGGGAATGGATTGGATGGGGAAGTAGGAGACAGAAACTCAGCAGAAAGCAAAAGTCATCAGTGCTAATTATCCTAGGCAGTCTCCTCACTGCTTCTGCTTGTGAAAAGAGCATAGTTTTAGAATTCCTCACCTGCATGCACATCAAAAGGTGGAAGTGCTTGTAAAGCACCCTGAGAATGAAGAGACCTTCCCTAAGTACTAAACTTTGGTAGAAATGTGAAATAGTTCAAAGCAAAGGCAACATGCCAAGACCAAATTAATTTTTTTTCCTTCAGTGTATTACCACAGCACTTGGTGGATGAAATCCTGTGAAGAATTTGATGCTATGCATAATTAACAGCACTCTCTTGGCATCTTCCCAGCACATTCGTTAGATGAACCTGAAAAGCCCAGAGCTGTAGGCTACCTTCTTTGAGGAGAAGAAGACATTAGAGTATCAGACATTGACATGAAAACTATTTGGAGGCATCAGTACTTCATGTTTTCCTCACAAGTTCCTTATACCTGGACTATCAATATGGAGCATAAGTCATTCCATCACTTGCAATCCCTGAGGGCTCCCAAAGTCAAGAGGAGTGGGTGATGCTAACTCCACCCACTTCAATCAGGCAGGCCATCCTCTCATGTTTTCTTAGCAGACAACTACAGCTCACTTTCCTTGAACTCCAACAGAACTCCCAGAATCCACATTTTCAAGTATTTTCTCTAAGTCCACTGAGGTTATAAATATGTCTCATTTTAATGAAAGCAAAGATTGACTTTAATAAAAGCAAATACCACATGACTCCAGAATCAATACTTGGGAGCACGTGCAGAATTAAATCGAAACCAGCTTTACAGAAGCACCATCTTCTCACAGCCGCCTTCACCTTGAACGCACGTAACAGAGGCTACACGTGTACCTTGTTCTACAGCAGCTCCTCACAG
Source organism: Tetrao urogallus (assembly GCF_951394365.1). Taxonomy (NCBI): domain Eukaryota; kingdom Metazoa; phylum Chordata; class Aves; order Galliformes; family Phasianidae; genus Tetrao; species Tetrao urogallus. The sequence continues at coordinate 54,228,833 of NC_136814.1, read as the reverse complement.
CACTGCAATTGGACAACAGAAGTTGCATGGAGGGGGCTTTCCCTCCCGCAGGGAAAGCGGGTGTGCAGAATTGCCACAGCACCAGCAGCGTGCTGCAGCCTGCACTGCATGCACGTTTTTCCAAGTGAAAAATAAACTACGCCGTTGTGATTCTACCCCATATACATAATTGAGGCAATTACTGCGCTGATCACATTTAATTACATTTAACGCCACAAATAATTTCCAGCTGTAAAGCATTAAGTTTGTTTATCTGTGCTAAAGAAACAAATCGTCATTAAAATAAGATGGCAGCAGTCTCAGATTATGGCAAATTATGATTTTTGACATTTGAAGTAACACGTAGGAAGGAATATCCATTCTCAACACGAACCCAAAGTAAAGCAATAGCGCACACAAGCGTAGCTACCTTAGCAGACACTCCTCCTGTCAAAAACATATCACTAAAACTTCAGCACCATTTAACAAGCTGGAAGTAGTCACACTATTAACGTGAGATAACTACGGATAGGACAGGCAGAGCTCTCCGCTGATCTCCGTATCTCCGTCGGTAGCACAGCGACCGCCCCGCGCTTTGCTGCCAGCCTGTGCCGGCCCAGCGGTACAGGCGGAGCGGGCCGTGCCGCGGGCGCCGCCTGGCGGCCGGTGGGAAACAACGCGGCCCCGCGGGGAGCCGCGGCCGCCTCCCAGCGGCGGGGAGCTGACGGCTCTCGGGGCCCGTCCGCCCCCCGTGCGGCTTCGGGTAAAGCACCGGAGCCCGGTGAGCCCGGTAAGCGGAAGCGCAGCGCGGTGCCACGAGGCGAAGCGAACGCAGAATTCATCTACACCACGGACGTCTTTTTAAAGCGCGCCTGCAAAACGTGCGTCGTCGTCTCCAGTTCTAACAAACGAAAGAGCCCGCTCAGGCAATTAGCGAAAACATCGAGTTAACGCGACCCGGGAAAGAGCCGGAAAATGATTTGTGGCTTCAAAAACACGTGGCTTCAAAGAAAACAGCCCGGCATCCCGTTCCTCCCGTCGGAAGCGAAGCGAGCCGCCAGCCCCGCGCGTTGCGGGTCGCGTTCTGCAGCGGGGCTGCGTTTGCGAAAAGGGCTTCCGAGCCAAAGCGCTGCGTACTGAACCTCCTTAACGACAGGCGGCACGTGGACGGGCCTGCCCGCAGCTGTTGCTCGCTGTTGCATGCCCACGTTATATCAAATATGTATTAAAAACATTGCGTTGTGGAAACGTTAATTAAGCAGCAGCCACGCGGCTGCTTTGATGAACGCCCTTCAGCCACAAACCCAACGGGTGCGGGGGGAGCGAAGGACCGCAGAGCGTCCACGCTGTGCGGCGTGGGGAAGGAGATGGGGACCGAGAGCTGCAGGCAGCCCCCGCAGCCGCAAAGCGAGCGGCACCTGCAGCAGCCACGTAGCGCTCCGCCCGCTTCCATACGCCCACACCTCTTCGCTCTCAGGACAAAACAAGAGATCCCGAACGCCGCCCCAGCAAGGCCACCTACGCGGGGGCGGCAGCAGCCGGTCGGGTCAGCCCCGAAGGCCAGCGGTGCCGCAGGGCCCCGCGGGGACGCACCGTCGCCGTCCCGCATCCACCCCGGCTCCGCAGCCGGGGCGCTGCGGCACGGCGGGGTCGGGGCCGCCGCCGCGCGGTGCCAGCGGAAGAACGGGCAGAGCCCCGCAGCTCGGCCGTGCACCTGTTGCGGGGGGGAACGGCCGCCGCCAACCCCCGCGCCGCCGCAGCTCCCCGCGGCCGCGTAGGGGCGAGCCGGGCCGCGCGCCCACCCCGAGCCGCGCGCAGCGCCTCACCTGCGGAACGCCGGCGCCCGCCGCTCCTGCCCGCGGCCTCCGCCATGTCTCCTCCTCGGCGCGCGCGGCGGCTCCGCCCCGCGGCTCCGCGGCCCCGGGCAGGTGAGGCCGCCACGTCCCACCCCCGGCGGTAGCTGCAGGTGAGGGCGGGCAGGAAGCGGCCGCTGCCCTGAGGGCGGCTGTGAGGAGGTTACGAACCGGGAGCTGTCGGCTCCCTCCGGGTTCCGGTGCCTGTATCTCCCTGCGTGCTTTTGCGGTGTCTGTTTGTTCGTTGCCTCGCAGGACTCTCGCAGCACGGCTGCTGCGGCAGCCCCTGACGGTGTGAGGCGGGACATGGGGCTTGGGTGGTGAAACTGTGCTGTGGTTTGCATGCAGGGGAATGGTGCTGTAACACGGGTGCAGGCTGGGCTCGGTGCCGAACGAGAGAAGGTCCAAAGCCAGCTCTGCCGTGGTCCGGATTTCCTTCTTGCCTTCTGCTTGGCTCTCTTACAGAAGTGGAAGGAGCCTCAGCCACCCTGAGCCCTGCACTAGAGCAGCCCTAGCCAAGGACCAGGAGGTTGCTAAAATCAAAGGGAGAAGTGCATCCTGAAGTCAGAAGGCTCCGTGCTGCAGAATCCTCTGCTAAAACATACCAGGTCCTCAGAATGTGATCTTGTGTCTCACTTGAGGTCAGTGGTACCTGTCAGCATCCCCGGAAAGCAAAGCTGAGGGATTCCCCCTTAAAGGGAGCTGTAAGAAGGAAGAGGACAGGCTCTTCAGCAAGGTCTACTGCGATAAGACAAGGGGAAATGGTTTCAAACTACAAGAGGGGACATTTAGACTGGATATAAGGAGAAAGTTTTTTATGATAAGGGTAGCGAAGCACTGGAACAGGTTGCCCAGAGAGGTGGTGGATGTCCCATCTCTGGAGACACTTAAGGTCAGGCTTGACAGGGCTCTGAGCACCTGATGGAGCTGTTGGCGTCCCTGTTCATTTCAAGGGAGTTGAACTAGATGGTCTTTAAGGGTCCTTTCCAATTCAAAGGATTCTATGATCCCCAGCAGACCTCCCTGATGCACTCTACCCCAAAGGGTGTGCACGTTCTGTCCATTACAAATATTTTTACAACTGTCCAGAACAATTTACATTCAAGTGCATGGTGGGGTTGCTACAAACTCTTTTCTGACTGTGCACAGCTCTAGCCCAAAGATGAATAAACTGAGCAGCTGAGGGAAGCACAGCCCACAGGTGCTCAGGTAGGATGGCTGTCTAGCCCTGCATCAAATATGACACAGCCCTATGGAATGGGTTACTGAGCAGCTTTGCAGGTCTAGTGAGGCCAGCAGCAAACCACAGGAATTAATTCCCAGCTGGTGCCAAGCTAGGTCTCGTGAAAACATTAAAATGGACATGAAAATGATCGCACTGTCTTCTCTCACACATAGCTGGCATTCCTGAGCATCCTGAGTCATAGGCCATGGACTGCTTGCTTTTAAAGTATGAAGAGAGAAAGCAATGCACTTGTGTTCTGTTCTATTCATCCTGCATAAAACCAGAACTTTTCAAGCTTTAATCATGGGCTGACACAGAATCCTATTTCACATTGTCAAATCAAATTAGTTTGTTTTCCTAAAGTCACTTTTTCACATTTAGGATTTTTTAAAATTGGTTGTGTTTCCTACCACTCTTTCCTGAGTATGTAATTTTCTTGGGAAATACATAACCTGAAAAATCCAGGGCATAAGCTGTTCACCAACTACCAAGACTTATGAAGAAAGTAGCTTCTGTCTAAGCATGTTCTATTCACAATAGAATGGGGATTTGTTTGTGTTAGGGTTTGTTTGTTTAACAGCTGCCCCAAAAGAATCTCAGTGGAGGAATGCCAGGATGATGATCAGTGTGGATGGACAGAGAATGTCCATGATCCTTTTCCATGTGTGAGAAAAGAGATACAGGCAAAGGTAGAATACAGCAAAACAACTTTTTTGTGCACAGAGGGTGGGTGTTCTTTTATCACATCAAACAGAGGAGCCTGAGAAAAACTGTGTTCTGCAGGGAGTTGTCAGTGTTCTGTTCACACCAATTCCAGTACAGAGAAAACACTCAAGGTTACAGATTATCAAAGTCAAATCACTGTAACTTGAACACGTCAGAAAGTTTCCCTTGATACTCAGTGTGATTTTTTTTTCCTTTTTTATTCCAATATTTTCCCATTTTACACCTTTAGTATTTTAGAAGTCCAAAAATATAGGAAAAAGTAACTCTTAGGTTATTTTTATTTTCAACTGTGTGTGTCAGATAGCTTTAGAACAAGCTAACAGTACTATGGTTGAGGTGTATGCAACTGGTACAGTTCAGTAGTACATAAACAACTAAAACAAATGCACCATAGAACTTAAATTACCAAAAATAAACAATATTAAACTATATAGAGCAGTAGGTAAAAACAATTACTCTTAGGACTTGCACACTAAAAGAAAAACATCTACTTCTGATTGAAATCATGAATTTCTACTACATTTTACTGATACAACACTACAAAGAAAAAGAAACTTGATTGAGAAGGTGTCACATTTTGGTTTTGTTCCAGTGATGCACAGTCACATGAAACCTTACATCAGTTTTCCATGAAATGAACATCTGGTTACTTTAAGTACGATATTTCTTGAGCTAATTTTTTTTTCCCCCTTTTAATTTTTGGAAAACTTGCAAGTAAAAATGGTTGAAGTAAAATAACGTTGCATGTTGTTTACATATTCCTCAGGGATTACAGGAGTAAGAGCAGTCAGGAAGCTGCAGTGTTTTTAACATTGGTAAACAAATACTGGATTAAAGTGCAACAGTCCTTCTGACAGCACACCTGCTCCGTGCTGGAAAGAAACCTCTTCCTCTCCACGGAGAAGCAAGGGAAGATTTAAGTGTCAGGCATGTTTCTGTCTAAAGTCAGTAATTGCCTTCCAGAGCGTGCATAGCATTCCTCCCCTGTAATGAAAAAAAAATAAATTAGAGATGCTCAGGTACGAGAATATTCTCTAGCCTGAAAGTATTCCAATTCAGGTGCATTCTGATTTTCTTGTTCTAGTTTTGATTAATAAAGTTCTACGACTGAGTAGGAAGGTTGATCAAAGGTAAAATCCAACACGTATTCAAACAGAGAGCAGAGTCCTTTTTTGATTACAGTGCAGGACAAACTTTTACTTTCCAGTTGCCTGCTTTCTGGAATTCAGACTTCTGGACCTGCATAACCCACAGCGGGCTGCCAACGTTACGAAGGAACCACCTGCTAAAGTTTTACTACTTTTAAAAAATTATTTTAAAACTAGGAACCCTCAGTGCTTGGTATCTTCTCTTGTTTCTTCATAAGCTGGTCCTGCTGTGGCAGATGCACCTGGCATGACTTGCTGAAATCTAGCATTAGCTGTAGGCCATGTTCATTTCTGCAGCTTTGTGATAATGGTGAACTACAGCACATTTTGCAGTCTCAACCTTTTAAAGTAAAAGCAGGGCTCTAGTGGATTCCCAGGGTATCCAAGTGCAAGGTAAAAGCTTTACTTAAAAAAAATTCCTTTTGCTTGGCTATAAAAGAAAAGCTTGTTTTTAATGTGTAAGCACTACAGCAGCTTATCAGGACTGCATAGAGAGATACAAGAAATACTGGACAGTGTAACTTCTATTAAAACAATGCAGCACAATCCAAGAAACGGGTTTAGTATCAGTTATTTGTTCATGTAACAAAACCTGCTGCAGCTGCATGCAGTTCACTTAACTGTGCAGCCTTACCTCAGTCTCAAACACTTCAGGTCATCTCGTGTAACATAGCAGAGAACATCCATTAAGGTATAGTCTTCAGCCAAGAACTACAAAAAAAAGTTAAATATCAATATTTTGTTAGAAATACTATCTAGCCTTATATGCTGTCTGCCCTTAGAAACAGAAGTTTGGAAGAAATCTAGAATTGATTCAACATGTGCTGCATCTAAGAAATGAATCCATATTGTACACCCATGTGAAACACAGTGAAGCTACTTATTTTTTGTGTAGTGTATTGCCCACACTGACATACCACGTTACTCTAAACACAGTGCTTTTGCAGCTTCTCAAAACATTTGTCAGTTGGCATTTCCATTGTTACCTCTGGTATCTCAGAATCTTGACTTCAGTGAATGTACACTGAGGCATAATTAATACTACATAAAACATTTGAAAAAAAAAAAAATAAAGCTAAGATTCACATTTTCAAAAGTGGCATCTAAATTTGATGCTTGAATTTCCAAGAAGCCTTTGAACTACATGAAGGTTTTCTTAAGTCAGCCAAAATTGAGGTGCTCAGCACCTCTAAAATTATCTATCCTTTGCTGCAGAATCTTGATGAGATTTCACTTAACACAGTTAGCTAAGGGTGAACACGTTCTCTGTATCCAGGGCATAATCAGCAAGAACTGCTACCATCTGGGAGGATGCTGAAAAACTGTGAGGCAAAGCAATACTGCCTCTTTACAAGGCTAATTTATTCTTACTCCTTGTCAGTTACACGATCTATCTATCTATAAAATTATAGCCTTCATATCTGTAGCTTTTTCTTTTCCTCTGAAAAGAGATTCATTTTCATTACTTCACACATTTTGAGAGACTATTTGTTTTCTTCTTGTGCTCAGTCACAAAACAGTACTGCATCTGTGTCACAAAGCAATCAGAAAGCACCATTCTTACCTTGTTTATTGTGGCCTCATCAGCTCCTTGAACGCTCAGCCAGTTTATGAGATCAGGGTCCTCAGTCCCTGTGCCAGTGGAATGACGATGACAGACAGATAATCCAGGAATATCTAGAACAAGCATTTCTCTTTTTTAGAAGGTTGCATGTTGCCAAAGCAACACCTCCTATCATTTTTACTGCCGAAGCACTGTCTTCAATCACTCTTCCCTCCACCCTTAGGATAGCAGTACCCCCACAAATCAATGTCAGTTCTGCAGCCCACAGCCAGTTGCAGTCTGTGGACAGTTCACATCAACTATTGTGCTTGGTTACGGTCATTTACTTTACTCAGTCTGAGTTTAGGCCTGGGCCTGAATCTGAAGGCAGTTAAAGCAGCATGAGCATCTGATACAGATCCTTTCCTCTTCGGAGAATGACTCAGATAGAAATTCAGTATCATTGTAATTGTATCTACACAGAGTTTCTTACACAAATTTAAATATTCAGGGTAACTCATACAACTGGTGTGTAGGCAATGCTTTACAGTGAGAATCAGCTGCTTTTGCAAAGTGGCACTTATTTGAAGCACACTACATTGAAGTACCAAACTGCATTAGCACTTCTACCCTCTTTGAGGTAGATACAGATCAAACTCAGCTTCACTTAGTGAGCTTTAAGTTGCACTTCTGTCTCATCATTTAGATAGAGCCTCTTGAATACACAGTGTTACAACTGCCATTAAAAATATTTAAGTCGTGCTATTACTTTTATTGTGATTAACAAATTCATCAATTTGTTTCTTCAGTGTGCACTCCAAAGCACATTTTGTCAAAAGCAACATAATAAAACATGTTTGCTGAAGCTGGCTCAATAAAAACAAGAAATCTGTTTTCATCTGTAGCCAGTGTGAAATTTTCCTCTGAAATAGCTTCTTACCTATCGGCTGTGACCTAAGCCGGAGGTTTTTGATCTCCTGATCTTTTTCTTCTATAGCTTGATGTAAAAGGACTTGAAATTCTCTCTCCTTTTGAACCAGCTCCTCCAGTAACCTGAGAAGCAAGAGGAACAAAATGCATTATTATTATTTTTTTTTTTTAAAGGTGATTTCAAGTGTTCAGGGAAACACATCCTACTGAACTTAAACTGGAAACTTTATTGACAGAGATATGGACAGATTTCTTCTCTTGCCTTAGGAATATCCTATCACTATAAACTTTTATGACTCACATGAAGATAGAAGCATCTACTCTTCTGGTTCCTAAAGCTACAGCTATTAAGCAGCAAAACAAAGCAAATATTCTGCCTTCATAGACACATACACATGCTGAACAGAACAGGTAGTATGACACAGTTCAGTGAAATTTATACAGCCAGCATTCTGTTATAAACAAAACTGTGGAATTCTTCTTCTCAATTATTGAACCATTTCATAAACCAAGTGCTGAACTTTGTCACTTTATCTGTGTATGGCAGAATGCCAATTCACATTCCCCCAGCAGATATTTTCAAAAGCACATCAGGGACAGAGCAGTGATGAAAAAGTGGTGGCAGCTTATGGGTCTGTTTGTCAACTGGGGAAGATACGCTGTAATCCACACAAGGTCTCTCCTCACATAGTAGAGGGTTTATACCTGTCCTCCCATGCTTTATGAATGTCAGAAAAGGCAAAATAGCTTTGGTGCTCTCCTAAGCAATTACTTTTGAGAACGACAAGCAGAAACAAACTGGAACCTATGTTTGAATCCCTCATAATACAGCGCCAGAGGGAACCCTTTAGAAGTTTGGTGACCAGCACCATTCAAATTGATCAAGGGTAAAAAGTCAGAATACAATAGAAAATGTACACGTGAAACTTGTTGCTGTAACTTCCTGTTTTATATTTTTATTTCTTTATTTATTTTTGTAAAAAGGAGGAATTGTGAATCAAACACACTCAGAAACATGGCTAAAGAAACTGGAGATTGAGAACCATATGCTCACATTATAGCTCATAGACCTATTGGTGACTCTCCAGTCTTAGAAAGTTCTACTTCAAAAGAATCACAGCCTCTTCATCCCTTCCTTGAAGTCTTTGTCAGCCTGAGAGCTACACATTATCTGTTCCATTTTAGTGCAGCATTTTGCTTTTTTTTGTTTTGTTTTGTTAGTTAGGCACTGCAACTTTTCTTCTGGGATGCTGAGAGATAAGGGCATTGTGGAATTCAGCTGGCGGACGTGCAACAGAAGCACTCTGTCTTTGCACAGAAATGAACTGCTTCTTATATGATTGCTACTTTTAGGAATGCATAGAACATGTTGGATTACCAACAGCACAGCTGCATTTGAGTACTTACACACTAGAGCTGACAGTTCTTGAAAAGTCCACCTCCCATGCTATCAGCACTGCTTTGTCTCTCTGCACACACCCACACCTTAGTTACTCTCGATGCAGATTAGTATTCTGCACAGAGTCGAGCAGCCTGAGGCTTTAACTGAAGCTTTCAGTTAATGTATTCCTCCTCTACCCATTCTGGTTGAAAAAAGGGCCTTTGGGGCCAATAAACCATTTTCTCTCGGTAGCTACTTGCTGCAAATGCCAATAAAGCTTTAATTAATTCCTTAATTAAACAACTGCCCATATTATTTACCTCAAAATTTGAGTGTATGACAGGATGTGATTATTTGGCCCAAGGTTTTGCATTCAAGAAGTTTACAGAAGTAAGGTTCTAGAAAGCAATACCTCATCCAAGAGGATGCTATTCCTGAGCATGAACTTGAGAAGTCAAGTGAGACAATCTGCATCACGTTTGTGTTGTTGCTTTTAAGTATATCAGTAAGGTAAATCAAAATATTCCTCAGTACTCACCACAGACATAAATAGTGAATTGTAAAATGAGGACTGAAGAGTTCTTACTCTATCAAAAATAGTACAGTATAATGAATTACTCTAATTATGGCAAAGTTCCTGGAAACACTTACAAGTAAAGAGCAGTTTAACGTTTTAATTTAATTTGGGTCAACTGCTACATAGAATGTTCTGGCAGCATAACAACTGTACTGAAGATGTATTCTCCTTCTGCAAAGGTTACATAAAAAATTTACTGAGGTCAGTGGGAAATCCAGTGTCATATAAAGCTAAAATAGCTGCTCCAAACAGACTATTTGGTACATGTTAATGAAAAGAAAACAAGATTATATAGAAAAATTGTTTGGATAAAACAATGGGAGTCAGAGATCTGTGTTTTTAGTTAAGAAAATAATATCTTAGTAAAAGTAGAATACATATACGTTCTGAAAAAAATCCAAAATACAAGTTTCTGGATCACCTCTTATTTAAAAAATGCACACATTTTTCCATCTCTGAACCACAGCATTTTTAAAATAAAATAAAGATGTAATGCTTGCTTGTAAACACAAATCCTGCTGCAGTGAATTCTGCACACAAAACAACTCTGGAAGTTTCCTTTGTCAGTTCACGTGTGGCTGTCAACTCGCTTTTGTTTGTTCCCAGGAATAACTACCAAAAAGAACAGTGTGTTCTGCCTTAATAGAAACAAAACATACCACCATTCATCAGCTATATACAGCATATGAAGGAGAGAAAAAGCAGAAGCTTGGCAGCAAGATAAACATTTTCAGATCTTCCTTGAAAGGGCGCCTGAAACAAGACCAACTTTTACTTGTGTTGTTATTGTGCTGAAACGAATAAAACTAATACATGTGATCAGTCACAACTATACCATGACTATCATTTAAAGCATAAGTTGCATTACTATAGAATTTTGATAATGTCAGTACTATTCTAGTATGTATAATTAAAAACACAAACCAACATACAGTCACAAGAAGGCTGGTGTGTCCTGACGCCCAGACTTACCTATTAGTCTCTAATTTTAGCCTGCCCAGCTGGACACTCAGTGTTCTCTGAGCAGCCTGTGAGTCATGGGATACTGTAGAGCTGAGTGTGCTCACACCTGAGGTAGCTACTGCATCTTCCATGACAATGCAAGGCTGTTGGATAGTTTGATTCTGAGGCTGCTCATCTTGATCTTCTTCAACTTCTATATCATCTTGATCTGCTGCATCACTTTCAGATGCAAGACTAAAATGTGGCCTCAATTCTATTAGAAAGATTAAAATATAAGGAGAAAAAAAAAAAAGCTATTTAGTGATTATCCTACAGCTTTGATTAAAGCAGACTGGAAATTTCTGGAGATCTAAGGGTCTAAGACCACTCACACCATAGAGTAACAGCTTAGCACATTCTGATTCAGCCTACAGAATGTTCAAAGTCCTTAAGAAATAGAAATCTGGCTTAGTAAGATGTCAAATTTGGCTAGCATCTGATGTCAAACTGCAGAGGAATCTTACAGTTCACCCTATATACAGAACAAACAGTACTGCACTCAGTCAGAATTTGCAGTATGAATGCTGTCTGCTTTCTAGTGCCAGGATTGATCGAGGGTTTGCTGAACTGGGAGGGAGTGAATGACTGTTACTGCCTCCAGTAGTTGAGGACAGAGCTACCATACTAATATCACTTCCTATTAACACCTATTAAATGCTGATTAAAGCAGTATTAACCCACTCGTGCATTAGATTTAGGCTACAGCTATCAAGAAGTACAACTGTGTGCATTGTAAATGATAACTGCAGCTGAAAACACGAGAGTGAAAACTTAAGAGATTCCGATATCTAGAGGTCTAAATATCTGAGATATTAGCATTCTCTCATTAAAAGAATATCATGTTTGCCAAAAACTGTATCCAAACGTACAGAGAGAAAATAACAAACTGATCACTTTTCCAACAGTTAAGGCAGCACACTTCCCTTCTACTTGTCAGAGTGAACAGTGCCTACTTTGTAGTGATATACACTCACAATATCACAGACACAAAGCTGTAAGAATACACTGTTTTCTGTTATTCCCTGTTTAAACTACCTACCAGATCTTACCAGGTATGCAAGATACATACACAAGATCTTATATTCCTACAAAATCTGTTACTGCATCAACATCTGTTAATCTCAGCCATTTTACGTAAATCTTCCTTCCTTCCTTCCATTGTGGCTCCTTATGACTGAGTATTCCCTTTAGCCTCCACTTCAAAACATATATATATATATATATATATATATATATATATATATATATATATATATATATATTTTTTTTTTTTTTTTTTTTTTTTTTGGCCAGTTTTTTTTTTCCTTTATGCTCAAGAATCTACAAGTAAACTTCTTTCCAAAAGGGACATTCATGCCTCAGTCCAATTAACCTCTTAATTTGAATGCCACTTGCTTTAGAGCCAAACATACTAAGAATAACAGCTGCCTCTACTTAAATAAAACAAAGTAGATTTATCACACAGCAGCTCCCCAGTTGTTTTTTATGTTAGGGAAATACGTCTGTATTTGTTTTACTTTAAAAAACAAAAACATCACACTACTAGGAACACAAGATCCTTTTGCCATTGTAGAGCAACCATCAGCAAGTGTAAATACACATTTTTCAAAAAAAATTAACCCATTAATTAACCTTGGACCAGAATAGTAATAGCTGTCTGCACAGCTTTTCTAATTATGTTGTCCAATGCAAACATCCAGTGGGGCTTGACGTTATGATTTGTTCATCCTTTGGATTGCAATAGCAGCAGTATGCACTTCAAAAAAGGCAGCCTCAGAGCACCTTTGCCTGGTAATGCTCATTAGGTTGCAGAATTGTTTACATTACACATCTTGGAAAGTGCTTTCCAAAGTAAAACGGACAATACACTTATCAGTGCTAGAGCTGCAAAACAGACAGTGAACAGGAAAAAAGTCCCTGCTAGTTTCAAAATCTTAAGTGAAGCACCATAATCACAGCTCTAAAGCACATTTAAAGAGATCAGGCAACAAATATTTGCTGAGCAGTATGAACTAACTTACCTGGGACCAGAATAGTAATTGCTGTCTGCACAGCTTTTCTAATTATGTTGTCCAATGCAAACATCCAGTGGGGCTTGATGTTATGATTTCGGAGAACTTTATTGACCTAGCAACACAGAATCCAAGTCAGCCATCATATCCTCCACAAATTAATAACACTATGATATCTGTCAGAATTTTGTAAAGTGTTTGAACTTATAAATGTTGCATCAAAACAAGTGATGTAAACCGTTTCATGTTGATGCTGAATAAAGAAATTGTTAACAAAAGAGTGGAAGTTGACAATACCACACGTCAGAGACAGGATTTTGTAGTTTTTTCTAAATGAAGTACAGTTCCTGTGTTAGGTGTTTTCAGATGGCTGGTACTGAAGCTTATTTAACATTTACAGTCATAGACTGACTGGAAAAAAAATGCAAGCCCCAAGACAAATACCAAGGACCATATTGTGGAAGCTTTGTGACTTAACCTAATCAACCTTGTTGCTTTTCTTGGTATGATTTTCTCTGCTTGCTCTGAGCAGTACTTCGCTATGTTAAAGAATAGCTGTAGGAAGTATAAAAGAATTAATATGACAGTGCTCCCTCTTGATTTAGAAAATAGTTAATATTAGTTTAGATAGTTAAATTAAGAAGACTTCATTTTGATGCTGTGCCATCACCTCTTTCCTTCTACTGTTAACTTCATACAATGAGACAGTTGCACTTGTGAAAACTTTTATGCATGTTTAGAAGGCAATAAAGTGTTATTAATCGTATTATCACTGCCCTAAAGCAACAGTGCTCAGCAAGGCAGGAATTGACGTAGGTGCCTGTACCAAGCTGGCTGGCATAGAACTCATTTTCTTTATAGCAGCCCGCAAGGTGCTGCGTTTTGGCGGGTAGCAGACTACTTTTGCACTACGTGGTCCCTCCACCTCCTTTGCTTAAACAATCCCCATCTTGACCCACAAGTTTTCTCTCACCCAGCAGCCAGCTCAGCTCACCGCAGCACCTCGGTCTCCTCAGTTCTGTCCTCAGCAGCCACAAGATGGCAGTTGGACACTACGCAGAAGCGCACAGAGCCTTAGGCTGCCCACAGCCCCCTCCAGGCTGCCCACGGCCTGATGAGGCAGTGCACCTCCTGCTAACTCCTACCCACAGCAGTGCCTTTAGCTAAGCCTATCTATCCGACTACTGAAGAAGCACAATGCATTTTTGTCAAGAACAACAACAAAAAATCCACAGGAATGTCTTTGAGCTTTCCAGACTGTAGCACAAAACTACTTTTTTTCACGGGTGATCTGATGAGGACATCTTGGATATTAGCAGGGTAATCCCAGGTTACAAAGTTAAAAAGTCCTGAGAACAAGGGAAATGCTTTCCCTCACTATTAACAATTTGCCTGCCTGTGAAGTACCTGAGATGGATACACATCTGGATGAGAGTTCTATTATAGAAATTTAACATGTCAAAAAATAAAGGCTGGCTAATTACAAAGCAGTCTTTTTTCTTTGACCTTTCAGTAGTTCTCTTAGCTAAATAACAGTAGGGGGAAAGAAATGTGTAACTTAAAAATAGCAACTTAGAACAATGAAGGTAACAGAAGAAGATTAAATATTTATAGAAAAGAGCATGAACTGACTGTTGTCACAAAACAGCTGATGCCCAACAACATCTGTCAGAAACCCAACGCAGATATTCATACTCTTTCCTCCCATCAATTGGTTTTCTGGCCTTTGTACACGTATATTTCTTTCAGCTGTCTGAACAGAAGTGATGTGAAGCTAAAGAGAACGGAGAGCTGAAGAGTATTCAGAGTGAAGACTTCTTTCCTTTGAGGAAAGCTCTCTCTTACAGATTCATTTTGCATATTAGCTTTTTTTGGTAGGCAGTCTACTTCGTTGTCACTATGGTGTATGCAACAAACAGTTTAAATGCTGTACAATCTTTCCTGACACCTCTGTTCTTTCTCAAAGTACACAAGGTCAAAATGCTGACAAGAATGATCCACCTCAAGTGCCTACTAGGGCTGTCATTTCACTTTTCACTTCAGAACTTCAGGCTGCATAGAGATGCCCAGCACAGCTGTTTCCTCCCATGTAAATTATTCATCTTAAGCTTTAAGCATAATTGTTTGTGAGCTAACATTGAAACACACAGCTGGAAAACAAAACCAATTTGCTTTTGGTACACTAGCTATTTAAATGGTATTTATATGCCTATTTGGCTGCTGCTCGTTGCTGGATAGCACAAACTTCGAATTAATTGCTGTCACAAAGAAAACCTGTTTTCCTTCCTTCTTATTCTATTTATTATAGATTGACAAGAAAAGCTTCTAACTTTGGTTAGCAGCTAATTCTGATGCTAACCAAAAATTCTAGAGTCAGAATTCAGATCAAATGTATAATTTAGGTAGCATATTATGTCAGGCCATGGAAGTACTTAATGCATTAATTTATAAAATAAGGCAAGTTCAAGAGATTTATTTATGCAAGACTTGCTTGACAGTCAGTGTCAATCTTATTTACCAGAAACTCTTACAAAATGAGATTTTTTTAAAAAAGGTTTTTCTGCTTTGGCACTGTGACAAAGCTTATGCAACTGTGCTGAATGAAGATTCTTTAATCAACAAAATTTCAACAGCTACGTTCGACATTTGCGACCTGCCAACAGTCCCGCAGCAACCAAACCCAATCATGGCTGTGGGTTGTTTTTCTCGTTATTACAAGATCAAAGTTCTCACACATTACTGTTTCTGAAATTCTGGAGGGAAGTTAAGAAAGTTTCATTTACTTCTGTTTTCTAGATTTTTGCAGTCTTCCCATGCAAAACATTTAGTAAAAATGACAACTTACAGCATCTTGAAAACCAAACAGCACAAGCTGCACTTGACTGATACCGTGGCTGTCAAAGTCTAACTCCAGTTTCAGTTTTGAAAGAGTGGTTGCAATGATTTTACGATCAGTGGACCGTACAAACTCTCTGAGGCTGGAAACAAGCGTTGTAATATGTTCCCATTTTAGCTTGGGCTCTTCAGCTCCCTGGAAGAAGAACAGAGAGGAAAGGAAATAGTTTTTATAACCATCTTTTGAAATGTACACCCAGAGGGCCTTCAGCCAATAATGTTAGTTGGCAATATGATTTTTGGAAACTGATGCTATAGTTAAGGCAAAAGTGCAACTGTAGGTCACGTACAGTGGCTGTGTAAACACAACTGTACCACTGAGTTCCCTGCAAATGCAGACTACTGCCCAGAAAGTACCTGACTTTATTTTACAGTAGTTGCTGAAGTATATGTGCATATTACGTATGTGTATATGCTATATGTGCACACCAATTTTGCAATTAAATTAAAATTGCAATTAAAAACAAAACAAAACAAAACAACCACGTACTTTTCAGAATGCCTCTGAAAGACAACATGAAAAATCCCACCACTGCATTTAAAAGAAGGAATTAGTCAAGGTTACAGAGGAGGTTTGGAAAAATACTAATTCCTTTCTACATCATTTCCTTTTCTACAGAACTTTCACACTTAGCTGTTTATTAAAGCAAATCTACAAATCTCTCCCTTCTCTATGACAAAGTCTAGTGCCTATCTTTAAAACTTACTGTGTTTTTGCATATGCTACAAAAATAGCAAGAAAGCTCAAAAGTATTCATCAGAATAAAGACCATGAATAACTAGGAAGCAGAAGATTTTATTTACTCTCCAATATAATATAATATGGAATATAAATTTAATTTTCAAACCTTAAAATTAAGTCAGAGATAGAAAACCTCATTACTTGGTCAGCATGCAGCATTAAACACCTTTTCGAAATGAACTGAAGTACTTACAGAAACTGAAGATTTCTAGCATTGGTTTCTGTAACAGAAGGACATTCTGTGTTTGGTTCCCTTATGTTTGTTAGTTTTAAGCCATGAATGTTATAGCTGGATATGTCAAGAACCCTGTTTGCATAATTTGTTAACTAGTCTTTGACTGTTAATTAATTCTGATCTGGATGAAAACAAGATGATTTGGCTGGTGGGGGAAGGTAAAAACAAAAAAATCTCTACAGCAATTAAACATCTTACTGACTAAAGCAGCCCATCTCTGAGAAAAATTCTACCTTCTGATTTTGATTTGCTCTGATTTGGAAAATTCACCTGACTGTTGTCTATACTGAAATGGACTCCTCCCTCTGTCCTGCAGTAATTGGTCTCCTTTTCCTGGAAATAATTAACAGCCTTTAGGATAAATAGGTGGACACGGAACACACTGCAGCCCTTGAATTAGAAGGTTCCAAGTCCATCAACGGCACCTTGGGGACATGGTAACCAGTATGGCTCCCTAATTAGAAACAGAGGTTTACTTTGGGGAGGGTCATTCTCTTGCCATAGCCCTCACCCACAGAGACTGTTTTGTTGAAATTATTCATATAAGAACTTCTTGTGAAGGGAGAAGTGCTATCAAAGCCTAAATCCTGACAAAGCCTAACAAGCGGGTCAGGCTTCTATTGGTACTTTCTCGCTTTTAAGCAGCATATAACAGGAATCCAGATCAGCTTCCCCTTAACTGCAGTTACCACTGCTTTCTGGTGGTTTGAGTAAGTTTTCTGCTCTTTGACAAGGCACAAAACTGAGACAGAAAACTGTGTTTGGGAGTCAAAGTTCTGCACTCTTCTGAAGTGCTGATGTTCCCACCCAGCTGGGCTTTGAACTCTGACACTACAACTACATTCCCTGGATCCTTTCTTGTGCTGTTCCAACTCACTTGAGGAACACTGTTATTCCCCCATCAACATTTGGTGGGAACTACAGGAGAAGATATGTGAAGTAAGCACCTTCTTTGGATTTTGTGGCTATTTCAACTTCTCACAATCTCTTTGATTATTACTTTCATACGCATGCTAACAACTGTGTTGTGTTACAGCAGATCCTGTATGTAACACAGCATGGATCGCTAGCATCTCTCTTGTTGCCTTTTATTTTAACACTTTGTATAGCATATAGTTACCAGGACAACTGCTGTGATTTCCCCTACCTTCACTTTCCTCCATGAGTTAGAAGCATTTTTTCTGTATAGTAACAATTTCCAATTACATTAGCTGTGCTACACGCATAAGAATCCTATTATTTGCATTGTTTTCCCTAAGAGTCCTTTTTTTAAAAGATGACTTGCCACATTTTACACAAACATGTTTTAGACTAGCAATACACAGCCTTAAAAATTAAGTGAGTCAATTAACTACTAACACACATTACAAAAAGAACAAAAAAACCTGTCATCCAATTTCTGTGTTGCAACATCTAACAGTGTGGTGATGATCTGTAATTTATTTGGTGTCATCCTGAGCTGATACATCATAATGAATCATTGCCACAAAGCAGCACCAAAAGGTCATTCTGCAATTATTTTGCTGTATCTCCCACTACTGTACTCCATCCTCCCTCCCCTCCATGTGTGGCTCCAATCACTGTGAGAAAGAGGCACATTTATTTCCTGATTACTTCTGTCTTCCTCCTTTTAAGGCTGTTGGCTGGAAGACAATGGTGTATCAATAGCTCTACTCTTTTCTATACAGTAACCTAAGACCAGAGCAGATCAAAAGATCCAGCTCTTTCTCCATCAAACTCAACAGCTAAAAGATGGAACTCACAAAAACTAGTATCAGGGTGTTCAAATCATATTTATGAACAGCAGAAACAGCATATCTAAAGTAGGATAAACATAACATCAGAGCCTGTTTTTATTAGCCTTAATAAAGCAATAAACTGTGAAAGCTTACACTGTACATGCTTTCTAGTTTAATTAAGTGGGATTTTTTTATTATTATGCATAGATTTGAAATTTTCAAGTAATTGTAGTCTTCAAACTGCATCATTTTTATTTTTTTACTTATTTATTTTTGACTGCCTCTTGACATTGCTTTACCTGAGCCAAAGCTTCCATCAAGTTCCTCACCACCTTCTCTTGGTCCTCAGTCAATATTCTGTGAAGGGTAGCTCTCCTCTCACTATCCTTCTTCAGCATGAAAAATCCAGAATCCTTCTCTTCAGGTGAAGGAGGTGCACTGTGATCCTCAAAATTTTCATCTGGGATGCTGAAGAACAGGCACTCAGAAACTTCATAAAATACAATCACAATGCAGTAGTTCCTAATCTACTAGGTAACATTAATGCTGGATAGCAGTACTTTACCTCAGAAAAAGGGACCGGATTCCCTTCCCATCTTTTTCTCCACAGGATTTTGCTCTTGTTTTGAAAGAGAATGGATCAATTTTCAACTCTGTATCAGGTGAGACAGAGCCATATTCACTGCTACTACTTGTGTCTTCCACCAGAACAGGAACAGGTAAGGATATGCTCCGAAGATACTCTATTAAAGGATATTTAGAAATCAAAATTTAATAGCACCAACACAGTCCTGAAGCAAAGAAGGTTGTTCTTTCAGAAAAGCAGAAATTCTGACTGCCTTCCCCACCATCAATACAAAATATTAAATAAAAATAAAAATTAAAAAAGAAACAAAAAACAAAAAAGAAACAGAGGGTGGAGATTCATGATCCTTGAGGTCCCTTCCAACCCAGGCCATTCTGTGATTCTATCTTCAGCTACATTTTTATTGAAAATGTTATTCAGATACGGAAACACTGGGCTCTTTGCAAACTCATTTCCAGAACACTGACACTGGAGTGAATGTCCATCACGTATCATTAGTATGCACTCTGATCAGTAACAGCATTTCTATAGGTTAAGCCACACACCCACATTCTAATAATTTAAATTCTACATATCCTTCTCCACAAACCTTGGCTCTGTTAAAACAAAGCAGCCCTTTTGTTTTCTGTTCCGATTCCTACTAAGGGGTCCTGTAACAAATAATAACCCCGTTTTTCAAGCCCACATCACCCACCTGCCTAGACAGTTCAGCCAAGGCAGCACCGCAGTATTTTTATTTTGCGCAGTGAATTAGAGTTTTCTAATAGAGAAGGGTCACTTATTTTCACAGTTGTGCCCACCTCTCTTTGCAAGGATTTAATGTGAGAAATTATACCAGAACAAGTTATAATCACTGTATCTGCATACTTATGCTCTGATTAAGAAAGTATGTTGAAACTCACCATTTGTGTTAGCTGAAAGAACTGTGGGAGAAAGGTAAAGAAAAGAGTTACAATGCTAAAACAACACAGAAAAGAAAGCACTCACTTCTAATTTTTATGGACTAGCTGGATGCTCCTAGCTGCAATTCTTACTTCAAAACTATGATTTATTGCCATTTAAAATGAATTTGAATCCAAAAAAAACCAAGAAACCAAGTATGTGAAAAGTCCTCATCCAATACCATCTCTTTACATGGTATTTTTTCTTCTTTTTGGTATAATGCTCAAATTATATAGAGGATATTTTTCATATATGCAAACATAACATACATAAAGCCCTAATTCAACTTCTCAAAGCTCCTTAGTTACATTCCATAATTTAGAACACTGCAGGAAATGAGTGTATAAAAAAAATTATACAGATTGCTATGGACAAAGATCATTTTGCTCATATAAAACACTCCTGAGGCTCAATATTATGCTATAACATTATATAAAATGCACTCTCTGGAAACATTCTTTGAATGAAAACATACACAGATTTTTAATAAATAAAATAAACAAACAGATAAAAACTTCTAGGAGTAGTAAAGAGGGAACTGCTTATCTTTCCTCCCTGGTACCAAGTGACAAGATATGTGGCAATAGCTCAAAGTTGCACCATGGGAGGCTCAGACTAGACATTAGCAAAAGCTTCTTTACCGACTGGTAGTTTGACATTGGAACTGAGAGGAAGGAGGAGCTGACACCCCATGCCTATCAGTGTTTAAAGAGCATTATCAAAATGACTCTTAACGACATGTTTCAGGTCAGTCTCCAAGTAGTTTAAACAGCTGGACTCAATCTTTTACCCTTTTAAATGAAACCATTCTAATTTTATTCTTAAACCTTATTAGACATATTTATATAAATCACCTCCGACAACACATTAGCAGAATTTGGCTATAACAGTCTTTCTGCAGCTGGAACAAAAGGTTACAACTGAACATTCACCTGAGATGGAGATCTTCCGTCTTCATCTTAAAGACTGAAACACCAGTTTTAGGCAACAATGCCATTTATGAGACAGAAATTCCTTACCCGAGAGTTTTGATGGGGATTTTCTTTTTTTGCTTGAAACCTTCAAGAATTCATCTACGAGGAGCTCATGAGCAAAAGCTCGTTTATCAGGATCTGGTTCAAAGCAACGCAGTATGAACGACTTGGCTTCTGCAGACATGGACTCAGGAATCTCTGGGTGGATTTTAAACATTCCCACCTGGCATAAATAGAGGGAGAACAAAAAAAGAACAATAGCTTGCGTTATTATTTTCTCTAATACTAAATAACAACATGAGGGTGGTGAGAAGCTGGAACAGGTTGTCCAGTAAGGTTGTGAATGCCCCCCTCCCTGGAAGCATTCAAGGCCAGGCTGGATGGCACTTTGAGCAACCTGGTCTACAGGGAGGTATCCTTGCCTACAGCAGTGGATTGGAACTAGATGATCTTAAAGGTCCTTTCCAACCCAAATCATTCTATGATTTTATGATCAAAATGTTTTCGGATAGTAAAAGTTCCATATTGAGTTTTCATATTATCTTTGTGTAAGTACTTGATTAATTCAGGGAACAAAATTACTACAAACTATGTGATTATTCTGTTACATTTAAAAATACAATTCCCAAGAGAAGCTTAGCAAAGCAGAGAACTTGGAACTGCTTTTCCCAGCCTTTTTTTTTTTTTTTTTCTTTGTGAATAGCTGCTCCATTACTGTCTTCAAAACTACCCCACACTCGCACTCAGATGAATCAGCTCATTCTTCTTAGCATCCTCATTACCCAAGTATTTTCTTTATCTTTTCTTCCTTCCAATCCCAGCCTTTCCAAAACAGTCACAAGATTTCCTGTGTTTATAAAAACCAGCATGAGACATACAAGGAAGATGTCTGACCTTAAACATAGCTGCTTGTGGTTCTCCCAGTTCATAAAATGGGGGTTTCCCTGTAGCCATCTCAATTATCGTGCATCCCAAAGACCAGATGTCCGCAGCCTTCCCATAACCACGTGGCCCTTTGTCAATTATTTCTGGTGCCATATACTGAAGGGTACCTGTTTAAAACACATCCATCTTTGTTATTTAGGTGCATAAAAAATACAAATATCTACATAAGACAAGCAAAATAAGAGGGCAGTGGATGATATCAGGAGAGTTAACAGAAGTACTTTATTGTTCAAAACAAGAATTAGAAGTTTCCAGATGCATTCGACATGAAACTTAAAATACTAATCAAAATATTACCTGTGCTAAAAGCATCTGATATCATGTACTAATCTGACAATATCTCTTTTCAATGTCCACAGAAGATTATATTATTTTTACTCTGTTCTATGCGTAGATTAAGAATAAAATAAGGAAGATTACTCTGAATTGAGTAGTAGGGAACTCAGCATGCGTTATGAACGCTTTTTCTGAAGGGAATCATCCTGACAGCATTCTGCATTCTGTTGCATTCAGAACAGAAATTTAACAAGGAAAGAATTAAAATAATGGTCATTTTTCATCTGGAGCAACCATTTAAATCCTGCAGTGGCACCACAGTAAATCCAAATTGAATTATCAAGCAGAAAGAGGATTAAGTTAATGACAGGCCTTGTACTAGATGCCAGGATATCCAACCCAGCAACAGAAGGAAAAAACTGTTACCTCTAGGTCAGCACAAGAAGCCATGTGCACATAAGAGACACTCAAATATGACAGAGGAAAGACAGTGCTCTTCTGTTGTAGAGGAATGCTGTGTCTCAAACTGAACTTCTAAAACAGTATTCTCTCTGAACGGTACACAGCTCACAATTAACTATACCTTAAATGAGCATGTTCTAGCAGCGACCTTCCATATTGATCTTAAGCCAATGAAAGTTAAGTGGCTATGGAATCTGACCCTATGCTCA
Organism: Tetrao urogallus; assembly: GCF_951394365.1. Lineage (NCBI taxonomy): Eukaryota > Metazoa > Chordata > Aves > Galliformes > Phasianidae > Tetrao > Tetrao urogallus. The sequence continues at coordinate 54,206,452 of NC_136814.1, read as the reverse complement.
CAGCTGGAGTGAGGAAAGAATCTCTTCTGGAAACATACCAGTGAAAGTTTCAGTACAAGGGTTGATTCCCGCGAGTCTCTTTGAAGTTCCAAAGTCCGAAATTTTTAACACTCCACTGTAAGTGTTGATAAGCACGTTATCACCCTGAGGAACAAAACATTCAGAGTAATTATTTTTTTCCATTCATCTCAAGACTTCTTGCATCACCTATTTCTAGAATGCACTCTTTTGTAAGCAAAAACTACTTCCTTAGGCTCTTTAGCATATGATGAATGAGTAATCAATTGCAATCCTGCCTTATGTAATGCCATTATCAGAAACTTCTTTGCAAAGTGACCATCTCCATCTACATGAATCCGTTTAAATAGTACTATGAAAAACATCTTAAGAAAAAGAACAACAACAACAACAACAAAAAAAAACACCTTTGCAAGTCTAGAATCTCCTTGGAAAATAAGCTGCTGATATCCCCACTCACAGTCTTTGTTATTTCTGATATGTTTGTATGAAAGCTCAATCATATCATTGAAAATAGAAGCAAAAATACATGCTTTCTCACATTTGATGCATCTCTGTCAGTTTTCCTGAACAAAACAAAACACTCTGTTCGTGCAGATTTGAATTACAACAGCTCACTTACCTAACCCATGGAATAGCAGAGAAGGTCTGTGACAATGAATAGCTTTCAGGAAAAAGCTTTTAAATTACAGAACAAATAAATAGTTTATATAGTTACACCACCAGGCTTAAGCTCAGCAGATTCTCACCTTTATGTCTCGATGCACTATTTGATTATCGTGGAGGTATTTTAATCCTTCGAGAATCTGCTTAGTGTAAAAGCCAATTGTCTGCTCATTATTTTTTAATGGTCCCCATTTTGATCGTAGAAGAGCAGAAAGACTGCCTGTAAATTTGGAGAGGGAAAAAAAATGAGAGCAAAACCAAATTAAACCCTACCTTTTTCCCAAAGGATAAACAAAGTAACAAGGAGCAATCCAAAATAAGTGTAGGTACCTCTTCTATAACCAAAGAGCTCTCCTGGAAATACTTTCTTGCATCATCACCTGCCTCACTAATTAAAAAGAGAGTAAGTATCTCCACAGGTTTTAGCTGCAGCACAGAAATACATGCTCTCTCAAGCAGGCAGACTGGAAACTGTGCAACAAATGGGCTCATCTCTCTCTTATGCCTGGGGAGAAGTTGCTCAAGAGCTTTGTTGTGAAACAGCAGAAAGGCCTGGTGTTCACATGCACCTTTCACCTATTTATATACTCAGAATCCACAGCTTCTCAAAAAGCCAAATCTAGCAAAAGAGGTTTTTATTACGTCTGGCTGCTGTAGGTTCTTCCTTATCAAACAGAAGCAACAATCACCAGCCACAATCCTCTTGTGTTCCATACTTGAAGGGGGCTCAGCTACCTAAGGCTAACTACATACAGCATTCCTTAGTAGGATGGCTGCTGATCACCTGCCACAGCAATGATCTGAGCTGTATCTGAAGCACGTCCTACCTAAACCCTGATCAAAAGGATTCAAATGCTTTGAAAACCCTTACAGGTTTGTTTTTTTTTCCTCATTAATTCATGAAAGAGAAACTAAAGGATGTTTCATGGAAATATGGTGTATCTTAGTGCAGTGTGATGGTTCTTTTATTTTTAAAACCTTAAGAAACAAACCAGGTACCAAGCCAGCCTCCATAACTTACCACCAGGCACCTGCTCCATGAATATCTTAATGAAACCATTCTCGCTAAGAGACCCCAAATACTGGACAATGTTCTTGTGTTTGAGATGCTTATGCAAGGCTATTTCTTCATGCAGAGGTTGGGAGTATCTAGAAAGAAATTAAAGAATTTATACAATATTGAGCTTCAGGAAGAAAGTCTGGAGTTTAATGTAGTTGTTTAGTTCTATTTTAGGTCCTGGGAAACACATTTACTCTGATGTACTATGAATACAATATTATCTGTTAAACACATTTGGCATTGGTGGTTATAATCACCACAGAGTAAAAGAAATAATTCACTGCTTTTTTTTTTTTTTTTTTTTTTTTTTTTTTTTTTTTTTTTTTGTAAACTCAGTTCCACTTGGAAAAAAAAAATCATGTTTAGACTTCTCAAAATATTTGTGGAAATTATATATTCAAGAAGCCACACACAACAAACTTCAGGATATGCAACTGCAATGGGGATCACACATCTGGCCTTTACATGGTAACTTTTATAGATGAGGTGGGGTATTATACGTACAAAGTCACTGTGTTGCCAAGTGTGGGCAAAAAGATCATTCCACATTCTAGTGTTAAGGAGCTTTCTAACAAAACATGCACGAATAGCAAAAGAAAATGTCTTTATCAACAATTCAGGATCAGAGTTTAAAAGAATTCTGCCAATTATGAAATTCAAAAGTTCTTTTATAAGAACGTGCTTATACACGTAAAGAAGATGGGGCTTTCATAAGGCATTTGAGGGAGGTTCTGTTTTACGTTTCTTTTGGAAAGAAAAAATGTTACAAACCACACATGCCAAAAACCAGAAAGCAAATTCTCAGTTGTTGCAACCATAAATGATTCCACAGTTTGGATATGTCTACTTAGAGAGGTAGAGAATATCATTTCATACCACAATTTATTGGCAGCATTGTAGATGAGATATTTCTTGATCAGCAAACTGGTTCACTCAATTGCTTAATGAGAGCACATAATGCACAAAATTTGGAACAAGATTCAGTTACTATACCTGCTATCTCTCTCTGGGATTTCTTTAATAGCAATTCTGACTTGATTACTCAAATCTCGTCCTGCATACACAATGCCATAAGTTCCTTTCCCCAGAACGACTCGCTCGCCATTTTCATCATACTCATAGTCATACTGAAAACAAACATGAATGAAACAGAGGGATAAGATTTAATTAATCTGACTCTATGCACAACAACGGCATCTAGCATACTAGTCCCTTTCTGTGGACCACGGAGAAGTGGAAAAACACTTCAAGACGGCAACTTGGATATGGTACCAACGTGCTTATATCTCTCCGCTGAATTTATGGAAAGCCTCAGCTTCTAAGGCAGCCATTCCAGGTAAGTGTAAGAAAAGCTGAGCTAGTTGTTACCTGTTCTTCATAGAACACTCGTTACACTCGTATCTTTTAATAGCACTTGCAGCTCTGCTGGCAGGCCATGAAAAGGCAGTGGAAGACAACAGAGGGCACTCTGCACCCAGCTGAAAACTTCAGCTTCCACAGACACACAAATCAAGGCAGGACACAGTTTATCCCAGACACTATCCTGACCTGACCACATCTTCCAAAACCAACAAAACTAACCTGGCCAGGTCAGACAGCAAAGTGTGCCAATGAAGGTTAGTCATTATAGCAGTGCATAGTTACACAGTTTCAGCTGAATTAAAATTTCAAAGAGTTTAAGGGCAATCCAGAAATAGTCATTCAATTATCTCATCTGTCCTCTTGTGTAACACAGACATAATTTCACTTCCTTGCTCTCATGCTTAGCCCAGGAGCTTATGCTGAGATATAGAGAATCCGCTACTTCTTTTAGTAATGTTTGAACAGTTAATTACTCTCAGGGTAAAGTCATGCCTCTAATTCTAACTTATTTCTTTATTTCATTATATTTTTCTTTTAGTAAAGAATCTATTAATATTCAGCAGTTTTCCTTGTAAAGATACTTACACCCTGTAAACACGTGACCCTCTGCTTTTTTTCTTGCTAAAATAAACCTATTAGGTACCCATGGTTTCTCATTTTGGGGCATTTTACTATCCCACAACCCTCTCTAGAGGTTTCTATTTGTCCCATCTCCAATTTGAGATGTATTATGAAAACACCAACATGGAAACTGGAACAGAGAGCTGGATTCATTACACAATACTGACTTTTTCAGTTAGTTTTGGTTGTCTCTACAACTTTAGTACACAGTCCTAAATATTTTGCCCTGTTTCCTGCCACCTAAAAGACTGTCTAAACACCAAGTACTGCATTACACCTAACGGCCTTCTATTCACATCTCAACTATGTGTACGATCACAGAGAAAATCAAGATGAGAATACAGCAAGTGATCGCATACTGTGCAAGCTGTGACTTGGCTAATGCGTGAGAGAGCAGGAGCAGGGCACCCCTGGATGCATTCAAGGCCAGGATGGATGCAGACTGGTCTAGTGGATGGCAACCCTGCCCAAGGCAGCGGGGTTGAAACTAGATGATCTTTGAGGTCCTTTTCAACCCAGGCCATTCTATGATTCCGTAATTCTATGATTCTAAGATTCAGTGTGCATTAGAGAGCTAAGGCAAGAATGACTGACTCCCAGCAGCACACCAACACGATCATCTGATTTGTTTTTGCAGTTCATTGCCATGTTTGCCCATACGTATTGTAACTAGCATGCACAAGCCTTCCCCTACCACAATTACATCCTTGTTTGTTGTGCAGATGTCCTGCCAATAACGTAATTGTACACAATTGCAGTGATGCATGAAATAGACAACAACCTTTCAGATTTAAACAGATGCTAATATTGCCTGACTGTGACTACACCCTGAAGTAACTATAGCGAGAATCACTCTGTAATAATGTGCAATTATTGAGAGCTTGGGTTGAGCACTTCCTCAAGCGAGTAAGATAACTGAAATACAAGCTGGTTATAAAACCTAGAAATGAGCATTACGACAAATCATTAACTTATAAAGATTACAGTTTACAAAATTTTGTCATCTATTTTTGTCTGACTTCTTCCAGTGAAGGGATGAGTAATTTTACTTCCTTCAGTCAAGCTACTAGAAACTCAAAATAGTTGAAATGATGCTTTGAAAATAAGCTAAAATAAATAACTACCTCCAGGGAGTCTCCATCACATTCTCCTTCCTCTGTAGACTTCCCTATTTCTTCAGTGATGCTGTTCACCATGTCAAAAAACCTTTTGAAAGCAAGTAAAACAAAATATAAAAAAAATGCAACCACATACTCAAGACTGCATGGGGATATCAGGAATGCATCTCACTAAAGCGTTGAATGAACCAGAAGATTTTAATAAGCAAAAATTGTGTGTAAAAGTTAGCTTGTCTGCAAAATAAACAAACAAACAAACAAATAAATAAATAAAAGAATGAATGAATGAAGGTATTACTATTACTTATGGCTTGTCCTTCTTTGAAAGCACACTTCTGTCTTATCTTCCGAGTAATGACAAAACATGAATGGGAAGAAAAATGGTAGAAGAACTTATGCAGACTAGAATTGATGAGAAGACAAGGTAGGGACTAATCTTTGAGGTAGTCATGTTCATTACCTTGAAGCAACACAGTAATGTTCGGTATGGCTGCAGCTTTTTTAAGTACAAATATACAAGACATCTTCTCCAGGAATGCCTTTGGGACTAATTCAAGATTTTAGACCTCAAGCTTACAGAGCAGAAGCACAGCATAGAGCAGGTAAGAAACTTTGTGCAACAAACACTTGCCAACTTTGTTGGAGGGCTATTTATACGATCATACTTATGTAATCATGATAGTAACATACAGGACATCAAGGTTGTTTGTTTGTGATGAGAAATAAAATTTTAACTACAGTAAAGCAAAAACCGTCACTAGCTCTCCTGGACCGTTATTACCCCAAACAGTGCCACTGCAGAAAATCTATTTGTAAGTTTAGGCTGCTTTGTTCAACTGGGGAAAACACATACTTGTAATAAGCCCTAATATGACAAATATAGAGAAATAATACCCCAAGATTTGTTGAAAAAAAAAAGAAAAAAAAAAAAAAGTTTGTAATTATGCATTTCTATTATTTGTCTGAATTTGTGTTTTGACCCTCTAAAGTTCATGCATCTCTGGGGGAGTACTATGCTTTCACATACAAGATGATTTGAGCATCCTCACTTGTCACCAACTCTAACCACAGTTCTGAAACAGTCCCTGCTGTACATACAGACACTGCATACCTCAGCATAGAGTGGTTTTTGAAATAACTGTGACACACCTTCTACAATGAACTTCCGTGCAGAAATAGATTTGAAAGTCATCGGAATTGTGCAGCACATACAGAAAACAGCACCGTTCTTCAAACTTCGAAATGCTGAAAGAACAGCCAAGCAGAACATGTTATTAGAAAAGTGCCTTTGGGGTTCTGCCACCTATGTCAAATCGTACAGACCAACACAAGTATTGTCAGAAAGCACCAGATAAAACATGAAAAACCACAGTCTTTCCTTACAATGAAATCACATCCTTAAATCTTCAAAGTTCACATTCAGCTGTCTGCTGTCATTCATTTTGTCCCCTAGTTCATACATCGCACTCGCAAAAGCAGGAACAAAAGTTCCACCCAGGCTGGATGGGACTTTGAGCAACCTGGCCTAGAGAGAGATGTCTCTGCCTATAGCAGAGGGGTTGGAACTAGATGATCTTAAAGTTCTCTTCAAACCCAAACCATTCTATGTTTCTACGATAAATTAACAGGATTATTTCTATTGACATGAGACTTTTTTTTCCAGTGCATTTAGGTAAATGCTGATCTCAAAGCCAGGATGAAAGATCACTTCACGTTCACATTAGAAAGCTTTGAACTCAAATCATGAATTCTTTCCCCTTTACAAATCAGCCACAGCTCACTCTTGAACGTGAAGATTTCTGATCGATTCATAAGGAATTGGTAAATTGATATTATAATGGAAAAACATGTCTAAATTAGGTCAGCATCATAAATAAAATAGAAATGAGACAAACAACTTTGCCAGTGTTGCCTACCCCCTTCTTCTCTTTTGCTTTTACCCATTACAAATGGGAGTACAAATATAATGAAGAGATATGCATGCCATTTTCTTATGAATGCATAGATGCTTCAGCAAAAGAGGTACAGACTCTGGGATTCTGGCACAGTTGTCAATTTTCTACCTAATGTAGGCTGCAGCTTTTGCAAGATATCCATTTGCTACATTATTATTATTTTTTTCAAATGTACAAGTAATTATTGTGCTCCTTAAAGGAAATATTAAAAACTATTTGAAACTGGAACAAATTAAGATTGCATATTATCATTCTCAAGATACAATACAAAAGCCATGTTGCTAATTAAATCAACCTATTTTTAGTCAGATCAAGATATCTATTGTGGTTTTAATTTATTTGTTTATGCAAAATAAAGCAGAACGGCATTCTACACTGCACTAAAGAATTTTTTCTTAGATGTCAGGAAATATTTGTAGTTTTCAAGATTTAATACATCTATGGTTGCTTGACTGTTGATTCTCTTTTATGACTCCCTTACTTTATATCCCTTGCAAGAGCTTTTGGTAAAGAAACTGCTCTTTAGACAAACTGGACACATGCATTTCATAAAGCTACTTATGACAAGCCAAACTGATCACTACTTCAGTATAGTCACTTTAGGTGTTGTCATTCAGCTATTTTTGTCAAGAAAAATTCCTATGTGCTAAGTGATGCAAACATCTGGGAAGACAGTCACTGTCCCTGGCTTAATTTACCAAATTTTTTGAGAATATACACAAATTCTACAGATATGAAGTTATTAATGTTGATGTTACTAATTCATCAAAAGTTCCAGGAGAATGGAAATATTTTACTAACCCAACATATACAAAAGCCACTTAAGACAGTACTGAATAAATGGGTAAGAATGTAGCATGTACACTAAGGTAATTCATACAGGTATAAGGCTTTTAATATTGAATATTTATAAATGTTTATATGCATTCTTTTCCTCCCTGAAAAAAAAAAAGTCATTAACATGAAGAAAGGAAGACAAAAAATATCAAGCTATAAAAACAAATTGGATAAACTTTCTCAGGAAACATCTCATTTTCAGAGTTATTGAGCATGTCTAACACTCACCAACTTCTATGACAGCAGAATTGGAGCTGAAATTGCAAGTTTCAAAAGACAAGCAGGGAAACACAATGCAACATGGCCTTGGGCCCAAATCACATGCATACAGAACTCCCATTAGCTGATGACGAATACTGCAAATTCTGTAACTACTGCTTCCTGACAATTCTAGATAAAGTAACAGATAAAACAAGCATTGGCAGAAACCACAGAAATGCAGCTTTGCAGATTTCTGTTTTTCAGAAATGAGGATGGAGACAACTTCCACTCTAACAACTAAGTAGCCTGATAAGATTCTAAGTCCAGTGAAGTCAGGATGGAAAATTAACATCCTTGTTAATTCTTAAACTATGGAAGAAAAAAAAAAAAAAAATGTCACTGTGTTTCTAATGCAACATCTATCATCATGATCCCTGAGGCACTTCCCCATGGAAACAACACAAGTAGCAGATATTTCACAGTTCAGGGCTTGTCCTGAATATCAAGGAGATTCCAACTTGTAATCCATCTACCAGCTTCATCCTGCAACTTAAGTTTTCATTTTTAAACATGAAAAATAGATGGCATCTTCTTGCTTATGTGACAAATACTAGGGAGCTTCCTTGATAACTGGAGAAAGTGATGCAAAGCACCTTTGAGAAGCAGCTGAGGTCCAAAAGCTCTGACGAAGCCTTTAAGGATTAACAGTGCTTCTTGGCCCAGTTCAATAAAAAACATTTGCATTTGAGGCCAAGAAGGCAAAAAAATGAAAGCAGAGTTATTTATATTAGAACACAAATTCTAATCAGTTACAGTTGAAATTTTTATTATTATCATTATTTTTTAAGATAAACCCAGTAACAATGGCTTCCTGCAGGTAGAGTGCAATTCAGAACTATGTTCAAGTTCCTTTGAAACTCCTGAGCACTAAACTCCATTACTCATGAAATGAGATGCTGATTGCACTGGTTGATAAAGAGCACACAGAATAAGTGACCTCTCAATTATTTACTTAAAGTATTTACCTAAAAAATTAGTCATTTCACTGCCAGATATCTCTTGGCAGCAGGGCTGAAGAGACGGTAAATATTTAGAAGGGTCTTTGTTGTGAAAGCTTTCAGGAGCATGTACAAAGACTCTCTCTTACATTAACACTGTGCTTCTAAAGCTGGTTCTTAGTCTAGAAGGGCAAAAAAAATCCTCATGGGGCAGGGAATTTCCCTTCCTAGACAGCTTTACATCTAGGGCTTCAAAGGAGCAAAAAATATTCTGGATACAAAAATAAATTAGAAGCAGGTCTGGTTCTGAAGGAAGTTCCACCCACAAAAATATCCACTTTGATAAAGTCAGGAAGAAAATCATATAAAAATACTGAAAAAAGATGACAATCAGATAACTGCATGCTTGAAAAATAGATTTACTTGGTTTTACAACTGCGTAAGATGAAAGATTTCCCCCTTCAGGCCCTCATGGAGGCAGACACTGAGTCTTCAAAGAATTCACTCTTGGCTCGATTGACTCACTTTACAGTTTTCCAAGGGCAGATGAACAGATTGGAATCTTAGCAGACAAATTAAATGACTATTGACAGTTTAAATAACGAATGAGGGAGAGTACACCAAAACAACACTAGCCACAGCAGAGTTTAATAAAGCCAAAAAAAATATCAAAATTGGGCAATAAATACACATATTCTTTTTTTAGAAGCACACAAAAACATGCTGTAACCAAAACCCAAACCACACCGAACTATGCATATCGTTGCGATTTTGGCTTAAAATAAACTGAATCCCACGGGATTAAATTTCTGTGTCTATTGATAGGTTTTTTTTTTTTTTTTTTTTAAGTTAGTTGTTGGAAGGAAAAAGAATCATCCATCTGTGCAAAAATGTACTGCAGACATAGCAACAGCTTTGTGTGTATGGAACAGTTATTCTTAGAACAGAGCAGTGACTATTTTGAAGAATATAAGATTTCTGGCCTTTTTAAAATTATGCTAAATGCAAACTCCAAAATGGAAAGCCACAGGAAGCCCAAGTATAGACAGATCCTAGAAAAAAATAAATGAAACTAAGGTGAAGATCTGATCTAAAGAGATCACAGAAGCAGAACACTAGTTTCTTAGACTCAGCAGATAAAAATCAGAAGGCTGGACCCTATCAGACAGAAGCGAATACTACATTCAGTCTGGGCTCACTTCATGATCTATCCACCGCTCTGCTGCACTCTGTCATCACTCCAGTGACAGTCTGCCCTTCCTATGTTCTGAAACAGTTTTGCTGCCATACCTATAAGCAAACACACAAAAGAGAAAACCACACACATCCACACCAAAACCCAACAAGAGATGAGTGATCAGGATACTCCAAGGCACGCTAACCTGTCCCCCACCCCCAAAACTTTGTTGATTCCTCATATCCTTCCTGCTTGCTTCCACATTACCTCCTGGCTTACATATTGTAGTTGTCAAGAACCTGTTTCAAGGACTGCCTTCCTTGTGTTAAGTTTCCCAGTATGTCAGAATCTCAGTGCACAACTGCATCTCACGGATGTGACACAGCTCAAGCAAGATGACATGAAACGTTAGCAGTTATTGCAATTCAACCTCAGTTAGCATAAAGCTGTAACAAACTTTGAGAAAGCATCAGTTCGAAAATCTAAGAGATTATATTCTCTATTTTTTACATAACTAACTTTGCAGGTGGTCATTTCTGAATCTAGAGTAAGACTCCTGGGGTGTCACACAAAGCAGGGCATCTCCAGAAGTACTTGCAATATTCAGCTCCAATATTCTGTCTGTTACTCACCAAGTTTCACAGCATTAGCTCAACATGAGACTCAATTACTTTTTTCATTTCCAAGCACGAAGGGCAAACAACTTACCTTACTCCCCTGATGGACGCAGCACTGAAGTTCCACTCATGGATACCTTTCTGTAACACAAGAAAAAACAAAGTTCAATGAAACCCTCTTCCTTTACAAAAACAAAGAGCCAGTAGGCATATCTTCTCACATGTAACTCAAGAGACCAAAAGAGAAATATTTGGATTATAACAGCCTACTACTTCTCAACAGTTATTCTTCAGGGCATTTCATTTTTTTTTTTTTTTCACCTAATAAGCAAGAAAAGCTTATAAAGAAGGTTTGGCTGGTTTGTTCCTTCACTGTTTATTCTGCAAACACAATGTATTATTTTAGAAAAAAAGTAAACTAGCAGATCAGAAGGGTGTGCCCATACAGTCTGTCCTGGGTGCTGAACTCAGCTTCATGTGCAACCTTCCAGAAAGAGAGGGAGAAAACAAATCCACCTCTGAGAATGACAAGAGCTCATTCTACACATTCAGCGTCCTCTGTGTACAGGAATAATTGGCTGAGAGCACTACAAAGCAGGAAGTCTGACCGATGCTGGAGAGTAAAATGGGAAATTCTTGAAATGGAGGTGCAATATTGCTCAAGGAAGGGGCAAATCTAAAGGCCAGCTGTCCAAAGAAACAAAATGGAGACCATTTCCCTAGGAATCCAGAAGAGATAATTAAGAACATACTAAAATCCCTAAGAGCTGTTGAAGCAGTAACAAGACTGGAAGACACCCTACACAAACTCTCAGGGCCAGGCCTCATTTATTTTCAGATCTTTTACCTGTTGATCTGTCATGCATGGCAGAACTGAGTTCTCTCAGCAGACAATCACGTTGATCTGTGCTTAAGTTCTAATAAAGTTTTAGTATAGGTATCAGAAGTCCTTCATATCTTTTAAAACATTAAAACATTCACCTTTCAGGAAAATGGGAAACTATATCAGCTGGAAGTGTGACAACCTTAGGACCCACCCCATGAGCAACATATTTGAAGAAATTGGTTTCCAGAGCTGAACTGCACTGAGCATTTTAGTCACCTGGGCAATAAAAAGGTATGGAAACATTTCCAGCCAAAAGGCAATTTATAGCATAAGGGCACAGTGTCAAACACAGACATAATCAAGTTAATCCCAAAAGAAGCATTGCATATACTGTATTTTATATATCCTGTTTTAGGAATGGGAAAGTACACAGAATAGATGCACTACCAAAATAGTTGTACAATATGCACGAAATGAGAGAGGAAATCAAACTCCCAGCTACAGCAGTTCTGTAAGGCTTACCAGATCAGTCTTTTTATCTCTGTAATTCTTTCCTTCCTGCTCAAATTTCATTAAAGAGGTTGCAAGGCTAATGCAAAATGCCGAACACAACATACTGATAAATACGTGCAAACTTCACATAGCTCTAACTGTAAAGCACAAAGCTGTAACTACAGTAACCTTTCAATTCTAAATGAGCCAGTGCTAGTGTGAAGTGCCTGTGGAAGTACTATTCAAGTTGCCTGGTTCTCCTGTATGAACAAAGATCCCCTACTAAATCCCTCTGCTAACAAGGAGGGTGTATCTGTGTTCTTCTTTTATGCTTTACACTGTATACGAGCTCTGCTACTTCTCAATTTTCCATGTCTGGAAACTCTTTTTCCAGAGTTTTGCTATTGATATTTGTCTAATTCCCAGCACTGGGAATAACATAATATCTAAATGATCTAAAACAAACATCCTGCAAGCAGAAATGTGCAAGTAGCACAGCAAGAAACAAAGTATTGTGGGCTTTACCTATAATCAACATGCAACTGATTTCTCAGAGATGCATGTATCTTTCATTTACCAAATGATGTTTTCAGGCAATGAAATAATATAAAAGCTATGTCCCTCAAAGATCTTGCCAAGTTTTGAATACATTGGAGTAAACATATCAGGCACGCTATCCAAATTCAGCATCTGTTCTTGGGTTAGGCAAAAAAAACCACCAACCACCCAAAACAAAACTCAAAATGGTTTCAGAAGCCAACACGGAACAGAGACAGGCTGTTCTATTTCAAACTTGCTAACAGCACTGCTGCATTCCTCTAACCCTATGTGGAAGGGACTGCTAAAATTAGAGAACTGCAGGGCAAAGGTAATGTGTATTCCACAAAACATAATGCCATCTGATTTTTATATGCATTTGTCTATGTAAAAACTTGGCATTATTAAAGAAAGAAATATTAAAATAAACTGCTAAAAAAAAAAAAAAAGACAAAAAAGAGAAAGGCCTCATTATTTATCCTGGTATTCTCCTATTCATTACCAAATTGCCAGCTGCAGGCTTAAACAAGTTACATTTTGTATTTGAAGCAGAATTTCAGCTTCTATGTGCACAAAGGGAAGTTCATATGCTGGATAACTCTCAATTCTTATTCTTAAAGCAATGGTTTCATTTTGAAAATTAAGAAAATTTCTTTTATTTTTTTTTTTTTTTAATGAACTGAAAACTGAAGCATAAGCTGCTCTAACTTAAACAGACCTTTGCTAGGTAGATTAAATTCATATAGCTGAAGCCATTTCCAAACCCAGCCGTCTCTTCTATCCTTGTAGCTGGGACAGCTGGCCTTTGTTAATCAGCTCCTACAAGGCCTGTCATCAGCCTTGAAAGGTCCAAAGAAAGAGCCTTCTTCACTGCAGTGGGCTGAAATACATCCATTTAGTTCACGAAGTCTCTCAGCAGAGACAAATGCTACACTAGTTATATTCACCAGTTACATTGTATCTTCAAATTTTTCTTGTACCTTTTCTCTGTTTGAAGTTTCTGATGGATTCTGATGCTTTTTGACAAAATTTTAACAACAGATTATGACAGTACAGCTGAACTTCTAACCAACAAATTGCCCACTGCATTCTTTTAATGAACGTTATGGCTTGTAAGGCAGAGATGCCTGCACTGCATACCCATCAGCTCTTAACATACTGTATAAGCTCACTACAGTAAGGCCAGAGCAGAAGAACCAGTGAGTGCATAAAAAAAACTGTCCTTATCTATTGTCACTGATCATCAGTAGGGCAGCAAATGTAGGAAAACAGTGATGTGCAGAAAATACATAGATGTGCTGCCAAAATCAGAAGGGAGTCAGGGGAGGGGAAGTATTAAATGCTACAATAGAATATCAGGGAAAAAACAAAACAAAACAAAACCAAATTTACAATAACAGAAACAAAACTGTAAAGCACCAGTTACACCCCAGAAAACCAAAATACTTTTCTGCTGAACAGATACAGACTGAATACAACCAGATCCTTCTCCCAGTCATAGGATGATTAGGCAGCCAAGTGACAAAGCTATGGGAAAAGTTACTGCTGAAAGCATTAAGCTAAACATCCCTGTAAGTACAAGGAACATTAACACGCTATCCAGTATCTTTGTAGGAATATGAGTACATATGATCAAGTAAGTTTAACTCAAACTGGAATACAAGCAGTGAGATGTCACATGCAGCCAGTACAGCAATCCTACTTGTTTTGCCTAAAGAAAATAGAGATACCGAGATTCTCATCAAAGATAATATCAGGCAAATGGCAAAGAATCATTTAGCATAAGTACAGTGTTAGCAAAAGAAGACATGAGTATGAACTGGCTACAAATTCAGAGTGAAAGCTCAACGACCGAAAGTGGCATACTGCTGCTTCACCAGTGCTATTCCACTCCAGGCTTTAGTAGAGGTTTTGATGACACACTCGAAACACTTTCCAGTGCGAAGAGTCAGTTGTGAAACCTCCACTAGTATTCAGACAAAGATTTATACTATTCAAAAACAGAATATTAAGGGATTCTTCAAAGAGGAACATGACTAAATAGCCCAAACATAGGACTACAAAATCCTGTGTTCCCCCATACTGTACAAAAGACCCTAATCAGAATATAATGCCCCGTTTGGATATGAATTACACACACAAAAAGCCCACTGTATCTACAAACACGAACTCGTGTGTACAACTAGTTTCTAAACCAACTGAATTCTAAATATGGAAGTACTTTTAGAACAGACATTTTACAATAGCAAGATTTACTCTGTCATACTGATACAAATCATTATTCATTATGTGGTTAATTCTGTTTTTCTCTGGAAATTGCATAAATTTATCTTCTAATTTTATTTTCACATTCTGAACCTACCTGCGAAAACGTAGACCAGAATGAGCTACAGATGAACATTCTAGGCAAACACCTCAGTTTGTTCCCAAAATAAACTATTTCAGCCACAGCTCAGTTCTGTTCCTTCACAAACTTTTAACAAAAATTCTAATTAGTGCTGCCTCGCATAGAAAAAATGCTTCTCTCTTAAAAGCACACGTATAAAAGCTGAAGGATGGATCACCTAGCAAATAGATCCTTTACTGTCCTATCTTGCAAGGATGCTGCCACAGAAGAACGAGCAGTGCTAGTTCTAGAAAACACACTACCTTCAGTGTTCTGTTTCCAGCTGATTTGGCCTCTATCAATTCTTCATATAACCCTCCCATGTTTCCATGCTCTCTTCCTTCTCTAAGGAGGAAGGCCTTAAAAATGTGTTCTGTCTTCACTCTTACCAACATTTTTCTTCCTAAGCATCCCAGAATGTGATCACAGAATCACAAAATTGTAGTGGTTGAAAGGAACCTTTAGAGATCACTGTGTCCAGCTCCCATGAATGGTGATAACCATTCAATGCTTTCCTCTCCTCTTGCATCTCTGGAATTTCTAAACTTCTTTCCAAATATGTAAGGCTTTCTCACACCTCAACTTAAGTACTTCTCAGCTTTTCCATTTGCAGTACCTCCTGAGCATCTATCTGTCCCTATGCCAAAAAGATTCTTTGCCTCTTGATTTATTTCACTGCCATTTAAGGGCACGCCAGTCTCTAATGCTTTCATATTAAAAGAGTATTTACCACAGCAGACAAGCAATGCTGTGAGTATGGGAAGAAGAAAGCTTTGTGTACATACACATTACGTGACATCATTCGGACTATGCACGTTATTTACAAAGTCTCAAGCAACAGACTTGTTCATATTAAAAACAACCTGGAAGAAGATGCACATTGTTTTTAAACATGGTGGATGCAGAAGATCCATTAAGGAACAGGACAAATTCTAAAGAAAAAATTAAGAATGATCTGTTTGAAACAAAAAACACATGACAATGTGTGAGCAAAGCATCTTCACATATGCTAGAAACATACCCTCTCCTTCACAGAATTTGACATTAGATACAACTGCTTGCATGTTACAGGACTTACAAGCCATGCACTTTTAAATTGGGAAAGAAGTTACAACTACAGAAACATCATGGTACCTTGTCATCGGGCAGCACATGCCAGATAGATACAGTCTTCTCCTCAGCTTCGCTGTTGATGGAGAGATATGAGGGCTGATAGATTTTAGTTGGCTCCAATATTAAAACCTTGTAGAAAAAAAAAAATAAAAATCTTAAGAGTTAGTAAAAATAAAGTAATAAATATAATATAAATAAAAAATAAGTAAATAAGTAAATAATTACCCAATAAGTAAAACATAGGAAATCTGTACTAAAATCTGTTAAAATTTTATCTGTAGTCATATTACGGCAGGAAAAAAAATAAAGTAAACAGGATGAACAATAAAAGTTTTAGGTACTAAGCTAGTTTACTGTGGCTCACAGTAACTTAAGATAAAGAAAACATCAATTTTCTTTTTTTGAATTACATGTCACTTGATTGTATATATCTTAAATTCCAAACGATTTCTCTGACACCTATCACATTTGAAATCCTTCTATCACAAGTCTTCCTTTTACAATGCCGTTTGAGAATGTCCATATCCAACATAGACAGGATTCAGGGTGTAACTTAATTATTTTTTACAAAAGTGCATTTGGCTAAAACAGAAAAACAGATCAACCTAGAATTAGAATGACCTGCTTTTGATTTAGAACACCGTGAACCACAGCAGCCAGATTAAATGATTTTTTCCTCAAAAGCAACATGCACTGCTACAAAAAGCAGACAGTTAAAGTTTACAGAAAGTTTCCTGGTACAAATACAAACAAAGAAAAACCTAGAATCTTCATGTAAAAGTGATGGGATGCAATGCAGTAAGATTTGGACTGAATATAGCTACTGAGTAGATGAAGCCAACTTGCTACTTCAATAACGTTCTGCCAGAACTACTTCCAGGTCTACACCATTGAAAAGCCAACAAAGCTCGGCTATTTGAAGAAGTATGATTTCTCATTAAAGATTCTTATGTCTTTATTTTGGATTTTCAGTGGTTAAAAAAATCTGATGTCTAAAATGTCCAATCTTTAGTGCCTCCATAGAAGATCTTCTCATTCTGAAGAATGGGAAACATTGCTATTAATTCAAGAAAAAAACCTACCTTTCACCAAACTACTTCTTGGAGTTTAAAGAATTGCTTTAGAAACTAAAGCCTGGTCTACATCTATGTTTTAAAAAGAAAGCCCGTAAAATCAAACAGCTAGAGCAGAAAGTCTAGGAAAGACTAATCAGTCAAATCTTAGTCACAGCAACTTCTTCAGTCAGTGAGCACATGCACACATGACAGAAGTGCAAGGCTGTAGTCTGAAAAGTATCATGGCAGTTAACTGGGTGACCAAATGTGTCACCCTGCATCTTCAATCACTTACAGTTGTTAAAATCTGGTTTAGACCATTTCATGAACTGGTGTCTTATCCTCAGTTATCCCAAAGTTACCCATAAGCTGCATCATTTCTTCCTCTAATTGCTGCGAAGAGGATCACAACTCTGAGGCCAGCAGCTAGGAGACCAAGTGATAGTTCAGCAACTACCAATTACTAGAGAAGTCCTTAAGTTCAAGCTCTGAGAATTTCTACAAAAAGCTTGTTATAGATGTTATTTGTAAGAGTAAAGATGTAACTATGCTTCATTTTGTTGACTTGTCGCACCACGTGATTTTGCTTTCAAATAGGCACAAACAAAATCCTTTTATTAGGAGAACTACATGTCTGTCTGCAACACCACTACAATTTCCTGCCTCAGTCTGTTGCTGTTCAACACTACCATCTCCTTTACTGTTTATTATCCCATTTACAGTCTGATGTCAGAAGAACTGCACAAAACAAGTATGCCCTTGAAGTACTGGGGGGTCGATAGTGACTAGACCTAAAACAAAAAGATGTATTTGCCAATGGTTAGCTAAAAGGAATACCCAAGACGTTATTTCTCCTACATATATCACTAATATGTATCACTAATATACAGAGGCGACAAAGAACAGCACATTTTAGTACACCAGGATATGTCGTAAAAATCTTTCAGCAAAGTATTCATGAAAGAAACCATAAAAGTATACATAAGTTATAGTGCTCTGTTGTTGAAATATATTAACAGCTGAATAATAATAAAAAAAAAAAAAGATTTATTGCTGTTTGGTCTGATTTCTAAGCTCTAACAGAACACATACTTAATAGGCAGCAGGCTGTGTAAAAAGTCTGTTGAGTCAGAGAGACTGAAATTAAGTGTCTTTTCTTCAGAACATAACATAATATAGTATTACATGGACTACACTGCAAAATTCTGCTTTAGAACTATATTCATTGGTAGCAAGCATTAAATAATAAAATAATATTCTGACTTTTTTACAGTATTTTATTGGAACAGATTGTGCAATTCCATTGTAGCCATGTGAAATCAATTAAAACTAGTTTAGTATGCAGGCCAAATGCATTTCTTCTGGACAAGCAGTTTTTTTGTCTGGGAACCTACAAACAAGCAGTGTTTTGTCTTCATTTCCTACATGTCACAATTAAAAACAAACCAACAAGAAAACACTTACTGGAAATCTAACTACAGACACATCTGTCTTTGTGGCTTCAACAAGGAAGTCCATCCAGAAGTCCACGAGTTCCTGTTTGGCTGTATGTTGTTCAGGATTCAGTTTTTTAAAATGCTGATATATCAAAATAGTCTCTACAATAGACTTCAGGTACCTGCGATCAATAATACAGTAAGTAAATAATAATGTCTGTATCTTTTATTCCAACTGAAGCACCCACCACTGCAATGCTAAGGCAGTCAATAAGATTCTGGTTCTCCAGCTTGCTTTCAACAACAGCAATTCCTCATTTTTTGCTGGAAATGTTGCAGCTATGTTATCAGTCTGAGATCTGGGACAATCCTTCCTGCATATATGCCTGATCACATATGCTGCCTGCTATTCTAAACCATGAAAGCTTCCTGAAATATCTTTGTTTATAGTCTAGCTATATGCAAAAAGAAATAATGCTAACTCAGAGGGCATTTTGAGAGTAGTTGTATAGCTATACATTGCCCAACTCTCCCTCTTTGGTTGAATGGATATTCTGCATGAAATACTGTATCTACCTTGTACCAGAAGGCTCTGCTGCTGAATAGCAGGCTGAGAAGAATTGCTCACAGGAGAAATCACTCCTGAAGCACAAACAAACATGCTGTATTTTCAGAGTTTAATCTGCAGACTTAAACCCCAAAGCACTGGGTACATAAAATCCCAACAAACAGGCATTCATAAACTCAAGCAAACTACCAGGAGACTCCCACAGAATGCTATCCAGCTCCTCATGTACAGTTAAAAAAAAAAAAAAAAAAAAAAAAAAAAAAAGCATTGCATATAAATACATTGTAAACAGCTTTTATAAGAAAATTGGTAAGAAAAAACAACGTTGTCCATTTCAACAGTTTCATATGCTATCTCAATGTGTAAGTTCAGCATTTCCATATTTTAGCACACCTACATTCACTTCTGACCAGCTTTTGGAGACAGACTTCAGTTTCTTCATAAAAAAGACAAAAAAAAAAAAAAAAACAAACCCAAAAAACAGGCAGCCTTGACTGGCAGAGTGACAACTTAGGTCAGAAAGGAGTCTCGGATCTCCTTTGCCAAAAGGGCCTAGACCTTGATGAGTGGACAACTGGTCCCTACTTCCTGTCTGCATGTGAAGAACATGTTGAATCTAACTCTAGACTTACAACCTTTCCATTAAATGGACTTTAATCTGCATTCTTCTCAATTGCAACCAGATGAAACTTGTACAGATTGCTCATTTATATTCAAGTTCATAAAATAGTTGGCACATGCAATAACTATCACAGTATTCCAAGGTGTATCTGTGCTCCTCTAGCCAAGCTGATTGCACTCCTAAGAACACTTGGGCAGTTACGACTAAACCCACATGCTCCTACCACTTCAAATAACTGAAGAAGCACAGTGCCTATAAGCAACTTCTCCTCCCCCCTTACCCTCAGAAGAGGGTCAATGGTAAATCTGCTCTTCTCAGACCAGCAAAAAAAGTCATAATATATATATCCATGAATAAAGGCAGAAGGGGAAGATACCTCCATCAAGGTAGAAGTACCATGAAACAATACACAGACTAGCAAAATCTGTTAGCAAGATACAGTGTTTTAAAAGACATTACCATACACCATCTTTCTTATCACCTTACCATGCTGGTGCCTTTAGCTTAAATAGCTTTTCTGAAGCCTGGATCACTCTTATGTGGTCATTAGCCAACATACTGGCTGCCAAGAAAGATCCTACTTCCCAATAGCTCTGCAGCTTCTCCAAGCTCCCCTTTTTACCAAGCAGACTGCTGATCTTTACCCCTGTAGTAGAAAGAATAATAGGTCACAGGAACATATCTATGTCATTTTAAAATACATTATTTCCCTGCTTTGAAATCTATTCATTGCTTAAGTTACTTTATCCTTTCCATTTCAATGAAATAAGATGGAAATTATACTTACCAGTTAATGTTAAATGACTTCCATACGCCCTAGGTTGTAGCAGACTTTTTTTCCCTCCCCCTCTTCCTAAAGACCTCTCAAGAAAGGAACTTTAAGACATCGCTGTCAGGACAAGGCCACAGTCACATTACCTATGTTCTTGCATGGACCTCATCTGTAAAGGTACATTGGGGCCTTAGGCTACATAGCATAGCTGTAAAAACTTAACAGATGCTGAATAAGGCACCTATTATGTTTTTTTTTTTTCTGTCTTTTTTTTTTTTTTTTTTTTTTTTTTTTTTTTTTTGAGACTTACAAGCCCCAAGCCCCAGACTTACCTTTATAGACAAGGTCCCATGCAGAAGGAACTGATGATCCACTGGCCTTCTTCCAGCAGTGATGTTCATTAATTTGCCGCAAGTCCTACCCCAATGAAAGACATCTATTAATATTCGTAAGCCCCTCAGCAACTCAAGACTACGGAGAGCCTCAGGCCTCATTTTGACTTGCTAAGTTTTCTGAAAACTACAAGTCTCCCTGTGGCCTTCAGGGTGAATTTTAGTTCAAAACAACTACTGCAACTATGGCATATTTATAGCTAACGCCCCTGCAAATGAAATATTTTCCAGCCTACAGGACATGCCTTATCACCACAGTAACCTTCTGTTCACTTTCCCCATACTACTCCACTATGGCAGTTTCCCTCCCATATCACCTTCTGTCATACCAAAGCTTACTATTCACATGAAATTTCAATGGAACTGTTGATTTTTCTCCTTTTTTTCCTTAACCTTCATTAAATAGCTAGCAGACTGAATTTCATTCTGAACGCAGCAATAAATCTTATCAAAACAGATATTATTAGCTAAATTTCAGTCAACAAAATCCATACTGTTTTGTCATGTTGCTTACATTTCTGTGTTCTAAACACTAGATAAAAAATGGATATAGTTTTACACATAAAATACAAGTGCTCTATAGTCTGTTTCATATCTGTATTTCACTTTGTGCTCTTGCTAACAAGTTGTCATGCTGAAGTAACATACAGAATAAACTGACACTTAAATATAAGTAAAAGCATTAGCTGTCTGTTTCTTAGAGAAAAGTTTATTTATTCTTGAAGAGAATATATGCAATTTTAAGATTGCAGCCTCCTTTTATTATTTCTCTAGCTTATTTTGATCTCATTATTCTTAAAAGTTTTCAGAAAGTATTAGAACAACCAGGTGAAGACAAGACATTCTCTTTGTTTGCAATAAATCTGGCATTTACAAAAACAATGAAGCATCATCTAAGATCCAGAACATTTTATCAAAAACATTTTGCCTTAAAAAGAAATGGGCATAAATACAGAAAAAGAAAGGAAAATTACTGTCAGAATGGTCATTAATGCCAGGAATATACCCACAGCTGGAAAGAAAATAATATTCAATAACAAGATATTACCAGTTAAAGATTACTTTGAAAGCTTTATAAATAAACTGCTTTCCTTGCTCAAATATTGACAGAACAATTTGTATTATTGGATCTCTTGTGTACTGGAGTTGAACAGCTTGCAGAGATCATTATTGCCAATGCAAAGCACTGTGTTTATGTTTTGGTCTCTAAGTTCTGTGATTTTGTACAGTTAAAACAATTCTGTAAAGAAAATACAATGAGTACTTGATTAATGCTTCACTTGATCATTTCATGTCAACTATTATTCTGACAAGTATAGACAGGAACTCTCAGAAAGCAAATTTTGATCTGATGCAAATGGGTAAAAAGTCTCTTTGGTTACTGGAGTTATTACTTTATTCCCAATGTAATCAGATATGCATCTTCTAATTACAGCTTCATGCACCCTCTGAAGTGCTGTTAAGGACTGTATCTTTCCTTTGCTTTTCCTAACCTACCAACATTATTTCCACACAACCTGGACTGAAATTCAGCCAGCTTCACCTCTCTCCTTATCGCCCACCAGGAAACAGACTTTCTCTAACATCTATGCGTTGTAATAACACAACAGGAGGATGCCAAGCACTACTAAGCAAATCTAAGTGCTGTTAGGTCTTATACACAGATAAATACAAAAAGGTGACATCAAAAGAATGACATAAGCATAAAAGACCTTTGGGACAAGAAAAAAAATATGTTTCCTTGCAACCTCTGATTTCCCTAATTTTTGGTCAAAATCATTAACATCAGTCCAACATAAAGGAAATACTGATTTGTCCTCAGAACCTAGCACAGTTCAAGTCAGCTGACAAACCTTATCATATTAACACGAACCACAGTTTTATCACCAATTACCATTGTCCAGTGCATAAGGCCTATATTATAACTGTGTTTGAAATAATCTTTCAAAGTATTTTAACAATATTTCTTATAACAAAATAGATGCTAGTAGATCCCTTCCACTATCTAAAGGTAGACTACGAGGGGATCAAACGGAGAGGGACTCTTTATCACTAGGTGTAATGACAGGTTAAGGAGTAACAATTTTGAACTAAAAGAAGGTAAATTTAGATTAGACATAAGGAATAAATACTTTACTATGAGAGAGGAAGGAGGCCTAGGGGAAAGTGTCTCTACCCACAGTAGATGGACTGGAGGCAGATATTTAAGGTCTCATCCAACTCAACAACTCTATGACCACAGCAGGCACTGTCTTTAAAAGAGTCTCAACAGACAACAATTAAATCACAGAATGGCCAGGGTTGGAAGGGACCTCAAGGATCATGAATCTCCAACCCCCCTGCCACATGCAGGGCCACCAACCTCCACGTTTAATGCTAAACCAGGCTGCCCAGGGCCCCATCCAACCTGGCCTTGAACACTTCCAAGGACGGGGCATCCACAACCTCTCTGAGCAGCCTGTTCCAGTACCTCACCACTCTCTGGGTAAAGAATTCCCCCCTGATGTCTGACCTAAATCTCCCCTCCCTCAACTTAAAACCATTTCCCCTCGTCCTACACATATCAACCCTTTCAAAGAGTTGATTCCCTTCCCCATATAAATATTTACATAAGAAAGATTGCCACACCAACAGCTTCTAAAGAAAACAAAAGTTCCTTTCTCTCATCTTCAAAAAAAAAAAAAAAAAAAAAAAAAAAAAAAAAAAAACCAAAACAAACAAAAAAAACCAAACATCCAAAACTAAATAAATCACTACCCTTCAACCAAACACAGCTACTAGATATTACTCCCCTAAGTAACTCATCAGCCATGGATGGAACCTTAAGTAGGAAGGAACTTTAATTTCTGTACTGTTCTCCACACGAGCAGTACAGCAATCACTGCACAAACTCACAAGAAGATGCCGAACATCTGATCACTACAAATAATTTTCAGATTTCATCACTATTATCAGTTCACCCAAATCCAGTCGGCCAGGATGCGTGCAATTGAAGTTTCTTTAGAATTGGAGGATTCAATTTAAACTACACAGAAAATATAGCTCAGATTCACTAAACTATCCCTAATTTAAAACTGTGTCAGCTGAATGAATATATACAAAAGCCTCACGGGAAGCAAGATGTGTGTGCATATGTTTTTGAGTTTTTTGTTTGTTTGATTGGTTGGGTATTTTTGTTTTTTGTTTTTTACCACCTATGCTGCCACAAGAATTAAAATTTCAGCGTAGAAGATGAAAGCATTCCATCCAACCCAAAAAGAAAAACTTTGTCCACACATAAAGGCAAACACAGTAGCTGGGGGCAACCCTACAAAGCCTATCATATCCAAATAATCACCTTCCTTAATACCAGAAAATTTCAATTCCACTTCTATTATCCACATGAAGGTAATAATCTCTGAGCTTCAAGCTCAAAAAAAATAATTCTTCACCCAGAAAATTACTTTCAGAGATACTCCACACACCTTACTTCTAAACTAGTGCAGAGGCTCATTAAAGATATTCTTTGGAGGAAAGAAAAATGCTTCTTTCTCCTCAGGAGACCAAGAGGGAAAAAAAAAGAAAAAAGAAAAAAAGAAAAAAAAAAAAAAAAGGATTTGCAGTACCTCAAGAATTACACAAACCTGTGGAGAAAAATGCCAGTTACAAAGTATACGTTTGCAACTATTACAACATTCAGTCATCTTCCTTTTGTGGCTTCCCTGAATGGGATCCTGGCTAATTTTGGCTTTGCCTTGTCTTCAAATACAGCAAAACCACAAATCAAATCACAAAGCGGACCACTTAATACAAAGCTTTAAAAAAACCTCAAAAACAGCATCTGAAGAGAAGTGTGGCTCATTCTTCTCTTAACCCATCCCAATCTCAAGCTACGTGCATTTTGACCACCCTAAGGAGAGGTTTTTTTGCCCATATTTCCTAGCGATCCATAGGTATTTTCTGTTTGCTTGCTTGATTTTTATTTCCATTTTTTTCAAGAAAGCTAGCCAGATTCAAACCCCCTTTCTGGCATTCCTTCCTTCTGGCTCACAAAAAAGACATCACAGCAAAGAAGGGCTGTCAGTTTTCACTAAGCTCTGGTAACCCGTTAAGACCTTCACCCTGGAATCAGATCATCACAACAGTGCTCACTGTCAGCCAGGTGGGATCAGTGGTGGCTAGGAACACTAACTTAGATGTTCACATGCTCACTATCAAAGCATTTATATGCAACTATCAGATTTTTTTCCTCCCCTTGTGACAGTGAATGGTGTCATACTTTCACTAGAAATCAAGTTCACTGTGAATTTGCAAGCTGTAATTACCAACTTTCCGAAGCTCAAAAGAAGTATCAAAGCAATGTCCAGCTGCCAGAAGAAGCACTGCATAACTGATTCCCGACTGCAGTGTTGGCTCTGACTCAAACGCCTTCTTGAACCTAGAGAAAACAAACATACAAGTTTGCTTTCTAAATAATGCAATCTAGTAGGGATATAATTATACTTTTAGGTTCTGTAGGTGTTTATCTTCTGTTTACATAGTAAGAATCCATGGAAACAAAAATACTGTTTTCTGCACATGCTTTTTGGCTATTTTTAGTATTGAGTTACTTACTTAAGAGTTATTTAATTATATATGCATCCTCTTTCCTTTTCCTTTCCCTTCACCCAAGTACAGGCCCTGGTTGTCCACTCCAGCAAAGTTAGTATCTTATTGGATTTACGGTTTTTCCATTGAGATAGAAGAAAAGAGCATTACCAGCTTTTAAGAGACCTGTTTCACAGTTATATTTATTGTTATATTTATTAATGGACTCTTTAATTTCCTCTTAAATATATAGATTTTCACTAATGCTGACTTTAGATCATGGATCTGCTCCAGTGACATACAGGCATAACAAAATACATAAACACAGAAGCAAATGATACAAATGCCTCACTTCTGGCACGAATACCTAAATTCCTCTAGTTCAGTGACGAATACAGAACTTCAGAATTTTATAAATCAAATAAACTTCTCCAGTGAGAAACAAAAGGTGGGAACACACATGCTGTCAATGGTGTTAAGCATATAGGCAAAGGAGGCAGAGATGAACTGAAGCATACAAGATAGTTACTCCTTGCAGAAGTAATTGGTGAACAGCCCTCAAAAAACAACGCATTGAGTTGAAAACAAAGCGTCACAGGTAGGCAACAAAAAAAAGGCTACATTCCTTTCCCTAGGGGACTGAGAAATTATTTTATAGGATCAGAGAGCTTATTTCTTTCATTACATTCAGTATTTGGCTTCTTTAAGCTTCAGTTGACAAGTAGCATTCTCCTTGACATAATTTTTGCAGCATGCACAAGAAAAAAAAACAATAGGAACCAACAAGAAATTTACAGAGAAAATAAAAATGAAAAATGTGCAATTATTAACTTTCAACAAATGAAAATAGCCAGTTGCAATTAAAATCTGCAAATTGAACTGGTTTAAATTCAACATGTGCAATTGTTGTGCACTGTCAAGCCCTCCACGACACAGAAGGAATCAGTGTTGCAGAAATGCAGTCAGGTTTAAATGTCTTCCTATAAAGTTAGAGGTTGGCTTAGCTGACTCTATTATAAAGGCCTTCAAGAAATTGAAAGCTGATGTTTGGGAAAAAGTTGCAATACAGATACTGAATAAGATAGGTAGCAGTAAAAGGATTTGAAAGATGACTTGATAGCATTGGTGAATCTGATTTACATTGTCAGTACGCAACAAGAAAGTGACAGTTAAGAATTAGACTTTCATTTCTTGTCTCATATTTTCATCACAGATGCTTTTTATTCCACTTCTCAGTTGTCAGAAAAATCACACTTCCTGCTTTTTTTTTTTTTTTTTTTTTCTAAAT
This sequence comes from Tetrao urogallus, assembly GCF_951394365.1. Taxonomy (NCBI): domain Eukaryota; kingdom Metazoa; phylum Chordata; class Aves; order Galliformes; family Phasianidae; genus Tetrao; species Tetrao urogallus. Next base: position 54,179,769 of record NC_136814.1, on the reverse strand, counting down.
AGCCCAAAGTACCCTAACATCATTAGCTGTTGCAAAACTAACACTTCAGTTCTGCTGCTAAATTCTTATCTTATGCAATTCACTACATTTCTCCTGCAACCTCATTTCTCTAAGACAGAGATAATAACCTTTATCTCAACATAAACTAATGCCATTGTGGAGGCACTGTTCCTGCACACGCCTTCTTCCACCCCCACTGAGGCCAGTGTGCAGCACTGGTAGCAGCTTTGCTCCCAGCCAAAGGCCAGCAACTAGGTTATGGCTCAATCTTTCAGCCATATCAAGCCTGTCATATGACTGACACTAGAATTCAAATCAATATCCAACATAAAGTACAAACTAAAAGCAACTGATTCCCCTGGAACAGGTTCCAGTCAAATTCCAGATTGTCTTAGTCTGGTCTAACTGGCCAGAGACTTCAAGGATTATTTAGGAGCTGCCTTGTCAGTGCCCTACCCACGGCAAAAGCTGCATTTGTTCTCCTTCTCCAAGCTGTTATGACTGCAATCATTGCATCTCATCAAGTAGATGAGCAACGTGACTGATAGATGCATTTATTAAAAGCATGTTAAAACAGCTGTGTGAAACATCCTAGTAAGTAATTACGCCTACTAAACATATAAACTCACCTAATCGTGTTTGAAAATCTCAAAGTTTATCTGTTCTTAAAGCAGTACAAATGAGGAAAAAGCAATCACAGTACATATCACAGACATAAGTTCATTTAATTTGTTTTGTCCATGGTGATGCCTAGTACTGTATAAAGACTAGAGTTTGATTTTTGTATCAGCTAACATTAAACAAAATATTACTCTACACCAATTTTAAAAGTTTCACAGGAGCTTTGTCTTAGAGAAATTCTTTAATCAAAATTATGAAGTGGGAAGGGAAGGGAGGGGGGAAAATAACATGCTGTATCCTGCTATTTCAACATATTTTAAGAGGCCAGTAAGCATTACAAAACTGTAAAGCATAACCAAGAATTAAAAATTGTTTGTGTATTCTAAGACTACAGATGGTGAATAATTATATATTTCAAAAACAATTCTAATCTGAAGGTTACTGAAAAACGTGAAATGAGAAGGAGAATCAAGCATTTACTTCAACAGGTATCTGATGAGCTCGAAAGCAGAACAAGGATCCAATGTGGAGGATATGCAGAACAAATATTTATCTATATTCTCTTCCTGAACTGGAATGGAAAAAAGCAGCTCACCCTGACAAAAATACCTAATGTTGGCATTTCAAGTATATTTCCCTTGGAAATTGAAGGCCTGACAGACAAGAGACAAAAGGACTTTTTTTTTGATAATTTTAGAGACAAGTACCGTAAGAATTTGTACTGCAATCCACTGTAATATGTATATGTTATATGGAGATGATGGGGTGATAAATCTTTTCCCAGCATGAGTTTACATTCCTTGTCAGCAAGGAAGCCAAAAGAAGACAAAAATTTCTAAGCATCAGCACAGTTATACTTCAGCACCTTTAAGCATAGCTGGTAAATACCTACCAAGATGCAGGTACACCTATTGATTCAAGCCTGAATAATAACACCTGGCCCAGATTCTTAAAAGAAATGCAGGAAACAAGAGAATTCACATTTGAGAGAGAGGAGAAAGATAAGCTGTGATGAAGGTACCTCAACTCTGAGGCACCTGAAGAGCTTTATGGAAGCAGATGTATGGACACCGCGAATCTGTCATTCTTAACAAGTAAGGAAGGCCCAGATTAGAAGACATTGCATAACCATTAAGAACACAAAATATTTGGAATGAAAAACAGTTGAAGTGTGTTCTCATTTAAGGAATGCTTTCTAAAGCTAAGAAAAAGACAAAGACCAGGAAAACATTACTCACCAGAAGGTCCCTTTGTCTCTGCTTTCTGTATCTATGAATCCAGATTCCAAAAACATGTCCTTGTAAATGCGACCAACCAGGCAGTACATATCTGAAGCTACTTGATCTTCTTGTTCTACTAAAGGAATCATAATTTCTAGAGCTTTCTGTCTGTCCCCAGGCAGATTTCGTCTATTAAAAACAAATATTCCAATAAAAAACAATAAAGTTAACAAGGAATACCTTTTCACAACCCATCTGAATATATAGTTATTTATTTAAAAGATTATACATATGATTTTAAATAAAGATATATTTATGCATTAGTCTGTAATTATATGTCGAATGTGCTCCTAGACGCAATGAATCATTTTATAAACATGTTTAAAACAAAGATTAAAAAACATCACTACCAAAAAACCTTCTTCATAAAGCCCCCAAACATGTTATCTCTCTCATGATCACCTAGAGCAAAGCAGTAACAGCAGTAAGAGTAGCTTCGAGAGCAATCCTTTGGGAGATCATAAGATATTTATTCATAAAATGCAAAGATACAAAGGCTGCCTTAAAAGCAATGTCTCCTATTTTGCCTCATGTTGGCTCACGATGTCTGACACGGTTGTTGGTGGTATGGCAATAGAGGGTGAACCTTCTCTCCAGCATTCTGTTACATGCTGTCGCTGTGTGACAGATGGCAGCAGAGGGACAGTCTGACAGAATGGTATCTGATTTGGAAGTATGTATAAAGCAAAGGAGTGTTGATGCACCTTCCTTCATGCAGAAACAGTGGCACCCACTGACATTTAACACGGGTCAACACGGGTCATTCAACACGGCAAAGTGCAAGGTTTTGCATTTGGGCCGGAAGAACCCCAGGCACCTGTACAGGCTGGGAGGAGTGGTCCTTGAGAGCAGCTCGGCAGAGAAGGACCTGGGGGTCCTGATGGACGAGAGACTTAACATGAGCCAGCAGTGCGCTCTGGCAGCTCGAAAGGCAAATGGGATCCTGGGCTCCATCAGGAGAGGGGTGGTCAGCAGGGACAGGGAGGTGATTGTCCCTCTCTACTCGGCTCTTGTGAGGCCCCATCTGGAGTACTGTGTCCAGGTGTGGAGCCCTCAGTACAAGAAAGACATGGAGATTTTGGAAAGGGTCCAGAGGAGGGCGACTAAGATGATCAGGGGGCTGGAGCACCTCCCCTATGAGGACAGGCTGAGGGAGTTGGGCTTGTTCAGCCTGGAGAAGAGAAGACTGCGGGGCGACCTCATTGCAGCCTATCAATACCTGAAGGGAACCTACACCCAGGAGGGGAGTAAACTCTTCAAAAGGGCTGACAATAGCAGGACTAGGGGAAATGGATCCAAGTTGAAGGAGGGAAGATTTAGGTTGGATGTTAGGGGGAAGTTCTTTACGAGGAGAGTGGTTAGGCCCTGGAACGGGCTGCCCAGGGAGGTTGTGGATGCCCCGTCCTTGGACGTGTTCAAGGCCAGGTTGGACGGGGTCCTGGGCAACCTGATCTAAATGTGTATGTTTGGTGGCCCTGCTAGGCAGGGGGGTTGGAACTACATGATCCTTGAGGTCCCTTCCAACCCGGGTGATTCTGTGATTCTGTGTGATTCTGTGATTTAGTGACACTTGCTGAACACTGATGGAAACCAAACAGTGGATGTGCGCACAGTGAGGTGGCGGGTGGTGTGTTTCAGCAGTGGTGACAGTCACCTCTACTGGTGCAGATTTTCACAAGCATGGCATGCAGGCTCTTGACCATCACAGTGAAAATGCATAGCTCATGGTAGTGATCATTTGGAAAAATACTGTTTCATAGTTGAGAATTTGCTCTATCAAACATCGTTACTGACCTCTTTGTATTTGTTGTCATTTCCATAGAAACAAATAGGAGGCATTACTTTCAGAGCAACCTATGTATATCTGAGAATTTCAATGCCTGCTGACACTTTGTCTGCTTCTCTAAACATCAAAATGGCCAATCTTCACTGTGGTAACACTAAGGGATTAGAAAACACCTGCAATTCCCACTGGAAAATTCCCTCTTTAATGCCCTTCCTTATTGCCAGTGTTTCAGATTTTTTGGGAAAAATCACAATATAAACAAACAAAAAAAGCACCAGGGCACGGCTCCCATCTAACTCAAAGAAGTAGTGCATGTAGCTGCATGTGCCACATTGCACATGTTATCAGAGAACTTAAAAATATGCGTACTATAACATTGTAAAATCTTCTGATTATCACTTGATGTCTCTTGACATGAAGTGTCTCTTGACAACAGGAGAACTCAGACTTGAACGAGTGGATGTCTAACTCAGCACAAATGCCGCAATGCTGTCATGCAACAGCGATGTTAAAAGCGTATTTTACTTTTACAGATTCAGACACTGAAATGAAAAACTCAAATGCTGACACAGATCTATGGAAGGACAAAATAAATAAATAAAATCAGACTGAAGGAAGAGGAAAGCAATTTGACAGTATGAAAGGAAAAGGAAGCTTAGACTCATCAAGAAGGTTCCAGTACTGCTTCAGTGAGAACCCTAGACCTGTATACAAAGATTCCAGTAGGAACCCTTAATCGTGATTATCAGCCATGCATTGAGTTTGTGGTACTGATTTACTACTTGACATCAGTAGGAAAGGTACAGTCTTACCTGTTCAGTGCAAACGCATAATGTAACCTCACATGGTGATGGGAAGCCAAGTCAAAAGTAGGCAGTTTTTCTAAAGTCTTCACTAGTTTCACAATGGAATCGTAATCCTTCCAAAAGAAAGGAACAATGAAGTTTTAAGCGGCTGTACTCAAGTACGCATATACAAACTCTTCTTTGAACTAAGGAGTTGGCATTTCAAACTGGGATGTAAGTTACATGGATCTCACATTCCTCACTCTGAAACTATAAATGGCTTGGCACTCAGAGATGCGAATAAACAGAACACTTTACACAATTTGGATTCCTGTACTGCTTAAATATACATAGAGAAACTTCCCATTCCACATTTCATAATACCAGTTAGCTTCAGGGCTGAACATGTATCAGAGTTCATATCAGATAGAAATTACAATGCTAATTGCATCTACAACGAAGTATTCCAAAACTCTTCAAGGTAAGCATGAGACGCAAACAAAAATTAAAAATACTTAAGAAGCAACAACTGAAACTATGTATAATAAAGCAAGCAATTACTAGTACCATTCAGAGAAGCTGCAATGCATACAAACATGTTATGTTGCCAAGAGAAATGTCACACACATGGTGATAAAGCTCATAGTCAGAACACAAACATATCAATAGCAGAACACTAAGACGGCCTTTAAGTAGGGCACGCTACAGGCTATTTGTCACGTAGCAGTGCTGACATGGAGACCTGATGTATGTTACATATTTTTTAGGTGCTGTTATAATGTATTTTCAGCTATGTAAAGGCATGCTGAACAATATAACTAAAAGTCAAGAGCATCAGTGAAGATACTGCAACCAATTTTTTACCAGTGCACATTATTTCTATAGCTTCTTAGAAAAGGTGTGCAAAATGCACTACAATTCCATTGAGAATTAACTTTATCACATTTTTAGATTATCTTTGAGCAGAGGATACATACCTGTATGTCTCTGTAGGACAGCAGCAAGTTGATTACAATGTCAGCAGACAAGACCTCAATATTATCCACTCGCTGCCGAATTCTCGCCAGCTCTGCTGCAAGCTCTTTGCCAGTGTAGAGGGTACGGGCCTTCCTAATGTCATTAAGGATGGATTCCCGGAAATACTGGCTGGAGAGGAACAACTTCACGTTAGCACTTTGTGAAAGATCCTTGCATTTGTTTTTATGGCCCTGCAACACTCTCGCAATACCTTTGCGAAACATTCAGCATAGAGCAGCGTTAGTGCAGAGAGTTGGTCAAGCTAAATTATTCATTAATTCATTATCAATTTGTCTCAACAGAAACATCGCTCACTCTGAAGGCAAGAGATCCGACATTTGTATTGTCAGCAGAAAAATACAATATACAAAGGGGTACAAAACATCAACTCACCCTGAGCTGGCCTGTGCCACCTTCAAGAGTTGGATAAATCGATCTACCAGAGGTAAGCAAATAGGCCCAAGAAGTGATTCAAAACTTGGCTGCATCAGTTCTGTTAGTCCCTTCATAAAGCTACTATCGCAGCAGTACACCTTGTTATGTGGAGTTATCATGTAAGGAACAAAGATGTAGTTACCAGTGCACATCTGTAAGAAAACAAGGCACAATAGTAAGGGCAATTACAGTTTGGCAAGCCTAAACCTAGAAAAACTGTATAAATAATGGGTTAAATTGTACCTGCTGAAGGCAAAAGGGACAAAGACTTTAAATATGGAGCCTACAATTACATACATTCAATTTTCATCTTGTACATGATATACATCTGAAACGTGTATCACAAATGTTAAAAACAGTAACATAAATCAATGGCATCACAACAGGAAAATAGTGAGAAAATAAATCCACTATGAATCACAAAATGACTCAAATGGTTCAGCAAAACAAAGACAAATGAAATTCCCCGCTACGCAGCAATTCTAAGCAGGAGCTTAAAATCATACATATTTCAGAACAGTCACTTATGGAATGTCTTAGAATTGTCAAACTGTATTGATTTACATATATCAATCTGACAGATACTCTGCAAAGAAAAAATAAATCATTTATCTTCCAGGAAACAGGGAGGCAAGACGCCTGGTGCCTGTGGTATATGAGTACAGATTTATGCCCACAGAGAACTTGCTGAACATTTGCGGTTCTGAAAGATTTTAGCTATAAAACAGCATACCACCAGAAGTCAGGAGATGTGCTGCCATTTGATTTTAAACTCACACTCCACTACTGAAGTGGCATGCAGCCCAGCAAGAAAAGCCCTAAGGAAGCAGTTCTACATTTTGGTGCCTCTAAATTATTTTTAAGGCTAACTACTTTCTGGTCAGCTTCTGCTCTGCCAGAAGTCAATACAGCAATGAGGAAATCACCTCAGAGACTCCACTGTCAAGCAGGGCCTCCTGCACTGAAACAGCACTCATTGCATTCTTTTCAAAAGCATTAATTCAACCATGTGCATAAAACAGCATTTTAGCATGCATAATTAGATTTTAAAAAGATAAAAGGACTGAGGAATTCTAGACTGTATGAACGCATATGTATAGTTATGTCAATAAATGTGTACTTGAGATTGGGAGCAAAATGCATAGCAATAAATATATATATATATTTAAATTATGCATATTACAGTATTAAAGCATGAGATCTCAGTACAGAAGCAATCCCATCCCACTTCTGAGGGAAACAGACAAATTGTGAAATTAAATTACACAAGGCTCATTTTGTTCAACTAACCCAGAAGCTGGTAAGGGATTATTGCATACACAGACTTGTGCAAGGATGAGTTTGGTTTTCCTCCCCAGAACCTGCGAATTATTACAGCTGAAAAGCTAGGGCACAGTTTGCTGTGTATGGAACGTAGCAACTCAAAAAAAAACAAAAAACAAAAAACAAAAACAAAAAAAAAAAAAACAAAACCTGAGAACTGGGAAGGGTATAATGGCAATATTTTTAGCAGGGAATTAAGGAAGTGCAATGCTAGAAATCAAACTGCTTGCTTTTATGATGGAGAAGTGAATGAACAGTTCTGCTCAAGAATATGGCAGCCTGTAAGGTTAGCACACACTCTTAAGAGTGAACAGACAAACCTTTGACCCTGGTAAAGCCTAATAAGCCTTGCAGTCAAACGCAGAGAGGAAATAATAAATTTGCTGGAACTGGTTTCAGCAGTTTCAGGATAAGGGTGGGCAATGACTGGCACAGGAGACCCTATTAAGCACAGGAGGATGGTGGGTTGTTTTTTTGGTTTTTTTTTTTTGTTTTTTTTTTTAATAAAGGGAAAAGGCTGGGAAATCAGAGCCAAGAGAAAGGGTAAAGTAGCTACAGATATCCTAGGGCAAATATTTTACTTCCTAATGTTTATTCAGCGCATTAAGAATAAATTCAAGACGGCTTGCAGGAAGGCTTCTCAGACCTCTGGCATAGATCTTAGAGAAAAATCAGCTCTGAAAAAGGATGTTTCTAGCTTTTGAAATCCACAGAACCCAAAGTTTATTCTGGCATAATGGTCAGGCCACCTACAGAGATAGTAATGGAGTCTCTGTAAATAATCCCACAAGTACAAAAGCTGCTCTTTCTTCAGAGCTCTCTGCATGCACCTTCTCTAGGAATAGGGCATCTATTTCAGTGGAATGAGAGAGCCAGCAGAAGCTAATTTATGTGCATTTTGCTTCATACTTAAGGCAAAAAAAAAGAAAAAAAACCACCATCATAAAACCCGACCCTGGCTACGTTCTACATTATAGAACCTGCTATTCCAGACACACAAACCCAGTAGCCTTCAGAAACAGAATACTGAAAGATCAAGGGAAGAACTTAACAGTAAAAGGCAGAAGAATCACACAAGAAGGAAACTGAAGAAAGTAGAACAAAGCTCACAGCTCTCCTCAGTGTCCCCAGATTTCTCTGGTAACTGAAAGCAGACTCTCACCACGGTTCTATGGTGAGGTGAGAACACACTGGCCTTTCCCTCAGCTAAGGCATTACTGTGGATGTTAATGTAACCAAGATAGCTACATTTTCTGATGAGTCCTTCATCTCTGAAACATCTCAAATCTGTCTGAAATTCATCAGACAGGCAGATACAGCAAGAGGGTACAGGAGGGGGAAAAAAAACAAACGAACAAGTTCTTAGGTTTTCTTTTCTTTGGGGAAGGCATAAAGAAAAAGCCAAAATGCCACACGCAGTGAAGAAATACAAGAAATAGTGACGTAATTCTCACTTTCCAAGTGAAAAAGTACTCTAGGTTTTTATCAGATGAACCTGAAAAAGGCAAAGATACAGCAGCTCAGGTGACACAAGGGAAGAGAAAACAACTAAGATGTATTATTTATCAAAGGTGTGTGGGGAAGGAAGATGTTTTTACTTAAAAGACAAACAAGCAAACAAACAACAACAGTCTTGCCCTCACAAAGTCCAGAGTCTCCCACTATGGAGAAAATAAGTTTTGCTACTGCCACAAATTCCAGCTACAAAGAGCGAGATCCTGGCTGTATTCGGGCAGGGATCTCTGTCAAAATACAGGCTACGCTAACTTAAGCCAGGTGGTTTTTCTAACACACTCTTCCTATCTGCTCACACATTGCTTCTGATTTTGACTTATTCACTGCCCATTATTCTGCTTGAACATTTTTCTCTTATCCTATTAAAATGTGTCCTGTAACGGTCCCAATTCTTCTTTCACAAACTCTGATATTCTTTCTTAAGTCTAATAATTAACCTTAATCCATATTTTAAGCTGCTGAACACACAAGGGAGAAATGGTATTTTCCTTTGATCCACTACTCTGACTCACTTTGTTATATACAACAGAAGCAGCAGCACCAAGCCATTCAAGACAAACAGGCAATTTTTGAAGGAGTAACACACCTTAAATACAACTGCATTTTTAAAAGGGTGTTGATGTAACCGAAGTCATAATTGCAAGCAGCAAAAAAAGGCCTCAAAAGCAGGTGGAAAGAGATGCTTCTCCCAGCCCAATCAACAACAGTTACTGGAAGTTTCACTTCCCAGCCTCCTTAGTTTATGAACCCATGTTATTTACAGTTCAAAAGCTCACATCACACTAATGCTACAGAGTCACTAGAAGTGACCTGAGCTGCAGGTTCAAACAGTTTCTGAGAGTATCAGAGCTGTGACAGACAAGCAATGTGCACACAGAGTACTGGGGTTCATCCTGATGCAGCAGAATACCTCAGGACACGAGATGAGGCAAACCAGGCCCAAACTCTCAGATCACTTGAGCTAGTTATATACAGGAGACACAAGCACACACTCTGAAGGCTTTGAGCCAGCACACTCAGCACCTGGCAACATCAGGCCGCCTTCTGAAATCACATCCACATCACAGCCCGCATCACCAAACCAGTCAAAGTAGCTCGGAGTCAGTTATGCATGCATAGATATTTATCAGCAAATGACTAAATCTGTAATCCATTTTTATGAATGTTTTAATTGCTATGTATTTTCCTAGTGTCCCTTTCTAACTTGCTGTGGAAAAATCAAAAAATTCCAGACTGCATGCATTTCCAGTTTAGATACAGCCATAAGTTTATATTAATGGCTCTACCATTACAGAAATTGAGAATAAGTTATTCTTGGCTAGATCCACTGGTCAGTGGAACATTAAGCACTCCCTTCTTTCCTGATACCCTTTCTCTGCTAAGGAAAATAAATTCATGTTTCATTTATTTGTTTTTAAGAGGGATAATAAAAACACAGCACACAGTTATATTTCGATAATTGCAACAAGAACACATACAAGCCCTTCTTCCAACAACCCTCTTTAAAGTAAGACCATTGCTTCTGTAAGGCATAGTTTTTTGGAAAAGTTAATGAAGAGACACCACGGCTAATTAGAAAGAACTTTGTGCAGTAAGGTGAACACCATTCTCTCCCTGACAAAGATATCTCATGTGGAAAAGAAGGCTTTCCTCTGAAAGTTGTATAGATTAAGCCAGAGCAATGCTTTACAAAACAACACCCGAGTCCTGCTCAAATAATTCCCAGATCTTGAATTTTACTTCAAAAGCAGGGAGAAACTCTGTAAAACCTGAGGAAGTTGATAGAGCCTACTCCTCTCATCCCCAAGACTCTGTTGGAATCACTGAGCAGTCAAAAGTCCACAAGCAGAAGAAAAATGCCTTCAAGGACAAGAAGTGCCAGAGATCAAACCCCTGAAAACCAAAATTGTGATAATTTACTTACACATGAGAGAACACAACAGAATTACACCTAGTTCCCTACTCTTCAAGTCAGCATCCAGTGTAATTTTTTTTTTTTCTTTTAATCAAATTAGTGGTGGTAATAAAAATAAGCAGTATCTGTCATAACAGGAGCTGTTGTTCCTGATGACTCTCCTCTAATTAGGATCAGCTTTTTCTCATTTTTTCCTACCAGTTCATCTGAGGAATATCAATCTCTTCCTATTCCAATTGCTTTCATGAGATTTTTATTAAAGGTAATTCTGTAACTGCTCACGGTGTTGCACGTAACAGATGGCAAAATCCCAGAACAAGTTATTAAACCTATTCCCTCCATCCCCAAACATACAGTAAATCAACATGTGCTGGTGTTTTAATGAATACAGGCTCAGTCTGGGCTTATTTCAAATCCCATTCAAATGAACGACAGCCTTGCTATTGATTGGAAAAAGAATAAAAGTAGCCCTCACACCTCAAATTAATTAAAACACAGAAACTGGGTCTGATCTTTCAAACAATTCCCACTTTCTTTTCATGCCTAGCAATAACAGCCTTTTGCAGCCATGCCACATCCTAAACGCTTGTTAAAAAATCAGCATACATTTTATACATCCTCACAAAACATTAACGAAGGAGAAAAAGTAAAAAGCTAAATTTTTCCAAGGAAAATATGCACCGAATATATCAATGAACTCAAAGCTTGGGAAAAAAAAAAAAAAAAAAAAAAAAAAGAAAGAGATAAAGGACAGTGATGTACCACAAATAACAATAAATACTTCAGCAGTTACTGGCAACAAATATCCTTAGTGGTTATTGTTTCACATTTCTATACACTTGAATAAAAACAAACAAAACAAAAAACAGCCCCTAAATCATTTGCTAGTGGGGAAAGGAGTGTTAGAAATACTTCCTTCTATTGCTAGAGGGGAAGAAACCAAGAGCTACACATACCCCATGAGATCTGCAGTTACCTATACATGCTCTATGTGGAGGCTGGAAGCTTGGTAAAGCCCCTGGCACGCATCATTTAGGACCATTTGCTCTGAAGGAGCACAACCGAGCTGATCTCCAAGCTGTGCCTTAAACAGGAGGCAGCTCCATCCTTAGGATGGGCTGTGGAAAACAGTTACTAATTACAAACTAGGATCCAGTGAATGACAAAACTAATAAGAGTTCTCAGCTGTACAGCACTAACTCCTGTGCCTTACTGCTAAACCTGTGAGTCAGCTGCCTACCTGAACAGTTCTCATTCAGCCCTCATCTCTGCTCTGATCATCACAGCGGCTGTCAGGGAGGCTCTGCCCCCCAGCAGCTCCTGAGGCAATGCATCATACTAGTATGGTGTAAGCACAGAGCCTGGACTCGAAAGTTGTACACTGTCAAGATGTTACTGTGTTAGCTGCAGACTTCATTACGTTACAGTACATTATTCAAATCGTCAGATTGAGCAAGAATTGAAATTCTTAAATTGAAGAAAAAAAAAATTGCATCAATAAATCACCATTTATTGTTACTCGACCAGCAGCTTTGCTCCAAAGTCAGTAAGACTCAAGTCAGGTAGAACTAAGCCAAATAAAAAGCCAAGGAAAGCACAGCCACGAGCTGTAACCTTTATACCAACTTGTCTTCATGACCGAAACTCTTTACTAGCAATTTCTAGAATGCCTCTGCTGCTCGGTTGACCTCAAAAATCAGATAACAAGAAAAAAAAAAAATTAAGCTTTCAGATATCAAAGTAACTGCCTTCTGTCAAAGTATCACTCCCTGTAAAAATATATGTTTTCTGATATCATTGCAACGTTTGGAAACAATCCAACTAACCAGCTATAAAACCACATGTAACAGGAAATGAGCCCATGTTATCTTTCCCTGCCCTGCCAAGCTCAATGCAGTTTATGCTAGCTATGCAATGCTGTATTGACCATAACTTGGAAGCACAAAAATCCAGGTAGAACAAAGGACAAAACAGTTGGTAATGGATATTTCCCCCCCCCCCCCCCCTCTGCGCTCATTTTTAGGAAGTTAGGATTCAGGAAAGCAAACAAGCCATTTCAGTAAGACAGATCTATATCTAGATAAACACACATTTGTTTTGAAGCCTTTTAATCCACTGGTGCCAGGGATACTATTGTGCTGTTATGGCTGATATTTGCATGCTGTTAAAGCACATTTTCTAGAACTGCAGGTCTAACATTCAGTTTTATTCCTACACCAATTTCATTTTTTTTACCCTCTATCTGCAGCATCACCAAATTATTTATGTAGAGTGGGTATCTCCCTTTGTTACACCAATTTATGCAAGACTGTGGATTTATGAATAAACATGATTTTCATGAAGCAGGAATTTTATTCAGCGATTAGGTACACACCAACATTTTGAAAATTCTATTTCCAGGTAATTTGGCTCATATCATGCCAAAAACTGAGGGGAAAAAAAGAAAAACGAAAACAATTAGTTTCAGAGATGCTAAGCCAGTTTTTTACTGAATTTTGTGCTCTAATCACTAGGAAAACATTTCCTCTCAGAAAACATGTTATGTGGGTGTGCTTGAAAACATCTGAGATTCTCAAGGACCACACTTTTTGTGGCATATATTGAAGCATTTCTAAAAGTGGTAAATGGCAGTTTCACAGCCACCTATGTGAATTTAAACAGAACAATTCTTTCTCAGACAGATAAAGGCCAAGTTATCATTCCGCTCCTGCAACTTCAGAAGCTGTCACACAAAAGTAGGACAAGACAATATCCTCCCTTTATTCTCCTTCACAAGCCACCTCCTGCTGGTTTCCTGCTAACAGAGCCATTTCCCCACTCCTCATACAGACATTATATTACCGTTTACCTAGATCTCTGCCACTGTGGGTCAAACAAACAAGTATGTGATACACGCATTTATGAGGAAGGAAGAAAAGCCTCCCTGGAAGGCCTCACTGGTCTGTTTCTTTCTGGGTGAAGACCTAACTGATCGCCTACCCCATTTTCATTGCAGAAAGGCAAGAGATTTTTAGCTTAACACATCATTTACAACAGTCTGAGAATCACTGAAATGCACTTAAGAGATGCACAGACATCCATGGAATGTGCTCTGTGCTTCCATTTTTTTTTAATCAAAAAACACTGTGTAATTTAAAACACAGCATTAGGGCCAAAGCTTGCATGGGATTTTAAAGCCTTCTTTAGAAATTCTATGAGCTATAGTGAGTAACTGCTGCCATTTCAATAAAATCCTGCTTCGTATAGATAGAAATCAGTGCTTAAGTCCATGAACTGTGATATTAAATAAAACAACATAAAACTCAGGAATATTGCAGTTTCTGTGGCAGTTTTAACACTCTGGGAAATAAAACCCAACCAATTGCTAAAATTAGATACATCATGTGCCCATAAAAAAACAATTATACAAATACAGGAACTGCACAGCACCTCAGGATACCTGCACAAAGCCAACTAATTGCTACAAAATTATACCCTAACATATATGGCTATCAGTACGTTCCCAAGTGAAGCCAAGAGTTCAGCATACCAAATATACATTCTGACGTGACTGGCCCTGCTGCTCCTGAACAAACCACATGGAGAAACCAGTGCTCACAGCCAGAGCTCTGCCCACGTTGAATGTAAGAGTGAAAAAGGGAAGGGAGATTTGCAAGGCCAGCCTCAGAAACCAAAGAGATAGGAAATTCTGGGATCAGCACTGCACAAGGGCTAGCAGGCTCCCAACCTTTGCTTACAGAAATAGACACACACACTTTCTCTTTCTTGATATATACACCTTCACAGCTTCAGCCACAGGTTTCTAAAATGAGCATCAGTTTCCAAACAGTTCCTTTTCAATAGGGGGTGGATTTTTTGTTGTTGTTGTTGTTTTATTTTCCTTACTCCTTTCCATAATTTCTTTTCTTTAAAAAACAACACCCGCACAAATAGAGAACAAACAAATACAACAACAGCCTGAAGAACACTGTACAGAGAAAAAGAAAAACAAAAACCTGACAAAATAAAAGATGAAAGTAGTGTATGGAAAAAAGAAAATGACAGACAAGTAAAGGCAGCAAGGAGAATACCAGTGATAGTTGGAAGCAAGGTAAGCAGTGAGCCTGGTACCTAGCAACAAAGTGATACACACGGATTTGCTGCTAGCAGCTTCAGAACTCTGTAAAATACAGTAGGAAAGTGTTAAGTGATTCAAATGGAGAACATGATAAACAACATGAAATGCCACAGAAGTTTGGAATGCCTAGAATTCAGCTGGCACACAAATCATACTTACATTATTCTTCTGGCAAATAATTTCCTAGAAAAAGAAAAAAGAAAGAAAAACATTGATAACATTGAACAAATACCGGAAAATATATCTGACCAGTATGACTTTCTAACTTTAAAATACAAAATACAGACAAATGACAGAAAGAAGCTGTTTGATGCATGTTTTCTTAGCCTGCCAAGCCAATGGAAATCAGTATTGTCCCAGGAGAGATAATCTGTAATTGAAGATATTACAGAACTAAGTAGATACATACATCCTGTATATACACACACGAGCACATGCAGTCCTGAAATGGGACTGTCCAAAAGTCAGCTATTAATACATACATATTTAGCTTTACAAATACCATCTTGCTACCAGTAGAAAAACCTGAAGAATAGTAAAAGCAGTAATTCTAGGAAGTTTCAGATATTCCCATCTTGCACTGAAAGTCAACCATTCAAGTTGGCTGAAATTCATGCTCTCAAATAAATCTGATGCAAAGAATATACAATTTAAATCCCAATTTAAATGCGAAGCTTCAGAGAATGAGAATTAAAGCACAGGTGGATAGGAAGAGGCAGTTCTTGCACAGCAGTTGGGTGGTACAACTCCAGGAGCTGCCCAAGGGCAAACCACCTGTGGGAAGTGGCCCTCGCTTTCAGGAAGTTCTGCCACTGCCAGACTTACTAGCTACATTATACTTCTGCCACAGTGACCACTGAAGAGCTTCACAAGTCGTATCACTAAAAACAGAGGCAGTCTCAAATAAGGCACCTCATACTTTTCCTGTTGCAAGTTTCAGACTTCCATGAGTTTCTTTTCCCCTAACTGAGGTGACCTATACTTCCTTATATCTTAGTTAAATCACGTGCTGCAGTTATGTATTTCCTACATTTCCATAATCACTACTTTTGTTTTCTTCAATTCACAACTCTCACATACAAGATTAAAACAGTGCACACACAAAGCTTACCCGTGAAAAAAAAAAAGTTAACAACTATAGTGCACACTCCTGCAGTGCTTCCAGTTTTAACTGCTAGCTGTAACAAATACAGGAACAAACACTGCTTCAAAAGATGCTCCTGCATGCTCACAACTATATTATTCTCTTTGTTTTTTAAGATGGTCACTACATAATAGGGAAAGGGATTTGCACTTTGAAAAGTTTTCTACAAACACTCTGCAGAAGCATGGGCTCAGCTCAAAGCTAAAAGAAACTGTGGGCGTTGTTTCTGAGTCCATCAGTGAGCATTATAACAGTGGCAACTGGGACAGTGAATCCTCACCGCATAGGATTCAGATTCCATCAACACCAGTGGGAACCCAACACGTGACTGGTTTGCAAAGTTCAACTCCTGAACTGAGTAATAGTTTTCCCAAGCAGTGCCTTACTTCTAGCTAATTTTTCGTGGGAGTCAAATGTTTGGCTCCTCTGTAGTACAATGAAATCCTGCTCTGCTTATACCGTAAACCACTGCACTTCCATAAGTGAATTAAATCCAAAGGTGGATCTTCTACTATGAGCTTTATTTTTAGGGCTTTTATCTGAATACCCTTTGTTTTGCACACAGAAGGGAAGTAATTGGATTGCCACCATTTCAGTTGGCCAAGATCATTTGGATGGAGGCACAGGGAGAAGAAACTAAATTCAAGGTATTTCTGTCCTACAGGAAAGCCAAGCTGCAAATAGCCGAGCAGAATCAAAACTAAGTACCTGCATTAGCCAGAAGCAGTGGAAGCAAAGCCCTTGTGAGAGGCAGCAGTGCCCAGACTGTAACCTGACTCACCAAGCTGCTTATTGAAACGCTTTTCAGCAATGCCTTGAGCTTAACTGCAATGGCATGTAACACCTCTTGATGACAGCCAATGAATCTGAGGGAGTGGAAGTAATTTAAAAACTGCTATCCAAATTGTTCTGCCCTCTCACAGCCTCATGGAAGTCAGCAAAACTTTAGTGTGGAGCAAGTGTCAAGTCCTCGGCTTCCGTAGTTCACAGCTAACAGTTACCTTAAACCACTACTCTGCATTCAGCCAACCTACCACATGGCGAACACTGTCACTGAGAAACAGGGATAAATTGTGCCTAACTAACTGCTACAGTGTCAATAAACTCCAGCAGAAGAATCCTGCAGGTATGTGATATGAACAACTGTAACTCAGCAAGAATTACCAGTGACCACCTGCAGTCCCATCAGGACAGAAATCTGCTACTTTGCACTAGAGTCAGGATTATCCTGTTGCTCCCCTACATACCACCTTTCTTAACCAACTGATCTTACTGTTAACCCCAAATAACAATAATTATGTTGAATGAGAAAACCAAATACTTAAGTTCTCTCTTGAGATGTGTCAAACCGCTGTTTCCATAAAGAGCTACTCAACACCAAGCTATTTAACTGACCATGGTAAAGTCATCTATATTTTTCTCTTGGGAAAAATGAACTGAGTTTTTCAGCGTTGCACTGAAAACTTATTTTTTAACCATCAGAATATTTTTGTTATTCTATTGTGAAGCATACATGTCTACTGCATTTCTCATGGAAACTCAGAGTCTTATCTCAAGGGCAGAACAACTGCGACTTCCCCTCTTGCACTTTTTCACTCAGAGCTACCTTCAGTGACTGCAGAGATTCAGAATTCGTATCACAGTAGAGGATAATGTTGTTAGCCATACTGAAGCTCTCTCTGACTCCCAGGTGGTAGAAGAGGGAAGGCTGACGAAAGGCATCACTCATCTCTACAACAGCAATATCTGTAGAAAGAAATGAAAAATGGTCAATGCCACACATTTCTAACAGCCACATATTTCTGTGCCATTTCTTTCCATTTACTTCAATTACCATCAAAGCGTTTGCTTTGATAAGAATAGATTATAAGTAGGAAACAGAACTATAGAGGGTTTTCCCCATTTCAGTTATGCCTGAATTTTGACTATAGTCAGCAGGATGTGGTTTAATTTTTTTCTTTCTGTTCTTTCCTTCTTCACCTTCCTCCCCACCCATTCTCTCCTTTAAAAGAGACCTTAATTGCCCCAGGTAAAAAGTGGTGAAACATCACTGATCATAAAAAGGCAAACAGTTTATTTGGTGAGATGGAAAACAAAATTTGTTTAGTTAATCTCTATAAGATGAATGAGGACCTCATAGGAAAAAAAAATAATTGTATTTGATTTATATTTTCACCCTCTATGCAAGCTACAATAAAAATTGATTTAATTAAGTACACAACTGCATAATCAAGAACCTTATCACAGAGTCCTGTTCACAGCAGATTTGACCTACATGAACAAAACTAACCTCATGCACAAATGCCTACAAAACAGGGCATGCAGTCTTCTGCAATGTCTCTTAAAATGCACATTTCATTTTCCCGGAGTCACAAAGTAAAAGTAAAGCATGAGGCAACTACAACATATCAGCATACATAAATGAGGTCTCTTTTCCAGCAGGCAGAATATTTCCACTACAAAAGTTTTGTTGGATCAAGAGGGTAAACTAAGTAAAATGACTCATCTCTACCTCTCCTGCAAACACCCTTCTTCCTCTTGGGAGATATTCTTCATCCTATCCCATCTTTTGGATTGTTTAATTCAAAGAAATGTAGTAATGTGAAAAAAAAAAAAAAAAGAATAAAAAAGAAACATGGTTTTCATCATCTCCCTGCTTTCCCTTTCTGTGAACTCTTCTACAACAAAAGATAGGTTGCAAGACAAGCTCTGCAGACAAAAACCTTATTACCCTGATGTCCTTTCACTAAGAATCAATTACATAGGTTGCTCCAAATGTAATGCCTCCTATTTATTCCCATGGAAACTACAACAGATGCCAAGAACACAATAACACTACCTGATAGAACAAATTCTAAAATCAAATACGAAATTATTTTCTTTAGATGCCTCATAATTTGTGTTCTAAGAAAACCTCCTCAATTCCACATAAATATCTGAAGCATGGATTCCTCCAAATCCATTTTATTGAAGTAGAAAAGAAAGCATATTACTAGAACTGCACATAGATTGATTTTTGTTAATTTTCAGAAATCGAAACATCACAAAAGCCCAATAAGAATGAGAGCAATTTTACTAGACATTGCTTGGGCGGGCTTATTGAGGGTTGATTATTTATTCATATATTTTTAGGAAGTTGCCTAAGAGCAACTTGCTGCTGCAAGTTCTATTTTTAACTTATTCACATAAAAATCCAATCCTTGGAAACTGCAAGCTGATGGCACATTTCCGTTACCTTGAGCAGGAGAAAAACTTGTGCAATTTTCCATTACTTACTTCTCAAATCTTGCAAGATAACATGTTCCCACTAGAGTTGCGAAATTAACAGTGAAAGAGAAATATTACTTAACAAAGTGATAGGACCTGACCAAAAAAAGAACCCAGAAAATACTTGAGGAAACCTGCATTAAACTGGCATGTTCCCAGGACCATGAAGAAGGAAACACTTACATACAGACAGACACACACACATGCCAGCAACAACAAAAACCAAATCAAAACTATCATCCTTACTATTGTCAAGATGAGATGGACAAATCCATTTAATACATTTGTTAGAATAAATCAGACTTCCCACCACATTGTAAGACATGTTTGTGGATCCTGCCCTATTCCTCAAATCAGACTAAAACACAAAACAAAAAAGCCCTAAGGCTTGGGCTACTCAAAGAACAGAGAAGCACCACAACGTCCAGTAAACATTTATAAGAAATATGACACTAAAACGCTGGTATAAAGTGTTGTGATTATTATTATTAATAATAATATTAGTAGTAGTAGTATTTAATGCAACAAGGGCTTGTTTTGTTTCTATTTTAAGACTTCTGTGAAATGCAGGCCTTTCAGATAACCTTGTGCAATAGAGAATTTATTTTTTTTTCCACAAGGAAAGCTCCAACATCTGTGTAGTGTTCCTCCTCACTCTAGTGGATATTTTAAGATGAAGCTGATATTTATTACAAAGAGATCAGATTTCCAAAGTCTGCACTAGTCCTCTGGGGCTGATACCACTGTTGTCAATGGGAACAACCCAACTCATACTTGGAATTCCAACAAACCACAAGAAGCACATGTGCTTTTATGATCAGGTGTCTATCACACTGAAAACAAGAAAAAACCTCTATACCCTAAGTAAACTCCTGCAACCCATTTTTTATCATCTTCCTTCAAAACAGCTCTGACCAAAGGAGGAAGTAAAGTATGGAGCATTGGCCAGAAGCTCAGAAGTCAAATGCAGAGCAGCAAGCAGAAGCTCATCTTCTGGGTGAAATTCAGCTGTTTTGTCCATCTTTACCTATTTTTTCTATCTCTACTTCTTGCCTGCAAAGCAAGGGTAGTGGTAATGACTCCTATAAGGTGCCTAGAACATATTATCAAATACACCTAAGGCAAAAAATAAACACCATATTGAGTTACATAAAATATGATTAGAAGCTTATAGGAGCTGAGCAAGACTAACATTTTCCATGACAAATCTAGCTCAAGTAAGTATCCATAAAAATTCTCACCAGTTCAGATGAGCCTGGGTTTAACTTAGCATGAGACGACTGTTTGGTCATCAATATACAAGCTGATAGAACCCTACTTAGCAGTCTCTCACTTCCACCAGATTAGACTAATCTAAAACTGTGCTGCAGTAAAAGGCACACAGTTCCACAAGTAACAAAAATGCATTTTGATACAAGGTGGAAGCAACATTTCCACAATAAGAGTGGAAAAACAAACCCACCCAAAGCATTTGCAGTTTCAGTTTCAAAGCAAATAAAAAAAAAAAATAAAATTGACCAAGAGCTCCAATCAGAGTAGAGCCCTCTTAACACCTAAGCCCCAGTGTACCTCTGAAGGCCAAAGGCTGACAGTTCACTCCAAATGCTTTCACACATCTATGTTCCAGAAAAAGAAGTCTGTTCAGACTGAGATTCACAGGCTAGCGAGCAGATTGGGTATGGATGCATGCTGTACAAAATAGGAGCAAGAGACAGGGAAGTGGAAGCACTGAAACTCTTGTAGCCACACAGGAATGAATAAATTTTAGTCCTTGCTTACATCTTGCACGTAAGATTAAATGTTACTCTTAACTAATAAAAGCAAGAGACTTGTTTACAGGCCACAGATACACCAGTGCTATTTAAAGAAAACAGGGACAGGATGCTCTTTTTTACTAGTTATCTTAGACATCTATAGATACAGAGCCTCATAATAAATCTTACAGCAAATTATCGTGCCTTGCTAGCTCTGAACATTAAAGAAAGTCTAGTCACAGCCTTCTCTCTCACCACTTTAAGCAACTGCCATGCCTATAGTGATAGTCTGGAGCATAAACACGTGCATAAGAAGCTTAGCTCTGGCTGAGACATAGAAGCAGCATAACTGCAGCAGCATGCAGCTCAGTGAGCTCTTGATGTCCATTTCACAAACCACAAGTTTTACCTGACCATAACCAAGTTGTCTGTAATGAAGCTGCTTGCGTACAAATAAGCCAGGATAACCACACTGAGCTGTGAACATAACTACAACCACCAAGCAGTCCTACCTCAAGTTACTAAGCTAATTGATGTCTATACTAAGAACAGCTCAAAATACAGTCACACAACACGTTCAAAAAACCAAAATGCTACTGCACAGGGAGTCTGCTTGTAATTAATCTCAGAAAGCAGACTTGTGTGACAGAATTAGAGGCAATCAGCTTGACTCTTTCTGCTCAAGATACAGCAGAAGCTCAAGGACTCATCTCTGTGAAGGCTGGCATATATTACAACAGTGTAACAAACATTTCTTACCTGCAGTGCAGATCCACTTACATCTTTTTATACTACATGTAAAAAGATCATGAACTTCATACATAGCATCTCTACTAATTACACTTTGTTAGCATATTGCAAGAACTTACGATCGCATATGGTAATGTGGTCAAGAAGGGGAAGTATCCATTTAAGGTATATAAAGCCTTTTTGTCTTGGTTATTACCAATGCCTTTAGTCACTAAGAAATGCAGTGGCCAAAGTTCAACTCCTGCTTATTGTTTAAAATATAACAGGGTAAAGAAGAATGTTTAAACAAACGGTCCAAGATATTATACACGTACACCCTACTATTTGATACTGTCTGCTGACAACAGTGCTGCCAGGAAGAACAATGAATACAAACAGATCAGTTATAAAATTGATGAATGTTTACGTTTGCTATTATCTTCTGATTAATTGGTGCACAGTTGTTGCTTCATATTCATTGTCCCACAGTTAATCAGGACAAAATAAGAACTAATTACTATCAGCAAATTCTGGGATAGACCAATATTTATGGTTCCTTTCCTCTTGGAGGTTAAAACTCTTTCAACAGAGGCACAAAAACAGACCAAATTCATTTGAACACAAGTTTGAATGCTAATCGTTTTTCATATTGTGATGATAACAGTGGTTTCAATAAACCACGATGGTATTCCCTATTGGGTGAACTTTCAGAAACGAGCAAATGGAAGACATCCTCACCACCTCCTTTATGGTTCTCTGTCTTTGACACAGATGCTTATGCCCCACCAAGAGAATGCCTTCTTCAGTTAGGAAGCCCGTTTTGGAAATCACAGTACCACATCAGTGCAGCTCAGTAGATCTGGTTCTGGTGTGTAAACCATAGCATCACTGATTTGTCACCAGTGGAAACAGGCATAACTTGTCAGGAGCATCTCATGCATTTCCAGGACCGGAAGCTGCTGATGGGAGTCACTCACATGAGGACACCTCAACACAGGGGAATGGTTGACCTCTCCGGAAACCTGTCTGGCCAAGCCGGTCTGTTGGGAGAGGCTAGGCAGAAAAAAGGCTTTGTAGAGGTGTCTGAGGTTTGGGTATAGTGGGAAAAGTGGGTATGGACAGCACACTTGAGCTTCAGATACTAGAGGAAAAGCAAAATACTTGTAGAAACTACAATTAAAGCACAAAGTACAAGCAAAAGCACTAAAAGCTAACACATTATCTATTTTCTATCGTAGACTTCCACTGTCTAACATTTAGTTCAGATTCCTTATTTCAGCACCTTATGTCACAACCCCAGCAGACCAGGTCAGCACAGCACTTGTGACACCAGTGCTCTGGGAAGCTTTCTTCTTTAAATTACTGCATTAACCCTGGATCAGGTAAATTACTTTTATGAAATGGGAGCAGAGATCTTGCATCACTGAAGTACAATTTAGAGCCAGTCCTGCAGCCTACTTGAAGGGGAATTCCTGAGCTCCTGTTCCCAGCTGATGAACAGGCATCTCAGCCTGGTGAGCATCCCATTCAGTTTGCTTGTAGCACAAAGCAGAGGCAGAATTAGGCCACCTAGTACTCCAAAAGCAGTAAGTCACCTTCCAATACAGAAGTATCACGTTGCCCATACACTTGTATTTAGCCCAGTGCTCCTGGGAAAAATAAACTGAGTCAAACTGGTCTTGAATTCAAAAATGAACCTAGACAAACACTAACAAATAAAAGGTGCAATTTCACCTCAGATAAACTCTTTAACAGTTAACTAGTAGAGGTGGTTCTGACCTTCCCCATGTCTGTATTAGACCTAGCAAAGCTGATGCCGAGAGAGACAAGTGAAATCCTGCAATACATTTAGAGTATGTGAAGGGAAAAGAACTTCTTGACTCAATAATACAAGGATGATGAGAGTAAAACAGGATTCTTACTGAAGAAAACAGCAAGTAAATGGTAACAATGAAAGTTCATATAGATGTTACATAAATAATGAGAGGGGAAAAACGTAGGCGATAAGCATAAAAGAAGAGTGTGTAGGAACTAACAGCAAACTGCATGGCAGTCTGTCAATGATCTGAACACAACTGGAGAAGGAAAAAAAAGAAAAAGCTCAAGATTGAACAAAATACAATCTATCTTGGCTCAAGACAAAGGAATGTGATGTTATCACATGATTCCAACCCCCAAAAATTAAGAAAAAATATCCTCAGCTTGATGCAGGGGGAGGAATTGAGGAATAGGCAAGAATAAAAAGATGACAGCCAAACAAAGAACGATTTATTTAAAAGTAACCTCAGCACATTTGGGATCACTGCATCTGTATCAATCCTAATGAAACAGGCTCCCTAGTACAAGAATGTGAAATACTAAATAATCTTACAACCTAAAACTTTACGTTAGAAAAATACTTCAGAACTCAAGTAAGGAATTCACAAGGCTCAGATGAATGCTCAAACACAATGCAATGCTGGTAAGACCTGCACTGATATTAACGTATTTTGAAACAATCCCCAAACACAAGGAAAAGTCAAGGAAAGAAATGCAATCTGCAGCAACTCAGTACTTCCACACTTAGAAGTGTTGTCCAGTAGATTGCATTGTTGGGAAACTATCTATCTATCTGTATAAACTATCTTCCTCTCAACATAGACAAAGCATTACTTCAGCCTGAATAAGATCAAGGGAAAATAAATATATATATTTAAATATATAAATAAAAAACACACAAATAAGTGATGTGATAGTACCTGTGTGATTATTTTGGTATACGTTTTCATATTATGTGCTTTTTACGTTTAAGACACATGAGAAGGAGTGATTAGATTATACATTCTCTGAAGTGACAGACTGCTCAGGAAAAAAGTATTTGTGGGGATCACAGGTGTGCCAACAGAAGAGCTCAGAGAAGGAAACACAGTTCTAAGAAAAGCAAACAGCCAATCTTCAGAGGTGATGGAAAGAAATTCTCCCAAATTCTAAAGGAACCATAGAGCTTACTACAGCTTTGGAGTTTATCATGCAGCTTTGGAGCTGAGTTCATTAAAACCAAGCCAGGAAACAACCCACCTTGAAGACAGAAGTGGCAAGAGGAAAGTTGATCCACAGTTCTTCTTTCTTTTATTTAATTTATTCTGTTTATTTCTGCATTACTGATTTAAAATTTTTTCTGATTTTTATTCTAATTAAATTTGACTATACGGTTATATATTTGCCCTCTTTGGGGAATTCAATTTGACAAGAATGTCTATAAGCAGATCCACATCCAACCTTTAAAAACAACTGATGGTTTCCATCACAACAGCTGCAAGGATCAGAACAATGCTCTGTTTAGCTCAATACCTCTGCCAGAAGCTGGCAGCATTGCAAGCATTGAAAGAAAGGGGCAAATGAAGACCAGTCTTTCTCAATCAGCAGTTCAGAGATACTTTATGTAAACTCTTGAATGAGCTAGAAGTCTGAAGAGTAATAACTATTTTGTGCTTAATATCACGCGCATAATTAGAACTGCTTTTCTTCACATGTTGTTTCACATTCACTATCACTGAACTTCAGCTTTCCTGTAACTGCTCAACTGCCTAGTACCATAATACTTTCTACAACCCTTTACAGCCAGCCCTTTACAGTCCAGACTAGCCTGCACACCGGCAAACATCACCACCACACTGCTGACAAACCTTCTGAAAGGTCTAATTAAAAAAGAAAGCACAGAGCAATCCTTTCACCAGCACATTTCACTACTGGAAACCTTGATACATTGCCAAACTGATAGTCTGTTGCAATACTTCAACAATTCAACTATTTCAAGGGGAATAAATATTTCAGCTCCAGTCGTTTTGTCTCTTAAACATCTTTGGTCAGGGACCTTGTCTAAAGCTTTCTGACATTCAAATACACAGTCTCACAAAGAAACACTTGGAAAATACTGAAGTCTGACTTACCTCTACAAAAAAGCTAGGTCAGCTCTTCCCTACTGCCCGATTTTATCTGTATGTCTATGAGATTCATTTTTTATTTGCACTTTCAGCCCATTTTTCTACTGATATTACTGTCTCCCTTTCCTACTGTGACAACACCCACTGAAGTCAGAAGCCACACAACATTAATAACAATGCCATATCTTTTAACTGGAGCTTGGAGCTTTTTAAAGAAGTTTAGAGCAGGAGACATCAATGCATAGGCTTTTATAAGTCATTACTATTTATTTTATCAGCTTATTTTATAGCCTTTTCTCCTAGCAACTTAAATCTAAGTCAGTTCCTCAGACTAATCCCCTTAATGAAAGTCTTTCAAAAGATCATAGCAGGAAAGCTGCATCTTTCTCAATTTTTCCTTTCCAATCTTGATTGCACAGGATCCCTACCTTGCTCCCTGATGGCGAAGCATTTGAAAATGCTCAAATCTGACTTCAGCAAGTATTTCTCAAACTCTTTTGGAAATTGCCTTATAAAGGCTTACATTACATTTGCCACAGTTCACGTTCTTTCATGTTTCCTTACCACTTGAGCATAAGCTGTCCTTTCAAAGGGCATCGTTCCATTCCTTCTTCCTCTTGACAAAGCCACCTTATGGGGGTTACTTTAAAGCTTCTTTTAGTAAGTAGCACACATCTCCTGGAAGCAATTTTTTTTTTTAGGTATCTCCCTGCTATCTGAAAGCTCTTCTGTTTAGTTGCTCCTTTCAGGTTTCTATGAAGAAGCTTACTCATTGTTTGTTTTTCCACAGGTTCTATCAGAAATATGGGCTGCCTCAAAGATGGGCAAAGCCAAACTGCAAGGCTAAGCCAGACAGAGACAATGTGTCTCAGTCCCCTAAGCTGAGCAGAGTTCTGTTTGTTAAGCTGATAAAAAATCCAAAAGTATTTCTAATCCAAAGATGTAGAATTATTTTTTACAATATTATTTTCAACTCATGATTGAGAAATGGTAACTCCCTAGTCATACTAAATATGGTGTAAACATAGAAAATCCCTAAGCAGTGAGCACAGATTGAAAAATATATACATAATATTTTAAGAGTATGAAGAACAACAGCTGGAATGCATAAAAAGGGGATCTTCCCATGCTTCCAAATGTGGGAACAGAAGTATTCAAAAGCATGTAAAAAATGTGTTTATTTAAGTGTCTTTACTTACTCAAGAAACTATTTCCATCATAAAGAGAAAATGTCATAAATGATACAATATTTGAGAATTTAAGGCCCCAATCCCAATCTGAATGAAAGGTACAGAATACAGTTACCATTTCTGGTTCTCACCACTGGTCCCAAGAAAATAAACTGCTACTCCTTTGCTGTAGCATTCAGTGCTTTTCCAGGAACAAAAAGACCCTGTCTGAGAAGAAAAACGCCCAAGGGCTTAGCAAGTCTCACATGCCAGGTTTTCTAATAGTAAACACCAATATCTCTTACAAATGCACAAATGTTACTAAATAGGTTTGACCCAAAAAGGAAGTACATTCTCAATAGTTCTTCAGCAAAGTAACCATAGCGATTCATATTCTGTTAAAAAAAAATAAATAGATCTGCCTGAGTAGCTTCATCTAAAAGCCTTGGATCATAACTACCGAGCTGGCAATATGCTGTGCTGTCTTTCCTTAGGGATGGACTCACAGCTCGGGAATTTAAACTGCTCACTACTACTTTTCGCGTTTTGCTCTTGAGCATTTTAAAATAAACTCCAAGTTTAGCAAAAACACCCTATTCTTCCTTATAGGACAAGAGTATTTACCAATGATACAGTGCCAAACTGCAGCACCTTATCACAAGGATCTGTGCAGGCGCGTGTTTGCATTCCTGATCTGTATGTCAACACTGCTAAATTTTTTCTATGACACTAATTTGGGAAGCACCCTGAAGGACAGGAGTGGAATTGATTTGGGAGACTGAAAACAATGCGAGTCTTTACTGTACTCTATGCTTAGGATTGCTGAAATCACATAAGTGTGCTTAGACCATGTGGGAAGAAGGGAAGACTTTGCAATTGATAGCAGCCACAGAATGAATGAGCCAGTAGTGAGCATTACAAAAAGAATCCATGTTCTGTCCTGTGTGAAAGAGAGCTTCACATGAAAAACAGCAAAGGTCTCTGCCTGGCACTCACAAGGCAGCAAGTTCATCTGCCTGGAGTTCAAGGTGGATTAGCAGAACCCCTGTTAACCCTGCATTCCTCTGTGATTTGCATTGCCCCTTTTTGTTTTTGCAAACCATGCTACACTGAATATACTCACTTAACAAAAAGCATACTGTGCTGCTGCTTTGGACTTCACCACACAGAATGCTGACTTCGTTTTCTCTATGTTTAAAGCATGTAACAATTTAGTTATGCTTTAATCAATTAAAATGGGAATGCTCTTACTCCAGTATCTACCTTGCAGGTAATTCCTGCAGTCTGTGCACGTAGGTCAGCTCTCATACATTTTGACTGTACGTTAGAAAAGCTTTCATGAAATAGAAGAATTAATATTCACAATGAAGTAGTCAAAAAACACCTATTAAGAAAATACTCTTAGCTGCAGCTGATAAATGAAAACAGGTAGAAAGTTCCCTTTCTCCAAGTTTTTTTTTTTTCAAAATAAAAGTGGAAAATTTGCTCAGGCCATTCTCAACCACAGAGATTCATTTCAGCACTGAAAGCAAATTGCACAAAAGTAAAACAAAATGATCCATGAAGTGCTTTTAGTCCTGCATGTTCTGGACGTCTCTGACATACTTTCAGTCTGTTTTTGCATAAATGAGGGATTGCATCATGCCTTTTCCCCCTCACCCTAGTTCCTAGAAGCACCATGTACAAAACATTCCTCATAAACCCAAGACAGTTATGCTGTAGGAGGTGTAATGATGGATTTTGCGTTCAGAAGTACTCTTTGTAAGTCAGTTTCTTTCTGCTTGAATCAACAGTAAGATAGTTACTGAAGGGCAGAGGTAGCAGCTTACTGATAAGAACTTTTAAAAACAAACATTTCAATTCCTACTGGCTGAAAATTATCTCAGCAAAATATCCAGAGATTTAACACCAAAGAGACGTGATAAGTATATATACTTTACACACAACAACTGTATCAACTGTGTTTCCTTGTACTGCTTTTATCCACCTTCAACATACCTACAGGCAATACTTTTAGCAGAAAGATGTAATTGGCAGAAACACAGCTGTGAAAAGTGTGTGTCAAAGCTCCCTGGGGACTTCCTCACCCTTGCAGAGCCTGGGCACGAGAAGGCTCAAGTACCTATAAGGTCTCAGCACATTCAGGGAAGTCTTCCTGGTTATACCCAACATTCAATCCTCCTCCTCTTGCTTCTCCTCTACAGATCCCAATTCCAAGTTGCAAAAAACTCTCCTCATGCATCAGAAAGAAAAAAAAAAAAAAAAAGAAAAAAGAAAAAAAAGAGATTAAACATCAAATTAACTTTCTTCACTTTGAAAGTCATCCACAAATGAAACAAGGTTTGCTGTTCCACAGGTAACCTCCTGACAGAATCATGGCATGGCTCATGTTGGAAAGGATCTTAGTGATCATCTGTCATGGGCAGGGCTGCCACCACTAGATCAGGTTTCTTGGGGCCCTAAAGCTCTTGGAGCTCCACAGTTACGGAACTGAAGAGATCAGCCACTATAATGCACTATAAATACACAGAAAGCATACAAGAGTCAATATACGTATATGGACAGCCTTCCTTCTATTTCAGATGCCAGAATGATGCCATTTCCTTGGATAGGATAAACCGGTGTGCTTCTGTGAATGAGGGTAAATTAACTGATGATCTACTCCCACCTGTCTTTAATGGCAGTCACTTGACATCGGTCTTCACATTTGCATCTACCTCTGCATAACATTTACAACCTCATTTCTGTAGCAAATTAGTTAGAAAATTTACTAGTTAACATCATCTCTGAATGAAGAGGGCCATTTTAGCCTTAAGGATAATCATATTATGCCAGATTAGGAAGCGCATCTAGTCCAGCATCTCATCTCTACCACTATCAACAACAATAATTAGAGAAGAAAAAAAAGAAACAGAGCAACTGCAGAGCCACCTGGTACCTCTTTAAAGCCCTCAGAAATTCAACAGTCTAAAGAGTTTGAGTCATTCAGACATGGAGTCTATCATTCATAACAGGTCTCACCAAACTTATGCCCCGGTTATTTTTGTCGTTTTCTGAAACTAATACTTTTCACATCCACAACACCTTACACCAATGAGATAAACAACTTGACTTAGTCTTTACATGGAAAAGTACTTCCTTTAGCTTCTTCTAATCTTGCTTGCAGGTGAGGTAGAAG
Source organism: Tetrao urogallus (assembly GCF_951394365.1). Taxonomy (NCBI): domain Eukaryota; kingdom Metazoa; phylum Chordata; class Aves; order Galliformes; family Phasianidae; genus Tetrao; species Tetrao urogallus. The sequence goes on along the minus strand of NC_136814.1, from coordinate 54,149,811 downwards.
GACAGAAATTAAAAATGAGTAACTGTTTGTCATTAGTTCTTTCCTTCTCATTCCTAATCTTGCATTACGTCATATTTCCCTTTATTTTCTTTCTGAAGAGGACATATCTACTGTTTGCATCTGTATAGAAAAAAACAACCACCATGAATGCTTCTGACAATCCTCCTCATTCATCTTGTCTGTCTCCTTGGGCAAATTACAAATTCATTTTTGAAACAAGATAAGCAAAAACGCAGGTGATAATGAAGATACGACACCATAGATTCATACAGCAAGTGACTTTTCTAGTTCTTCTTCTATTTCTTTCTTTCTAATTCCTAACACTCTCTTTTCTATTTTATTTCTCCCATGAAGTTCTCAGAAATTTAATCACAATACTTGTAACCTCTGTTATGCACCATAACAGACTAGAAAATGAGCATGTCCAGCATTTATTCCCTTTGAGTCTTTGTCCATTCATTTGTTTTTACAATCTGTCTAGTGACTGCACTAGCCAATATTGCTCACAGTAAACCAATATGCTCAAGTGCCTTACTGCTCACAGTTTTCCAGGTAGCAAAGTGTTCTTTCCCTACAGCCACAAAAATAAATTCACCATCTCTAGCAAAGACATTGTAATAAATGTATGCAGCCTAAGTATGTAGCCTACTCTCCCCTTATTTGTTTTACCAAATGACGTTCAAAAATAGTCCCTTTAAAATTCAAAATACTATTTATATTACAAAGCTTATGACCAATTTCAAAGAAATCCTTGAAAAACTAGAATACATATCACTGATTCTGTTCCTCTCTTTTATACCTTAGCAATTTCCAGCTCTTTCTTTTAGAAAGGAAAAAGGGCTGAGGGGGGAGAGAGAAAGAGAGAGTCCACCACTGCCACTTTCTTCCTCCTGTTATTAGAAAACTACAGCTAGGTTGCTTTTTCCACCAGCAGCAGCACAAAGTCTTCACAAGTCAAACATGACCATCAGGGTTTGGTCAGACCCCACCGATCTGTAAGTTGCAAGCACAAGTTCTGCGTGCAGCTCTTCTTGCAAAGTAAGAAAGAAAAATCAGAGTCTCTTCTAACACCTCCAGCACTTAACCACAGGGAGAACAGTTACTTCAGACCACAGTGGAGAAATGGCACAGCAAACACCACAAACCTGGTCCAACTTAATTTGGAATATCCCTCGAGTTCCAGCAAAAACACTGCACAGAAAGATCTACTTCACGCAGAAAACAACATCTCAAGTTTAGTGATGACTCTACTTTGAAGCATGCAGAATTTAAACAACCAAACCTCCAACAGAAACTAACACACATCACTAATTCAGCATATGGTGCTACCACTTACTGCCATCACAATTCACAGAACTTGCCTGAGTCTGTCCCGTTTTGCACAGCTCTCCGCCGCGTGGACTTACGCAATCCTCGCCCTGAGATACGGAGGCCTCAAATCCTTTTAAAAATGTAAACAGCCTCATTAGTAAGCGATCAAGGAGGAGGGACTTACCGCCAGCAGAACGAAAGGAAGTTCCAGACAGGGATACAATTACAGACGTAAGAGTCAGCTTACAGTGCAATCGTTGCTGCTAGCTACAAAGTCTCTCACTGGTTCCAGATCAATAATTTTAATTTTTATTTTTAATTTTTGTATTTTAACTAAAATAAAATGTAACACTCAGGAAAAACTTGAAATTTGACTTAGATTAGCTTTTCCCCACAAGTTTTTGATTTTGATCCAGCCTCTTAATTAAGCTGGATTTTCGGAACTAGAAGCACAGCAGCTTTATCAGAACTAGCACATCTGACTCCCAGCACAGAGATCCATCCAGGCCTCTCTACATTTGCTGAATCTCATCACTCTTTTAGGTAGATCAAGTTTGAAATTAGACTCAGAATTCGAGATATGACTCCGCTTTAGTCAAATATGACTGCTCACATAGTTACCCTTCATGTTTCACATCTGTTAGAGGTAAGAGTGGTATAGTGAGAGGAGTCAGTAAAGAAGGAGTAGATGAATAAATTTAAGCCTCCTTCTTACTGAGGAGGACAAAGCATAATAACCAGCATAAATGTTGGTTGCACTACCAAAAGAAGTGGGAGCGAGGAGCAAAAAAATGTGTGTATACAACAAGTTATTTCAGTTTCTGGCTTTTTTTCCATGCTCAAATTTCCCAAGGAGCAACTATTAACCTGCAAACTAACACTAAAAAATATCTAACTAGAAAATACTACCTACCTGAAACTACTACTGCACTCTCCACCAACACGCCAACAAGACAGCACTAACTGCCCACCCTCACAAGTAACTGCACCACTGCATCCCACCGCAGAAAACGGATATGACTCATCTGAGCTGAATTCTTAACATTTGACAGGATGGCTGCTAATTGCTGCAAAACTAGATTAAACAGGTCTGATAAGCAAGTCTGCCTTTGGCTTTGCCAATGGTAACTCCAAGTAGCCTCCAACAGCCATGATTTCATTCTTATTCAGCTCAGTTGCAGAGCAAAAAGGACAGCCTTGACTTTCTGCTGCTTTGTTACTCTCTATATGAGCACACAAACATTCAAACATTTCCTCCAAAGGAAAGCAACCTTTACCAGAAGTTGCTTTCATTTTGCCACAAACTGATTTTGAATTATTGCAGAAGAATCTAATATTGAACCACTCCATTTTTAAAACTTCTTCCCTTCTGATTTGATGTTAAAAGTTACAGATGCTCATTTATCCTTAACTGAACAGTAATTAATCATATCTAAATCAACCATCACACTTGAAGCAGATGTGACCTAGTGGACAGCTCACTCAGGAAATCTGAATGCTACCCTCATCTCTATCTGCAGTCTATTGCCAAACCTCAGGCAGCCACAGAATATCCTGACTTGGAAGGGGCCCCACAAGGGTCATCAAGTCCAACACCCGGCTCCACAAAACACCACCCAAAATTCAAATTCTCGGTCTGAGAGTGCTGTCCAAATGCGTCTTGAACTCCGGCAGCCTGGGCTGTGACCAGTGCTCTGGGGAGGCATGTCAGGAAAGTCTCTCTCTGTCATGTTACTCTCTATTCCTCTGGTTTCACTCTCTCTAAGTTGGCAAGCTTGCTGTTTGTCCCCCCTGAAGTGCCTTATCATCTGCAGATGAAATCCACAAGCAGACACATTACCCACAAATACAAACGACCAGCACTGCAGCTGATGGAAGAAACGTTGAAATAAAATGCTCAGAACGCTATAAGTGCTGAACTTAATTCTGGAGTATTTATACACAGACATTCACCAACCTACCGTACTGCTGACTTCAACGTTTAGAGAAAAAAAAAAGGCATCGTTCCAGAACAGTTTCTGAAACAAAACTATCACCATAATTTCGAACACGCTTTTGCCTTTTAAAAGGTCTGACACAACACTACCTTTTTGAGTAAAAAGAAATACCGAAAGAATAGAAAAAACAGGAATGCAATCATTTTATTTGAGAAAACAAACAAACATACTCAACACATTAAAACAAGCCAATCTGGACTAGATCTACTCTATAATACCATGCTGTCATTTTGACTACAAACCAATCTAACAGCCAGGTTACCATAATCATAGCAGACCGTAAATCCCAGGCTAGCAAGCTCACTCCCGAACCTAGGAGATATTACCAGATGAAGCTCATGAATCCATCAGTTCCAAATGCCAAATCAGTAGTCCTTAATCGAATCCTTTATTCTATATAAAGTTTTAATACAAACGTTCTCATCCTAAATAATTTCTGGATTCAATTAATATTCTAAACGGCTTGTTACGAATAAACTGCAATAACTCAGAATGCAAGATCTAACTACAAGATTCAACCTAGGCTTTGAACTCCATTCAGGCTCAACTGATGAACTGGTAAGATAACAGTCATTTATGAAAAAAAAAAAAAAAACAGATTTATGTTTTTCCTGGAACAGTCACTAACATGAATAGGAAAGCTACACATATGAAAGTCTGAATAATTGCCAATGAAATTTAAATTCAGTTTTACACAAACTAGATAGCTGGCACAGCTGACAAAATAATGCATCTTATTCTGCATTTGTAAGTGCTAATGTGAATTCCTCTGTGTCAGCCTTCTCTTAAGCTTCTAAAAGATGAGAAAGAATCAGGCACTCAGGATTAAGAAACATCAGAAACATTGGGGGAATTAATAAATAAATAAGTGACAGCGACAACTCACTCACTCATTTTGATCACAGTAACCAGCTTCTAGGAATTCCCTGAGTATTCCCAATTTCCTTCTAGGAATACTTAGATTTGTCCGAAGATACCTGGATGCAAAGCCAACATGTTAAGCTACAAAATTTACAGACCAGTTTTACCAGCATTGAGCAAATCAGTCCAAATTAAGCTCCCGAAACATCTTTGTTAACCTTAACTCCACAGTTCTCATTTCTCAGTTTCTTCATTTTCTGCACCAAAGGCTTGCCAACATAACTAATTCCAACGTAATATTGCTGCTCTGTACTACTAATCTGAAAAATATTTTATCTTCTGTCAAGAAAGGCAGAGAGGTGCTCTCAGTTCTGCCTTACATTTTTATTGAAAGCCCAAATATAGTAAAATGGAAAATAGTTTTTTTTCTTACATCATATTTGGTCAAGACTTTATGTTACGTGCAGGTATTAAGTGATTTACGATCCCTGCTGGAAATGACATACGCTTTACTTGCAATCTAGTTCTAACAGAAGATTTTGGAAATATTCCTTTCCTACAGACAGCATATATTAGCAGGTTATGTGCCTGATGGCTATTGAGGCCTAAGATTCCCAATGGCTGCTCACTGTCCGTCATATAAGTGAAGTGCTACAACAAGAAGAGTGAATTTTTAAGCCAGGTTGTCTGCTGGAATTATATATTCAGAGACATAAGAGCTTTAACCCACCTCTATGGAATGCATATGGAGCAGCAACTCTGCAAGTCCCCAGCTGTCAATACAAGCTTCAGATCTCCTCAAAGGAACACAAGTGTTGCACCTAAACTAGAAGGCCAGTGAAAGAATGCTGATCAAACATGCCTTGGACTACACTACTGCATGAGGACTCACTGGTGTGGAACATTCTACATCTTCCTCTTAACCTCAGGTTGCTGCCTTCAGACTGGCTATCATGATCACTACTGAGAGTACAGCAGTTGCCCCAAGCCAAAAGCACACAGGAAGATTTCTAACAACAGAGGCAACTGAATTCTTGTGTCCACAGGTAGTCTGATTTGCTAACAAAGACAGAGCCACAGATTTCAGTTTGAGTGCCTGAATCTCTGAACTCTTAGCTGGTAGGACATCTGCAAGTTTTTCTTCCAACCTGGACCAAAACCCAGAAAACTGAAAGTTTCTGAAAAATATCAGGCTGAGAGCACAAACAGCTAGCATAGCCAACATGAAATACACACCTTAGCCACCCTTACTGGAAGAGGAAAGGATATGAGGCAACCCACGACGAGACAAGATGAAGAATAACAAGAAACCACACCTTCAGGCAATCTCAACTCAGGTTGCTGCAGTCCTGCTTTTGGCCTGTCCCCTGGAACTCATGCTGTAATGCAGTGAGTCAGCTCGGAGAGCTGATGTGACTGAAAGTTAACTGAAAAGAAATAAGAGCTAGCTGTCAGTGAGGTCAGCTCCCTGACGCACCTCACCATGAAATTCCATGAGTGCCAAAAGCAACGCAAGACAGAGGTATGCTGATACAGTTTTTTATTCACTTAGCAGCCATGGGATTGCACCTTTAAAGGATAGAGTATTTTCCCTTTTCTAACAGTCTAAGATTAAAGTCCATACAAAATTGAATTTTACAATAGACTTCCTGTGCTTACTGCAGCAACCAGAGAGAGGCATCAAAATCCTCTTTGGAGGATAATCACCTTTTCCAACATTGATATGTATACCACAGTGATTGCTGCCTTATTTGTACTTATTTCCTCACCACCATTAAAGATTACTTGAAAATATGCCATGTTAACCATGCATTTTAGTGCTGGCAGTCTGATATAGTTCTGCTGCAGAAGTACTGCTAGAAGTACCACAGCAGTAGCTCTAAAGCAATAGTTTCAATGCAGAATGAATAATTTCCTCTGAACTGAATTAAATCCTTAAGACAGGCACTTGCTGGTTTGTAAGTAGTCATAGCATAAACTGAAATCCACCAAGCAGACTTGGGATGTCTGCCTACCAGGAATTTTTTCCATTAGAGCCTTTCTTAAAGTGCTTGAACAGAGAGACAAAATATCAGGTTGTCAACACTGATCATTCAAAACAGAGGCACTTCTGGGACACTGCAGAAAACAGGCCAAAATGCAAGCAGTTAAGCAACAAAAGGGACTGGAAGTTTTCCAATTACACGCCTATCTAGCAGGGTGTGCTACAGAAGCTCTCGTTTTATTTTAGTTCATTTTCCTATTGCTTTTTTTGCATTTTGGCCCTTTTGCATGAGTTGGAAAAGGAAGATCATGGGTTCTGCTAACAGAATTACTGGCAAAAATTCTTATTTCCTTTCTTCTTTTTGTGGAACATTTTCAGAATATGTACTTTAACACTTCCTTCATTTTCCTCAAAATTGTGAAATACACTCACATGTTTTGAGATATTTAAACCAAGTTAAAACTGCCTCACAATTAAAGAACTCCAGGAACTTCTGCTATTAAGCCTCAAAGAAAAGGAAAAAAAAGTGCAGCAGAGTGAAGATTCACTACAAGCCTCAGTGGCAGCTACATCTACTGAGACACTGACAGCTTACAAGCAAACAGAGAATTCTGCCATAAACCCCCAGCCTAGTCCAGCAGTAAGCTACTAGCCCAGCAGGACATGGCTCCATCATGCAGTCTTGACCCTGGGCAGTGCCACTCATATCAGACCCATGAGAGGGAAAAAGGTTGCCTAGAACCCGCTGTACACCACTCATCACCACGTCCAATCATGTCAGTGGCTTCAGAAGTGGAAAGGTTCATGAATTTACAGGGTCTCCCTGTCTCTCTTCATTTACAGAGTTTACGGCTGGATTCAGCAATGCCATACGAAGTTCAGACTTCACAGGAAATGGTCTTGTGTGGCTGTAACAGGTGTTGCCTTGGCTCTGTGATATGGAGTGGAATAGGAACAGTCCTGTGCTCACTCCGATCTAGGGATAAGAAGTAATACAATCCCACATAAACAGATCAGAAATAGGTGATGCTGCAAGATCCTAGCACTTCCTCAAAGATGACAGCCCTGCATCAGCGTGCTCTCAAGAGAAGAGCGATTCCTTAAAACCCTTTTTTTTTTTTTTTTTTTTCTTCTTCTTCCTCTCAGCAGAACTGCAGCTCGAGAAACGTATGGCCCTCTACAAGGACTGAAGTCCCTCAACTTAAATAATCATCATCCTACTTTGTACAGCACAGACACAGAACCACAGAATCATTGAGGTTGGAAAAGATCTCTAAGATCATCTAGTCCAACCACAAACCCATCACCACCATGCCCACTAAACAATGTCAGAACCACATCTACACGTTTCTTGAACACAACCAGGGACAGTGACTCCACCATCTCTTTGGAGAGACCACTCCAATACCGCACCACTCCAAGGAGAAATTTTTCTGGACATCCAACTTGAACCTCCCATGGTACAACTCAGGGCCACTGCAACGCTATAATTTTACAGGATATTTTGAAAGCATCACTTTTCTGGTTTGCGTTGTGATCCTTCACACATTACATACATGCAGCACTCTACACCCAGAGTTATTACTCTTGGTCAACAAATACGGAAAATTCTCAATTTAAGTGACAACCCTGAGAGACATGAAAGGAATAAACTCCAGCAGAAATACAATGAAATCACCAGGCTTTTCCAGTTACACAGTCTCAAAATAAATGAATTGATAAATAAGTGTTTACAAAGATCTGTTCCTTTCTTTAAAGAGTGTACACTCAGCAGTTGTGGAACACAGAATGGCATGGGCTTTTCACTACAGTAAAATAATGCTGTCTTGAAACAAGTTTATTCAATATTAGTATATTATTTATCAATAAACTTTATCTTAAATTAGCATCATCACCATAAACTAAAGCAAGCAGTTACTATACATCAGTCACAGAAGGTCACAGAAAATACTTGTAAGAGACTACATGGTAAAGGACTTCAGGTACCTTACTAAGTATATTTACTACCTATGGATTACCAATGGACTTCAGCTCTGCAGAAAACAAAAGAAATAACAAATAAATAAGATTTCAGTCTATTTACACAGGTAACAAACACTTATTTTCCACTTAAAGCAATCAGTACAGTATCACTAATTTTTATTTTTTTTTTTTTTTAATTGCATTTGACCCAGGAATTCTGATGGTATTTCAACTGAACAAATTCCACTCCAGAGGAGACTTGGAAGGATTCCCAGTTCTTCATACCAGCCACCTAGCAAAAAACTTCCTATTCCCAACTGTGAACTGGAAGACAAGGTTTACATTCAAGAAGCAAATAGCTTCTGCCCTTCCCTGCAGATGCCACATATCAGTTTCACTGACAGCACAAGCTGCAAGGAACAAGAGAAGATAGAATGGAACGCACAACTGAAATCCCGGCTGTTGTCAGCGTGCCACACTACTGTGAGCTTGTGCAAGCAGAACCACTGGTAAGAACACACACATCCAGATCAAAGTCAGTCCATTTTCATATGAATCATCTGTGAAGTTAATGCCGGAAGGCTGAGAAACCTTATCTTAGAAACTGCATTGAAAGGCAGCAATAAACCAATAAAACACAAAAATAAGCCACACATCCAGCACAAACATATTTCACCTCAGAGATGTTCTTCTAAAGGGAAAGAACAGCACCATCATGCTTTTAAAAGTGTGTGTAGCTGTACAAATTGTACTGAAGGTGGAAAAGTGGAGATAGGAACTTTTCACCTACGGGTGTTCTTCTATGGTAGAGTTAAACAAAGCACTTGGCTCCTGCATCAGCATAACTGGATACATTTATCCCAAGCATGGGAGTCATGGTTCAGAATCACAAATGAATTCTTACAGCTGTTCCTTTGCTTCTGGTTCATCATCAAGTCTTCCTAGTCCATATCGCAGGGCTTTCTGTGCTAGTGTCAGACAACTGACTTGAGCACTCCTGCAACTCACAGAATGCAATTCTGTCAGAAGAGCATCAGGGACATGGGGAGGTGAAGGAAGACACTGAATTCCTGCATCTTTAAACTTCACAGACTACAGGTTTCAGTCTGCAGGCCCTGGTGAACCAGAAAGGTTGCCCTGAAAGCAACGTTATACCTGCATCAGGCAGGCACTACAAAAAGGGGGAAAAGATCAATACAAAGCTCTATCCAACAGCTGCATATAAGCCTTTTGTGAAGGCATCGCTGAATAGCTCTCTTCAGCACTAACAGCAGTATCTGCCTACTCACCCAAAGCACGCTGTACAAGAGACATCCACCAATGCCATCAGCAAGGAAGCCCCAGAGTGATTCATTTGCTTTATCACTATAAGAAAGAAATGGAGAGCCAAATTTTTACACGAGCATCTAGTTCTTAAATCAAAGCATACGTTTCTTGTGGGATTTGAAAGAGTGCCGATTCCCAGTGATTTCAAATGAGCCAGTCTGTGGGAAATCTCTAAGCCCCATGCTGCATCTAAATGTATCCTAAAGGTTATTCATTAAGGAAGACATGATTTAGAACAGAATCCAGCTCTGGCATGCCTCCGTTACTAGTTGATCAGCAGCTCTTGATAATTGAAAGGAAGGTTATATCCATTCCAATCAAGGATTAAATTCAGTTCCTGGAGGAAAAAAAGGGAATATATACTAAAAAGAAGCAGTCTGTTCTTGTATGTCAAACTTAGCCTGAGATTCATTTTCTCCTGGAATACAAACAGTTTCAAGCTTCTCACAGATATTTACCTGTCAGTGATTATTGGAAGATTCCCAGTCATCAGAACAGATTACAGTGTCAGCTGTCATGCACATTCTGCTGCACAAGATGACTTCACTGACTGCTTATGCCTCTCTCTTTCTAGTAAACATTATTTCTGAGTATATTTGCATCGTTCTCAGAAAAGCCATACAAAATAAGCAGCAGATGTTGTGGGACAACATAAAGCAGGGAGACTATTGTGTGAAGACAAGAATCCCAGCAACAAATTCTTTTTTACTAACTGCACATGTGCAAAATCCATATCATAGCTGATCCTTTGAGGCTTTTTTGTGGTTTGATTGCTTTTATCATACAAATACAACATGCAGGACGCCTACACATGAAAATATAGAAGCTCTAAATAGAGACTGTTCTAAAGGACCAGAAACAAAAGGAATAAGTTTTAAAAAACTACAGAACAATTTAACTACTCAGCTCATCTCTACTGAGAGACAAAAGAAAATGAACTGCCATAAAACTGAAACACACCTGCTTAATTTTCTGTAAAAGCACAACAGACAAGAAAAAAATACTGAGGATAATGGCATTAAATTATATACTAGGGTCTTATCTATTTTTACTCAATCCTTTAGGCTTTTACCCTCCACTTTAACTTGTTACATGTAAGATTTTTCACAGCATGCTTTTCAGAGGCTCCAACCAGAGAGGAGCTTTACTGGACCTGCTGCTCACTGATGTCATTAGGGAGGTCAGAGTAGGTGGTAAATTCAACTGGCACAATCATGCTCTGAAAGAATTCACAATCTCAAGGGATATGAGCCAGTCAAAGAGCAAAGTTAAGAACTATAGATTTAGGAAAGCAAACTTCCACCTGTTTAAGTAACTGATGAATGCAATCCTGTGGGAAACTGCCTTCAAGGATGTGGTAACCAAAAGGCATTGGCTTCAAGGACGTTCCTTATCAAGCTCAAGAGCTCTTTATCCCCACGTGCAAGAAATAAGGCAAGAAAAGCAGGAGAGTAATATGCTTATGGAATATGGTTGTGTCCTGGCTGAACTGAAGAACAAGAAGGAAACACATAGGCAGTGGAAGCAGGGACACACATCCTGCAAACAATATAGGAACACTGCCCAGACATGTAGGGATGGGATTACGACAACCAAGGCACAGCTAGAAGTGAACTTGGGAAGGGATGTAAAAAAATAATAATAATAATAATAATAACAAGAGCTTCTACAGATACTTTGATCAGAAAAAGAAAAACCAAAGATGAACACATTACACAGGTTGGGAGATCAGTGACATAGAAACAGTTAAAGTACTCAATTCTACTGCCCCAGTTTTCCTTGATGATCAATCTTCCCAAATCTCTCAGGTCCCTAAAACTAAAGAAAGGCCAAGGTTAAGTCTCTCCCATCATAGGAAAAAACTGGGTTAGGAACCATCTGAGGAATCTCTACAGCTAGAAGCCACATTGAAACATATGGAGGCCAAGGGAGTGATTACACCTTTTCTCTGAGACCTCTAGCGATAGGAAAAGAGGTTGTAGTTTCAAACTGACAAAGGCTAGATTCAGATGGAGTTTACCACAAAGGTGGTTAGGCACTGGAACAGGTTGAGGCTGCCCAAAGAGTTTGCGTATGCCTCAGCTTTAAGGGTGTTCAAAGCCACTTTGGATGGGGTGTAGTGTAAGGTGTCCCTACTCCTGGCAGGGTCCTGAGGGTGGGCTGTGTGAGCAGGACATGATACTAGATAACCTTTAAAGGTCCCTTCAAACATAAATCTGGACTGTAGAATCTAGAATTCTACAATTCTATAATTCCTTACTGTAGAAACTGATGAAAAAGAGAAGTCAAATTCTTAGCATAGCTGCTGCAGATTCAGAAGTCATTTCTGAATGGCACATCCTGTTCAGAGCTACAGAACTACACACTGTAGGAGAAGGGAATTAAAAAAAATAAAGAAAGAAATCAGCCAAAGGCTTCCTTCTCTTTCTCTCAAAAAGCATTTACCTAGCTTCATTCAGCCTTTTTTTTTTCCCCACTGGGAAATATACTTTCATTATGTCCTCTCTTATGATGTCTCACCACAAGCTTTTAAGAGACGCTAACAATTTCACAGTGTGCACTTCTCCTGACACTTTAATACACAGCACCACAGTATTTGAAAACTAGTGCTATTAGCCTGATGCACTTAACAGAAGGTAGCATTTCAACAGCCATTAACTTGTAATAACCCAGCAAAAGCCTGAACATGAACTAAATGCAAGAGCGCACTCTTAACGTTATCTACATTACAGATGTCCTTGGAAATTCCCAGCCATATCAGGGTTTCTGTGCCCAGGACCCCATGTCAGATGCACCTGCAAGCCTCTCAGCCTGTGGAAAGACCTGAGGAAGCTCCTGCTGCACAGCAGAGCTACAGACTGCTATGGCAGGCCAGTCACAGAACTTGAAAGAGAATACAGGTCTCAAGGGTCACACACAGCCACACACCCTCCACCTAGCATGCTCCGTCTACTTCAAACAGAAGATGATGGGCTACTAGCCTTCCAATCACCTATTGACAGGTAGCCAGATGGAGCTCATATTTACAACACCAACACTGGAGCCTAGTTATGAAATTTGCAGCTGGTTCAGCAAGTGTTGTGAATACATTGCTTCAAATCCTGTATTTTTTCCACTGATCCAGAAATTCTCCAGTAGTGCTAACTATGAATAGACAAAATATACTTTTATCTGTCTTCTTTTTAACACAGACCACATTCCAGAGCTTCAGAATGAAATACTGTTTTATGCTGAAGATATGCCAACACATCTGATTTAACTTTCCAGTGCTTCCTCCTAACAGAATCTGGAGCTCAATATCCAGAGTCAAAAGAAGATTTATGATCCACTCTTCTCTGAACCCCATGTAACTGTGCCAACATAGACTATGCATTCTGACACAGAGATCCTGTACTTGTAATACATCACAAGCTTGATATATCTATCCTGAAAGCATGCCTATAATCATCAACCTGATTCTGCACACCCTCAGCATTACTAATCTGCATTTCTTGCTCCAACTCATCACTTGCAACACAGTGCTGCTGAAATGCAAAGTTCTTTCAACATGAATTCTGCTGACAACAGTACCAGATGTTTATGTTTTCTTAGTAGTCACCCTCAATTCTGAAGAATAATGCACAAAGATAATTTCATCAGCTTTCGTAATGAGAACCGTCATTCCAAGCAGGGACTTCCCAGACGCGATGCTGCAGATAGAGTTGTGGTTATTCAGCAGCACCAAGGGGAGTGTCCAAACAGCAAATTACGTGATAGATGCAAGTGCTGAATAATCAGAGAACGATCACATGGCATTTGAAGTGTCTGATGAAATTCAGAGAAGTGAAACAGAAAAATAATAGTCAGGAAGTACAGCAAGTAAGATGCGGAAGAAGCTGATTGTTCTGAGAGACAACATGGAATAGAACACAACTTGCAGTTAATCTCTGTCTCTCAGTGGCCCTACTTTTCCAGCTCCTTTACAGAGCTCACATGGTAGCAAGTTGGCTCTTATTTTTAATTGGAGAAAATATTTAAGTCAACTGCATGAAACAAGAACACTTGTTTTGCAAAGAATTCCTCTTTGAAGAGGAGTGTTTGCATCAGTATGTAACAATCACAAAACACCCAGGAAACTTACGTAAAGCCATAAATCACTTTAAAAACAACATAATGGAATCTAGAGTACCTAAAGGAAAAATAGTCCTTCTACTGCTTTACTTCATTTTTATGTGCCTGTATATTTATAAACATTTACTATCCACACAAGCTCTGTAAAGTATGAAAAAAGAGTCTGGGTGTAGAACATCCTTGTGTAAAGGTTCACCTGGTTCAAGTTTCCTGAGTGTTTTGTGATTGTTACACATTGATGCAAACACTCCTCTTCAAAGAGGAATTCTTTGCAAAACAAGTGTTCTTGTTTCATGCAGTTGACTTAAAAGTTCACCTTTACACCAGTGACTGTACTGGCTCTCTGAAAGTTTTCTCATTCTGTTTGCTAAGACTTCCCCCAGGCATACTGCACAGTATGTTTTTAAGCCTGGTGAGCTGACACTGAGAATCCCTAGTCCAAGCCTGCATGAATTCTGAAAGCACCAACACCAAGTTCCAGAAACACAACGATCAGCTAAATCCATTTGCTGTTATTTGATGAACTCTGTTTTAGTTAATCATTGCTATTATGGTGAATTATCTCAATATCCCTACACAGCAGCGTCAGTACAAATCATGTAACAAGGACCACTGATCCATGAAACCTGAGTGTAAGAAGCTGAGGAAAAAGAGATGCCCTTGTATAATACAACATCATAAACACGGGGAGATAATTTTGAGACAAGTCAAGTTGCTTAGCTTGAAAACCATCTTAAAACAAGTGACCACAGAGATTAGAAAATCCAGATTCTCCTCAGTCCAGAGACTGTACAAAGAATTCAGAATGCTAGACACTGTAATTCTGACAAATCACCCCCAAAAATTAATTTTACATCTATACTCTATAGCCTAAACTTACAGAATAGACATGGAAGAGAAGTGCATGCCTGAAAACACTGAACAAATGATCTCTCTAAGCATGCACAGAAGTAGTCAATGCGAGTTTCTTAAAAAGAAAAAGTTACAAACTAAATACAAAGTAAGACAAGTTTCCCATAAAAATAAATAAATAAAATCATCCTAATTTCATTTGCCTAAAAAGACAAGGTAGAAAAAAAAAATGAATTGCTTATGTAAACTCAAAGAAACTTTAAATAAGTTCATACTCATTTATGGCTCAGTTTTCATAATTAACCAAGCAATGAATAATAAAAAACAACAGGATATGCAGATCATGTCATTACAATGGAGAAAAAAGCATCCTTTAACAACAAAAGTAGCGTACATAAACATTCAGAACACAGTGCAGTGGATAGTTTCTCTACTACACGTTGGTGCACCTCTAACTGACTCTATAAACATTCTTGAATAGTTCAGAAATACAGCTGAACTTAAGAGAAACACGCAATTCAGCTTCAATCCTATGGCAGCAGCTCAATACAACTTACAACTGGGGGTGGGGGGGAGAAGTATCCACTTTAAGGAGGAAACCAGCCCTTGAGACAGCTGGCCAACCCCAGACACACAGCACTGCCAGACATTGGACTAATTTTCCTTTTCTCCCTTACTATTACTGAAAAGAGGAAATGTATGAAATGTTTCAACAATTACTACAGTTGATTCAACATTTGCTTCTCAAGAGGTAGTTTTTTGTTGTTGTTGGGTTTTTCTTCTTTTTAAAACACAATTTCTTTGCAGTCAAGTAAGGCAAAATGCTACAATAGACTCACTGTTAATATTTGGTTCAAATAATATAATGTAGCTAAGACTTACTCACTGGTCATACATGTTGCTAATTATGTCTCAGCATTTAAGCACCATCAGTTGACTGAAGCCAGCAGAAGAAGATTATTAGCTGGCTAATCCAAATTTAGAGGGGATGATGAGTATTTACATCTCAGATTACATTTTATTTAATACTTCCTGAAGTTCCCTTTGAAGCAGTGAAAGGCATGAAGTGAGCCTCTGCCAGAGATCACCACGAGTTCAGACTACATTACACAAAGTACAAACAAGACATAAAAGAAGGGAAGGCCTGACGATGGATAGAGATGTTACACCACACCTATGACCTCCATCCTCCTCCCGCAAAGCACAGTTAGTGTGTACAAATCACAAGACTCGAGAGATTCGTTGCCCCATTTCAGTAAACATAGCAATAAGCCTGACTTTCCAAATCTCCATGCAATCATATCATTCCTTTCTCGCATGACTTCACTGGCCTTTACACTGAGTCGGGTAAAACTTGGTACCTTGAATAAAACCAACCGACCATTACCTAAATTGAAAGTATTTTTACTGCTAAATTCTTACTTGATATTCAGCTATGCTGAACTATCTTAGTGCACCACAGTTTCTTAAAACAGTGAAGTGTGCAGACATTCTTTACCCTTATTAACAGCATCTTTCACTGCTGAAAGCACACAGCAAGAGAGGATAAGAAGGGAAATACGGAAGGACTTTACACTATCTGACATCGACAAATGCTTTCCCCCACACAGCCCAGTTAAGGCAATGAAAACAACAAAATCAAACCGTGAAATAATTACACTCCTCACAACCATTTTAGTTTTGTTCCTCACACTGGTTCCTCATTTGTGTTTTACAGAGCTTTTACATTGCAACACTGTTCTGTTCCTAGCCTAGGAACTTTATTATCAATTTTTTTGGTAGCCTTAAGCTTCTGGAGAACAATTAATTTTTAAATATATATGTTGCGACAAGCATGAAAGCTCATAGATCCTTCTAAACATCAGCTCCGGCTCACAGCTTCAGCACAGCATCAGTTTTGGATCACAGCTGGGACAGGACAGAACACTGGGAACAGATGCAAACTCCTACGTCCTGAGCTGGACGTCTCCTCATTTTTCACACATTTACAGCTTTGCTACCAATGTAGAAGAGCAAGGTAATTTTCCTGTTTTGCAATAGTATCGTTATATTGCCATAACCAAACAGCACTGAGCGAACAAGTTTTCACCTTCAGAGAATTTGCTTGAAAGCCATTGAAATAGGCAGTTCTATGACATAAGTGTGCAGCTATGTAGCACTATACGCCAGACGCCTACTGCCAGAAGGAAAAGGGGCCCACTTTGAATCCAAGCTCCATCACAAGAAAAGCCTCTGTGCGCTACCAAGACCCAGCCTACTGTATGGCTTGGACTAGAGATTAACAAACAGAGGAGGTACAGCAGTATCACAGATCATTGAGCTCTGTGAGCCTCACTGTGGTACAGCTCCAGTGACGGATGGAACAGGAACCAGGTGAGACTCTCAGGTTTCACGTGTCCTGTATCTCATTCGGATGTGGGGAGAATGGGATCTATGCTAAAGCTCTGTGTCCCTCCTATCTCCAACTGTGACACAGCTCCTCTGACCTTTGAGAGCTTCACCCCTCCAGACACAGTTGTGTAAGAGCTGCAAGGCAAGACGCGACTTCATGCTTCAAAGCCATCCACCTCCTGGACCTGAACAGCAGCTCAGGAGGCAAAGCTTTCAGTGTTCCAGGGAAATGGCATGCATGTACATGTCCATGCTGGGCAGTCCTGTGTTCACAGGGCCTGAGTGCAGGTACTTCTCTCTTTTTTTTTTGACTCTCCTCTCCTACCACAGGAGATGACAAATCTACAGTATCAGCCAGATTTTTTTTAAGTGCTCATTTGCCAGAGTTATTTCTTACAAACAGAAATTTACTACGAAATAAGCTGAAAATTGCAGGTCAAGTCAAATTCCTGCTTGTATTTCTTTTTTTAATGGTAAAAGGACATTAATATAATTTTAGTCTTATGAAATCTTTAGTAAAGTAGTAAGCTTTTTTTTTTTTAATTTTACATTTATCCTATATATATCTACTAATCAAAAAATTTAAAACCAAGAGGAAGTTTTGAGTTCTTGTTTCTGAACATGGGCTCAGGTGGATCACAACACACCAGCTCAGATCACAGTGCCTTGAGACAAGGCTGTTACCACATTACCACCATGAAAGCAGGCAGGGCGACAAGACACAGCGCAGGGCACTCACGCCGATCTATCATCCATCCTAAGTGTTTTATTGCAGCCAATATCCTAAGCACAAACTTGCCAGCACGGAGAGGCAGCGGAACCAACCCCTGTGCCAGCAGCACGATTGCCGAGCTGCACACCCTATCTGCTTCTCCGAGCTGCCGGGGCCTCGCAGCTCCACCCGCTTCACCCATAGCGTTTCAGCAAAAACGTGCATCCCGGCACTCCGCTGCGGTGAAGCTCATCTCTGACCCACTGGCACAAGCCACCAGTGTCGGCAGCGCCAACAGCCGCACGCTCACAGCGCGCTCGCTGACAGCTTCCTCTCTTAACGGGGTCAGCGGGGGACAGAAAGAGGATCTGACACACTTTTGCTTCCCGACGTGAGAGCCGCGGCCGCTCGCAAGGCGCTGCCCAGCCCGGCGCCGCGGCGCACAGCGAGGGGACAGCGGCCGGTGCCGCCCGCCCGGACTGAGCCTCTCGCCGGAGGGCGGCGCGGGCCGCGCCTCGGCTCGGCCGGAGCTGCGCGCACGGCCCGGGAAGCGGCTAGGCGATAAGCGCCAGCAGGAAGGGCGCGGCGGCGCGGTCTCACCTGCGTTGTAGAAGCGGTCCAGCACAGCCGTCTCGCCGAAGTCCAGCTTGCCGAAGTGCAGCGTCTCCAGCGTGGCCCCCACCACCTCGCACGCCTCCCGCAGGCTCTGCAGGGCGCCGCTCTCCGCCGCCAGCAGCGGCCCCTGGCTCGCCTCGTTGATCACGTAGGTGACGGCCGTCCGGCGCCCGGCGCCCTTGGCCCGCGCCGCGATGCCCGTGCCGGCGGCGGGGCAAGCGACGGCCGCGTCCTCGCCCCACGGAGAGGCCAACTCGGGCTGGAAGCCACGGCCGCCGTCGGCTCCTTGCGCCCGCCGGCCGAGCCCCTCCTCGCCGCCGCCCGGAGGGCCGGGCACCGCGAAGCTGATGGTCCCCTCGCCGCCGTCGTTCATCCCTGCCGAGCCGCCACCGCGGCGCGTCCTGGGCTCTGTTCTGGCGGCCGGGGTCAGGCAGCTGCCATGCCGCGTCTTTTCGCCTCGAGCGATCCCCGCACGCTGCTGCCGAGCTGCAGGAGGAGAGCGGCGGCCAGGCCGGGGCGAGGCGCTGCCCCGCGGAGCCTAACACCAGCGGCTGGGAGCGAGAAGAGGAGCGCAGCCTTCCGCGGCGCCCACCGCGCGCACCATGGCGCGCCGCTCCCTTCTCCCCCGCACCTGTAGGGACCACCTGGCGAGCGGCCCCCCGCAACTCGTCTCCTCCTCTGCGCAGCCGGCAGTTCGCTCTCCCTTCAGCCGCCGGGTCCGACTCGCTTGCGGGCAGGAACCACTTGTGGGACTGCTCTCAGGCGCCCCCGATTTAGTCGAGCGACAGCTGCACGGCTCTACTCGCAGCTCGGGTGGGGGCGGCTCCGCACCGCGCTCCTCCTTCTGGGCCCGCCTCCGGCCACAAATAAGGCAGCAGCGGCAGCCGGGCTGTGCGCTGGGATGGAGTGTCGGGTGTGCGAGGAGAGCTCCGCTGGGACGCCCGGGACCGGGCGAGGACTGCTGCTCGTTGCGGATGCGCTGCGCGTCTGGTTCCCGACCCGCGGCGGGGATGGGGCGACGACTGGCAGCACCCCGCGTCGCTCTGTTTAATGGTCTTGGAAAAGCCGGCCGGCTCCGTATTCTGGTGTGTTGCTGGCAGCGCTCTGAGCTGGGGGTGCTGCTTAGTCGGCAGCCACCGGGATGGAACGGGTTCCAGCTTGCCTGAGATTTTAAAGCGTGCTTTCACCAGCAGACATGTTTTGATCCAGATAAACCTGTTTTTTCATAAAATGAAGTGGCGGGTAACAACCTTGTCTTGTGCTTCTTGAAAGCTGGAGGTGCTTTTCCTATTTAGCTAAGGACTGTTTTTGTTGCTTCTCTCTCAAGGACACAGTGTCTGGCACTGGGGCCTGGCAGCAAGCGTGATGCTTGTGAGTGCTGAAGGGAGCACTGGGTTTGGTAACCCTGAGCCCCGGTAGAGTATGGCTGCATCAAAAATGGGGTGGCCATAGGGTAAGGGAGATTATAGTCATCTTCTGCTCTTGGGGCCCTCAGCACAAGAAAGATGTGGAGCTATCAGAGGAGGGCCTTGAAGATGACCAGAGGGCTGGAGCCCCACTCCTATGAAGTGCTGGCTGAGGTAGGCTTGTTCAGCATGGAGAAGGCAAGGCTCCCCATTGTGGCCTTCCAGTACTTGAAGAGATCTTGTAAGCAGGAGGGGGACTGAATTTTTACACAGTTTGATTATGATAGGTCCAGGGGGGATGGTTCTAAGCTAAAAGGGGAGATTTAGGTTAGGTGTTAGGAAGTAATTATTTACTCAGAGGATGGTGAGGCACTGGAACAGATTGCCCAGAGAAGCTGTGTATGACCCATCCCTGGAGGCATTTAAGATCAGGATGGATGAGGCCCTGAGCAGCCTGACTCAGTGGATGCTGCTAACCCTACCCATGGCAGGAGTGGTGGAACTTCACCATCTTTAAGATCCCTTCTAAGCTAAGCCATTCTATGACCTTAGAGACAGGGACTCCACCACTTCCCTGAGCAGCCCGTCCCAATACCTGACCATTCTCTCTGTGAAGGAATTTTTCCCCAGTATCCAGTCTAAACATCCCCTGGTGCAACTTGAGATGGTTTCCTCATGTTCTACCACTTTTCACCTGAGAATGCAGACTGACATTCTCCTCACTGCAACATGGAACAACATAGCACTGTGCAGTATTAATGTTTGTGTCATATCAATAGGTCCATCCCATTAAAGTAGATCTCATTGGTACCAATCAACTTGCTAGCATGGTGCCTGTTCCTGTATCACTGATTTCCATAACTTCTGTAGGACAAGGATAAATTCTGGAATTGTTAGGGAAAATTAGTCATCGCAGTACTTTCGGGAACTCTGTTTGCGTCGATCAGTTCCCATTTTCAATGAGATACGCCTGGCATTTGCTTCTGCTGATAAGGAATGGGTAAATGGGGTGGGAAGATGACGAGCAAACGAAAGACTAATTTAAAGGGGAAAGTTAATATTTGCTAATCTGCAATATACAGTAGGTTATTGTTTCTTGCTCCGGTCAGAACGACAATGAATGCTTTCCTAAATAAAGTAGTTTTCCACAAAATGCAGAATCAGTGTTAATCCATTCAGCATTGCTCTTACATCACCTTACAGGAAGCAAGAACAATATATCTCTGTTGTTCTCTAGAACAGTCCATGTTTGTCAAGCACAGAAGGAAGTCACGGACTGAAAGAAGACGGAAGAGGCATGCTATTCTACTTAGTGCTGCTGACTTGTGAGGTCTGTTTCATTACTAATGCCATGCCCATTCTAAACACAACACAGTTTTTCTGTTCATTTGACTGGATGTGATGTTGGGCCCAAAAAAGAAATGAGAAATTAAGTAATAAAAATGCAGATTAATCTGGAGTAAGTCACACAGATCTTCTGCATACCTTGTTCACTTGTTTCTCAAGTACTGTAGAATTCACATCTCTAGCACCAGATGGTTTATGTATGATTTCAGTTCAGTATCATCCTGTTCCTGCTGTGCTTTTTCTAATGAGAAAAACTTGCAGCAAGCAGTTAGCTTCAAATCTGTTGAAATAATTCCATTTCTTCCCATACATCATCGGCCTTTAGCTTTACCATAATTAGAATTCTAACAGCCAGGAATTTTTCATTCTTATTAGTTGAAAATGTAATTTGTGTTGAGTGACAAACAGTGTGTGACAGACACTAAAGACTTGATTAAGCCACTCAAACTTGTGTTAATGAGATCCAAGAATAAAAGAGGCAGTTTCATGTTAAGCATTCTGATTTAGAGATATGAAACTTGAAGTGCTTATGTTCAAATTATAACTTTTTTTTCATATATTACAGCCGTGAGTGTCCAGTAGAGGAAGAAAAGTGATTCAAGACTAAATCTGCATTTTCAATTTTCTTGGTTGTATTGGAGATTGATGGAGTGGACTAAAATATATTGCTGTGGGAGTCTGCAGGAGTAAAAGCCAGCGCATTTCAATTATGAATGAAAAGAAAAAAACCTACAAACTTAAACTTGTATACATTAAAGTCCAAATGACATCTCAAAAGTACATACACCGTTCCTTTTCCCATGAGCTTTAGAAGGTAACTTGCACAGAAATAGAAATGGTTAAACTGAAATAAACAAAAAACCTATTAAAAAAAAAAAATTAGACTGAATATGCAACTGTAGACAATCAGAAGTAGCCTTTATGCTCAGAACTGAGAAGGCAACATTTTGTTCTGGAAGAGTCAACTGCCAATCTTTAAGAGAAAGTAAATCTACAATTGAGATAAGCATTAAAAGCACCAAATAAGTACTGAGAGCAGGTAAATAGACTGGTGTTCAGTCTGATCATGTAACACTAATAGCATGGGCAATTTACTTACTGAAATAAGATATGGTGCATAGAAATGGCAATCAGCAAACATGCAACTCTCATGCTTCTTTCCAAATCTCGGATTTCTTCCTCTGCTACAGTGTTTTTCTCTCCTCTCACTTCTGTCCTTTTTAACTTCCAGAAATGTCTCTGCACATAGGCCTTCCTCCCAGCCTCCACTAACCTCTCTTTTCCAATCTGACCCTGTGAGCTTTTTTCCTTTGCATCTGCAACCTCCTTGGTTACTTGCAGTTGTTTATTTTCACTATTGCTGGCTTTCCAGACTCGGGATACTAAATGCTTTCCTTAAAGCTTCTACTCATGCAGCCCTATGACTGTATGGAAATTTCAGCTGGGAAAATCTCTTCATTTCTTTCAGTCAATAAACATTCACTGTTGAAGAGCAAAATGTTGATGGCATAGGGCCTAATGCATGACTCGATAACTAGAAAAGAGCTTACTGCATTCCCTAGGTATTTTCAGTGTTTTAAACTGCATATCCTTGAACCTAAAGGAACAGCTCCCAGTCTACTTTCTGTGGTAGAAAGGCTCATTTTGCAATGTTTTTTGATGCCTGGACTATACTCTTGCTGATAACAGGTTCTGTAAGGATTTGTGTATGCAGCAGTGCTTGCCACCAGATCAGCTCATGCCTAAACTAGCTGCCAGCCAGGGAGCTGAGGGAACGATGTGCACGTGTCTATGGCAGAACAGAGATCAGTGTTCTGAAAAGGAGGTGAACTCGGTGCAAGGATATTGCTGTCAGCATCTTGACCACATATTACAGTGCCAGCAAGGTGTGTAGGATTATGAGCTGAGCTCGAAGAAGTGACTGCAGTATAAACAGAGCCTAAACTTTGCATACTGAAAGAGTGGGAAATCAATTCATTGAAGTGATGCTATGTGAGGAAACAAAATCAGCATCGGTAGGGGATTTTTTATTCAGGAGCTGCGGGCTGGCCGCTGTTCCGTGGAGCACGGCTGCCCTCTAATGGGGCGTTCTGGCTACACGGGCTTTGTGGG
The DNA here is from genome assembly GCF_951394365.1 of Tetrao urogallus. Lineage (NCBI taxonomy): Eukaryota > Metazoa > Chordata > Aves > Galliformes > Phasianidae > Tetrao > Tetrao urogallus. The sequence continues at coordinate 54,126,825 of NC_136814.1, read as the reverse complement.
ACAGTGGTAGGAGGAGCTGACCGGCAGCGCAGCTGGTTCCAATGCTGTTATAAAACGCTGCTATTACCGGCTGTCCTTATTGCCTCTCGGATTTACTCACCCGCCCTGGGCCCGAGGAGGAAATACTCACGTTTGCCTTCTCTCTCTGCTCGTAAAATAGCTTTTATTTCTTTAGTTGTACCTTCCTTTCAATCTCCCTACGCAAATACTTTTGTTTGCTGTTTTATTTCACTTCCTACTTCTAATGGCCATCGAAGCATGAATCCACAAGCTTCTCTGTGGGGAAAAAAATGGTGTGGGGAACTAGTCCTCCTCTCAGGACTTTCTCATAATGTTCTGTCTGCTCCTTGATCATCGATGTCTACAAAAATCCTATTAATATGTCTTCCAAGCAAAGCTGGGCCACTGATAAGGGCTGCTTCCTGTTCGTGTAACCTCTACAGAATGTCACTGATTGGGAAAGATGACTAGACCTGAAAATGTGCTTGGTGAAATACTACATGCTAACTTGTCTATGGGCTTCACTCCATCCCACTCCTGAAACCTCACCTCACAAAGGGCCACACCACAATTCACTTATTGCACCACTGCAGTGGATACGTATCTTTTCCAATGTTGTTATTTGTACCCTCGTTACAAAGGGCCACTACTTAAAATGCTGGCTCAGAAAATTGTCCTTCAATTTCCATTTTGTAAACAATCTAGTGATTCTTAAAGGGTTGCATAGAGGCTAAGGTTGGTGGAATTTGGCCCAGAGCAGTTCGTTCAGTAAAACATTCCCCTGCCCCAGAGTCAAGAAGTCTGAGTTCATATGATACATGTCAATGATACCCTATGAACTTCCAGTTGCAAGCTTTATGAGCTGCTGTGAAACTTTGTGCTTATTAGACAATCTGGTAGATACATTAAATGAGCTCTTGCACTAAATTTGGAGTGATTTTATCATAAAGTCCTGGAGGCTGTTCAATAAACAGAATCACAGAATCACCAAGGTTGGAAAAGACCTTCAAGATCATCCAGCCCAAGCACCCACCTATCACCAGTAGTACTCACTAAACTGTGTCTCTCAACACAACATCCAGCTATTCCTTGAACAACTCCAGGGTCGGTGACTCCACCACCTCCCTGGAAACATATATATATTTTTTATTTATACCATGAGATCAAAGGAGTCTAACCACGTAATCCAGGGATCTGCCTTTAAATGCCAGGTTAAGAATTAGGCACTCAATGTCACTTTAGAGCAGATTTTGTAATGCAGGTTTAGCTTAAAAAAAAAAAAAAAAAAAAAAAAAAAAAAAAAAAAAAAAAAGGCATAATACCAGGAATGCATCATTATTCTCTGACACCAAGTCGACACGGGTAGAAGGAAACTCGCTCATAGAAATATCTCCGCCGCTGAAGCCGCGGTACCGACCCGCCGTGCTGCCAGCACCAAAGATGGCGGCACCGCCGCGGCCTCAGCGTGGCGGGCGGGTCGCTTCCGGCGCGGCTCAGCGCGCTGCGGGGCGGTGCTGCCGCCTCCTAACTTCGGCCGGGGCCATGGGCACGGCGGGCGGTGGCATTGTGCGGCTGCCGGGGCTGCACGGCTACGCGGCGGAGTTCTCGCCCTACTGGCCGGGGCGCGTGGCCTGCGCCGCCGCGCAGTACTACGGCATCGCAGGTGACGTACTTAAGCAAACGGGCCGTCTGCCGGTAATTTCTGCGGATTGCGCCGCCCTCGTGTTGGGTGCTCGGTCGGCCCTGCTAGCTTTGCCATCCCGGTGGGGAGGCAGAGCGTGCTTCTTCGGGGTTGCAGCCTTTTCATTCCCCTAAAAGCATTCGTTTTAAGTAACGTTTCTAAACGTGGAGTGATCTGGGTGTTTCCTTTTTGGTGAGCTGCGTTTGCATTACAAAATCCAGTTTTCACAGAGTGGAAATAAACACAAACAAAAGTTATGTCTGCTGTGTTACCGAAAAGGTATAAAGGAACCATACCACATACCATCCTGGTATGCCTGTGACATAGGGCCCCTGGGGAAGGTGCACTTCTATAAACGAGGTGCTGCTTTTCCAGCCTCAGCCACGGGTGTACTGCGGGAGGAGAGCCCTGATGCAATTACTGCTTTGGAGAGCAGAAGAGACAACAGGCAGTTGGTCTCTTAAAGAAGTTTAGTTGTGTTATGCTCACAGGAGCTATCACAGAGCTTGTAGGGTCTTTGGCGTGGGTAAAGAGGTGTGATGTTGGGTTGTACTGTGCTGTTTTAGGTTGTGGAACTCTGGCGGTGCTGGAACAAAATGAAACTGGGATTGTCCTGCTCAGGAGGTAACGTTGTAAATATTTTCTGTTGTGTAAATAAGATGTAAGCCTATATTGTTGTTTGTAGAAAACCCCACCCAAACATTTTGGGGTATTACTATCAATGTAAACTATTGTATCTGTACTATATTGTCTATTGTATATGTGTATTTTTATTGAGGTGTAAATGGTTGGCTTGCATTCCACAGGTCTCATTACATGAAGTAATTTAGATTGCACCCTTTCCATAGTGTAAGCCATTTAATGGAAAACAAGCAGTGTAAATTAAAAGCTCTGGCCTAGCTTGAAATTGAAAGTTTAGTTGTTTGTTGTTATAAGTGTCACCTCTGTTAATCCTCTTAAATTTGGCCTAGGTTGAAAATAGAGCAGGAAGCTGGGATGAGTCAAGGAAGTCCTTTCTAGGAGATGGAATGCTTCAAGAGAGGAGTTTGGTTCATGTTCTAGGTGGGAGAAGAGGAGAGGTTAGTGCTTAGCTGCCATTCACCGAAGTTTTGAAACAACAGTTGTTTAGATTAAGAAGATAAATGAGATAGAGCTGTTAAGCAAGAGGTTAGAAAACTCAGAGAAGCTGTTCTTAATTCGTAATTATCCACCTATCTGAAGCTGTTAAACATCTGTAAAGTGTTCTGTTCATTTCTATGTTTCCAGAGACTCCACTTGTTTGGTGGCTTTCCTGAGCACCGAGCTATGTCATTTTCTCCATAGAAGCTTTCTGTGTGCATGCCTTTCTCTTGTAATTATTGCAGCATGCCATGAAGTTTAACCTGAACTGAGTTAAACCTTTAGTGAAAGAGGGGTAAATAAGTTAGTATTTACCATGAGATAACAGTGTGGTCATTGATAGTTGTTGCAGAGCAACCAATGCATGGTACTTGATCCTGCAAGATGAATTGGTGGTGTGTTGAAAGCCCTTTTTAGGAGTTATAGAGATCTTTAATATGTTCATGACTGTCCTTCTGTTGGTTTTTCATTGTCACTCAGATTCTTAATGGTGTTGCAGATTGGATAAAGACTTCCCAGCACAGTTTTATTTCTTTGTCCACCATGATTATTGCAGACACTGTAGCAACATCCGGAGTTGATGGTAGGTTAGTCTGAGATACGTGGCACCTCTTATCTCTGATTTCCCAGCAGTTTAGGATTGAAATCAGATTCCATTCTGCGTATGGAAGATCCTTGGTTCACTTATGCTTTAATTGACCTATTCTGACCTTAGTCAACCTACTCTTGTAGGAGTTAACATTGTATCCAGTAAGTTGCTTTTAAGGAGATTGACTGGAAACTGAAATGGATAACAAAGCTGCTCAAAATGGTAGAGAATGATTTTAAAAAACTACTGTCTTTGCACGCAGCTAGCCTGGACTTGTGTTATGCTTTCCCATGGACAAATATCTTCATTGTTTCTGTTCAGCTTTGACTGGAATGACGGCCTGTTTGATGTGACGTGGAGTGAGAATAATGAGCACGTGTTGATCACTTCTAGCGGGGATGGATCTCTGCAAATCTGGGATATAGCTAAGCCCAAAGGTCCACTGCAAGTCTATAAGGAACACATTCAGGAGGTAAATCCGGCAAACTGTAGAAATTTGCTGGGCTGTCTAATACTTGAATTACTAAAGGGGATATTTGAGCACTCAAAATCAAAAGTGGTTTTTGTTGTCTGTTTTTAAACTTTGTTTGGGTCCACGATTTGAGTTTATAGCTTCGTGTTATTTTGAATATAAAGTTAATTGATTTATTCTGCATACTCATTTCTACTTTCACACTCTGTAGTAAGCATCACTTAGTCAGATAAATGTAATGAATTTCAGAAATAGTATTTGTGGTTCCTTCTAGACTGAGTAACCATTGAGTTGTATGAAAGTCCTGAAGTCATTCTGTAGCTTTAGAGGACGTTATTGGATAGGCCAAAATCAGGCAGCTGACGTGTATAGCCAAGTTATCCTTGAGCATATAGAATGATAGAGATGATACTTCTGTATCTGCTTATCCTTTTCCATCCTAGCATCTCTGAGTTCTTGCTCAAATCAACAGTAGTCATATATTGAGACAGCATGTATTCTTTTTTTTATGCCTTAGTTTGGTACTACTGAATTCAATGTGCTTAATGTCTCAGTCTCTTTATACCTTACATTATTGATAGTGAAAATGCTACACTCATGCTCGTGTTCGTACAGTTGCACATTTTAAAGGACTTATGCCTCACCATACTTACCTTCCTCCAAATGATATATTTTTTTTTTACCCTATTTTTTCTCATGCTTTCCTTTTAACTTTGTACTTCCTTTTTTGCAAGTCTTTGAACTTCAGATGCGATCAATTTTAGCTTGGATTAATAACACTTAGTGAAACAAATGTGAATGAAATAAGCTAGTGTGTATGTAGTCAACAATTAACTGTGGGTGTTCAGTTTTGTGTTCAGAAAGACATCCATTTTTTTCAGATACAAAACATGAGGGTACAATCTGAGTGATTGCAGTTATAAGACAATCTGTCTTTCTTATGTTTTTTTCTTTGTAATTTTGCCACTTTGGCTTAATACATATACTGTGTAAATAAGGAATTTTGAGAGATCTGTGGTTGTAATCAGGATTATATGATAGTGTTCAAAGACTGCTAGAAAGATGTAGGCAAGGCATAATACGAAATTATCTTTTGTCTCTATCATTATCTCTTTGGAATTCTGTCCATAGGATTATTTTGGTTCTGCTACACCATCTGTTGTTTGTGAAGTGAGAATTTCCGTGTCCAAGTCCTGCTTTAGCAGGGAGCATGGGGAGGTAGATGCATTCAACCGTGAGTGGGAAAGACAGTGTAGGACACATGGGCTAAGTATTTACTCTGAGATGTCAAGGTTCTGTATTGATTCTTTCTATGTGTACATTAAGAGGATGGATCTCAGTGGGAATGTAACTAATAGAGTGGTAAACTCTAAGAGACAGCGCTCTTTAAAATCATTGACTACTTCTTAATCTGTAATTCCTGCCTGACACCTGTAATGATGTTTTTGTCACTGATTTTTGTAGTATCTGATTTTCGTAGTATTTCCACTGATGGGACCAGTTTCTTGTTTTCTAAATGAGATTGTTCTCTCCCTCAAAAATAATGTACAATTCTAATTTAAAAGCACATCTTTCTTATTAAAGGACAGTGAGTTTTAATTCAGCACTAACCAAGTGCTGAATCTTGTGAATAAATTAGTCTGATTTACTTTGGATTTGATAAGGTGTCACTGGAATAGGGGACAGTAGTGTACTTAAATGCAAAGGCTCACTTTACAGGACATATCTAATTAATTTTGAACTACTTTTTGGTTTTACTTCTTTCCTTCATCTTGTTTTCATCTTACCTGAGACATTTCTTATTACAGTGTTTAAGCATAAATGCATTGATTCGTTCTACGATTGAAGATAAAGAAAGATTAACGGTTAAGGTTTGTGCTGTGTTATGAGCTCTTCTCAGTTGCTCAGCACAGTTTCTTTTGAAGCTTCTGTAGATTTATGTTGAATGATAGCATGAAAAAGTAAGAGGAAAAAAAAGTGATCCTTGTTTGGTTCTCTGACACTTTCTTCTTCTCATTCTCTTCTCATTACCTGGTCTGCCACATGCCAAATGAAAATAGCTCTTGCTTTTTCTGAGGCTGTTGTCTGTTTGGCTTATAATGCTTGCCTGGAGGAGAGTTTGTCCAGGTACCATTATCTGTTTTGCAGCTGCGGACTACTGAGAAGCAGCAGCTACGCCTGTCATAGGTTGTGACAGTGACCTGCACACATGTCTTCAATTGATCTGCATGCTGATACCCTTTAGCTGAGCTGTAAGCTATATGTGAATTTTGTGTTAGCTCTGTAGTAAGATCTGATTCATGCCCAGTGTGTGGGGCTAGGTGAATTATGTGACGCAGGTACATATTTGTCAGGCATGCATTTCTTTCTTGAAAATTCTGGATGTATATGGCAGCCCAACATTTGGAGTGAGCAGAATTTGTAGGTCTATTGCATGGATGAGGCATACTGTGTAGTGATACGTTCTGGGGCATTGTCAAATGATACCAGGTTAGGAGTTGAACGCAAGACCATCATCCAGATTCAGGCAAAGAAGAGAGAGTTATATTAGCAAGGAGCTCAGGAGCCACCTGGGAGAACTGTGATGTCATCTGTTCTTAAAACATGAGCATGACTTGTTTGTTTGTGTTATTGTTATTTTAATAAGAATAGGCAGGCTGAAAAAGGAACTGTGGTACTGGTAGTGAGCTGACAAAGGTAGAATAGCCAAGGGGAAAAGGACACAGTTTGGAAAAGCAAACAGAAGAATTACTGTTCAGTTTTTATTTGGCTGTTGTCAAATAGTGTTTGGTTGTCTTGTACATTTAGGTTATAACCTCCTCACACAAGGGAGCCAGCACAAAGTGCTGCCAGAGCAATAAGCCTTTCAGTATACAGAAACAGAATATTGTGAAATAAAGAAGGAAAATTGCGGGTGATGTGTTGTGGTCTTTTCTGTGGGCAGCAATTGCCTTCAACTTTTGGGAAATATGCAAATAGATTAAAGCCAGTCAATTGAAGCTGGATCCAGCGAAGTCTGAAATAGTTTGTAGGAAGGAAAGTGCCCAGAAGTAGCTGAATGATACCTTGATTTCCTTTCTCATAACGTAAATATTTGAATAAAATTGGATCTGAGATCAGGAATCAGTTTAAATTGTCCTTTTTTTTTTTTTTCTTTTTTTTTTTGCCCCTTTCTTTACTTTTTTGGATACCTTTCTGAGTCTGTGCCTTCAGTGGCAGACTGAGAGATTAAATTTAAATTTTGCTCAGGTAAATGACACTATTGGCAGCTTTGTGATGCTTTACCAGAGTGGTTTTTTAGCTGATTATAATTTAATCTACAAATTCAAGTGTAATTAATGGAACTGAAATTAATGTATTTATGTATAATGTAGTTAATAGGTAACTAGAATCTCAGACATGCTTTTTTTAAACTGGGCTATTGTATCGTTTATAGGCATATAGTGTTGACTGGAGCCAAACTAGAGGAGAGCAGCTAGTGGTGTCTGGTTCATGGGATCAAACAGCCAAGTTGGTATGTTGGTTTTTCTTGAAGGTAAAAATGCAATTTGTTTTGATGCTGGTAATTCTAACAGCATTGATTCACTTTTCCTCTTTTTTAAATGGAATTTTAAATGGTATTTTAAATGGAAGCTATAGCTCTGTTTTAACTGAGATGTTTTATATCCTTCAGCTGGTATTGGGTGAAGTAGTGCTTTTCATGATACGTGGCAAAATCAGGGGTTGGACTTGATGATCCTTAGGGATCCCTTCCAACTTGGGATATTGTATGAAAAAAAGTTCTTAGTCCTTTTCATATACATCAAACTTTTATATTCATTAAATCTTTTCCTTTCTCATTGCATGTGCACCTCAACAATTTTCTTTTTATTTTATTCAGTGGGATCCAGCAGTGGGAAAGTCTTTACGTACCTTTAAAGGCCATGAAGGGGTCATTTACAGCACTATATGGTCTCCACACATCCCTGGTTGTTTTGCATCTGCTTCAGGTAAACATGATGGTAAAGCAGTTCTCTCAACAGCTGAAGTGCCTATAATCATTCAGCACTTTCTCCAGCAGATGGTAGTATGTGTCATAGCTAAAAATGGAAGGCAAGATAAATGTAGTGCTGCAGCTGGATTTGTAGCTTCTGTTACCATCTTTAAATTGTTCTCTTGGCTGTTTAAAGAAGGATCAGCAGTTTTCTAGCAGTCGCTTTAGTGACTTGTGACATTTTTTTCCTTACTTTATGTAGCTGGCATCCATTCATCCAACTTCTGTTGGCCGCTAAAATATTTTATAAGCTTTCTTCTGGCTTAAACTTTTGATCAAATTGTCTCAAGCATCAGCAGTCTATTAGACCTGTGAAAAATGCAGTCAATTACCATTACTGCTGGAGATCACTGTGTCGTGTTCTTTGGGAAAGTAATCATATATTATACTTTTCTACCTCTGCCAGCACTATGAAACTTGCTGACTAACGCAGTTATAATTAAGCTGGATGTATCTGCTATTAAGGAGATGTTACAGTGGTCCAACAGCACAAAGGTGGAGTTAGGAGTGCAGTGAGCCACAGATTTTGCTGAGAAACCGGAGCCAATAAGATACTGCCTCAATACAAATGTCAATGTATTAGTATTAGCAGCTTCAATGTCTCTAGCTTCAATCCTGTTGGATTTCTGTGGTGGTTCAAACAGACATTATTTAGGTCTCAAAAGTCTAAGCAAGTAGAAATGAGAGAGAAAATCAATACGCACAGATACTGGTTTTCTCTATTCTAAGGGAAATTGTGGAACAGAAAGCTTAATTTCACCCATAACTGAACTTCTACTGAGCTGAAGTTGGAACTGGAGAAAAACTGCAGTCTCAACATAAGGGCTAACTAGGCATGATGTCTCATTTACAGTTTGTCTCTTCTTCTATATGCTTTTGATATATGTACGGGGGGGGGGGGGGGGGGACGACTGACCACCTTAAGTGTAACTGTCTCTTCATTTGTAACTGTGTGTAGTCTTGAAAATTACTAGTGGAAAATGTGCCTGGAGGGACACTTTTTGAACTTCCTTTCATCTCTCCCTTTTTTTTTTTAAACTACATAATATTTTAAACAATAACCTTTTTGAAGATTGTTGTTGAAGGGTTCCCTCTTTGAAGAAAGCTGAGCTGCTATAGAATTGTAATGTGTTTTCTTTCTCCCTTCATTTCCCTTCTCTCATTCTATCTCATGCACCTGCTCACATGCATACCCAGATATTAACCATGGAAAATGTTAGTACTCAGACCAGAAATTAACTATTCCATGTTGCAGCTTCTTCATTTTTGACTTATGTAATGTCTTAGTAAAACAGTAGTTAAGATAATAAGTATTTTGTTAATTGTAGTTGGAAAAAGCAGGGATAATGAAATGTTTCAGATTTAACTAAATGTAGGTGAAGCATGTAAAAGTTATGTAAAATGTAGGGAAGTTCAAGTAAATGTCTTTTTGCCCTTTTTCTTTTCTGAAAATAAGCAGAAGGGAGGGAGTCTTAAGAACTTCTGCGTGCCTCACTCTTGCCCTTTTGCTGTCTTTATTTGAATCCATATAGATGCCAGCAGGAGTTTAATATCATCTTAACTAATTAGGTTTTCTGTTCTCAGTGTTCACAAACTAATGCACCTGCAAGACGCAGCAAAATAACTGCTCATAATGACCATTGTGGGCCTAGACAACTTTTGCCTGAAGCTGATAAGGTTAAATCTTTGCATTTGGAATATGCCTTTCCTCTCAAACATTTATGAGACTAGAAAAAGTATAGGAGTGAAGAAAATTAAAAACCCGTGACTAATATAAAAAAGCTGAAAAAGAATTTGATACTACATGTAGTATATTTTGTTCATTAAGTCTTTGATCTGAATACATACAGGAAGACTAACTGTGTACAGAAGCCAGTGAAATGCAATTATGTTATGCAACTATGTCTAATATATCATTTAAATTAGCTTTTATTTAGCATCTAATATATTTCCAATTAACATTTATGGGGATGCGTAAAGCATTATCACTTTAGGGCTGTAGTCATTATGTACGATCATTGGTACTCTTGAAAAGCTATCAAGTAATTGACTTATCTTGTATTGTTTGAAATTGGGAGATGTTAATAGTAACCGAACAATCTACTAATTCTCTATATGTAAATACATTCTGTTGTGAAGTCAGTAACAATTTCTGAGCTGATAAGCAGCATGTTCAGGTGTACAGACAGTACCAGCACATAGCCCTGGTAAATGTCTGCCTTATACTGATAAAGCGGCAATGTGGAAAATGTCATTAAAGAAATGACATAAATAACTAACTTCATGGCTAAAAGGGTTTAATGAGTCATTGTGTCATTTGCCCAGAAGGTGTCTTTCTCCCTTTTTTTTTTTTTTTTTTTTTTTTAAATATCTTGGGGAGCAAATGGATGAATAGTGCATACAGAGTGCCAGATACACAGAGCATTAGGCTACAAGCAAACATAAGTCAGTTCTACTGAATGATCCTCCACAACTGCAGAACCATAGCTTTTGTTCAGTCCTGTGGTTTTTAAAGAGAGTTATCTGTTACAGTGTCAAAAGTTTTTATTGATCTTTAATTACTTCCCACTGATAAGTATAATGAGTGCCATGTTACCCTCATCTGTGTAACTGTAGTATTCTGCACTACATACTAGCAGATGAAAATGTGAATGTTGTGGAGTTGGCAAAGCTCAGGTTTAGAATGGCAGTTATGGCATACTGACTGGCCTTTTAAAAACTTGATTTTCTTTCCTACTAGTCTTTACTGACCAATGTGTGTCTGAGGGGTTGTCAAGCTGTAGGTCCAGAAATCAACTGGCTTGCAGCCGATGGCATCCCTTTCTGTGCTCAGGATCTGAATGAGTAAGATAATGAACTGGAAAAGGTGTACTTCAACTGAATTAGTGAGAAAGGTACTGCCCTAAGTGAAGCTTCTCAAGAAAAGGATGTTTTCTGTATGTCAGTTCCTGGACCACATGTGGGATTGCAGGCTTCTGACTGTACGTTGCTCCTTCAGAAGCAGCACAAGGCAAAACAAGGAGTTGATGGGAAGTGGGCGTTCAGACAAGTAACTTAGAAGATATCTTCCACCTCTACTCTGTGAGGCCACATCTGGAGTTCTGGGGTCCTCAGGTATGAGAGACAGGGAACTGCTAGAGAGAGTTCAGCGGAGGCCTGCAAAGATGGTTAGGGGCCTGGAGCATCTCCCATATGAGGAAAGACTGAGAGTCCTGGGCTGTTCAGCATGGAGAAGAGAAGGCTGGGGAGGGGGGATTTTATTGATGCTTATAAATATCTAAAGGACAGGAGTCGAGTGGGTGTGGCCAGATTCTTTTAAATGGTGACCAGTAACAAAACGAGGGGCACTGGGCACAAGCTGAAACATGAGAAGTTCCATATGAACAAGAGGAAGAACTTCCTTACTGGGAGAGTGACAGCACTGGAACAGGCTGCCAGAGAGGATGTGAAATCCCTCCTGGAGGCCTTCCTGTGCAATTGACTGTAGGGAACTTGCTTCAGTAAGGGAATGGTCTAGATGATCTCCAGAGGTTCCTTGCAACCCCTGTGACTCTGTGATTCTGTGTTTGTTTAGGTTCCTAAATATATATATATATATATATATATATATATATATATATATATATATATATATATATATATATATATATATATATATATAGGAAATAAGCTTATATTCTCCTACGGTAGTGGTTTGACGTGAGTTCCAAAATGCTTTACTGGAAGTTTTTATTTCCATTAATTTGTGAAAGGTGTGGGTGAGAGGGCTGAGGTTCTCTCTCTGCTTGTGAGATCTTGTGAGTTCTTTTCTGGTTATTGGTCTTTTGAATTTGCTAGAAGAAATGCCATCATTTCCAACATCATTCCATCACTGCCAATGGTGCTTGAACATTTGCAAAATTGGGGAAGCTTTTTATTTTTGGAATCTCAGTCTTAAAGAGATAAAAGAATAAGAGCTTTCTATTTACGGTCCTTGGTCAAGTATCTAAAAAGCAAACTGTGCAGTTACTGTGCTTTGATGTGAGTTAGCAGAACTGCTGATTATGCCACAAACTATTCAAATATAATGTGTTTGCACACTTAGGTAAATCTATGTAATGAAATGAGGTGGTTGTTTTCATTTGGAATTTATTGCTTCAAGAGATACTGACATAGTTTTGAAATTCTTCCATGTCTTGTGCTCAGTAAGGTTTCCTAAATGAACCTCTAACATGGCATCAAGGGAGCCTACAAACAGGAAGGGAATCAACTCTTTGAAAGGGCTGATAACTGCAGGACAAGGGGAAATGGTTTTAATTTGAGGGAGGGAAGATTTAAGTTGGATGTCAGGGGGAAATTCTTTGCAGAGAGTGGTGAGGTGCTGGAACAGGCTGCCCAGAGAGGTTGTGGATGCCCCGTCCCTGGAAGTGTTCAATATCTGATTGGATGGGGTCCTGGGCAGCCTGGTCTTGCATTAAATGTGGAGGTTGGTGGCCCTGCATGAGGCAGGGAGGTTGGAGATTCATGATCCTTGAGGTCCCTTCCAGCCCTGGCCATTCTGTGATTCATGCAAACTGAAATGCTTCTCAGGCAATGAGTTTGGCCCTCAATTTATGGTATATGCTAAACATAGCAAAGTGTTGTATGCAGCACATATTAGAAAATAAAACGCTTATGGGCTGTAGTATTTTATATTAGGATGTTATAATATAAAACAGTCTTTAAATATTGAAAATAAAAATACAACAGGAGCTTTTTTGCAGTGAACTAATTTGTTTAGAATGACTTGGGTTAGATTTAGGTATGTAGCAAATACTTCAATTTGCTAGAGAATAATTTAATAATACAATAATCTAAGTTAGGTCAGTTAGCCAGTTTTTAAGTAAAAAATTTTTCAGTATTGCATTTATTAATCTCAGAAAACACTGAAATAAAGATTTTCACCTTTATTTTCAAGCAATTTACTTTTTTTCAGGAAAAAAAGACTGAGGTTTGCTGTGAGGTAACTAGAGACTCTTCTAACTAGCTATGTTATATAGCTTACATTGTACTTCTGTACTGTCTGGCGATAATTGCTTACCTCGTTGTTGCCACGGGACTTAAGAGTTAATAATTAATGGATATAGATTAAATACATCTGTGAGTAAATATCCAGTGTAAAGCCTACATGAAATTTAAATGTTAAGTAAACTTTATCTCTTCATTGTGTATTTTCACATTAGCAGTCATCATCTCACATACGGGGATGATGTACTTGTGGATTAGCATCTCTTTCATTAATTTTGAATAGATGAGTATATATTGTGTGGTTCTATTGATTCGTCCAAGATTTCACAAATATTCATTAAAACGAAAGAAGGCAAGTATAATATACAAACAAATCTGGAATCATAATTATCTAACAGACCAGCAAAAATCTGTTGCTATAGAGAAATTGCTTCTTACAAAAATAGAAATATTTTGTGGGGAAAATGTTGGCTGTTTTAGTGGTTGCTTACTTTGGGATGCCAACTGGAAGTGACTCCTAGTGAATATGATTTTATTAGGTGTGCTGTACTTGTATTTTCCATTATTATGAATAGAATAAAAGAGTATCCTGAGTTAGAAGGGACCTGTAAGAATCATCAAGTCCAACTCCTGCCTCCACACAGGACCACTCAAAATCGGACTGTATACATGAGGCATTGTCTGAATGCCACTTGAACTCCAGCAGCGTGGGGCTGTGACCACTGCCCTGGGGAACCTGTTCCATGCCCACCACCCTCTGGTGAAGAACCTTCTCCCGGTATCAAGCCTGAGCCTCCTCTGTTGCAGCTTCATGCCGTTCCCTTGAGTTGGGATAGGTTATCCTAATTCTGCTTTTTCATGGGAAAAACACATCATTTGAAATGCAGATTTCAAGAAATTATGGAAATATGGAATGCGGGAATTCCAATTTCTTTTTCGCAGCAATTTTAATTGAAACGAAATATGTATGTATTCTGAGGTCATAGAAAGATGCTCAAGCAAAAAAAGCAATTTGTTGAAATGTGTCATGTATCGGGATTATACTGTTTATCAGATACATTAAAAAAATATAAAAACAGATTATTTCGCTCAGAAGATAAATAGCATTTTCCTTTGGCTTTAATTCAATTTGTTTCACTGGCTGAAAGGTTGACCTGTGTGCTCTCTTATTCCATTAAAAGTATTTCACAAACAGTGCCAGCCATGGTGAATGGCAGCTAAGTATAGCATTTTTGTAGGAAGATAAAGTAAGGAAAAATGTGAAATAACTGATTTTCTTGTGGGTCAGCATTTTCTATTAAAAAAACAGGAAAGAACTGGGACAATTATATTTTTGATGTCAAAGTTGTTACTGCCTTGAGTATTCTTTTCCAAACATTTTTGGTTATAATAACACTATAATGGCTGATCTCTGTACCATTTCATTCTATTCCATGTGGGGAAGTATTTATTTGCTTTGAAATGTTTTTTTTTTGTCTGTAGTGAGATATGAGGTTTCCCTGCAAATCTGTGTTATTCGATGAAACTGAAAGAATAAGTTTCGAAGAAGTCCATTGTTACATCTTCAGAAGACTTAAAACTTGAGGTGAAATCTGTCCTGAGGCTGGCAGGGCTGGCAGAGGGATGGACATGCTGCCACTTTTGCCAAGATCCTGCTAGTTGTGTTTCTTCTCACCATATGCCATGCTGTTTTTATAACCACCGTGGGGATGTTTAGGGCTTCAGTGTGACATTGCCAGGAGGGCTTTATGTATGCAGGGCAGCAGTTATCCTTGCTCCTGCAAGTGGTGGAAGTAAAATAGGGGATTAATAAAAGGATTATTGAAAGGAGCTGTGATTTCCTGTGCCGGTCTGTACGTTTTATGGAGAGCAACCAACTGGGCTTCAAAAGCATCAAAATGCTTGTATCTAAGCTGCATGCTGATGAAAACCAATTTGAAGATTTTCAGAAGTGTTACTGATAGAGAAATTTCTTCAGTAGCAATGTGAAGCAAAGATTTTAGTTTAGACAGTACTGATTTCTTCTTTCTATACCAATCATGGATGTTTGGACACAACTTCTACTGATTTCATTTGCCTCTTGAATAAACACCACACAGTCATGGGTTCCTTTTGATCAAATCAGAATTTTAAAGAGTAACTGAATTATTAGTAATAAAATGAAATTCTTTTTTTGCAATGGAAGAGCAATACTAAGTTCTTATTCCTTTTGCACATTTCTTTAATCTGTGTCTATTATACCCATACTTTATTTGGTTCGAGTGTCTTTCTATAATTTATATTTCATGGAACTAATAAATGGTTGTTACGTAAATACTAGTGGATTAACTGTATCCCAAACTCAGTTCATCACTGCTGAATGAATTTTTCTTTGTTTCAGGTGACCAGACTTTAAGAATTTGGGATGTGAAAGCCCCAGGAGTCAGACTTGTGATACCAGCCCACCAGGCTGAGATCTTGAGCTGTGACTGGTGCAAGTACGATGAGGTATAATCCTGTTTGTTCAACTGTTTTCTTACGTGAGCCACTTTTATTAAGTAGCAGGGTTTTTTCTTTGTTTGTTTCTCCTGAAGCATTAATGCATCTTCTAGTTACATGGGAATAAAAGCAGGGCTAGTTGCTCTTTTACTCTCATTTGCTGGCTGCATTTCCAGAAGAACATTGTTTCAAAAGATAAATGATCAAATTGGTTTGAAGTTTTGCTCATTCTTTTCCATAGTGGGCAGTATATTTTTTAGTGGAGACAGCTCACGCTTCTCTATTGTCTATTGTCTCATACTGGAGACCACATTTATGATTTATGCATCTATATTTTTTGATCTGCCTTATTGTTTTATCTCTCTAACTTCTTTGCAATTTGATATTTAAGTTGTCCTAATACATCTGTGTTGTGTGGAATCATCAGAACTTGCTGGTAACTGGTGCAGTTGACTGCAGTTTGAAAGGCTGGGATTTGCGAAATGTCCGGCAGCCAGTGTTCATCCTCCTTGGTCATACCTATGCTGTCAGAAGAGTGAAAGTAAGTTGCACTTTATTCACTGTTGCCTATCCTTGAATCGTTACGCTTTAAGCATACACTTTAAGCAATATTATTATACGTGATCTAAGAACTAGGGAAAAAAACGTGTTGAAGATTTTAGATGGTAGAGTTCTTGGAAATTGTTCAGTTTAGCACTGAAAGACTTTTTTTTATGTCTAGCAGATTGATGAGCTTTCAAATATTACAAACAGGTGTAAGTACTTTAACACATCAGGTGATAGACCTCTGGAATTAGCCCTCTCTTCAGTGGGATCTAATGAGAGGATAGGAGGCATGGGGCACAAACTGAAATACAGAAAATTCCATTTAAGCATAAGAATTTAATTATTTATTCTACTTTGGAGTTGCACAAACAGGTCTCCGCCCTTAGAGATATTAATCCAATTGGATGCAGCCTATAGTTTTAGTTGACCCTGAATTGAGCAGTGGGGATAGACCAGATGATCTCTAAGGGTCTCATCTAACTGCAGTGATTCTATGATTCTCTGATAATAATCTTCTAGCAGCTAGAAATATTGTATGGAAGAAATAGATGACCGGTGACTGAATTCTCAGTCTCTTTCTATATAGCATTTTCTATTGCCTTTATTGAAGTCAAAACACTGGGCTAGAAGACTATTGGCCTGACCAAGTAGGGTATTTTTGTATTCTTAGGTAAGTTTCCCTTTGGCTCATAATTCTCCCTGTTTCCTGAGGTATCTTTCAGTGATTCTTAGGAGCTGGCTAGCAGTAGAACTTTGAGAATAATTCCTTAAATGGTTTTTAGGAGGCAGTGGAGTGGCTGTGTATGTGTACTTGTGTAAGGAAGAGGTATGTGGGAATGTGTGACTTCTAATCTATTTAGCAGGCTTTTATAGCTGTCCCTGGCAGTTAAATGCGGCCTATGTGGGTGTAAGACCTAAGAAGGTAGGCTGACATTTAGAGGTGGTACAGTGTATCCATGGTTGTGTGGTGTGTCTCACCAGTTGGCTACAATGAGAGACACCAGGATGCTACCCAAACTAAGATTTTCTTTCCCCCTATGCTGTGCTGGCACTAGCAATTAGAGAGCTGTGCAGCAGGCTGGCTCTGCTGACTGCTTTTGCTGAAAATCCTGTCCCTGAAAGTGACTAGGATATTTAAGGTCAGTGGCAAAACTTTTCAGCTTTGAAAAGATGTTTTTGCTTCTTCTGAAAACATTTGAACAAAGCTGCAATGGGGGAATGTGGGAAACTTGCTACTATGAACTTGATATTCAAAAACAAGCAAGTCCTTAGCAGAATTTTACAGCTTAGCCAAGGTGTTCTTTAAGTACTTGCCTACTAAGTTCATGTGCTCCCTTGTTCTTGGCTCAGAAGAGGCTGATCAATTGTGTTAAATATAATACAACTTGGTTTGTAAGGCACACCATCCTAAATTCACCTGTTAGCTGCTGAACTCAGAGCATCACTACAGATTGACATGCTGATTGCTTCAGTGCTGTAGTTATCAGGAGATGATTGTATAATTAGCACAGAAATTCTCCTTTCTCTTAATTGTTCCTTTATTCTTTCTTCTCTTGTTCCTTTCCCCAAAATAAATCTTGGATCCTTTTCAGTGTGCAAATGCAAACACACTGTTTTTTGTGGCTGTACCTAACAATCCTGAGCAAGTGATATCCTGCATGTAACAACGTACATCGCTCTCCTGGCAGTTGTGGCAATAGCTCAAGCCTAACTTTTGAAGTTACACAGCTTTTGTAAAGCTTTCTGTGCTTAGTGAGCTGATACTTAGGTTGTCAGCCAAAAGCAGAATATGAGTGTTTATGACTGTTCTAAAACTTCTTAACTTTACAGCAGTGTTACTTAGAAGTGCTGTAATGAAAGAAACTCGAACCACAATCTCACAAAACAATGCTTGTAATTAAAAGCACGGTGGGGAAATTTGTTGACATAATCTGTATAGTTGCAGCATCATGCATATCTACAAAGGCAGCTTAAATAGCTAAACTTTGGTAACTTTCTAATTGCTGTAAGTCTGTATCTGCTCATGATTTTTTGCTTTAAAAGTTGTTCTGTTTTGTCTTCTTACAGTTTTCGCCATTCCATGCAACTTTATTGGCTTCCTGCTCCTATGATTTTACTGTGAGGTACAGTAATATTTTTTTTATTGCATAGAATAAATAATCCTTCTTAATTTTGCTTCCGATAGAAAATAATTCTAGCACAGACATAGTGAAGTGCAGTTAATGTTGCTCCTAGATGTTTTCTCTCATCGTAAGATATGTTGAAAATATATGGGCTCTTTCCTTAAAAACTATGTCAGTCACTCCTTTCTGCACTGACAGATGCTTTCTGTAGGCCTTTTCACATCATTCTGCTGCACATAGTTGTATCCAACTGTGGTAGTCTCTGATAGGAAGGTAACAACCTCTAGGATGAATGTGTTTTGTATGCTTCTGTGATTTATTTTTATTGAAGCTTTTATAATGAATTTTTTTGATTCTACCAGTATCTAAGGAATTTTAGTATCATTCCTCAGTATGTATGCTGAAGTTGTTTAGATGGTACTTCAGCAAGTTCCCTTGGCTACCCAGTAAAACTAGTAAGAATTGGTGAGTGTTTTATAGTAAAGCTGACTGCTTTAATACAAATTAGCTGCTTCTTTCTGTTTCTTAACAAGTGGAACCATGTTGAAACCCATTGATAAGTTTATTAGAAATACTAGCAGGGGAGAAAACTTTCTTTCACTGACAAGGTGTTTAAAAATGCCCAGTATGTATAGGTTGGTGTACCTGGTGTACAAGAAAGATTACATATTGAATGCTGATGTTGCACCTGTTTGTAGGATAGATGGACAACTTCACCGGTTTCAAATTCTCTTTGATGAGAAAGCAAACCTCTATTCCATATGCAGTTGTATAGCTTGTGATATTTCTATATCTCTTTTTGTGAATTATTAATGCAAAGGCTTGCATTTTATGCTGCCCTAGATATAACATACTTTATGAGTACAGGACACCATAGGCTTTAAATTTTAATCTAAAATAAGTGATTAAGACTCAGTGTTCACTTACATATATTCAAATATGTACAAATCAGGTATTGCATGTTGGTTTGGAAAAGGAAATTTCTAAACCAATTTATTTCTGAATTCCTGAAGTTATATTTGATTATTACTTTTTGCCTATAGGCACATAATGTCTATTGTGTCAGTCTTAGATTGTGAAGCAATTTTGGTTTTAAAATAGAAAATAATTATTGTTTGTAAAACCCCACACCAGGAATCATTGAAGTGACAGGTTTTTTTTTGTTGTTGTTGTTGTTGTTGTTTGTTTGTTTTTTTACCATGGGGCCTTCTGTTGAGCTATGGATGCTTCAAGGCAGGAATAAGATCCATCTGATAAAGTAGGGCAAGGAGAACATGTATGCTAACAGACTTGATAACTTAGTGAGGAGGGCTTTGAAGTAGAGAAATGTTAGGAGGGAGTGACTGTAACCTGAAGAGAAATGAAGGTGTGAAGATCACAGAAGTGTGTGCAGAACAGCATTATGTTAGAGGCTTGCTAAGTTGCCCTCTGAAAGCAGACTGATACCTGTATGCAACAGAGGAAGCAAATGGGTAATAGGAAGTCTATGTGCAGCTGCACAGCTGTAGCCTCTTAGGGGATGGTAGAGATTTAGTGGGACATTGCCACCATCATAGCCTCTCTTTCCTGAGGATCCTTTATCCTTTGCCACATTCCAGTATGGTGAGCTGCTAAGGACAAAGGTTCTTGAGAGCTTCTTCCTAAGTTTACATTAATTGTTATTCTCTTGCTTAGTGTAATAAGGGGTAATGCCTGGCCAGTGAAATCCTCTGTTGTGTGGCTACTGCCAGGAGCCTGACAGTCTAAGTGCTGTGTTGTCTGTACATATATAACCTTACAGACTGCTGCATCAGCATTCTGTCTTATATAAAAATGCCTAATTTTATTTATGTCTAGGGCTTACTTGTCATAAGATACTGCACAGCAGTCTGTGGAGGTTTATTTATGCGATCTTCTTTAGCGTCCTCTACTGACTCAGTGCCAGCTGGTTTGCCACGTATGGTTTCTCAAAAGGCTTCAGAGTCCAAAATAAAAAGTGGTGATTGTTGTGTTTTGTTTGTTTTTTTTTCCCAGTGGCTTTGTCTGAACAGTATGATTGATAATCACCATAATGAATGGTCAATGCATTTAAGTGATTTTAATGCATCCCATTGCTCTTCCCCTTTTTGACACCAAGTGTATATCCTTCAGGTTTGGCACTAATGCACTTCATGTAAGGTCTAGCTTTGCTTCATGCAAAATGTAGTGCATTTTCAGCTCTGACATTTAGTTTACAAAGCTTTCAGCAAAGATGGGGAGAACTTCTATCTCATATACCATGGAGCCTGTAAATGCAAAGAAGGGAGACATTTTCACAGAATGCCATGTTTTACTCTTGGCATAATTCTTCTGTCCAAACAATTAATTGCTGTGACCAGAGAGACAGGATCAGAGATGTAGAAATGAAATATAATTATTTAGGAGTTTTCTAAAATCATTAGTTCCTAAAAATCATGGTTTTAGCATGAATGAACAGTATGTGGAAGTCTTTGAAAAATGCAGCACAAGTAAAATATTATGTATAACGGGGGAAACTTGTCACTGCAATATTTTGGGAATGTCTCTCCTAAAGAGTATAATATTGTGATGTACCTCTACCACATTACTTTACTGTCATTTGCAAGAAGGAGTAAGAGGTAGAGTTCTCTGAGGAATGTTCTGAGTTTGAATGGATGCACAATACTCCCTACATACACATACATGCATGCATACTGGCATGTATGGACTATTAATGGCATTAATTTTATATTCCGTAGTACTTAAGACTTGTTGGTTTTTAGCCTCATTTTGTAGTAATCCATAGAACAGTATGGCATGGCAGTCCTTTAAAAATTATGATTACTTGTGTGCACAAGCTATTGAAAACTAGTTCCCATGCCAACTTTATGCTGGTAACTGAGAAAATAAAAGGTGTGGTAGATCTGAACTTTACTTTTTGGTACTTAAGTATAAGGATATGTATTTAGTCCTCTGTCTTATAGATCCTTCATCAAGACAAACTCCCTACTCTTTGGAAGAACTCAAAGGAAAAAAGGAAAAAAAAAACCCACAAAACAACTAGGCATGTTAATTCAAAAAATCAGTTTTAAAACAAATGAATCATTAAAATGCCCGGAAATGTGCAAAGTACAGGAACATTTCCAGGACTTATTAAGATCTGCATGCATGTTCTTAAGCCTTATCTCTATCAAAATTCAGTTTGAAAGAACTTCAGTGTCATCTCTTACCGGAATCATAATTTTATATATTTGGAATCTCTTCAGTATAAAAAGATCCTGTTGCATTAGGCACAGACAGTGCTCACCCAAATCTAAACAGATGATCTGATAAATTGAAGAACTTCATTAAGCTGGTATCAAGCCAGATCTTGAAATGTGTTCACAGAATCTTGCCTATGGGGTAAAGAGGCAAGTTTTTGTTGAAAGTTTATTCTGCACTAGATAGCAAATCTGAAAGAAGCTTTAAGGTGAACTACAGACTCTACCTGCCCATCAAGTGCAAGTTCAATGACGTGGATCACAAAGAAGTCTTCAGAACTTCAGGAATAATGCTGCTCACAAAAAACCTTTATTTTTTATTTTTTACTTCAGTCACTTGTCTTTTTGTTTTGCTTTGTTTTTCCTTCAAGCTGAGAAAGTGTTTTGCTTTGCTCCGTTGCTCTTTTTTTTTTTTTTTTACGTTTTTCTTTTTTCCCAACTAAAAATTATCTTCCAGATAGTTGAAATACTTATCGCTGGCATTTTTCTAGCATGAAACTGAAACCTCTGCAGTAGAACGTGTTAATTTAAATGCCTCATTTGATGGAAACTCACGTAGTGTTCTAAGAAGTTTCATTGGTAGCAAAGTTGCTGGTGGTAATCAGAGCCTCAAGCATTACATCTGGTGAAATTAACCTACTTCAAAACTGATTGTAACTTTTCAATTATGATTTTACTTTGTTACGACCGTGGAAGTCAGAATCACTCATAGACCAGTGTTAAGCATATCTTTTCTTTCCAGTGCTTCCTTTTGGTATTAAGACAAGAATTACAATTTTATGCTAAATATTATATCAAATATTAATAAATGTGATGTTCGTGCAGTTCATTTCATAATTCACTGCCATTTTCCTGCCTGCATGTGCTAGCTTTCTTTAAAAACAGTGTTATGAGGTAGAATTTCTCTGTAAGTTAGGAAAATGTTGACCACAGGAGTTACTCACCAAATGATGTAACCTCATAAGTGAGATAATATCTTTCTTCTAGCAAAACAAATTACTGCTGCTTTTTATAGCATTATAACATTGTTGAAGAATACCGCAAAGGGATATTTGTGTATGTATTTTCTTTTTAATTTTTTCTAATATACAGGTCTGTTTGTATAAATATTAAACATTGGTAACTAAAATCTTAATGTAATGAATCTTTAACAATGGCAGCATCTAAATATATGTTGTTTTCTTTTTTCAATTGAAAGTGCATCTTTTCATTAAAAGAAAAAAGACAAATCGGGGATCAAAGAGTGAGCAGAACACACTAGTATTGAAAGCTGGGCTACAGATAGCATTTTTCACTTCATACTGCAGTAAATTATCAGAGCCGCCATGAAATTGTCATCAGTGGTTTTCAATCCTAAGACTGTACCTTTTTTGACCTTTCTTTACCTTCTTATGAACAAATGGATGAGGATGAAAATGCTGAGATGGGCTTTTTGCCCTTCTCTCTTGCAAAATAGGTTGTTTATCCTAGATCTCAGGTACTAGGAAAAAGTTAAGAGGATTGTTGCTATGACACAGCCATTGTACTGATACCTCTTTGGTCATTTATTAAGGAAATAACATTTACGTATTAAACAAACTGACCTTGCTGGCTCCAGTGTTTGTTATTTTGCCTGAATTGGTTTGAACATAAAGAGCACTCAGTGTAGTTAGTCTGATAACGAATCATTCTTATTAATTATTTTCACTATCCCCAATCAGAGTAACACAATGAGACTCTGTGATTGTTAGCGAAGAAATAAAGCATCTGATTGACCACCGTCAGAAAATTCAAACTAGAAAACCTTGTTACAGCAACCACCCTCTAGAATCTGCAGTGCTCTGCAGCTTGTGGACTTTTCTAAGAAATACCATATAATCCAAAAAAAACCCCCAAAACAAATATTTCTTTTGTGCCATCATTAGACTGGTGTTAACTGCGTAGTGCCACTGATCTTTGTAGTACAAATTTGTTATTGAATTATAATGTTTCTCAGAAGTACAGTCTCAAATTAGAGACAAAGAATGGCCAATGTCATACACGAATGTGTAGTTTTCCATAAATAAACATCTTGTACTGAACGATACCAAAAATTAAGAAAAATCATAATTTGAACTGATATCTTACAGGGATGCAATTATCCAGCTATCAAGAAATATGATGAGAATATTCTATCCTACATTTTTTTTCTGTTTTAGTAATGTCCCAAGTGCTGGTCTTTGGTGCCAATTTTGATCTCACTTTCAGCAACAAGAGACAAAGATGGTTTTACCCAGTGAGGTTTAATTTATGCAAATCAGCAGATGGCTTTGCAGGAGTATGATTAGTTATGTTTCCTAAGTGGATGAGTTTGCTCTTTTAAATATCCTGGCAGCAACAGATTTGTCAATATCTCAAATTATATTTTTTAAATGGCCTTTCAATTACTTTAATTGTGGTTTGTTTGATTTTTTTTTTTTTTTTTTTTTTTTTTTTTTTTCTTCCTCCCACCCTCCCTTTCTATATAGATTCTGGGACTTTTCCAAGCCTAACCCTTTGCTGGAAACAGTTGAGCATCATACTGAGTTTACATGTGGACTAGATTTAAGCCTTCACAAATGTGGCCAGGTAAGAGATGTGACAAATTTACCTTTCACTCGCCTATTATAGCCAGTTCTGTCAAGGCTGGACTGCAGCACTCAGATCCTGAATAACAGCCACCAGATCACAGAAAGCTTTTGGAAGTGAATCTGGCTGAATGCTTATCAAGTAAACTCCTCCTTAGGTGCATATTTATTTATAAAGCAGTTACTTGTGTTGAGCTGGAAAAGAGGACAAAACTGACAGAACTGCCAAATCAAGTAACAGAAAGCCACAGCAAGCTCATGGGAAATGAGGTGGCTTTATTTTGGAAGGAAGAGTAAAGGTGAATGGTCTTAGATACCAAGCAAAGACATGGGGATTTGTTCCATCTGCTTGAAAAGTCAAGTTTAGTATTGCTAGTGTCACACTTGATCTCTGAATCTGGTTTGTCAAGTACTGTAGGAGGTTCAACATACATTCACAACTGTAAATCCTTCAGTTATCAATCTGAATGAGTGGGACCCATTTTGACAAGGGCGTCTTTTTGTGTACTGGTGGTAGGAGGATTCTCTCTCTGCAAATATTTCTGTTTTATAAACAGAGAGTTGTTATATGTAGTATGAATTTGTTGTTGTTTTTTTTCCCCCCAGCAAGAAAGACAGAAGAAAACTGAAAATAAAGTTCATCATTTACTTTAAAGCATACGGTTTTAACACAGAAGTTAATGCAACTTTGTTAACTGTGCCTCAGGTGTTATTTGCATCTAGGTTCTTTTCTAATTCAAAGTGAAATTCAATTTATATCTTAGATGAAAATGACTTCTTTCATTTGAGATGAAATTCTGATTGGACAAAATAAAACCATCCTAATTTCTGCTGCTGACAAAATAACATGGGAGTAAAATGTCAGTTTGGCACAATACTTAGCTTAATGTGTGTGGATTCATTCTTGGCATTGGTGCAGGCTTGAAGAGCTTTATGCCAGACTGCTTGTTCCCTTCATTCTGCTGCCTCAGGGGTGCTGTGGTAGCTATTAATGAGACTGTGCTGTGAACAATGCAGGGGAATTTTTAAGGCTGAATATAAATCCCAAGTTTCAGGTTGTTTTTCATTGGGGCAGGGAAAGAGTAGTGTAAAGGCCAGTTGCCAGGAATTAAAGCTTTATCCCAAGTGAGTGCATAGATATGATTCTGTCTGAATTGGGGCCGGGGGAGCAGGAAGCATAGCTTAGTGCTTTAGGGCCTTAGATTGCTACCTCACAGCATCCTGAGCCAGCTCAACTTTCCACGGAGTTGGTGTGGCTTTTGCAATGGGTCTGAATGAGATGACAAAAAGGGTTTTCTTCCTTTGTACTGAGGATGTGATTGCATCTTGGTTCTAAGCCTGTTGGAAAGAGCCCCGAGTGTTACAGTGGATGATGTTTTTGACTGTCTGGCTAAATACGCCGTCTTTTTGTGCAATACATCTGTCAAACTGAGTTCCTGCTGAAAGGACATTCTTTCTTTTGTAACTGCAATGTATGGCACAGCCTTCTTGGAACAAGGCTCATTGATGATAATGAATTCAAAGCAAACAGCTGCACCTGCACTGGTGTGTTGGAAAAAGGAAAATGATGATATGTATACCTATCTACATTAGGGCATTAGTGCATCTAGATGGTTTTTTCCATGCAGAAATTCTGTAAGTCTTGTGTTGGACTTAATGTGAAAGTACCAGCCTGTAAATCCAAATCCATGTACAATTCATGCCAATGTGCCTTCCAGACAGAAATTTGGCATCTGCAACAGCTTTAATATTCTTCTGCTTTTTCTGCTGAGTTGATTTAGTGTATTGTGATGATTGGATATCACAGCAATTGGCAATGTAAATACTGCTTTTAAAAAAAAAATCTTTAATAGAATTGAAGTGTAACTACCAGATCAAGAGTGAATGCTTACTGAACAATCTGAACCCTTGAAGCTTTTCCCTGACATCTACATTGATCCAGCAAAGACTATTTGCCTCAGTTATACTGCTGCTTCCAGTATGTAGGTTGCTCTCATGGCTGTTCTCTATCAAGAACTGATAACGAGTCCCAATACCTGTTCTTCATGCATTAATATGATTTGTGATTTTCACTGTATGCATCAGAAGGAGTTCCGATTTGAGATCAGAATTGCTTTGTTCCTCCATGCAATGGAGAAGCTATTAACTTACAGTCAAATTAAGTATACCATTCTGGTCATTAACCTTTGCTTTTGCTCTTAATGCTGTCTACCCAGATGATATTTTCCTTGGCTCTTCCCAATGAATTTCAGTATTTTTGAAGTATCTTTTACATGTCAAGAAAAACTCAGTCTGTACTCTTGGAAAAGTGTTCAAAATAGATACTGTGATTAAGGATCCAATTTAGGATTTACAAGGCATTCCTGTGGAACTGACTGAGCTTTGAGCAGAATCCACAGGCAGGTCTGTGCAGGCAAGGGGTTTTTGCATAGTATCCTGCTAAGGGGAGGCAACCTGTCAGGGAGAGATTTGCTGGTGAAGAATGGATACCAGAT
This sequence comes from Tetrao urogallus, assembly GCF_951394365.1. Taxonomy (NCBI): domain Eukaryota; kingdom Metazoa; phylum Chordata; class Aves; order Galliformes; family Phasianidae; genus Tetrao; species Tetrao urogallus. Next base: position 54,100,482 of record NC_136814.1, on the reverse strand, counting down.
AATGAAGATAAGTATTAGCTAGATGAAACAGAAAATTCTTTGGTGCTTAATTAGTATTCTAATACCTATTTTGGAAGTATCTGCCTCTGCATAAAGAAAGCTTTTGTTGAAAGCTTTGCGTTTATATAATCAAGAAGGTTGCTTTTTTTCTTTCCTGTTCCTTTCACTGTTCATGTCATGTTTATAACAGTTTCAGACTATGAACTTCTATATGCAAACTAAACAGGCATAGGAGGTATATGGAAAATAATGAAAATGATAATCAGCTTTATATTATTCCTCTCTAGAGGCTGATAGTGCTAGACATATATGGAATGATATTCTGTACTTCATCAGATTTCTGACTTCTCTCCTGGTATGTACTTTCCCTGTATATCATTCTTTGGTATTCTGATGACTGAAAGCGAAGTACCCCCTTAGGTCCAGTCCTTACTGGGGTTTTGCTGTGCTTACTTGCAGAGTTGTAGACGTTAACGTAACTTCGTTTGGTATTTGTGCAGCTTTCTTTGAAAGCAGTCCTTTTTATATTTAAACAAAATAAAACAACAAAACAAAACAACTTTTGCAGGTTGAATGTGGTGTGGTAATTATGAATTCATTTTGTAAGTTTTTTAGGCTATCCATCAGTGACAGATAAAAAGTACAGCTCCTGTGAATATTCACTTCTTCTTGTCCAGATTTTGAATTTATTTCAGTAAGTACATAAAGAATAATGGAACAAAAACCCCAACCCTTTCTGTTGTAAAGCTGTATTTTGCTTAAAACAAATATGAGAGAAGCCTGAAAGTTGTCTGAAAGTCTTTCTCAGCCTACATTTTGAGTATGCTCTGAACTCCAATAGGCTCACATAAATAGTGGAAAGTACATTATTGCTTCCCATTGAGCCAGCCGTTTTGCCTTGCTATTGAGAGTGACACTGAGCGTTTAATTAGAGCAAGAGAGGAATCTTTCCATTTCTCTATACTCTGTGAACAGTGACATTTATAAATTACGAGAATATGGACTTCAGTAGAAGTGATGGTAAGTGGTACAATGACCTAGAATTCTTGGCATGTGAAGAGGGTGTTAGGCATCAGTGATGTGCCAAATCAGAACAGGATTTTCATGATGTGCAATAGTGAGATGTTCCTCTTGGAAACTGAAATTGTTCTGCACCATTTCATGAGAATGTGTGTTGAAGTCTAGGTTTTAGTATAACTTGTGACCAACACAAGTAATAATCATGTGAGTTTTTTTTTTGTTTTTTTTTTTTAACTGTGGTTGTGTGTGTTTGGGTAGTAATTATACTACAAATGGGCAGCTCATCATCTAAAAAGCTTTTTGTGTCAACATGGTTTGGGAGGCAAAATTGTTTCCTCTAGCCCTCTGTATGGCTGTACCTCCATTTGTAAATATTCTCCCAGAGTAGATTAGCTCACATAAAACTGGTTTATCTTATTTCTCCTGGGAGTGTGCCTGGGATTCCAGGATGTATCACCATAACAAAGGGTATGGCTGAAGTTTTGCTCTGTTGCACTGGAGATGGTGATGTGAGATATGGCAGTACACACATGATAATAATATGGAGTTGATGCTGATACCACTACGGTACCTGTGAAATCAGTTTTGTGCTCTCTTCTGCACTATTCTTTGCGGCTCAGCTTCTTGAAATTTCTTCTTTCTTCTCTCTAAATCAGTGGGATGTCACCAGTATTTTGTGTCCATACCAGTCTATGCTCTTTCCATGTACCCAGAGGCCATTAGAACCAAGGGAAGATATTTGCTTTGCAGCAACAGTCTGTTGATCCAATGAAGTATTGCTGTGCTGAAGGCATTGTGAGCTTTCATATAGCATCAATATCACTAAAATATAAAAACCTGATGTTTCTCAGTAGTTGCAGGGAGATGTAGCCAAACTGTATTCACTTGAAGGTAAAACAAACCTAGTTCTAAGATCTTGCAGTTTTTTTAGAGAAATCTTTGATCATCTGTCAAGTTCTGGTGTACAAATTTGTTCTGCTACCTGTTTTCTATGTGTAGTTTGTGCAGTGTACCACATTAGCTGTACAAGCACAACAAGTAGAATTGGCAGGAGAGAGGAGCAAATGGAAAGGCAGGACATATCTATAGTGAGGCTGTTTTGCTCTCTGTTTTGCTGTTCATTAGTCATGCACCCTTGACAGCCCCAGAAATAGTGGATGTTTCATATAAAAGTACTTCTTGTGGGAATGTATAGAAAAGTAAAAACCTTGCTTTTGCTCATTTGCTCTTATCTGCTACGCTTAATTACCAGAGAACCAATGGCTTTCACTCAGCTGTTGTAGCTATCACGCTGCTGTAATTGTATCACTATCTCTACTGCTTTTTAATCTCTCCCTATGGACCTTCTCTGGGATGTTACTGAAGTTATGCTGTTAGAGATCCTTTGAGATTAAAAGATTCTACAGCAGCTCTGCTTTTACTTAGCTTCAGAGTGGATTTTTGCATGGAAAGATCAGATTTAACCAAATGCAAATGTTATCATGAAACCAAAGTGAACACCTTTAAACAGCTGGAGGAGGAGAAAAGAGAGGTGACATTTATTTCTGGTGATTATTGCAATACGTCCTCTGCAAACTGTTATACTTTCACTGTATAAGTCAAAGTTAATCATTTATGAACAATGGTCACTCTTAGTCATTATCAAGAGAGGTCTCAGGGTGTTTGGAAAAGTTGCTGCCAGGCATCAGAGTGCTGTAGAAGCTGCAGTGTCAGTCTACTGAGAGGAAAAAGTAACTGATTCTGATGTACTGAAAAGAGATGTGAAGCATCTCAATACACGTGTTGGTTGTCTGCTGTATTTCACTTGCCTAAAAACAATTTCTACTCTCAAAACCTCATTTGTTAGTCCATGCACTGGATTTTGCTTTATGTCTGCATAATCAACAATTGTTTGAGTCTCCCAGTGAATTGCTCTAGTGAAACAGGAACAGGATTTTTCAGCTGTCACTGAAAACACTTTGCCTTATCAGTATCTGTGATTATGTCCAGCATGAAGATTGGGTGTGATAATTATGAAAACACAGTTTCACTGCATTTAATCTGCTTTTTGGGGCCGCTGAGGCACCAATGGGGAAAAGCGGGTTCCAGAGTATCTTCTACTGAACTTAAGATTGTATTTACTGGTCAAAGACTCAGGAGGTGTCTTTCCCTTTGTATAGGTAGAGAGGAACTGCTACCACTGCTGTAGAAATTCCAAGGCTTTTCTAACCTGCAACTTGTGCCTCAATTTGCTTTACGTCTTACTCATGAAAAACACATTCAGAAGACTTGCATTTAGAAAAGCACAGTGTGACCAACACATTATCTTCCTGTTGCCCATGTTGGAGCAACTAAGATGTTGAGATAGCTGCCTCGTTTTTAAATTGGTGAAATGTGATACATCTTTGCATTCTGAAAAACAGTGCCCCCTAAATCTTTTATCTCCCTAAGAAATAAATAGATTTCTTAAGCAGTATCTGAAATAGCTCTTCTTTGTAAGAACTTCTGGTCAAGGATTTAATGATGTCTTTATTGGAAATAACAATTATGTGTTATTTTCAGAAGTGCATCAGAGAAATCTGTCGCTGGAAATTCAAGACAAAAGGTTTAAATTTGCAGACTGCATTACTTTGTTCTTGTGTGAAGGTAGACATCATGTGCAGCTCATCCCCGACATCTTTTGGCCAAACAAAAGGCTGTACCAGTAGTCCAGATTTGCTAGTACAAAATAGGTATGGAGTAGATTTTACTTCATGCATGGTCCATTATGCACTTAACCAAATCGTTTTGGTGAGAGAGGAGGTCTGCCTATTCTTTTTTTTTTTAATGGCTCCCCTCCAAAGGAAAAAAAAGTACTAAAAAAGTGCTAAAACGGAAATGTTTTCTACTTGTGTTTTTTAGGATATTATATGTGAATGGACAACTAAGGCCTAGATTGTTCTGGTCTGGAAATGGAATATGAGGAGTGATCACCTCTGAAAGCAAACCTAACTAATCTCCATCTTGCATACATGCAGAGGGTGTTCGGAACTATTAGAAATATACAATAATGATATAAATAGACTGTTAAATTCTATATAAAAAGTCACAGAAGATAAGAAACTAAAAGAGGAAAGGGGACACAACCTTAATGGAAGAGAAGAACTGAATATTTTTTTCTGATATCGCTTCTCACAGAAGAAAGACAGGTCTTATCTGTTTCATTTGAAAAGGGGGTGGGATGGAGAAAAGCTGAAAAGAGAAATGAGTCATTATCAGACACATTTGTGCATTATCCTGATTTATTACAAGCTCTCAGGAAGCTGAGTGGCACCGAGGTACTTCTGGATTTGCCCATTAAAAAGAATGAAAATGTTAGTATGGAGAAAGCTGTACTTTCTTCAAACTCCTTTAATAGAAGGACAACTGAACTGAACTCAGTTTTTAGTTGTTCTTTTGAATGTATTTCATCTAGATTAGGGCCTGGGGTTTTATTATGGATTCAAACATTGGGGGAGGGGGGGGGAAGCTACTGACTTGGGAGATTTCTCTTCTTTTCTTGCTCCTTCTGAATAGCGAAGAAGCAGAATGTCAACCAGATAATTGCACCAGACTGAATGGATTGTCCTCAGGAGCTGGAAAAGGTCTAAGTCTATTGCAAAACAAGATGATTGTGATGAATAGGAAACAGAGGGCCTGTCAAGGAAGTAAATCAGTTAGTAAGTCAATGGAAATGTCTTTGGTAAATTAATGGATATCAATATTAAATCAGTTGGTGGGAAAAATTGTTATACTCTGAGACAAGGAACATTTCAATAAAATACAGGATAGCTGTTTCATTTAAACTATGATTTTTCTAGTCAGGAAGTCAGCTTCCTATGACAACTCCAGGCTTGGGTTGGTTTGCTTGCCTTTGGCTTTACATAAAGGGAAGTATAGTGATGCCCATTTTGTTTTTATGCTTGCAATAGACATGCTTAAATCTCTACTGGCAGATAAGTTGGCATGGCATTTATGTTGCGGCAATAACAAAACAATACCCCCAGCACATATGCTAGTACAGCAGTTTTGCTATTGAAATAAAAGGGTAAGAGACAAGCAGTTATACCGTTTTGTTAGACTGCTTTTATCCCACAAGGCTTTAGTAACAATTGACAACCAGCAGAAAAATTACCAATTTTAGAATGCTTTTTTCATTTGTATTATTTCTTGATGTAATTTAACAGTCAGTGTAAGTAGAATATTCCTTTTTGTAACTAAGCTGTTGCTATTTTCCTTTTCTGTGCAATTTCTGATAAATAAATGTTGCTATAGTAGAACTGTAACAATTCAGTCTGCATAAAAATGATAATGACATAGGGAGTCCAAAGTATAAGGAAATTATAATTTATACAGTTCTTTGCAACTGAAGTAAACTGTGTTTTACTCTGTTTGCATATCAACTTCAAAAAAAAAAAAAAAATTGAGAGAAGTCAATCACACACCCTCTAAATACAGAAAGCAGTGAGATTTGTTTCAATCTGTAAGTGAAATCTGTCTCCAAGTGAAGAAGACATTTTCACTGAAGGACAAACCTTCATGTTCCAGGTGATGAGGAATTGCTGGCTATGCAGATAATGTTTCAGTTAAAATTTTCCTTTGTATCTTAGCACAGAAACATTTTCTCCATGTGTTGGTAACATCATCTGGTTGATAGACTGGAGCCCCTCCCCTATGAAGACAGGCTGAGGGAGCTGGGCTTGTTCAGCCTAGAGAAAACAAGGCTGTGGGGTGACCTCATTGCAGCCTTTCAATACCTAAAAGGAGCCTACAAACAGGAGGAGAATCAATTCTTTGAAAGGGCTGATAACTGCAGGACAAGGGGAAATGGTTTGAAGTTGAGGGAGGGGAGATTTAGGTTGGATGTTAGGGAAATTCTTTACAGAGAGAGTGGTGAGGTGCTGGAACAGGCTGCCCAGAGAGGTTGTGGATGCCCCATCCCTGGAGGTGTTTCATGTCTGATTGGATGGGGCCCTGGGCAGCCTGGTCTAGTATTAAATGGGGAGGCTGGTGGTTCTGCATGAGGCAGGAGGGTTGGAGATTCATGATCCTTGAGGTCCCTTCCAACCCTGGCCATTCCGTGATTGAAATATGAAAAAAATATAAAGGAAGTTAACAATTTTTTTCTGTACCCTTATTTACTGTGGTGTGCTGGGTCAGCCTTCCTCCCAGTGTGAATTCCTGCTGCTTTTTAATATTTGATTAAAGTAGCACTTATTTTAAAAAGAAGAAAAGAAAGGCTAACATGCTTTAAAACATTAAAACGTATTAAAACATATTCACATGCAATTTGAGAAGTGACATTCCTAAAAACTTTTAAAGCACTTGTTCAATATGCTGTTTCCCTCTTAGGAAAGGCATACAACAGTCATAAGAACGGTGTGTAAGACAGGTCTTTGTAAGAAAAAATCAAAATGAAACAAAAAGGCATTTGGTAACCTGATGCAGTAACTGCATTAAACATTCACTTATCTGTATCTGACATTTCTTTTTTAGTGATTTGTATTTGAGACAGTGACAATGGTGAGTGTAGCAGCTGTCTGTAGATTAACATTTGCCATTACACTTCCAGTTGTCACCTTTCTCTTACAGTCTTAACAGTATCTTGGAGAAAGTATTATGGAGAAATACGAATGCAGTTGCTCTTGCTAGTGTTGTTCCAACCATTGTGTCACAATTTGGCATGTATACCTGTTTGTTGTTCCTTATGTGTGTGCTCTCATCGAGGTTTCTGATATCGGTCTTTCACTATAAAGTGACTGCTCTACAGGAGAACTGGACACAGCACTATTTGTTGTAGCCTTATTTTCCTTCTGTTAGTTGGTTACCTCTTCATCTTTCATGTTCTACCTTTAAGTCAATGAGTTGGACAAATTACTGCAAGCAAACCTTTTAAAACCCGCTTTTAATCCCCATGTTTATTTTGAGTGTTGCTAGATTAAATGGTTCTGTAGCTATATTTGTTCAGAGGCTGCTTCAGGATGCTAATTATATTGGTAGCAGGTGGGAATTCCCATGGGCTTTTTCCAAATGTTATCTTGTTTCTGCATGAAAGTGAAAAGTATTATGGAAATACAAATATTGATCCAGAGCTCTGGAGAATATTAAAAACTGTATTTTTTGTGATTGACAATTTCTGCATAGCTTCTTTAGTGGGAGACTCAGATTTTCTCTCTTTTTTTTTTTTTTTTTTTTTTTTTTTTTTTTGCATGACTGGAGGGACTGCAATGCAGTAGAACCATACAAAGCTCTATTATGTTGTATGAATAGACAAACGTTTTTGAGAGATTTTTTGGTACGTTTAGATGTATATGGAAAACACTTCAAATAACTAAGTAGAAGCAGCTAAGGAAGCAATGGAAATGAATAATAGTGCAGTATAGTAAACACAAAATGGGCTAATTATAGCATAAAATCAAATATTGAAGTTGGATTTCCAAATTTTTCATGTGCAGCTGTTTATTCTGGCTCTAGAAGAGAACAGGAATTGGAATCTGAAGCAGAAAGGAACTTGTTGTGTACAGGGTACAATACTGTATCCTTTGTAATCTCAACTGGAAAGGACTTTATAAAAATAATTTGAGATGGATTCAGCCAGATTTACTGGTACACATCTGTAGGGCTCATAAACTATTTAGCTCTCCATTTCCTACTTTCTTTTGCCTTAGTTGTTATCCCCTGCAATCTTCTGTGAATATACGTTATGTTACTTGAGTAATAGTGTGGTTAACCCTTTCACTTTATTACAGACTCTCAGGTGCATTGTCCTTATCATTATCAAACTAAAGCATTCTATGGTCTACTTCTGTGGAATCTCATAACTTATTCGAATCTAGTTTTGTAGAATTAGGTTAATCTCCTTGTTTGTAATTTTAGTTTCTAACTTGCACCTAAAGAAGAGCTTGGGGCTTGCAATTCAGAATATTTTCAGTTACATTGGAATCAGTTGCTGTGTTTGTAAAAGGCAGTTGGCATAAGTGGCATCACTTCCTCTTCAGACTAGGGTGGTTTATGTAGTGCTTGAAGTAAACTTCCTCCTCCCACCATGGTCTTTGACATGTCTTTCATCACCAGTACTCAATTCTCAGCAAACAGACAACACTTTTCTCAACAGAAAATACAGTGCTCTCAGCTCATTAGAGTGAGACAGAACAGTCTCTATTCTTCAAGAAACATCCTGTGTCATCCTGTGTCTTTGTTTGGTCTTTACTTCTTGGTTCCTTAACTCTCCATTCAAAAATATATCTGTAATAACTATTCCTGCATGCAAGTATGAGAAAGCTGGTCACATTATATCATGAAGTGCTGAGATGTCTTGGTAAAAGAACTGTGAAAGCCTATGAAGAGATGTCACATGGCTTGTAAATGTGTATGTCCATCCTTTGTCCTATTGTTACACTGCCTTAGCTTACATGAAACAATCACTTCAAACTCCAAGTTTTCCATGCAAAGTATGAAAAATAGGCAAGTGTAAACCTCTGGGCACTTTACTGAAGTTAAGACAATTTTTTTTTTTTCTTTTTTTTTTTCTTTTTTTTAAAGGAGAAAAAGAAAAAAAAAAGAGAGCCATTGCCTTGTTACCTAATTTTGAAGCATTGTAAAACAGAATACCAACCAACATCAACACAACAATATTTGTTAATTTCTTCTAAGTTCCATCTGTTTTTTGTCAACACGACACTAAGTAGATTTTGTTTGCTTTACAGGTGGTAGACTGTGCGTGGGATGAACTTGTCAAGATCTACACTCCATCGTGTCTGGCAGCTGCTGTCTAGAGAGAAACTGAAGATCTGACACACTGGGAACCTTTTTGTCATCATCTACAATCAGACTTGTGCTAAACTGTCAATTGTGTCACTAATCTTTGTGTCTCCTTTTCAAGTAAAAGCCTGAAGTGTTCTGCTCTTGAGCTTGTAGACTTGTTCTACCATACTAGTAGTACTTGGATCAGCAAAATGTTCAACAGCTACTGAATGGCTAAGGAGTGACAGAAGCAGATATGAACTGGTGTCTTCAGAACTACCAACAAAATTTTGTGATTTGTCTGGTTAATGATGCAAGCAGAGGCCAGAATCTTCTTGATCCTTATAAAGAATAAAAGTAGCTGGCAGTGCCTTTGGAGATATTGTCACTATAGAAAAAGAAGAGTCTTTTCCACTATTTAGTACTCTAATGTCAACCTGAGGCTTGTATCCCCGAGATCCATTTATATTGAATTGTTTTGCTGTGACTCACATTGCATTATCTTGTGCAATATGATGAATGCTCTCGATAGACAGTAAATGTCATAGTTTATAGCCAACTCATTCCTTTAACCTTTTTGATTGCTGCTTCACAGAGATGGTAAAGATTATTTTCGTACATTTTTCCCTTGGATCTCTTTGAGTAAAACAGTTAATGAAGTCGCGCAGAATAATACTCTAGAGAAACAGAGAAAACACTTAGGAAAAAATGAATTATAAACAACCCTAATTGGATCACAATCTTCAAGATTTAGAGATATTATAACCATCTCTTCTATTAGACTTATCTTTTACTTTCACTTAAAGAGTTTTTTTCAAGAGATAGCAGTGTGGCCATACATTCAGCATTTCTGGACCTCCCACAGTCTGGCCAAAGCGAGAGCTGATATCCAGACCAATTGAACCTATGTACGTGTGGATTAACTGCATGGCATAAGCACAGCAGCTCCAGAGTAGCCAAGCTATTATCAGACATGCAAGAATATGCCCAACATTTTATAGCTGTAGTAGCTATGAACTGACTAGTTTCTGTGCCCACTTTGACTCCTCAATTTGTGTGGTGCAATTTTGGCGGGAGGGCTGGAACGAGATGTTCTTTAAGATCCCTTCAAACCCAAGTCGCTTGACTTGGTTTCGTGCAAGCCATTCACACCCTTCCTTTTCTTTTTTTTTTTTTCCCTAAACCTTTTTAAAACTGTCTCATTTCTGCTGCTACCCCATATCATCAGACTTCATCATTAAAAAATTGCAGGGCCTAGGCCTTTGGACAGGTTTTTATAGTCTTCTGTTAATGAATGCTATATGCTTCTGGGTTGCACCACTCATAAATCGAGCAATAGCAGGCACTGCCAGCCCTGCTGGATGAAGAAATGAAAGAAAGAATTCAGCAGAACTAAGACTTGGGAATTGTGAGGAAAGAATTATTGTGCTATCTTGGAGAATGAGCCTGGGAGCTAGCGGGCAGCCACAGGGCAGTATGGATATACTGACTCAGTGCTAGGACAAGACAGAAAGAAACCCCCTTTCACAAGGTGAAGAATTTGGATCATCGTAAGTTTTTCTGGGTCAGTGCAAACTGACCCTGGATTGCCATTGTCTTAAGATGAATGAAATACAAAACAAAGTAGATTTCCTATTGTACCAAATAGCTGTACCAAATTCCATGTTTATTGCACTTTAATTCTGTGTGCTGAGGAATGATGCATCCGTAAAGCTATGCTATATAGAGCTTTCAGTAATATCATGGGCCGTAAATCTCGTGCTAGGTATTACTATTTATTATTCAGCCTTTACAGTTATTCCACTTTTCTGCTCTATCTCTTTTTTTCTGCTTAGACTGCAAGTTACTTGAGTGAGTGGTATATTTTGGTGGTGACTATGTATTCTTTACGCTTGTCTCTGTTAGGGGTGGGTATTTCCAGAATACTGCTGTAACTTATTGGTTGAAAAGTCAGATTTATACAAATGAACACAAGGAGAGAAACAACACCCATTCTGATCATGCACTCTCAACACATGGATTAAACCTTTTTCTAACAGCCTTCACTTCTCCTCCTGTGTAGGTTAGCTTCTGTGCTGAACGTTGCTGGGATTTAATACTCCTGAAAAATGGATGAATCCAGAAGATGTGCAAAGTAACAAAAAACTGTGGCTTTTACTCTTCCTGTTTGATCTCTGAATGGAGAGAACATGCTGTAATCTTTTGCACCGTAACAGAAAAAAAATCTGTTAGTAGTTGTTGCTGAATCTTGATTCTCAGGGAATTGTTTTAAAGGGTTTTTTTCCCCCATTTAATGACCACAGTAGTAGCTTCTGATCTTTGTTTTTTATTTATCAAAACAGGCCTTTGACTATGGCAATCTTGAAGATACGTGTTCTACTTTTAAACTTGCTCTTGTGGAAGATTTTGTTTCATGTGAGTGTATAGTTTTCTTCTCAGTTCAAGAGATGTATTGATTAATCATGTTTTAAAGGAGTGGATTTGTTATTCTGCAGTGCTATTAAATTAATTGCATGCAGTATCCTTGGCTAAATTTTGTATTCACTTCCACAGTTAAGAAATGTTATCAAAAAAGTAAATGCAGTGAAAGGTACTGAGACTTATCAGTAATGAGTATCATGATCATGGTTCATATCTTTTGGGAATACCAAGCGATAGTCGCATTTTTCCTGTGCTTTGTGAGGCAATACATCATGCAACTTTACCTAGTGGTGTGTCTCATCAGGTCTGCATTTTGATCAAGAAAAGTTATTTTCATAGAATAACAAAACTGTGGGAGTTGGAAGGAACCTTTGGAGATCATCTAGTCCAACATGTCCTGATATCCAAACTAAAGCTCTCCTGGCACAACTTGATACCATTTCCCCTCGTCCTGTCACTGTCACCAGTCACCTCATAAGGAAGATGCTTCAAGTATCCTTACAGCCCTCTCTAAAAAGTTCCCTATTTTGAACTGGGGAGCCCAGAACTGGACTCAGTACTCCAGATGTGGCCTCACCAGGTCAGAGGAGAGGTGGAGGATCCCTTGACCTACTGACCACACTTCTTAATGCACACCAGGCTACCACTGCCCTTCTTGGCCACAAGGGCACACTGGTGGCTCATGGCCAACCTGTTATAGCCACTAATGCTGCCACTGTGCGTCCCTCCCCAGGACTCCCACAGAATCACAGAATTGTAGGGGTTGGAAGGGACCTCCAGAGATCACGAGTCCAACTCCCCTGCCAAAGCGGGTTCCCCACACCAGGTCGCACAAGACCTGGTGTGTCGTTGTCCACCAGAACACCCAGATTCTTCTCTGCAGAATTCCCTTCTAGCAGGTCATCCCCTAACCTGTACTGATGCATGTGGCTATTCCTCCCCTGGTATAGGACTTTGCACTTGTCCTTGTTGAACCTCATCAGGTTCCCTCTGGCCAACTATCCAACCTACCCAAGTCCCACTAAATAGCAGCACAGATTTCTGGTGTGTTAACTACTCCTCCCAGCTTGGTATCAGGTCATTGAAGAAGATGTCAAACATGACCAGCCCCAGTACCAACCCTTGAGGGAATCACCAGTGATAAAGCAATCCCTTCTATCAAGTTCAGCACTGGCCTCAAATTTTATTTGCACCAGCATGGCCATACTAACCCTTTCAGTAGTAGTGTTCAGTTTCAACTGAGTCATTTGATAGTGAGTGGCTACAACTCTGCACAACACTTCCCTTATACATCTAATTGTTGTTAGATGTTAGACCCTGATTAACACAAGCTCTCCATTAAAGACTTTTAATGTAGATAATTACCATTTTCATTGTAGAAGCCATTTAAAAAAATGATGTCTTCCTTAGGAGTTTGGTCCACGTCTTTTTCTCAAACATGTACCCAAGCAAAATGCAAAGTTGAGGATAAGTTGCATCAAAGAAATTGAGCTAAAAATCACAATCATCTCATTACTGTAAGGAATCACAGAGCTATGATCTGTGCCCTGGTAAGCGAAAATTTTGTAGCAGAATCACCTCTTGAGTGAGCACATGACATTGTTTCTGCACACAGGAAAGGCCAACATGAGAGATGTACCTGTACTGCAGTACAGTCTGATGTGACCAGAATCTTTCCCACAAGTGACAGGACCCACCCTGTGAAAAGACCTTTTCTTACTGCACTATCAATTGCACTCAAGACTAGTATAAAGGTTTTGCAGAACATGGTCTCTGTGTTGCTTTATTCAGCTCCTTCCCAATGCAGGAGAGCATCTCTTCTGTGCACAGACAGGTGAGGAGGCAGTGGGAGACACATAGGGGGCCTGACCTAAATGCACAGTGAGAATAGCAAGGTTGGGCAAGTGGCAGCACTCCCCCTACAGCTGCCCCACTTTGTAATGGTGTTGGAGAATGCTATGTGTAGACAAGGCTAGATGTAGGGGAAACTTGAGAGATGTTGTAAGAGGAACTGTCCCTGCAATGCCAGTAAGCCCTGAGAGGTTTGATGTGAAACTCGGGACACACACATTTGAGTTCCCAAGTTCTTACCTTTCCAATACATGTGTTTGCCTCTTTCTCAGGGAAGCTTGTAGTCCCCAGTCTGAACTTGCAGATGGATCCCTGTGACGTGAGAGGCCCTCCTCTGCAGTGATGCTTTCACTAGAGAGGGGACAAAATGGCTCTTCCAGAAGTCATGCTGAGGTACATGAGTACTAATTACTTCAGTATTTCCAGAAAACATTTTTTTTCCCATCTACATTTAGTTAGAAGGAGATTGTTTTCTTCCCATTTGCAAATGCAGTCTGCAATCCATGTGTTTCTTTAAATTGTGCTCCCTGTAAGCCTTGGGATGAGTCCAAAATGAGACCAGCATGAAACGTGTTGGCACTGTTCCTCAGTGGGTTTTAAAGCCAGGCTTGGCCTCCCGTGACTTTTATTGAAGAGTTTCAAATGTTACATGCTGTAATGTTTCAGGCCACTTTGCTGGGCATTCACGCTTCATGCTGCAGTGTGGTGGCCGAAGCTGGTGAAGGCCTCTGAGGGGAGTGGCCAGAAGGAAGTAGTGGCTGAGCCATTTTGTTTGGGAGAATCTAGTGGGGCCTGCTCCATCCTATCCCTGGCTGGCACTGAGCTAGGAATGAAATGTAACATTCTTCTTGGCATAAAACAGTGGTGTCTTTCTGATACAGCTGAAAGTTGCACTGTGCTTGTGCTGGACTGGGTACCTTCCCACCAGAACTGACTGTCCTGTTGAGACCTGGCCTACTCTTTGTAGGGCGTCTTCCAAGGACAAGCATGCAGTGGCAATTCTGCCATTCTCAACCAAGCTGGTTCTTCGTAACATAATTCCCCTTGAGAGAGGAGGGAGGCTTATTTCTTTAAAAGAGAGAATAGCTTTGCTGATCCCGTACAGATCAGTGACGAGCAGCCTTACTGCTCATGAAAGCAACCTGCCGTGCACGGTGTACAGAAGGCACAAGATATGCAGCAGCGCAGTTTTGCCCTACGTTCCCCGGCGCTGGAGGAGGCCAGCAGAACGCTGCCAATCTTCCCGTCGATTCAAGGCGAAGCTTCAGACTCCTGGAAACCCTTCACCTGCCAATTCGGGATGAGCTTACACAAACTTGACCAGGCTCAGCGCATCGCTTCGTGCCGCCGCCGGTTCTGGTGACCGGTTCTGGTGTCTGGGCGAGGCCAGCCCCGGCTGCAGGCTGCCGGCCGCGCCCCCGGGCGATGCGCCCTTCCCCTCCCGGGCCGGGGACTCCCCGCGCCGCTCCACCGGGGCGTGCGGCGGGGGAGGCGGCGGGGAGGGGACAGCGGGGGGCTGCGCGGGGGGGGGGCCCGTCGGCGCGTCCTGCCTCCGCCCGCCCCCCGCCTCCGCCCGTCCCCACGCCGCCGCCGCGGGTGCCCGGGCGGGCGGCAGTGCCGCTGGCCCCGGGCGCGGGAGGATGGTCCGGTGGCGGGGCCGGGCGCGGGGCGTCGCGGTGGCGGTGGCACACGGGCTGTGCTCGGGCTCGCTGAACATCCTGCTCAAGTTCTTGCTAGCCCGCTACCACTTCGCCTTCTTGACGCTACTGCAGTGCCTCAGCAGCGCGGCGGCGGCGGTGGGGCTGGAGGCGCTGCGGCGGCGGGGGCTGGCGGCGCTGCCCCCCTTCGGGCTCCGCCTGGCTCGCCCCTTCGCCGCCGTGGCCGCTCTGGCCACACTGCAGTCCACCCTCACTCTCTGGTCGCTGCGCGGCCTCAGCCTCCCTATGTATGTCGTCTTCAAGCGCTGCCTGCCCCTCGTCACCCTCGTCACCGGCGTCCTGGTGCTGCGCGACGGCATGCCTTCGCCCGGCGTCGTGGTGGCCGTCCTCATCACCACATGCGGCGCCGCGCTGGCCGGTGAGTGCCCGCCCCGCCGGGACGGGACGGGACGGGGGGAGCGGAGCGGGACAGGGATGCAGAGCGACGAGCGGGCAGCCGCGCCGCGGGGCGCCCCGACGGCAGCGCCGCCTCCGCTCTCGGAGACTCTTCGCCCCGGCACGGCAGAATGGGGCAACGGGGCGAGCGTGAGTGCTGCTCCGGATGCAGCTCTGTGGAGGGTGGTGCGACCGTAGAGGAGTGCGTGCAGCCTTACGGCGGGATATTTAATACCCTGGGGGCAATTGCGATCCCGTGGTGCCAGCTGCAGCCCAGGAGGAGTAAGCGCAGTCTTACAGGGGTAGGTGCAATTTTAGGAATCGGCTGGAACCGGACAGGGGCCCTGTCGTCGTGATTGGTGTCACTGGGTTTGGGGCAGGCAGCTTCATCTGCCGAGCAGCCCGAACAGGGCGCTGTGGCTGTGGGACCCCTGCGGGTTCGCCAGGGTGGCGGGATGGTGGAAAGAAGATTCACGATTGGAAGCCAGGCAGACCGAGCTCCCCAGCACCTATGCTGGCAGAGGGTACCCAGAGCCACTGTGTCTGAGCTGTTTCAGCTGCAAATCTCAGAGTGTTCTTGCCAAAGGGAGAAGGTGAGTGAGTTTATTCGGACCGGGGGGTGTACAGGGAAGTGAAAACATTCAGTAATTTGGCAGAAAAGTCTATCAGGAGGTAAGGACATCAAGCTTTGTGACAAGCATGACAAACCTGAGAAGCTATGCACTGACATATCTTTTCTAAATATCCTCCTCCTCCAAAATGATGCTCTTTCCATCTCATCTGCAAAATCCACCCAACAGGTGCTGGTGACCTGACCGGAGATGCCATGGGCTACGTGACCGGCGTGCTGGCTGTGCTGATCCATGCCGCATACCTGGTGCTCATTCAGAAGACCAGCGTTGACAGCGAATACGGACCCCTGACAGCTCAGTATGCCATTGCTGTTTCAGCCACCCCTTTTCTCATCATCTGCTCCTTTGCCAGCATGGACTCCATCAATGTCTGGTCGTTCCCAGGCTGGAAGGACCCTGCTATGGTATGCATCTTCATCGCCTGCGTCCTGATCAGCTGCGCCATGAACTTTACCACCCTTCACTGCACCTATATTAACTCAGCTGTGACCACCAGCTTTGTAGGGGTGGTGAAAAGCATAGCAACCATCACGGTGGGCATGGTGGCATTCAATGATGTGGAGCCCACCAAGTTGTTCATAGCTGGTGTGGTGGTCAACACCTTGGGGTCGGTCATTTACTGCGTGGCCAAGTACATCGAGACCAGGCAGCAGAGCACGTACGAAGACCTGGAGAAAGAAGGTAGAGAAGAGGAGGGGAAAAGGCAGGCTGGGGACCAAGCGCTGTTTGCAATGGAGGTGATTTCCCCAGAAAAGGGGGCTAGGGAAGCAACAGTGGAAGGATCAGCTGAAGGGGACAGCCAGGGTGGAGAGGACGAGAAGGACAGCACCAAGAAATCTGCTGGGGAGCTATCGGCTCAGGGAAAAGCCACCAGCACACAAGATGGGAGCAGGAGCTCGCTGAAGGATGCCTATCTCGGAGTATGGAGGTTGGTGAGGGGTGCTAAATATATAAAAAAGGATTATTTGATAGAAAATGAGGAGCTACCGAGCCCTTGAAAAGCAGGTGTGAAAACTCCACAGAACATGTTGCTTGAAGACAGACAGCTGAGTTCTATGTACAGAGGGAGAGGCAGAGCATACATTTCCACATCGATGCTGACAAATCCAAGTAATTTAGGATAACTTTACCTCATTGTCAAAAAGCAAAAGGTCAGGGTTTGCTCATGCTTTCTGCTTGCATTTAACTGCTTTCAGTACATCCATTTAGACGTGCCACAGCTAAGGTACCAAGTCCTTTGCTGTGGATACAGAGTTGGGTAACAGCAAGCCGTGGGGATGACTGTGAGGGGTATCAGTGCCTCTAGGTTGAAAGCAGTGCCGGCAGTAGCCTGTAGCTTGAGGCTCTGTTGATGTAATTCTTTATCCATCCAATTCTATGTACTCTGTACAAGTGTATTTCTGCAATTTGTAAATTCCTATTAACTGTACTTGTATGTGCTCTTCTGTGTCACTATGATTGCAACAGAGCTAGAAGCTGTGCCAGTTGAATTGTATCGGTGTATGATCACCCACCTAGCTGAAGAATTGAAATTCTCCCTGATTCTGCAGCCAGGCTGGGCCATGGTCCAGCTTCATGTTATGCGGTCTGTGTTTTCAGTGGAAATGCTTCAATCTTGCACGTGTAGGAGAGCAGAACCGGATCTGAACTTTTGAGGAGCTTTAGTCAGCAGAAGAAGGATGTTTGCCTGTGAGCTTCGACTACATAAAGCATTGGGAAGATTAGCTTGACCAAAATACAAGTTTGGAATTATTGGGTTGTATTGATTTGACATGGGAGGGCTATTAAAAAAAATACAGGGAGAAAGTGTGCCTTGGGCTCTCTCATACTGTAGAGTCGGGCGGATCTCAGCCTGTGTCTGAACCTGGGTGCAGGCTACAGCAGAGATGTGGGGATCATCTCTGCCCATGCCCACACTAGGGCTCCCAGAGCTTCTTTGGCAGGGCAGTGCTGTCATGACCTGACTGCTGGGCTATGGCATGGTGTGGCTGCAGTGTCTTGTGGATACAGGCAGGGAGCTCTGGCAGATCACACTCAGGGGCCAGGTCTGCACAGCACGCTTGGCACTGGAACACCTGGGTCTTTGGGGGAAGCTGTGCCCCTTTGTTCTCAGTGCTTCCTTGTGCTGTGAGGGGTAAAGCTGGCGCTCAGCCTCGGGTGCTCAAGGGCTCGTGCGGGAAGCAGGAAGCATGATCTCCAGTGTGTCTTCTAAGCAATATGCTCATAATTTGTACCAAATACCTGTAGCAGGTAAGACAGAGGAAACAAGTGTGTGAGTATTTCTTAGCCTGGGGAAGCCTTTTGGGAAGCAACAGTCTTTGGGTCATGCCTATGCTCAGGGCCATACAGAGAAGAGGTCTGACCCCAAGTCTTTATCATCCCAAGAGGGCCCCAGCTGTCTGGACCACAGTGGACAGAAACAAGTGGCTATCATTTCCTGGAAAAAAAGAATGGATCAAGCTTTTGTCATTGTTTTGGTAGTGGTGGTTGTTGTTTTTTTATTTATTATTATTTATTAAGCCACTGAACCAGCTATACCCACATCTCCAGTTAAACAGTGCCTACCCTAATGCCTTCTTCAGTCAGACAGCTTTCACCTAATGGTGAATTCAGCACTGAAATCACCTGTGAGCAATTTCCCCAGCAGAGCATACGTACAAAATTAGTCTCCAGGGAAAAAGTAGATTCTTGTCAATTCAAATGCAGATAGAAATTGTTGGGCACAGTAGTATTTTTTCGAAACGAGTGCAAAAGTTGGATGACCTGGTATCACCCATCGATTTGGAAAGGCACTGTTAACAAAGGCAGTCAGCCTGTAGCTGCTGCACTGTGGGGATGGGGCATGGAGATGTGTACATCACAGTTGCGTATAGCTGCTGCTTCAGAGTGGAGAAATACCACCTGTGCGGAAATATGTTTACTTTCTGCTCAAGCTCCATTAGGCATCTTTCAATAAAAGCACTATTTGTTGTTTATGAGCCAATGTTTTTTTTGTTATTTTTCAAATATATCTTATATAAGGCTGTGCCTGCAATGTAGAGTTGCGGTGTTACTGAACTCTTTACAGTACCATCTACGTAGCAATCCATACAGATGGCTGAAGAGAAACCTGCATTTCTGACCTGCTCTTACTGCTCAGTGCAGTTTAACCACAGAAATGGGGATCTTTTTGCCACCTGACTGCCAGTCCCACTGAAGCACACTGTGCTTCCTTGGCACATGCTATAGAAAGCTCTCCACCGGGATTTGTACCGCAGGACTTTTTCCTGGAGGAGTTCAGTGTTTTGCCTTTTACTGTTGTGGAAGTATCATTAGAAACTTGTGGAAATTTGAACAGTTTCAACTGTTAAAAAAGCTGCTGTTACCATGTTGTATGTTTGCATGTATAGGAAAAATGTGATAATGTTGTATGCTATTTATACATCTAAATTCCCTAAATTAAAATGGGAATTTGGCAAATGCAGTTAACTTTTTTTTTTTTTTTTTCTCAATAAAGAGATTGTTGCACAAAAATAAAAATACTGCCTCATGCAGAGGCGTTTTTATAGCATCAGTGGAAGACTACAGAATGAGATGTGGGAATAAAATGCACTGCTTTCCAAAAGTTCTGGTTTTCTTATTGTTGCTACTCTGGGGTCCTCATTTTTACTTCATTTATAATTATTCTTTTGCCTTTATACGATCCAAGCTTCCTCAGCACGTGACAGTACACTATTAATGCTGTCATTGACAAAGGGACCGAGGTGTCAGTAGTGCAACCGCTCTGACTTTAGAAGGAAAACAATTAAATAAGATGACGCTCATTATTAATAGTATTTGTTTTACTAGTTATGTCACCTGCCAGCCTACAGGCTGACTGAACAATTACTTTTTATGTAAATGCAAATTTATCCTTGTCCCCTCTGCATCTCGAATTGTGCCCCATGATGTGGCTGGTGACCGTTACAGGATTCGCCTGAGAGATCCACATAGAAGTGTCTTCATGACAGGTTGGAGAAAGGAGCTGTCCTGGGTTCAGGACAATGAAGTCAAGCTGATACACAATAACTGCTTTGAGAATAAACATTAATTTCAGTGTGGATACATCCCCGAGTAACACCTGCTCTGGCACTGCTATTGCTGCACGTATGCACACATGACAAACAGACATGCAACAGGAGAAAGAAAGCCAGATAACTATCTTATCTAAAACACTTCAAAAAAAAAAAAAAAAAAAAAAAGAGAGAGGCCAGGGTATTTGAAGGCAGCGACAGTTAAAATTTATATTAATAATTTAAAAATCTGCATTACTGACAAACTGATCCTGAGTTTACCATCACTGCTAGAAGGAAAATGATCAGCAACCAGCCAATATTGAAAAAATATACTTCAGTTTGTTAAACAACACTCATGCTCCTGTGTGTGTCCAGCACTTGCTTATTGCTAGTGCCTGCCCTGATTTCATTATGTTTGTTTGCTGCAGGCAAAGCGTTTTGTGCACAGAAAGGTGTAAGCCTTCTGCTCTGGCCTCTGAATTAAGATTTGCAACAGAGGCTTCTGCCGTATTATTCCTTCTTTCCCCCCCCCGCCCCTTTTTTATTTCTAGAAAGGCATAGAGGCAGATGGACCAGCAGGTTCTTGTAAGCCCAGCTTGCTTCTTGCAGGCTTTGTGCACAGCTCCAAGGCTGAGCAGGGGTGCCACAAGCTCCTGGCATAGCTCAGTCGTGGCTGCCAACCAGCTTCCTGCAGAACTGGGAAATGGGTAGGATACATGCAGGTGGGAGGGCCCTCACTGCCAGCATGGCAGTACCTGATCTCCCTGAGTGGAAGCTGGTGCAGGTACTTATTCTGCGTGTAAAACCAGCAGGAGATAATTTCCCAGTAAGAGCATTCTGAGTAATAAAGCTATAAACCTGCAAAGGGGTTGCCATCATTATTGCTGATTTGCTGTTCTTGGGTTTATTGCAGGGAGAGATGAGGAATGAATTCATGCCAAACACATTAATGCTAGATGTTGCGTTTGAATAGCAGCATGGAAACACTGCCAGGGGAGGTAGGAGGGACTGCGGCAGATAGGAAAAATGTTACAAAGCCACAGCTACTTATGTAGAAAAGCAGAACATTTCTGTTTGCACCTGTCTCCAACACACACATCCATAGGGAGCTGGAAGTCAGCCCTCCCAGCAAATTTCAGTTTGGCACTTTCTACAAGGAAAGAAATAGTGACAGCATCAGAAATCCAGGGCCAAATATTGTCATGAATTTGAGTGCTCTTGAATTTGGGGCTCTGGAAGAGTGATGCAAGAAAAAGAGAGGAAGCCTGAATGATCTGGAGGCGGTTGGAGGCAAGAGGAGCTACTTGAGATCTTGTGATTTTCTCTGACTAGACATATAAGAAATCTTGCACTAGACGTGTTAATTTTGTTGATAAATTTGTCTTTTTTTGAATTAAAGCAGAATCCATTCTGCTCTCAAAATTACACCGCTGTTTGATTAGATGCTATTGATTTTGTTCCTGACAAACCAAGACAAATGTCAACAATTCTTTAACTGAAATCAGGATTTCTCTGAAAAAGAGCTATAGCTGCCACGATCACAGATTGCTTTTACTTGACATGGTGCATCAAGAATGAAAGATGAGCTGTAACTGGCCATGAAGCTTTGCAGGCTGCTGGAAATACTGAATATCATCAATAAATAAAAACACTTGGAGGCTGCTGTGCATATTATCAATAACTCCTCGTATTTTGAATTGCCTTAATTCTCTTATATGGATTTCCAGCCCTCAAAGTGTCTCTTCAAGCCTGAAGATGAAGCATTATGGTTCATCCAATTCCAAACAGTATATGCTTGCTTAAAAGGTAGAACATGGATTTTCCCTTCTGATGGCCACATCACAAGCCCACCTAGGCCCTGAAGAGGTGTGTCAGTGAACCTCCTTGGGTGAGTGAGTGTCACTGTCACAGCAAAAGTCCAACAATGTATTTCATGACATGCATAGGAAATTCAGCTAAGTATGTCCTTATCACAATTTTACAGAAACAAAAAATTGCATTTCCTCAACATAGTGGCTGACAGGCCACTGGATCTGAACAGTTGTTGGATAATAGAAGGCTGATGTACACACAACACAACTGACAGAGGAAAATTAAGGTGCAGATCTCTGTGAAGAGCTCCTCTCCAAAAAAGCATTACTGCTAAGTCAGCATCACATTTCAATGATTCCTACGGGCAGATTTGGGCTAACGAAATTGCTCAACTGTTGTTTTCTTCAAATTATTTTTTCATTAGTAACAGCCAGGCATGAAAAGAATGATGTGTAACATCTGGTTTGCCTTCTGGGTGCTGAACTCCTCTCAATTACTTCAATATTGTAGTGACTTGAACAAACTGGGGCTAGTCATGCTGCATTCAGCTCTGTCATCAAATAAAAACTGTGCTGATTATTTTTTCATTTGGAAGATCTATCTAACAGTGATAAAGTATATTTTTAAAGTCTTTCATCAAATGAGCTGCATTTAAAGCTGCAGTTCAGTAGAGATACTAAGGAATAACTAGCTCCGAAGAGTAGTCTTTGTTTTATGTATCTGTATCAGACGAAATTCATTCCCTATGGTTAATCATGTCTTGCTTTAAAACATGGAAGACAACAGCCAGAATTGACTTTCCTACAGAACATTTCACAGGAGGAGTTCTGCTAATAGTTACCCAAGCTTTAGGCTTTCCTCACTTTCACCGACTTCAGTGCCTTTAATCAAAACCGTTGCAAATTATATTCTTGATTGAGAAAACTTTGCCTGTATCCCAGTGGCTGGTCAGGGACATCAAAGCTGCAGCCTGCAGACAAAAGTCATCAGATCCCCCTCTCCTGCACTAAGTGGAGGACATACTGTTTTGTGATTATCATTAATACACATGATGAACAAGCACAGTGAAGAAGGCCTTCAGAACTATGGAGGTTTGCTGCATCCCCAGAGTTCATGGATGGGTTGAAACTGAAAACTGTTTGTCCATGGGGCTCCTGCTGGTGCAATTGGGGTTTGCAACACCCTGGCAAGTAAATGAGCCAACTATGAAGCCTTGCACTGTGAATGCAGGTTCCTCCTAGTGGCGATGTAGAGCAGTCACTGCAACACCTTCCCTGTTGGTCATCACAGGCTCCTGCCCTGGTTAAGTAGTCCTTTTGTTTGTATCAAAACATTTAAGGGTATATTTATATTGTCCCTTGACCAACCCTTCATTCAAGAGGACACAAAACTCAGTGAAAGCATTCTGTTGTGTTTCACCAAGAAGTATGTCAGAAGTGAGTTTTGTGATGACCTCTGTAATTTGACAAGCAGAGTTCTGTGCTTGAGAAGCTGAAGCCCACAAGACCCAGCAAAACAATGCCATTGAAGTACCCTCACCCTAGGTCTGTTTATTCACATTGCTGTGGCATTGTCACCAATGGCAAATGCATGTTCTGCCAGAGCACGGAGTTCCATGGTGCTGTGGAAGGGCCATTGCCTGCTGGGGCCTATTCCCAAAGTATCTCAGGAAGACCAGCTTTACTTTGTGCTTCACCTTGAGCATCATGTGTGGTTTGGGGAGCCACAATACAAAAAGGACATAAAACTATTAGAGAACATCCAAAGGAGTGCTATAAAGATGATGAAGGATCTGGAAGGCAAGGCATGTGAGGAGCAGCCAAAGCTGCTTGGTTTGTTCAGCCCAGAGCAGAGGAGGCTGAGGGGAGGCCTATTCCTCACAGAGAGAGGAAAGGCAGCAATGAGCTTTGCTCTCTGGTGTCAGCCACAGGACCTGAGGGAACAGCATGGAGCTTTGTCAGGGAAGGGGCAGGACAGTTTTTGGAAAAGGTTCTTTACCAGAGGGCAGTGGGCATGGAACAGGCTCCCCAGTGTAGTGGGCACAGCCCCATGTTGCCAGAGTTCAAGGAGCATCTGGACAGGGCTGTCAGACATAGGTTTTGGATTTTGGGTGGTGCTGTGTGGAGCCAGGGGTTGGACTCAATGATCCTTGTGTGTCCCAAATTGGCATATTATTCTGTGATTATTCTATGGCATATTAATCCATGATTCTATGACCACAGCCTCCTTAGACCCCCCTGCTCACTGTGGCCAATGTCCTACACGAATCTCAGCATAGGCAGTTGGTGGCATCATGGTGGGAGAGAGGAATAGTACAAATGTTTTCTGTGCTGACCAGACAGGCTATTACCAGTGCAGAAATTGTTCCTTTATTTTATTTTATTTTATTTTATTTTATTTTATTTTATTTTATTTTATTTTATTTTATTTTATTTTATTTTATTTTTCTATCACAGCTTCCTCTGTATTTCTGAAAGGAAAAATGCAAATCTAATAGTTCTTTAGCTTTCTTTTTTAATAAAAAAGATTTATTGAAGAAGCAAGCTCCTGCAGGCTGTACAGCACTGGCTGAGCTTGCAAAATAATTCAGTGTATGGAATGGATTAGGTTGGTGGCTGCTTTATTTTCATTGCCTCTGAAGTGTATGGGAAAACGAAGATGTAAAGGTAAGAACTGTGATAAAGAATTAGCTCTGTAAAGTGGCTTTGCTACAGCAAGCTTTAAAACCTATTTGAAAACATCAGAGATTTAGCATTATTCTTGAACTGACTTGACACACAAATCTGGCATCTTTACAGTTGAGCCTTAGAATAAAAAATGCCATAAATTCAATCTCCTGCAAGATAAAGAGTAAGCAGCTGATTCCCAGGGCTCAGGCAGCACTGATATGCCTCTTCTCAGTGCACTCTGCAGTGATGGGATATCTAATTTGGGTAAGTACATTTCCAGCATTAGGGCACATGAAATCTGACTATGGGTGGCTGCCAGTAGAGACACACAAGATCAATTTTGCAGATTCATGCAAAAAACTGCTCTAATTTTGACTAAAATAATAAGTTTGAGTAATAACTTAAGAGTATTATAAACTATCAGGAAAGGAAGAAAGCCAAAAACTAGAGTGACTTTTCTAAAGATGCACAGTGTTGTTGCCCTACAGTTTTCAACCAAAACTGTGAATAAACTTTTGAGTTTAGTGACATGGAAGTGAGTCTAGTGACATAGAAGTAGACCATTTTGATTACTTCAAATGCAGTGGCACTATCTGATCCAAATGTAAAAGTGGGGAGCCCATGAAGCATGTCCACAGGAGCTACCTGGGTTGGAACCACTGGCACCAGAGCCTACAAATGACCAGGGCAGACCCCATCCAGGGCACACTGGAACCTGGGAGGCTTGAAATAAATACATCTGCTGCCTCTTTCTGCCTACGCCTTTGTATATGCAGCTGAAATTTTAAACCTCACAACCATATAAGGCTGCTGCTCTCTTTCTTTCAGAAGCAAACCTGCCCCCATGTCCAGCCCCAGTGTTCCTGCTGCCACATGTGCTGGAAGCAGCAATATATGGACATGATGTGAGCTAGCAGCTCCAGTAAATATCTGTGATATATTTTCAATAACACAGAATGTCATTCTATAAAATGACGTTCACATTACCATATTGCCAGAAAAAAAAGGAAACCAAAAGTGTTAAGTGTTGTGGTTTTTTGTGTTTTTTTTTTTTTGCCTACAGATTTCAGGCTATTTTATTCATCTTTTTTTCTGCTAGCTTGTTTCTTAATGACTTGTAAGAATTTGGGTGTACTTTTGGTCTGTTAATATAATGTGAGGCAAAGATTAGATGAGCAGGGAGTGTGTTACTTATGGCTGTTGAGACAGGAGCTGTTGTGCTCTAAGATCAGTATGCCTATTTAAATAAATAAAGATTTGGAAAACAGCCAGGTCATTGAGGGGCTCCCTTCAACTGCAAACAGAATTACACTCCTGAAATTGTGCTGTTACTTCTTTTTGCAAAAGGAGGCACGACTACTGGAGTTTTCATCCATTGATTTGTACTATGATTTAATTGTGTAGATTTGGTGAGATAAATGTGCTTCAAAAAAAGTAAAGAGCCTGTTCTATTATGCTACATAGTCATGGTCCCACAGTACCAATGAAACTGATTGGAAAGAAGTTGGTTCAAGAAAATAGGTCCCTTATGAGCTGTAAGCATCTCTTCTGGTTAGGAAAGATGCACATAAAGCTGCAGAGTTCCCTGCTGTGCAGCAGAGAGGAGTGTAAAAAAGCTGCTGTGAGGGAAGTATGATTTGGTATACCTGTCACAAGCTTTACTGAGGTACTGCTTAGGGACCTTTTCTTGTTACAGTTTCTAAAGTTGTGGAGCAGTTTCCTGCGGGAAAAGTACTTATTTGAGTTATTCTAACAATTCTTTGGGAGATGAGTGACTTCATGTAGCTGTCAACAAGCATCTGAAACAGCAAGAGACTAAAACCACTATAATAAATATATATGCATCATATGGACTGACTTTGAGGTCTTCTTCTTTTATGTCTAATCCCTGATGGGAAAGTCTAGAGGTGCGTGATTGTCCATTGACTGATGTAGTCTTAATTTAGTAGTTTGGTACATTAAAAGTGCAAAATGGGACATGGAATTAAAGGCAGAGCATTAATACTGACACTATTTCGAATTAATTAGCATTAAGTGGGAACATCTCAAATTAAATGACTGTTAGTTAAAGATCTGAAATGGTTAATCTGTAGCTGAAAGTCTCTTTCCTCTATTATTTACAATTCCACTGCATTTCACATTGTCACCTCTTGTGCCTGTCTTGCCTTGTTGGTCCTCCTGGCCACATCTACACAGCAAGTGGCGCAGAATGGTTGTGCCCATAACTACTCAGTTATATATTTTGTTATATATATAACTCGGTTATATATATTGTTATGACTACTTAGTCCCATCAACTGCAGACTGGCCGTGTCCACATTTAGCTGCAAGTTTTTTTTCTGGGTCTCATTGCCCTGAGGTTTAAATATCACTTTCTTTGTGGCTTTTTTCAGGTTCAATTAGCCAATGTGAGGACTGTGCTGCAACTCCGAGTTCAAAACAAATAAAAATGTTCTTCTCACACAAGGCAGTAGACTAGTAGCACTTGTGACCCAAGTACATGAGAGGGAAGTCCTGAGAGAGTTAATAAATCAATAAATCCATACATAGATCAGAAAGACCTTTGAGATGGAAATATGTTGAGGCTGGAAGAGTATTCAAAGGATGTACTCATAGCCTCTTGTTCTCATTCTAGGCACCTGTTTTTGTTGAGGATGGTATGCCAGGGAAGATGGACCTTTGGTCTGGCACATTTTAGTTGTTCATGTGTTAATTAGAAGTCTTTACTTGGAAGAAAACTTGTAGAGGTTTCCTCAAGATATCACCACAGCTTCAGAGGTTAGATGACCTCTCCTTCAGTGTTTTATACTCACTCTCTTCTGTGACTTTACTGTGTTTTAACAACTGTTCTTACTTGCAGTTGATTTCTTTTTTTTTTTCTTTGCTTTGTCAAAATAGTGACTCAGCATAGTTAGAAATAAAGAAAGATCCCTATAAACCATTAAGTTTTGGGTAAAACATTTTTTATATTTAGCATTCTAATTCAAAGCCTAACACCTGATCTGATTTCAAATGACAGGATTCAATGACAACTTGATTCACATAGCTGGTAGATCAGTTAAAGCATCACAAGCTACACGGCTATAGATGTGCAGTGCTGAACTTTCCCAAGGCACAAAATAGGTAGTGGTACAAAGACGTATGGCTGCTCATGGCAAAACATGATTTTAATTGTTCTTCAACCTGAGGAGATTTTCACCCCTACGTTAAGGTTTCCAGCTCCACCTGAGGGCACAAAGGCAGGTATATTTGCTTGAGTGGGTGAGATGCAGGCATTCATGAGCTACTTTTAGCCAACAGGGCTACAAAAAAGGGGATGGAGGCAGTCATGTGTTGTACCTAACTCTTGTATCAGGAGCAAAACACTGTATTCTACAGCTGCATCAGTTGTCTCAGAGCTCGCCAGTAGTGTCCTGTGCCTTGGAGAGATCTGAAGCAATCACAGTCACAATGGTGATTTTCCAAGTGCTGGAGCAAGACTAGAGCCAACAAATGCTGCCTTGATGTGGGACAGGAAGGACTGCAGGTTGTTCTAGCAGCTAAGTTAGTCTTTGCTCCCATGGAGCTCTTTTTCTAGCCCCTTTCCTGGAGCCATGGATCTCAGCTGGTTCAACTCCTCACCTCTGTGTGCCTACTGAATTTATATATGCTTCTACATCTACGAGCGTGCAGAAGGAGAGTATCTGCCCCTTTATAAGATTTCTGGTCAAGAATATCAAATACCAAACAGAGCCATTGCACTTGTCTGGCGAAGCCCTAAGCCTAGTCACTGCTGTTTGTCCTTTCTTTTTTTATCTTCTTATTAAAACTTTTCTTAACCATCTCTCTGTCCCACCTCACTCTCTATCCTGTGTCTGTGTACACTGTGAGTATGGTGTCTGTGGGGTGAGCACGAATGCATGTTAGGAAAAAATCAGCCACGTGAATTGATAGTACTTTACATTTGCATCCCAGAAGTATCTGGAAGATGCAGACGAAATCAAGTCTCCATTGTGGTAGGCTTTGCCTATACAAGAGATAGTCTCTGCCCAAAGAATCTGCAATCAAAATAAACTATTGAGTGATCCTCTGCAGCTATATATGCCACTGAAAGATAAAACTGCATCAAGTTCATAATGAAATTACTCACAGTTCATAAACTTGTCAGGGCAGAGAGATAACATTGCCTCACCTAGAGTGGGTTTGCATTATGTGAGTTACTTCTTATTAGTAAATACATTATGCAATATTCCTCAACAATTTATAATGACTTGTATGTGAAGAGAAGAAAATGAAATAGTGAAGAAAACTCACAGGTGTAGAAGTGAGATAAAGAAGGTGCAGAGAGTGCAGAGTTCTGCTATAGGGCAGCTGCTCTTATTCTCTACACAAAAATTCTCTGAGCCTATGATAGGTTGTTTGCTGTGAAATGGTCAGCCAAGCTGCTGCACGGGATTGCACTGTCTGGTGTTCTATAGCAGTGAGCTGAACATATATAGTACAGATAGCAAACGTTCCTGATCTTTCTGTGGTAACATAACAAAGGAAGAGCAGCTACAGTGTGTAGAATACAGAGGTTAGTACTTATTAGGTAAGCAAAAATGACAAAACTGTAAATTTCAAGCTATGGACAATTTACCATGGCCAGCAAATGAATACAAACACTTGAATACCTTGTCAATAGACATCTTAAGATTCACTGCTCTACTTAGCATTTCCTGTGTTAGCAGGTCCTAGTTTGCTGCATGGGTCCTCTCTCCTTTGTTGGCATCCACTCTGAGCTATCTGCAAGCTTGTATTCTTCCTCAGTAACAGAGGACTCCACCAGGCAGTCTCAAAACTGGGCAATACTGTTCCCAAAGCCCTCTGCAGGGCGCTGAAGTTCAGGTGCCTCCTCTGTAAAAAGGGTTGTGACACTCCTGGGTTGGTCTGCTTTCGAGATTAGTGTACAATAAGTCTTCATTTTTCCCGGGAAGATTATCTCAATCACAGATTGCCTTAGGTGTGGACACGTGAGGTTGCTCTGTGTGTCATCGTGGGATTGTTTGGATTGGTTTGCATGGGTGTAGCACCATGAGAAGAGAGCTGCACTGGTTCTGGTCTGCCTGAACTCACATGCCTGGCCCTGAAAATCCTGGTGAGGCGGTTATCTGTGCCTCTGCAATGTTTCATTTTGCTTTTTCTTTAAACCTGGCTATCTATCATTCCTTGTGGCAACAAGGAGAACCTGGCGCTCAATATGAGTGATCAACAAGTCTCGTTTATTGATTACCAAAGATTCTCTTTTATACATATCTTAATAATCCTCATACATAGTGCAAAAGCGAGCTCATCATTGGTGCTTAAAGCTGAATGCCAATCCCTCCCACCTTATGCCTGTTCTTCATTCCTTTAGATATTGCTTCTGTTTCTTTGTATCCACCATGTCCTGTGTCCTTGCTACGTTAACAATTCAGACAAGCTGGGTTCTGTAATCCTCAAACTCGTGATCAGCAAGTTGTATCATGTTTATGTGCCCTTTGTCACGTAGCCATTCCTCCACAATTCCTCATAGTAGAAACTTTGTTAAGGAATCTGCAGAAGCACCTACCCAGATGTCTATGACAGTGTGCATGCTGTCCTTGTCACAGACTGTACCCAAAGACCCAACCTACTGTGGAGAAAAACATAGCCTCCAAAGTGAAATGGATGTAAGTGGCATATGTGTAAATGGAAATTGTTGGGTAGTAACTGTCACAGAGATGCAGAAAAATGGAAGAAATAAGTCCCACTTCTCCAGAGACTCCCTCTATGGTGTTCAGTCTAGGGCTATGAGACAGAAAAAGTACCTTAGCAGATTCAGTCTTCAGGCTTCAATTTCCCTGTCCCTAGAGCCAGAGTGTCTGGGGGTTTGAAATTTGGAGCTGGAGCTCTCTTCTGTGGGCTTATATTGCATGAGAGGCATTGATGGCTCCCCTGTGGCAGGGAAAACAGAAACATTGCTCTGTCATAGCTGAGCACAGCAAATTATTTCCTTCAGATTGTGCTGCCACTGCCATGTTGTTGAGCAAGAGAAGTCTCCCTGGTTCCCCCATTCCCTGCCCAAAGTCACAAGCTTGGCAAAGGTTTTAAATAAGTTGAAGAGTAAGTACCTCTTCCACTTTGTCTGGTAATTGCTGTAACACATGACATGTCATTGGATAGCAGTGCCATACTCCAGCCTCACATTTTTCTACAGCCTCTACTGCACCTCTAGTCTCTGATACTTCTGGAAGGGTACTGTGTGTTTATGGGAAGCCACTTGTGATTTCTAGAGCAATGTGTTTCTGCAAAAGAATAAGCTCCAACAAATTGAAAAAAAATTCTGTATTTTAAAAATGTAACGAAATTTTAAAAGGGTTATAGAAAACTGAATCATTGACTGGAGCTGGATGATCTACATGAAATAGAGAATAATATTCAATTTGTCCAAAACCCTAAGTTCTTCTCAAAAGGCAGTACAAAATAGCACTCAAAGGGACAAAGTAAATTAGAAAATCACCAACATAGTTCATAGTTGTAGGAAACTAATTCACATAGGTTGCAGCAAATATGGCATAACTACAGCACCACAGTTTGTTCTTCTTTATATATCAGCAAAGCCTTTATTTCTTTGAAGATGGGTAATTGTATGGAATATAGTACTTTTGTCTTCTTACCTACAGTTCTTCTCCACAGTCACTCTACACTACAGAACGTATTGACTACAAACAATGAAAGCAGGACTCCTTCACTTTGGTTGTTCTTCAGAGACTGTCAGTTTATCTGATAGGCTGAAACTGTCATAGTGAAAGAGTGTGCATATGAACATAAAAGCATGCTATTTATCTTCAAAGAGAAAAGCAATTGAGAAGTCTCGACAGATCTCTTGATTATTTGGATTTCTCAGAAAAAGATATTGCTTTTATTTAAACATAAAAAGGAAGAAGAAAAAAGAAGGTAATCTAAAGGCAAAATCTGAATTCCTGGTATCATTATCTCTGCAGGATTGCTACCAAGTTCACACTTCCAGTCCACTTATCACATTCATAACTTTTAAAAATCCATGAATCTAGAGGCACTAATTCAAAGTACTACCAGTAAAATTGTTGCAGCAGCCTGGTCAATACCAGCTTTATCTTCAAAGGCACTTGTCTGAAGCTCATCCTTCTAAGAGCAGAGCCTTCATTTTCTAGTAATTCCAAGAGAAAAAGATGCAAGCACTATGTTCTGCTGCACTGACAAAGAAACCAAGAGGACTATACTTACACGCCCAAGCACTAGTGAAACGTGAGGAGTTTCCAAGCATAAAATGTGTTTTATGGCATTGCTCCAGCAGAGGGAAGCACTTGCTACAGAAGAGGCATTACTGCATGTCGAGGCATTGCCAGTTCCCTGGCATCACCAGAGCTCCTGGCCTGGCATTATGTTTTCCTCACTGAACAAGGAACAGAACATGGAGGATTGCTATCCGTACCCGTTTTTCAGTATGAAGTCAACAAAATGCTCTCTCTCATTTTGAGGACTTCTAGCACCACGTACAGGAAATAACAATGTGGTCCAAAATTTGCCCAAAACTTGTTACAGATATAGATAGTTACAGCTAAGAATGGGAACTTCACCCATAGATACCTTAACATCTGAAGACCTAGAAGCAAAGCTTGGCCTTGTCTGCATTATTATTTAATCTGGCTGAAATTCTAGTCTGCTCTAAGAGTATTTTTTGATTTTGAAGAAGAGTGGGTCTCTCAAGGACTTTGTTGAGTCTCTCCTCCATGAATAAAAATAACCTTATAACTGCCAACAATATGGAGGGTCACTTATATCCCATCTCAAATAGAATCCCTCTCACTGATTCATGAAGCTCTTAAAAATGTTCAGGTTTGGGCACAGCTTTAATTCTCCAATAGTAAGAAACTTTGTTCTCATTTCTAGTCTTATTTTTCTCTCTGCTATTACATGCTTGGTTTCCAAATCATGGATAGCAATTAGCAGTTTAGCATATCTATTTCCCTGAGCCAGTTTGGCTATGTCCTGCTACTTGTCATATTCTATATTATGTTCTATACTATAGTAACAAATGAAGAAAAGTTTTTTCTATCATCCTTGGATCATTCCTGCGTTTATGTCTGTTTTTTTTTCTCAAGTCCTTCTGCTCTTTTTAACTGGATTGGACTTTCTCAAGTGTTTGGGATATATCCCGCTCTTCTCTAAGACAACTTCCGCTGTGGAACTTCTCTGCCTTCTACAGCTCCCCCTTCTTTGTTTAAAGGCAAAATACACTTCATTGAAAATATTATTATTTCAGTGCTGGAGCTATGGGGTGGAGGGAACTGGGGTATTTAAATGCTGCAAAAGATAGATGGGTTCAGATTTGGCAATGTCTAAGTATTAGCATGAGATATGCTTCGACAATGTCAGAGCCTGACTGGGATCCAGAAATCAATTGGGTTTTGGCCCAATCTCCCTATGGGCTTTATCCATTTGCATTTTCAGAGGATGTCTTATACACGCTGACAAGTCAGTCTCCCACACAGATTGTATGCTAGCTGCCATATTCTCCATCCAGAAAATATTCAGATGAATTATTATTCTTTCCATTATAAGCAGCATTTACACTTCTGGATAAAACAGTAAAGCAGTAATGAGAGCAGAAACGTGACTCACAGTTGTTTCCATTTGTGTTCTTCAAGAGAGACGCAAAGCTTTCCTCCCTGAATTGCCATTATAGCTTCCGAAGTTCCTGTATTGCTGTAGAGCCTTCAAAGATCCTGTGTGTTCAAATCATTATGGATTTGGATCTGACCTTGGGCAGAGGAAGAATTTAAATTCTGTGACTGCTTCCAAGGTGAGCGATCCAACCACTGCCATAGGCTGGTGCTGTCATTGCCACAGAGCGGTCGGACAGTCTTTAAAGACAGCTCCAGAATGGAGGGAACGGTAATCTCCAAGGATTAGCCCCAGGCCAGGCCAGGTAACTGCTAGAAAGTGCCTCACAAAATGGCTGTCGTTTCATCCCGACCTGACACTCTTCTGACCCAGCATTTTCTGAACCAATCCGGAATATTCGCAGAGAGAGGCCAAGAGCTCCGGCAGCTTCCGCGGGCTCGCGGCGCGGCCTGGCCCAGCGCCCCTCAGCGCCACCGGCAGATGGCGGCAGCCACCGGCCAGGCCGTGCGGGTCATGGCTGGGAGCCCCTCCTCGTACCGGCGCTCGAGGCCTGGAGGTGCGCTCTGGAGCTGCCTGGGGACCGCCCGTCTCTGAGCCGCGGGTCAGAGAGGTTGCCTGCGCTGGGCAGGTTTTTTTATTTTTTTTGTATCTGTTACCTCCTCCTCCCTGCCTCGCATGTTTTAATTAATAGAAATGGAGAAATAACCGGTGCTGGACCTGAACTGCAGTCTTATCTGCAGTGAACCCCTCAGGCGAGAGCCAGATAAGAGCAATCATGGCTAGAACCAAGCACACAGGGCTTGAAGAAGATACAGTGCCTGCCGCGGGCAGGGCCTGTGCGTGTGCGTGCGTGTGTGTGGGGTGGGGGGGGTGCCCGGAGCAGGGGCTGTGGCTGCATGCTGCCGTGTCTGAGGGTAGTGCCGTGCTGAATACCCACGTATTGGCCTTCAGGGGTACAGGGGCCCTGGTAAGGGTTCCTTCTCAACATTTGATCGAGGATAACATTTTACATGCGGATACCGCATACTTAAAGCAAGCAGAAAATAGATTGAAAACACCGTAGTCTTATTAAATGTATATATATATATGCAAAGGCAACTCCTGATCATTTCTCATCCACCTGCAGGAGCTACCTAGCAGATTTCTGAGTGCCACAACTGAGGTGCAGAAGGGACAACAACTTCCAAGAGCCTGATGGTATGCTAACCCACACCAAAATAACTGGCACAAACAAGGTACTGAAATGGAAAAATCTCTTGCCCCACCTAAAACCTTGCTTGCAGATTCATGTCCATTCATTTAGGTGTGGCCCCTGAGGACAGTTTATTTGCTTGTGGTAAATAATTTCACCTGGAAAGCCCAGCTGCTAGCTGTACTGGTTTAAAGCTTCCTTTCAGTGTGGAGGGCAAGGTATTGATAAGGCAGCTTCTCATCTATAGGCTATAGAGAAGATAAAGAAGGGTTTTCAAATGTGCCAGGTCTATGAGTATTAGAGAGGTGTATTAGATGTGTGCATTTCTGCATCTTTCCTATAGAACTGTTAAATGGCAGTAACTTAGCCCTGAAATGCTCCAGAATCCTTGATTTGCATCTTTCCACGTGGTGTGCCAAGCTTAGCAGACTTACTTATAAAAATGCCTCTTTGAGATGTCCTGGATGATATGATTTGCCTTTATGCCATGAGTTTGAATTTTGAGGTTGAGATTGCATCTTTATTAGACTGACTACCAGAGCAAAGTATAGAAACTTATATGCATGGCCCTTTTTTCAGTCACAGAATGTACTTTTTTGTTACCTATTTTACAAGTATAGAAGTAGTTCCACTAGCTTTAAATTGATACCTACAAAGCAAAAGATCTTTCAGGGATACTAGTGCCTACAACAAAATGATTTGGTGACTAGGACCATTAAAAGCGTTGTGACAAGAGGCTGGGCTAACTAATCTTGCAAAAAGGTTGCAAGCAGGGCATGTGATTTGTCTGTCCTGGGTCTGCAACTTTGTTTAGAGCTGTGTTGTTTAGTGTTTATCTCTGAAAAATCTCTGGCAGACCTGTGCTGGTTTTGGCTGCAGTGGAATTCATTTTCTTCTAAGTATCTTGTGCGGTGCTACATTTTAGACCTGTGACCAGAACAGTATTCATAACAGAGGGATGTTTTAGCTACTGGTGAACAGTGCTACTGGCTCTGTTTCTCATGCTAGTTAGTGTGCTTGGGGTACACAGGACACTGGGCCGGGCTACAGAGAGGATGGCTGCCCCAACTGACCGGAAGGATATTCCCTGTGCTGCACTCAGTATTAAAAGCTGGGGAAAATAGGAGAAAGAGGAACAGATTTTTGTGGCTGCTGTTTGTCATCCCAAGCAACTGTTACGTGTGATGTAGCTTTGCTTTTCTGGAAATAGATAAATATATCTGCCTGAATATGGTAATTAGTGAGTGAATTGCTCACTTTTTTTTTTTTTTTTTTTTTTTTTTTTTTTCTTGTGTGTGCAACTGCTGCTTTAACTATTAAAGGTAAAATTGTCTTTGTCTCAACCCACAATTTCTCTCTTTGGCCCTTCCAATTCAGTTCCTCATTGCTGGGCAGGCTTAGGCTGCACACACCAGGATCAACCCACATCAAGGTCTCACAAACACAAAAACACTTGGGTTACACGAAGAAGGGGAAAAAAAACAAAGGAATAAACACATAGAAACAAAAATGTATTTAGGGAAATTGCACAATGTGTTTTGGCTGCTTTGCTTTTTGCTAGTGAAATTCTGAGAAAGGGCAGATGAGAAATCTTTTCTTTACCTTCAGCTCTCCCGGTATCTCAAGTTCTTAATGACTGCCTTTATTCTGCAAGTGAGAGTGTGAGCTGAGGCCCTGGGCTCAATACTGCATCTGGGTGGCAGATGCTCATACATTTTCCTTCACTCCAACCTGCCAAGTGTTGCTTCTGCTCCCTTAATGCAAAAGTGTATATTCAGTCTCAGGTTTCTGCTGGTCCATGTTTTGATGAACAACTGGATGAACTTGCCTGAAGTTTGCCTCAGTTGTGTTGGTTAAGTTTTTCCTGTAGAGGAAAATTCATGGCAATGCTGAACACCTCACAGATAAAACTGACCAGCTAGATGACCCATGTAAAATTATTTAGCTAGAGACTGTCGTTTTGATTAATGGGAATCAGATGAGAGAATAAGCAGCCCTTGAGATCAAATGCAAAATCATGAGATGGCCTACATAAAGTGCTGCAGGGGTCTAATTTGAAAATGAATTTAAATGAACTGATGAATGTGAGCCTGAACAGTGTATGTGCTAACTTACATTTACTTGCAGAGTCAAGAATGCTTCAGACTTGTGTACTAACCTCAGTTATGTATCACACTTGTGCTCCTTCCAGGCAGCCTGCCAAGTTTAGGTTTACTATATGTTTATAAATCATTGTGAGTGGCTCCACTTGATTTACATTCCTAGGTATGGAAGTACCATGTGGATTTCACCTGCTGCTTGTTTCTGGCTTGGCATTCATTACATAGCAGAAAAATTCACATTGAGTCTGCCACTACTGGATAATCTAAGCTGACTAATTTTGTGCTTTTTCTGTTACTGAAAAAGTGCAGAAAAAACTAGGTATATATGACCTGTGCTCTGATGTTCTTATGACCTGAGCATATAATTCAGAAATGAGGTAATTGAGGAAAAAATGGGAGTGAATGGGGAGTTTGGTATGACTTTGAACAGATTCTCAGTCATTTGCTTTCCTTGAAGCTGTATAATTGGTGGGTGACTTGTTGTCTGTGTTTTCCTGCATTGCTTGCAACAGCTTTAAATAATCAAAAAACAACAGTGGATACGGATAATCTGAAAGCACTTTGTGGTCTGCTTGTGAAGATGTTTTCACTCAGTGGGTACCCTTCCTGTGTAGGCTAGCACTGCTTAGCAGCTGTTGTACGGGAAAACTCGAGAATTCCTTATTGCTTTAATAAGTGGAAAGGTGGGAGTGCCTCCTTGTCTCGGAGCGTTTGCTGGCCAGCAGAATCTTAGGTGCTGCCTTGGCTTTCCCGCTCAGTAGTGTGACACATCTCTGCCAAGCAGCTTTTGTGGTTTAGAGGATGAATCAAAGGATTTCCCCTGAAGCTCCTGATGATTGTTATAATTAGCTGCAATGCGTCTTGGCAGCTGAAACACTTCTGTGTTTCCTTTAGGTCTACTCCTGCTCTGACATTGGCAAAAGCTACCTGAGGCATCAAACTGGGGCTCTGCATGTATTCCATTAGGCAGAGAATCAGGGAGAGATTTGTGAAGTTGTATAAATAATAAGCTCACAGTAATAGAAACAAATAGAAAACAGGAAGAAATAAATTGTTTTGCCTGACATTCTAATAAAATTTTTTGCAAGCATGTGGATTAAATGGGAAATTCCTGTCTTGGTAGTTAACTGCAAACAACTTTCCATCCCTGACTCGAGTTACTTTCCTTGTTGATATTTTTACCATGCTTGCTGCTATGAGATTTCCATTTTTAATGGATAACATTCAGACTGCCTTGTTCAGGTACTTAGTTGAACTGACTTTCAACTCAGTACAAGACCTGATTTCTTTACTACTTACAGCAATGGACAGGGCACTGTGTAGCTGAGTAAAAAGATCAGTTAGCTTTTAGAAGGTCCTTCCCAGCTAACTCAGCATAGCATCTCGTGCTCTTTTGCAGAAAAGACAAACATGAGTAGTAATCAAATAAGACTGGAACAAATCTGGCCATCTGCCGTGTGCTATGGTGACCAGGAGTTAGATAAGGAAATTTACAAATCTAGTTGCTTGTTTTGGTCTTATGTGTATTTGGTTTTTTTTCCCAGGAACTCTTAATCTGCTATAACAGATAGCTTTCTGATAAATGCTAACAAAGTTATGAGGAACAGAGCTGTTTTCTTAATGATGAAAAACACAACAGTAAAAAGCAAGGGAAAACAAGCTGCAACTGATTCATCCTCTTAATGGATTTTCATTATAGCCATTTACTGGAATATTTGGCTTTGGATCAGTCAGGATCCTTGAACATGCATGCCTCATCTGTTTTGGACACTTACTTAGACTGCTGTTTTTTTAAGGCAGACAGTAGTAATGTGACATCATCAATGCATAAAATGTAAATGGTAATTGAGATGGTTTTGCTTAAAAACAGCCATAGGTATGAGGAAGGTACTAAATGGTTGGAGATTCTGCATTGCTGAGTGCCCACAAGAAATTATTTGGTGTTCCCTTTTTTATGTTTAGTTGCATTTTCCATCAAGCTTAGGACTGAGTTCATTTCTGTGTCCAGTGTTCAGTGCAGTCACTGAGGATCTCAGGCCCTGACCACACTGTTCTTCAGGCTCCATCGTTACAACCCTGGCAGAAGCCTTAGATTTCTCTCCTTTTTAACATGGTATTGAGAAGGAACCTGGTCATTCAGCAATTACTTCTAAATGTCCCGCTTGCTCAGTTGGCCAGAGTGCATGGTGAGTCTGACAGCAGCACTGAAGTGCCAAGATTTTTGAAGAGATTTCCATTGAGGTTCGCTAGAAAAAGAAAATCCTCAACAGACATGAGAAAACATTGCATGGCAGCAGTAATAGGGTACAACATCTGCTGTTATAAGGGTGTACTTGAGAATGACAAAAAATAGATCATACAGTATTCAGAAGGCCTAAGGCCAAATGCAGTATAACACTGCACAGTCATTCTGCTCTAGAGAGATTGTGGGTTGGCTGCTCTGTCTCAATCTTGGGTCAGGTATTGCTCCTTAGCTTCTTTTTATCAACAGTATAGATAAAGCCCTGAAAACCAGGAGTGCTTTTTTTGTTCAAGAGCATATTATGTGCTTTGTAAAACAAAGGGTTTCTGCTTCTCTTCAGAAGTGGGCTTAGGTTGAACTTGTGTTGATTGTAGAAAGGTTTCTGTTGAAAATATTGGTGTAAGTAGGGTTGAACTGATCCTATGTGAGGCTTCTGCATATGAGAAACTTACTGGTTGATGTCGTGGAAGTAAGAGCTTTTTGTGACACAAATGAAATGTTTACTATATGAGTAAAAGGTAACAACAGTCTTGCAGCACCTCCATGTCAGACTGAAATGTGTTCATAGATCTCTGGGAATGTTTTGGCAGGGCTGGGAGCGTATATAGTTCTGACACCTGTGTTTTTGGTAGAATTAAAGCTATCCCAAAAGATCATGGTGAAATATTTATGCTGGCAATGAGAAGTTAAGGATGTTATAAATACAGGAGGGACACAAATGGAATTAATGTTCACGTATTGGTATAAGGCACCCCAAATGTATTGTGGATTAGGGCAGTTTGGAGTGTAAGGGTTGTGTTCAAAGATGTGATTTTTAAAAACAATATTTTTTAAAATTCATTTTGAAAAGCCATGAGCTGGCTTAATGATAATCTCTGCTTCTGTAACAGAAGAGGAGCATACAGAGCTCCTTGCTGGTGTCTGTGTGCAGAGGCTCTACAGAGCAGGTGACATTGCTGCAGGCCATTTGTCAGCAGCTACAATGAGGTCCTTAGAGAGCGAGAGAAAGGAGCAAGAGTCAAATTTCCTGTTGCTACTCCTGTTTTCCTCTAGAAGTATCTCTGCTTGTAATCCTTAGTAACACTTCAAGTGACAACTAAAGGTAGAGGCTAAACTTGTCCCTGTAATTTATTTGTAGCCCCTTGTCAAAAGCTTTTATTTCTGCACACTGAGAACCCCAGTAGGTCAGTGCTGGGAGGCAGGCACCTTGATTTTTGGGTGGCAACCAGTTCCAAGAAGAGGATAGAAGGCTCCTGCTGTTAACCTGGGGAAGATGCAAGGCCTCTCTACTCATCTCAGTCATAATTAATTGCCTGATTCTGTAGAGCAGAAAGCTTCCCTTAAACAGCTTTTACTATTTTCCTTTGCTGTTTTGCCACACACACCAACAGCACTGCTAAAAATTAATTTGGCTTGTTACCCCTGAACAACTGCTGGGTATTCCTAGCTGGCTGGTTGCTTTTTGGCTACTGCTTAAAAAGTGAGTCCTTGCACAAAGGGCTTGGAAAGAAAAGAGCAGTAGAGCAGATTGTTATCTGTGTTTTCCCACAGCTAAAAAGTAGGATTGACCATGGAAGATCTATTTACTGACATTTGTGCTGTTTGTTTATGAAGCCAGGTAAATAGTAAATGTTCGTACAAGGGAAAAGTTCACCCCAACAGTTTTTTATGCTTTGTTTTTGAAACCTATTTAATCATAAATAGGTTGAACACCTCTCCTATGAAGAGAGGTTGAGGGAACTGGGCGGGCTTGTTTAGCTTAGAGAAGGCTCCATTGTGGTCTTCCAGTACTTGAAGGGAGCATATACACAGGTGGGGGAACAGCTGTTTATGGGGGCGGATAGTGATAGGACAAGGGGGAATGGTTTTAAACCAAGACTGGGGAGGTTTAGATTAGATATTAGGAGGAAGTTTTTCATCCTCAGGGTGGTGACACACTGGAACAGGTTGCCCAGGGAGGTTGTGGATGCCCCATCCCTGGAGGCATTCAAGGCCAGGCTGGATGTGGCTCTGGGCAGCCTGGTCTGGTGGTTGGCGACCCTGCACACAGCGGGGGTTGAAACTACATGACCTTTGGGGTCCTTTTCAACCCAGGCCATTCTATGATTCTATGATAAAAACAGAATTGTTTTCTTTGGTAACTGCTTAAATTGTAAAATGTGTCCAGGATCATACAGGAAAATGTAAACATACTCAGTTTAGACGGACAAATATTTTGGGCTGTTTTTAAGTCAGATGAGCAGAGACAGATAGAGCACACCATGGGTTTAAGTCCAATGGGGTAACAGTAAATAATGTTGCAAAATCTGAATCCTTGTGATCTTTAGTAGAGCTACAGTTGCTTACATTACAGGAAGCAAGGGGTTGTCCAAGGAATTTTTTTTTTTTTTTTCTTTTCATTTTCTTCTTACAGATGTGGGGTAAGAAATAAATGTACAAATAGATATAAAGTGTTTGAGAATAATTAAACCAACATCAAAATGCATTAAAAAAGTGCATAAAAAAAAAAACACCCAGATAACATTTTCCAACAGAATATTGGTGAAAAAACTCTCTCTTCAGAGCTGTAGATCAGCACTTATGCAGGGAGAGCTCTGGGCTAAGGATGCTAAGAAAGAGCAGAAGTCTGGAAGCAGGCACAGGCAGTGAGGGGCAGGACTGAGACACTGGAGCACAGGTGGAGGGGGCCCATCTTGCCCAAACAAGGGGTTTACAGAGAAGTACCACTTCCCTCATCCCATGCCTCATCTATGGCCAAGAACAAAGGGAAGATGCAGAAGCAGTTCTGCTGATAGCCACACAGCCTAATGGGGTTTGCCTCTGTTTAAACTGAAGCAGCTTACAGTGTACTGTAGCACTGTCTGGAAACATTCACAGACCCAAAACAGGACTCTGCTCCCTAGCATGTTGAGTGCCTTCTTTTCTCAGCTCCCTACTGCACTGGTCTACTTATACTTGGAAGAGAGCAGCACTACAGGCTATCAGCATGGGGCATGCTATGTCAGCATGCCGGCTAACTTTGGACATCTGGAAGATATTTCTGGAAGCCAGTTTTTGGGAGGCAGAGCTGATGATGCATGTTTATGGCACAGGCTGGGCTCACCAGTGCCTGTGTGAGTTGCTGTGAAATAAGGACAGTTCCTGACACGAAGGGCATTGCTGTGGCAATTCCAGATACTAGTAGAGAGCTTCTGTCAGGAGCAGTGCTAGCTCTCAGCTTGGATAAATAACTGTAACTTTGACAAGGCAATGAGTGAGGCCTTGGACCTTGGAGTGAGACCGAGCAGGCAAGCTGGTATGTGCTGTGGAATTAGAACTGTTCACTTTCTGCTGGTTTCTCAGCCTGCACAGAGCTTACAATAATGTCACAAGCAGTGGCAAGCACCCAGCATTCACTGCAAGAAAAGTGTGATGGAAAAACATTACTGTTATGCAGGATACTGCTCCTCCAGCAGAATGGATACAAAAGGTGAGGCTGAGGAAGAGCTGGGGGAATCTTGCGAAGCTTTTGATCCCTATTCCTTACCTGAGGTTCTCACAGCTATGTAGTGCTAAGGAGTAAGTCCTTTTCTTAAAACCTAGCTTAGACTAGGAAAATCTGTATCAGCTAAACTGATTCTAGAGGTTTTCAAAAACAGAAGTCTGTACTTTTTCTTCCCTTTTCTTTGAACCAGAAAAAGGAAAAGAGAGTGAGAAATTAAGAACAGTTCACTATTATCATTGTATACTACATATACAAATTACCCAAATTATTTATGGTTTGTAGATAACACTAAACATGAAAATGACTTCCTACGCTTACTGCTATTTGATCCTGGGCTGATGAAGCTTGAAACCTATATGCAAAACCAAAACAGCAAAATCTTAGCTTATTGCCTTGTCTTCCCCTTAAGGAGACCATTGGTATTTCGCACGGACAATGGGAGATAGTGGGATGGTTTTAAATCGTAGACTTTGTAAAAATGAATCACATCAAACAAAAACCTGCAGCTAATTAAAAAATATGACACTTGGAAAAATGGTTAATATTCTGCTGTATGGATGAACCACATTTCTTATTTGAAAGGAAAAAAAGGATTAGTTTTCAAACTTCATAGAACGTGTGCATTGTTCTACCATCTAGCATATTCTAGGTCACGAAGTATCATCTAACTTTTAGTATTATTGTTGAAGAAAGACAGGCTTGTTTGAAAGTTCTATACAGTCACTTGAGAGTTTCCACAGCACTTAGTAAACAGTTGTTCTTGTATGTGATTTGTATTCAAGCCGTGGCACAGTTCTATTTAAATTTCTTTTGCTTCACTTTTCTATCACTTGGTCTGCTTAAGCCTGTAGCTGCAGGTCAGGCCATAGAGAACTCTGAGTTAACTCTCTTTTGATAAAAATTGATAGAATTTGTCAGTATCAAATTCAGAAAGTCATCTTTCTTCAGTGAAGCGCTTAAAAATAAGCTTCACTTACATTTTAATTTGAAATCAGTGGAAGTTGAGTACTATCAATTAATAATGTAACTTGAAGAATTTCTTTGTTTGGGACAAATATGTTTTTGTATTGTGAATTTCCTAGGCCCTGAGAATGTTTTTTACAGCCCTTGCTGGATTCCGTAGGAAGAGCTGTGCTATCTGTTTAGCAGTGCAAGCAGCTTATTCCAGAGCCTCATCTTTCCTAATCAACGCACTGTTTGTGTGTTGCAAATAACTGGATCATCACTGATGCTAATGCATTGCTGACTTCTCCAAAGTGGAAGTTCTTGTCCACTGCCCCTATCAGAACTCTTTCTGATCTCACTTTCGCAGAGAACGTGCTCATCTCATCTTTGTCCAGCCACACATGCTCCTTTATCCATCCAGCAGAGCAAGAATGCAGCAGTTCTCTGTTAGGTGATTGGAGTGCTCTGTGAAGTCCAGATTGCTTGCATACAACAGATGTGAAATTTGGCTACCCTTATAAGAATTAGATCACTTCTCTCCATGTTATCCTGCATCTTGTATTAGGCAGTTATCATGTTTTCCTCATCTGGCTAACTTCCCACACTGTATGGGTTCTCAGTCTGCAGTCAGTGTTGTACTATGTGCACAGCTCAAGCTGTATTTTTGCAAGCCATGTTTGTATTTTTCCATCAGCATGTTCTCTTTGTGCAGTAATTTTTCCAGA
Source organism: Tetrao urogallus (assembly GCF_951394365.1). Classification (NCBI taxonomy): domain Eukaryota; kingdom Metazoa; phylum Chordata; class Aves; order Galliformes; family Phasianidae; genus Tetrao; species Tetrao urogallus. Next base: position 54,056,874 of record NC_136814.1, on the reverse strand, counting down.
GCTGCTGTAAGTCAGACCACAGTTGTATCCTGTGCTCAGATGCCTGTTTCAGTCACTCCTTCGAGAACCCTGTCACTCCCTCTGAATTGTAGGCAGCAAGCCACATTTACAATTACAGTTCCTTTTCCAAAATGGTGTGTGCCCACACCTAGCTATCAGTTTCATCACCATTAGAACTCATTTTTGATAGCTAGACTTCCTGTTTTTCAAGTTCAAAAGTGCAATGCTAGACCTCCATTGCAGCATTTACCTTCTATCTTCATGACTTTGCTTAGTTTGTACACTGGATGCTATTTTTCTAGTAGTGGCCACATCAACTGTACAAACAGAGGTAAAGTGCTGTTTTTGTTGCTGTTGTGCTTAAGAAGTGTATGTTCTTTTGTACTCAATGCACTATTACTTAGTTCTAATAACCTCCCACATTGTTTCCAAAATCATAGACTTTAAGGCTATAGGTAGGCTTGTGTTTTAGTATAGTCTATATATATAACCTTGCTTTTGGCTGCGTTGAGTCCATTAAATGTGGCTAACCAAAGTTTAATGAAGTATTAAAGACTGAGAAAGCATCAGTTCTCTTACTGCTCGGATCTTCTATGTGATTAATAGTTGTTTGAAATCAACCCTGTTGTTTGAAATCTGTAGGTAGAGTAAGAGTTTGATGTGGAAGTATTTTGTTACTTGCTGACTGTTTGACTTGCTGAAGCTACCATACCTGACCAGCTGCATATAATTTGAAAGTTTTAAGGCAAAACATGAATGTCCTTGAGGGTAATAAAAATGCTCTCAACAGTCTACTGCTATAGTATTGCTCGAAATTAATGCATGTTTTCCTTTCTAATCAATTCCAGAACTTGGCTAAAGAACTTGGCTAAGTAACTAGATAAATTATTTGCGTATAAAAGAAAGTTATTAACACTTTTCCCCTTCTTTTTTTTCCCAGTTGTGATTATCTTGAGAAAACTTTGAAAGTATATCTTATGAAAACAAACAAGAACTGCTTGCATAAAACAAAACAAATTAATATTAAAAGGAAGCAAAAAATGCATTGCAAATATATTTGCCCAGAAATTAGCTACTATTTTGAAACATAAATTCACCACTGAATCATAGAATGGGTTGGAAGTGACCTTTAAGAACATCTAGTTCCAATCCCTCTGCTATAGAAAGGGACACCTCCCTCTAGACCAGCTTGATAAAGCCCCATCCAGCCTGGCCTTGAAAGCCTTCAAGGAGGGGACATCCACAACCTCTCCAGGCAACCTGTTCCAATGTCTCATCACCCTCCCATTTTCTTTCTAATATATGATCTAAACCTATCCTCTTCCAGTTTAAAGCCATCTCCCCTTGTCCTGGCATTCAAAAAAAAGTCCTTTCCCAGCTTTCCCGTAGGGCCCCTTCAGGTACTGGAAAGCCGCTATAAGGTCCTCCTGCAGTGCTCTCTTCCCCAGGTTGAAGAGCCACAACTCTCTCAGCCCTTCCCCATGGGGAAGGTGGTCAAGTCCTCTCTTCTTCTTTATGGCTCTCTTGTGGACCCACTCCAACAGCTCGATGACCTTCTTGTGTTGAGGGCCCCAGAACTGGACACAACACTCCAGGTAGGGTCTGATGAGAGCAGAGTAGAAAGGCAGAATCACTTCCCTTGACCTGCTGGTCACATTTCTTTTGATGCAGCCCAGGATATGGTTGGCCTTCTGGGCTGAAAGCATGCATTGTTGGCTCATGTTGAGTCTTTCATCAGTCAACACCCCCAGATCAGGGCTGCTCTTGAGCAATTCTCTGTCCAGTCTGTACTTGGCTCTTGGGATCGTCCTGTCCCAGATGCAGAACCTTGACTTGGCCTTGTTGAACTTCATTAGATTGGCATGGGCCTACCTCTCAATACCATCCAGGTTCCTCTGCATGGCATCCTTTTCCTCTAGCCTGACAGGCAGCTTGATATTGCCACTCAAATTTGTGTCATCTGCAAACTTATTTATCATGAAATTTTATCCTGAAAATGCAGCTTGATTACAAGAATCTCAATACCATATATTATGATCACAATTAACGTTAGCTACGAAGGTGATGCCTTTTTTCAAGTGCAAGAGAGAAATTAATTGCTACGCAACTGAACTATAAGTGGAAGGTTTTTTTAACAATTTTTTTACAATTATATGTGCAGGAAGAGGATTAAATGACCAAAGAACTGGATGAAATGAAGTTGTATGATTTATTTATCAAGTTCTCAAATTTAATCAGCAGTGACATGATCGTGGTATGTGTCTTTGCACAACTATTGGGGCAAAGTTTGTTGCACACACCAACAGCTGGCAAATAAAACCAGAGAAAATGCAAACCAAAAATAAAGATGCCTTCCTTTTCAAGGAATGTTGGTTGGCAGCAGAAACAAACTAGTAGGGGAGTTGGAGCATCTTCGCTCTTCTTTATGAAAGACATACAAGATGAACAATTAATTGATCTTAGGACAGGAATAAGTGAATAAAATTCAGTGGGCTATAGGAAAAGAAAAGGAAGTTATTCATTGGGAGGAAAAAAACAAATGCCCATATCACAGAAGACAAGTGGAAGACTGTGATCCCAGAGGTTAGTTAAGAAACCTTTAGGAAATAGTGGGACTATTTTGGATGGCTTAATGAAGCTGGTGTGTAACAGTAGAAATTCTGTCCTTTTCCCAGCTTCTCAGATGACACTCTCCAACTATTTTCTTATTCCACCCTGAGCTGTGACCTTCCTCTGTGAATCTCTCAAAAGAGAAATACATGATATAAGCATTTAGATGTAACATTGCTGCAAAATATATATCCTTATTATAAAGACAGTTGAGAGGTTTTTTTTTTTTTGGTTTTGGGTTTTTTTTTTACATCAGTAGTCATCAGTGTGAAATGTTTGACTGTCATTTCTTGTTTTAAAATCTATGACTGCAACTAAGATATTCCGGAGGATGAATACTCAAAGAAAAAGCCAAAGCCCTGCAGCAAATAAATTACTGGAATAAAAAAAGATATTGCTAAATTTCTTCCTTCAAAATTACACCATGTATTGGAGGTTATGAGTATTAAACACAACAGAAAAGTTTTCTCTTTTGTTGTTTCTCCTTGAAAACGAAATATATCATTATTGTGATTTACTCTGGTGTTCTAAAGAAAAAAAAAGTATGTTAAGGAAAAGAGGGTCCAACAGGCTTTGAAAGGAAGTGTCACCTGCCTCAGTAGGTAATTTCTAGAATGTCTGGTAATTTTACTATCCTAAGTAAATATTACAGAATGTGGATAAAAAGTGAACTTGTATTGAAAGTCCTGTTTTGAACATCAGATAGGAAAAGAAAGCTCACCAGGACGCTTTCTGGGTCTGCTGTGTTAAGTGGGATGTACCTGGAAAAGCACTGGTGAGCCTAGAGCAGACTTCTCCATTTGAGCTAGTCATGCTAGCCTGCCATTAAAGTCACTAGGGAGGAACAGTCACTTGCAGGACGTGAGTCATTTCATCATGAAACAGCTTCTATACTGCTAGTGGCTAAGGCTGGGTGAGGCACAGGCCATCCAGTAAGACTGCAGGTGTATTACTAAATTCCCCCACACCACATTTTCCCTCAGAGTAAAATATGACTAGTGCTTGCCACCTTCTCCGCCACGTTTTCTGAACCTGCATCTGTACCTGCTAGAAGAAATTTTGTTGGATGTGTATCTGAGCAGCAGTAGGGAAGTGACCGTGCATTCCAGTTGAGTCTTTCATGAAAAAAAAAAGACTAGAATGTCCTCACTAAATAGAATGTAGATAAAACAAAGAAACCATATATTGGAGGTGCCCTTTACTTCCACAAAAAATCAACTGCACCCATTAAAACTAGCAGGAATGAGACATAAAAAAGGCTATGTTGTGTCAAGATACGTGGCACATCCCAGCAAAATATCATACTGTTGCTTTTTATTGCTAAAAATAACAGCTTTCAAACCAAAATATTTTGCTTTAGTAGCAATTACAATATGCACCCTTTTTACAGAGATTTTTATTTTTATTTTTTAAAAAGAAGATAATCTCACAACCATTATATTTTACCAGAGAGGTATATAATGGGAGTTGAAATCACCAATATCATACCTGGAAGTTGTTATAAATATCATGAATAAGTTGTTCAACTGTGACGGTTCTAAAAACTTCCAATACATTAAGATATGTTTCCTCTGCTGAGTCCACCATTCTCTCTGGTAAAGTAAACAGGGTTTTGTGGTTTACAGTATTCTAGAAAATCTTTGTTCAGTCTTCCATTTCTACATGCAGTCCCCATTGTTCCTGAAATTGCAGCAGATACATTCCTTGGTCCTCAGACGGTTCTTCAGATACCTGTTTCTCATACAGTCTGGACAAAATTCCCTCTTTGTTAGGAACATCACACTTAAATACTCCTTTACACACCTCATTTTCAACACTGAACCAAGTAGGAATATACAATCCGCCAGTGTGTGGGTCCCAGTCTACCAGTATGGTCTGTTCACTCTCATTCTCTGTGACACCATGTGCTATTTTTCCCAGCCAATGATAAGATGTCTGCCCAGATTTTTCATCATCTGAGTCCACCAAGTTGATGCAGGTCTTACCTAGCAATTCATCCACTGCATCAGCCATCTTCAGTTTAAGTTCCTCTAATTCCTGTCCCAAAGAAGGGTCTGCTGCCCTCACCTCCAGTTGGGGGCAATATGCCTTTCCTGTATTAAAATTAACTAAGTTTCCCAAAGCAGTCTGTGGCTCACCTAGTTCCCCGGGTGCAGAAGTCTTCTCTTTCAGACTGAGTTCTTCTAGGTTTTGGCCAGGACCGAAGTCTTCAGCCCTTACGCTGAGTTCATACTCTACAGTCCCTCCATTTTTTTGTCTCAAAGTATTCTTTGTTCTAGGCTGGTCATTCTTTGTTCCAGTTTTGTCCCCCTCAGCTAAAATATCCTCTTCTTGTGAAATCTCTTCATGAGAAATATCCAGCAAGTATTTTATTTCCAGCACTTCTTTTGGAGACAGATCTCTCCCTTCAGTGCCACTGTAAACAGTATAATAACGGGGGCTTTTCATTTCTGATGGATGAATGGATTCCTGAGACGGTCTGTGCTCATCCACATTAACTGTGATAAGGTTGACCACTATTTTTTCACAGGGTATAAAAACCTTTTCCTTGCATTTATCAGTATAGTGCCATACCTGGAAAGCAAAAAGTATTTTGATTTAAGTATAATAAAAATACCATATTGCTTCCTCTTACACTACTGCCTGTTTTTAAAAGATGAGGCTTTCTTAGACCATATTAGGAGTGAATAATTCAGTTCAGGGAAAAAGGAAGTTCATCATGTATACCTGTAAGATTGTTAAAATGCTCTGCTTTTGTTGTTCTGTCAGAAGTAAAAGTATATTATGATCAGCTCTAATTTCCTTTTTCTCATCTTCTCCATGCCAAAATAATGGTTAGAACAATTCTGTCAAAATTCTGGTTTTGTTTCCACCAGCACAAAATCAAGTGACTGAGAAAACATCGGAACTGCACGTGGGTCACAGACTACAGAAATCTATTCCACTCTCTTTAACCAGCAAAGAGGAAGTGCAGTCAAAACCACATCCCACACAGTTGGTTACCATGCTAAGGTGCGACTTACAGAGGATTAAATAATACCAAGTTTCCTCTCAGAGAGGGAAAATACAGCAGTGTACAGAACCTGCACTCTGCGTTTGCTCACAGGCTGAATTTATGACTGCAATAAATGATCTAGTTAAATAAACAACAGTATACAATCTTTTTGAAATGACTAGTATTTCTAGCATAGATAGCAGATAGAAGCACTGTATAGCAGACATTAAAAGAAAATTCAATAGAATAACAGCCATGAAAAGCTGCACTTCAACATTTCAAACTTGAATGGAGGACTAAAACCACTAATCTACGTAGTCTGAAAGACTCCCCGGGTCAGAAGTGCCAGACCAAACCAAATTGCTTATTCTGCCTCCCTGTGACCACAAGGGATGGCTGTGTGGAATAGTCTGTAGACTGGGAGAAGCAAAACCCATCGCTAAAACAGTAGTTCCATATTCATTCATTATCTTTACATGAGCTGAATTAAGAGGTGCAGAAGTAAAACTGAAGCTTTCAAACTGAACATAAAGTTCACTGGATGCAAAAAAATCCCAACAAAATTTCCCAAAGACCCACAAAAACAACACAATGCTATAAGAGAAAAGACTCCTGGAGTTGGAGTTTAGTCTACTTTTGAGCGGGAATTTCTTTTTAAGTAGTCCTCTGGCTGTGGACCTTTGTCCTTCTAGCTTTCCAAACTGTGGCAAACTGCTATCTCCCCCTACCATGTCCTGTACCCCAGGAAAAGCTGGCACCTTGTCAGTTGCAGGTGTTTTGGCACATGCCTGACTACACTGCAGCAGCAGCTGCTCTGCTACTTCCTTCTGACCCCTTCAAGAACCAGTCAGTCCATCTGAAAACACTTCTATCATCTCTGCTGCTCTGGATTTCTTTAGAAAGATCAAAGGGTTGAAACTACCTCCCTTATACCTCCCACCACACCGTGTCGTGCAGACTGGATTAACATCAGAGCTCATCAACTGCACTTTTGTGATTGAGCAACTTGTTTACAGATAGATAGCTGTAAAAAAATTTCATTGGGCTTATTGGATGGAAACAGATAACGTTTCGTAAACTTCATGTGTTCCTTCCAAAATTTAACCAACTTTAAAGAGTGGTTCTAAGAAATCTGCAAATACTTTTACATAGAAAGTGTCTCTGGGGAGTAAAAATAACAGAATTTGCTTGTTGGTAATTTACTGGATGCAAAAAAACAGAATCCAGTATATGAACAAACTCTTGAAATTCAGATTAAATAACCTTTCTGTGCTAAAATCTTCCCAAATACATGGGAAAATGTGGCAGCACCTAGTAATGATCCAAGAAAATATCAAGGTGATTCTGCACTGCTGAATTACTTCCTCTTCTAGTTTCTGATTTCAACTTTTTGTTCACTAACTCTCTTCTGTGCTTCTTTCTGAATGCATTTCAGGAGTGCTGACTTCCTACAGAATCTGCCTCAGTTCATCTCAGACCTTGCCTGTGGCACTGAACCTTCCCAAGCAAACAGATCTATTCTAATCTTTGTTACCCTTGGTCATCTTCTCATATCTAGTCACAGTTGCTAACTGGAGTTATTCCTCTGTTTTATAATTGACCAGAGTGGCAACTAGAGATTTCATTTGCAGTTAGCCTTGGTTTCCTCCTGGAAAACGCACAACTCTGCTGTGAGATCCAAAGCTGGCAGCATCATCCGGCAACAAAGAATACATACCAGGCTTGTTGGATGCTTCTGTTTGCTGACATGAATGTACCTGTGCACACAGCAGCATGCCACTGAAGTGAAAAGGACAGCTAGCACGATAGGCAGAATGTATCCAAATACAACTGTTATAGTCTCATCTGTTGTTTTATCTGTTAACAAAGCAAAAGTTTTTGTTGTACTGCTTAACTTCATAATGTATTCAGATAGTAACACTCACATTTACCATATTGCTCTTTGGGACATGGGATGCAAATATTTTAAATAAAACAGGAATTTACAGGAAATCAGGGAAAAAAAAGTGCTACAGAACAATCTTTTATTATTTCAGTCCAAATAATAAATTAAACTATAAAAAAAAGTAAAAACTGTAAAAATAAGTAACAATCCCTCCCTCTTGCTCTCCTGTTGCTAGTTTCTACCCCCTCAGATTGTCCCAGCTCTGTCACTCCCAAGCATCATTCAAGGAGAAAAAAAAAGATCTCATTCATTGAGACTCAAGCAATGCAGAGCCTTTTTTTCAAAGGTACTGTCTTATCTTTCAGTCAGCAGGACCCAACTATGTTTTAAAGTCAAAAGTAAGTTCAATAGTGTGAATCTACAGAGAGAGAATAGACAGAAAAAATTACAAACTCATTCACCATTTTCTCTAACTCTGTAATTTGCCAGCTTACACATACCTTTCAAAGTAGAAATGCAGTGTTCTTTGGAAAACCCACTGTGTAGAAGAGGTGTAGTGACATGGATCTGCGCACTGACACAGTAAGCTGTTCCAGGTTCTAACCAGGGCACAACCAAGCTGCTGTTGCTGATGGAGAAAAACCACTAGAAGATACATACAAAAAAGTCTGTCTTTCCTCTTTAACTCCTCACATACAGAAAGGTAAAAATGTTACAGATAAAATGTGTCACGAGAACACATTTCCCGAAATAAATAATAATGCTCCAATAACTGCCAGCTGTATCCATTTTTTTTTCCTAATGCAATCAAAACTCAACGTCTTCATTATGTCACATAATCTCTGAATATTTTATCTCCCATTCAATCACCCTTCTACTACTACTGCACAACGTCACAGTTTATGTGAAGTAGGATCACGTATCATCACCAGCCCACGTTCTCATGCTGATGTTGCAGTAGAGATAAAATACCACACTAGCCCCTTCCTGATGTGTAGGCAAATGAAAGGCACGTGATACAGGTTCTGAAAATCTTTCAAATTTGGATGTTCTGGTAAAGTTAGGAGCCATAAAATAAGTTTTTATGTAGGTCTTGGAATTCAAAGTAACTGCTCTTTGTCAAGCTAATGCTAATCTCAGCATTTTAATATACCTTTGACAGAAGGGGACTGTTTTGGTGTAAGACCCTTTCTCCTCTTTTCTGGAAATTCAGACATTTGCTAGATAGGTGTTGTGTCTGGAGGACAGGAGGAGAAGAATGGATATTTTTGTGAATAATCACTAACTGCCTCCTTATCTACTCTGTTTTTGGTGAAAATTACTCCCTTATGGAATTTAAATCTGGAGAGAGAGATGAATGAAGACTTTCAGATGTGGTGGCAAAGGATGCACTTTGTTGTGATGTGTGGTGAGCCTGACTGGCTGAGGAGAGACTCTGCTGAAGAGGGCTGGGATAGGCAGAAAGGTGAACATGAGCAAGCAATGCGCCCTTGCAGCAAAGGAGGTCAATAGCATCCTGGGCTGTGTCAAAAGGAGAAGATTCTGTAGGTGCTGGGAAGGGATTATGCCCCTCCACTCAGTGCTCATCAGACCACATCTAGAGCAGTGCATCCAGTTTTGGTCTGCCTGACACAGAAAGATGGACAATGATCCTACGATTCCTGTCATATTATGAGCCCTATTTCAGTTCTTGGTGTTACAGTGCACAGTGCACAGACTTAATAGGTAAAGTTCTGTAGCATTATCAGAGCTTACTCGTTTCTTTGTCTTTTTCTTGAGGACAGACACGTTGTATTGCAGGCCAGGATATACTTGAAGCAGAGATATAGATTCGCCATCAGGACTTCTCCACTTCTCAGGAACAGTCAGTGTGATTGAAATAGATTTCTCGGTAGAAGACACATTTACCATAGGTGGGCCAATTTTAGCTGGAAAAATAAAAACTTATAAGAAATAGTTACATGAATCAGAAGATTTGACTGTGCAACTTCTTGAAGGGAATCATATTAAATTTTTGTAATATTTTGGGTAGTCTAAACAGAACCTTGAACAATTTATTTATAGTGATATAAAAATATCTTCCACATAAGTAACTGAAACTTCACAGTAAGAAGCTTAACACTGACTTGGAATTTTGCCTAGGAAGTTCTGTGACTTTGCAGAATGTGCAACATCGAAACTCAATTTGCTAAAACAAGCTGAATTACCAGTATATTGTCAGATTATCTGGTACAGATAAGAGATATGATGCTTTAGAGTACAATTACTGTTTGGTTTAATAGGGCCTTTTCAAAATCAGAGTTCTTCATAAAGTATATGTGCCATGCCCTTTTTTCCCTTTGAGTAAAGATTTATTACAAAAAATTACAAATTACAATGACTTCAATTACTGCTACTAGCAGCATAAATCTCAAACAGCAGCAAAAAAATCTAAGCATACATTAAAATATTGCATACTATGAGGATGCAGTCTGAGCACACAGTATAAACTAAGGCCGTGAACACCTGGCTTTGTGATTAGCTTTCCTTACTGTCTGTAAGAGGGTTAAATCGTGTTGTCTCTATCCAGTTAGAGCACTTCCCTTTTAGGAAGGCTTTCACACTCGCATAGTATTGCTCTTCATGGTCAGCAGTCTCACTGGAGAGGTCACACCATGTTGTACTGATATTCCTGCATTCTGGCTTCCTAATCCATTTGCCAACACCATATCTGTGTTGAAAGAGAAAGAGAAGGGAGCTGTACAAATGTTCTTGACATTGTATCATTCACCTGATTATATACAAAGAAATGATGATCAAGCTGATAGAACAGTTTGCCTGTTTTGCAGAAATGTGCTATTTCAAGGAATTCCCAAATTCAGCTGAGATAAAAACATGAATTTTCAATGAAAAATAAACCAGTGTAGGTCCTTTTAAAAAATGGCAATAGGTAACTGGGATGTTAGCAATACCACATTAGCTTACATGGAACTCTCAATTTCAGTCTCCACAGCTTTGGCTTAAACTTATGAGAACTGAGTCAAGGTAACTATGTAATGACAAAATGTTCTGTAGAATAGCCAGTGGCTCTTTCTGCTGCGTAAAGATGTGTGCTAAGCTGTTGGTCACTTTTTTTTTCTTGTTTAATATAAAGACTCCATCTGTAATATGATGCATTTCAAAATCCTTCTTGTTGAAGCAGCAGCATTAACACGCTACAGTAATGCTTCAGTACTGATCTTAAGCACAAGCAGAAGAAATCCAAGTTTCCTTGGAAAATGTATGCCTGGATTTTCTCAGGAGCTCCCACTCCTCAAATTCACATTATGCTAAGAAGAATCCCAATTTAGCTGCTAATTAATAAGGGAATGTGGCAGCATCTACACAACTGCATTTTCAAAGTCTTGCTTTTCTAGCTAACTGGAGATACAGATGAGCATTTTTGTATTCTGTGTGAAAGATGGCCCATAACTATGACTACTCTACTGCTGACCTGTAGTCAGCACAGCTAACACTCTCTGAGTTTTTTTATCTTCTATATGATTATTGTTCATTTCTTTACAGTCAAGAAATCTTGCCTATCTTGCCTTTCCGAGGGATGTGGACTGTGATACTCCTCTGCTAGCACAGATGGCAAGATCTGGGAAACAAGGTTGCACACTCTAACTGCTAAATCAGTACAAGTTGCAGGAAACTTCTGGATCTAAATTTGTTTTAGTGTCATGAAAAAGCTACCAGACTGGGATAAGACTAGGAGCACGGTAACATCCATGTCCACAGAACTACACCTATTTATAAGTTAAACTTCCAATACTGTTCTTACAATGACCTAGCGCTCTCTTGGTGGCAATGAAGGAAATGGATTCTGGTCTTCACTCACATTCCTTGATATCCTACGAAGAGTCAAGCTCCGTTTCTGATCATGTTACTTGGTTGTTTATAATACTTGAAAACTTCATCAGATTGACACCCAAACTGGAGAAGCTTTGGGGATTGAAATAAACCTGTGGGTGTTGAGTCTGTTAGAAAAGACTGATGAAACTGTGTCTGCTTACAATATTCCTTTAAATACTACATCCTCAGATCCATTCAAGCATATATAGAAGGCAACTATGATGCCAATTCACAGCACTGTCCCTGCTTATTCCTTAGCTTCCTTAGTCGAATGCCCTGAAAGCTTCAGGTTACATCCTACGCTCATTTCATAGGAAGAGTTTCCGTATCAATTTTTTTTAACTGGATCTGAAGTAAGCAGTACCAGAAGTAAAAGTTAAAAACTATATTGCTTAAATCTAAGCTATGCTTTAGTTCTTCTTTCTTTACTTTTTAGCAGCCCTATCTTGCAGGAAGATTTTTTTTAAAAAATTTAAAATGCTAAAAAAAAAAACAACAGTGAAGGATACAATAAAGAAGCCAACTTACACTGAATATTTCACATTGTAGAGTACTCCATCTCCTGTACCTTCTGGTGCTAACCAGTGAAGGACATTCTTCATGTTTGTAGATTCAAAATGAACATTCCTAGGGTTGGGCAAAGAACAATACAACTCTCCTGAGAAAGAAAATAAGAAAGGAACAATATACACTAAGAATGTGCAGATTCATATACTTCAAAGTTAACCAAACAGGAGCTTATTTTTTAAATAAGCCATAAACTGCTACATACTGCCTTTATTCTCGATTAAGCCAAAAAGCAAACACTTACTGGTATGTCACTCATCTAAATTATGGTTCTTTGAACCATAAATGAGCAAAGCAAGCAAGTCTGAGGACTCTTCAGAGCCCAGTTTCCTATGTTCACATTGCTAAATTACTTGCAAGGCAGAGGAATTTGGGGCTGGGACAGAATCCCAAGCTTCAAGCTGCGAGCCAATTCCCAGCAACTTCGAGCAGCCCTGAGAGCAATCCTGAAGCTGCAGCTGCTGGGGAGCAGCTTCTTGTGCAAGTGGCCACGAGATCATAATAAGGAAGAGAAAAAGTGCATCTGTGGTCTTTCAGGACTTTTCAGAACCTTCTTCCTCCAGAGATGCAATTTGAGTTTTTAAGATAACAAAAAGTGACAAAGAAAGGAGGAAATACAACACATTAACATGAACAGTGGGAACCTATCTGAATGAACAGACTTTGACCTTAAGCAGATCTTATTATTTTCTTGGCGATATATTTCACTATTACTAAAGTGTTCATTCTCTTGTATGAATTGCATATAACATACCATGTGTAACACATAGCTGCTTTTATAAGTAAAAATCACCACCATTTTCCTGATTAACTGACTCTTTTGTAGTTGTCTTTGAAACAGTCAGAAAAAGCTGTTCTGTAAAGGCCAAATATTTAAAATTGTCATGGTAGAAATCCTGGGTTTTCCAAGCCAATATGTTTGCATATTAATGTTCAAAAGAAACTTCAGTATATGCCTGCATCTCTATCTTCAGCTTTCCATAAACCTGTTTATGGAGAGTGTTTCTAATGTTGCTCTCTTTTATTCCCTAGATCTTTGCCGGTATTCAGTGACTTTCAATTTCTTTTTTTTTCTTCTTTTTTTTTCTGGAGAATGAATCTTGTCAAGCACAATCCTTAGGGCAAGCTTACTTATTTACCAAATGGTATGTAGAAAGTCCTGGACACAGAAATGCCCAATGACTGTAATCTCACAAGGGCTCAAATTACAGGTTCAATTAATGAAATCAAAAAGTTTGAGATGCCAGAGGATGTAAAAGCAGCAGAAAGAGGCTTCCAAGAAGGTTTCGGCATTTGCTTTACTCTAACATTTTCTTCCAAGCGGGAGATAACCTAGAAAATAAAGTTTTACTTTCCACCAAAATAAATGTCCTCCACAACCTCCCTGCTCTAGGTGAAACTATTCCAAATGTCAGCATGAAGCTGCCCAATAAACATCCTAAAGTTGGCAACATTTGTTCAGTGGAGAAACAATTAATTAATTAATTAATTAATGTGCAAACTACGAAGAAGAACAAACCAAAATCAGTATTATATAGATTGCAAGAAATCATCCACGCATCAAATTTCATCATTTGTACCAAATCCCTGCAGTACTGTTGATAAGACTACAGGGAAGACATCAATTGTAGGAACAAGAAGGGAAAAAAACAGAAGTGACACAGCCCTGACCAAATCCTGGAGAAGGCAACTGGGAAATCTGTGTAGACAGCAGGGGAAGTACTGAAGCACAAATAAACTTTCTGTTGCAATTCCCAAACAGGAGGATATAGAAAATGGATTTATTTCTTAGGTTGAGGGGAACCAAAGGTATAAAAAGCTTCTCATTAAAAAGCACTGAGGTAAAACCTGAAAGACCAACAAGGAGAGAATTAAGAATAAAATAAAGTACATAGTGAAGGGTCTGAAAACCCCCACAGCCAAGATTAAAAAATCCCAAACTAGCAGCAGAAGAGGAAGAGATATGTCTCTGGTAACTCAGACTCTCTGAGGGAGGCATCTGCTTTGCATTAATTACAAGCAAAAGAGCCAGTGAGCACTGCCCCCCTCCCCCCCCCACACACACTGGTTCCTCTCTCTGGTTAGGATGGACCAATGCAGATGCCTCTCCCTCCCTGCCCTGGAGATGGCAGCCATGCTGATCAGCCCCCATCTCTGCTTCTTTGACAGTGAACTTACCAGAGATAGACCTTGTCAGGGAGCTGGGGCAACGCTGCAAGTCTTTACATGAAGGGACAGTTTATCCTCCATGTCATCCATGAACAAGGAAAAGAAGAAAGGAAGTTCAGTTTCAGATAGAAAGAAGTCCCAGCAGAAATGCCTGATGGGCAGAAGAGAACACACGAGGCTGACTATCTGGAGGGTTCTGGATGTTTCAAAGGGCAGCTCAGGGTGCTATCTGCCAGACAACACAGCTGGTTCTGCCTAAGGGTAGTGGGACAGGTGGGATCTTAAGGTCACTACCAGGCCTGTTTTGATAAGCCTCATAAAAAATTAGCCAGTGTTATATCTGAGTTGAGTAGAAGACAGCTGAAGCCTTCCCTGTCGGCTCACATTTCACACTTTTTTTCTTTTAAAGTTTTATAAAATGTGGGGCTAATGCATGGTCAGTGAATGGAACCAGCCAGCTCATCACAAACAAAGCGAATTTCTTCCTCTGGTTTTCTAAATGGTTTTGTGTACCTGCACCTTTTGACATTTGCCCAACCTTGAATAAAAACATTTATATTCCTTAAGCACATTTTAAAGTAGCAGGAGTCATGAACTTATGTGTTACACTCGAACATTTTTAAACTAGTAACATGTGTTTTTTATTATTTTTTTTTTCAATTTTATCTCTGCCTAACGTGGCTTCTGATGTGGTAAATGAAGTTTCAAAACAGAAACACTGACTGCAGTAGATGAGCCAATCTCAGCCAACAGAACCCACAGGCTCTATCTTTACAAGATCTAAAGCACTATCACACTGCAAACACACTCCAATTTACCCCAAGTTCAATGTGATTTGGGAGCAGAGGGACAGAGACCGTTAACTTTCCATCAGCTGCTATGGAAGAGATTTACTTTCTATATGTGTTTTTTGTAGGTGCATCTGCTTGCCCTGTGGATAAACAAGGCATGTTTTTTATTTCTCAATTCTGCATCTGTAAAACAGGAATAAAACTGCCATACTCCACTATTTCTATGAGAAGAGCTAAGAAAGAACTCCTTCATGTCTCCATGATGCTCTGTAATATCAGGAGGCATGTGCATAAAATAGAGTGTAGACATAGCTTGCATCTCCCAAAGTTATCAGCTGCTTATTTCAGTATCTCATCTCTAAACAAAATATAACCCACCATACTCCAATTTTCTTTCCATTAATGGATTAATAGCATGGATGTCACATGTTTTCAGTTTACAGTGGCCTACATGAGAGCACAAATCAGTCACGCAATGTGCTTTTCTAGGTTCAGCCTGCCTCATAGATAGTCTGCAATGGCTGTCATCACTTTCCAGTATAATGAAATAATTTCCTTTATTTATTTATTGGATGCAAAAAAAAACCTGGAGCTCTTATTACCATGTTTGGAAATACTGTAAATCAAACCTTGAGCAATGGTGTTCTTCATATCTTTATAATTCTTTGCACACCTGGGCTGGAAAGAATGTAGTAATATAGGCTTGTAAATTTCACCACCGCACTGAAGAGCCAATTCCTGATCTTAGAATACACTACTGCGAGGCTCTTCAAAACAGATATGACTTAGCCTGAAAACACCTTCACATGTGAGTGAAAAAGCCCACTGACGTCAGTGAGACTATTCACATGAGTAAAGGACTTCACAGCAGGTGCCTCATCCTCTCTCTGTGAAAGTGCCTGCTGGGTTGAGAAATGCGGTTGGTTTTAAGTGCATGCAGCTCAGCACCATGTTCGTGCCTTGCTCAAGTTGTTAGTGCTCAAACCTTGGTTTCGGGTACAGCCACGTCTATCTGTACACACCTGAATATGTGTGTGCACACCTACACAAATAGAAGCACATGTAATTTCCAGTTGTAACTATTATCTGCTCAGTGTGTCTGCTTTCTGTCTACGGAGGCAGTGTTGCCTAATTCAGTGATAAATGGCTGTGCTTAATGTCAGTGTTGCAGGACAAATACAGCTGCCTCAGCTCTCTCACTGTGAACACATTTGTTAACATGTCTCTTGATTTAGACAACCTAGCAGCTGCAAAGTATAAAAATACATAAATACACAAACATATAGATTGGTTTTTTTAAAGTTATAGGATGGGGAGAAGACAAATAACCACTGAAAACTGAGCTGTTGCCACAGAAACGTGTATTGTTTCAGTACTGGTGTTTGTGCTGCTCTCAATACAAATGATCACCTGTTGTATTTTATTGTGTCATGGCCATGAGGATGGCTCTCCCACCAAATTTTCCAACAAAATAAAATGACTTAGAAAGCTGGAGCATTTCTCTAGACAAGTATTCAATGTAATTTAAGTCAGTGAGAGATGTGAAAAGAATTGAAACAGAAAGGAGAGTCTTAAGTCTTACTTCAACACAGCTTTTTCCAATACCTATGGCAGTAAAAAGCAGGTACTCCTCCCTTATCAATTTATTCTCTACAAATGAAGAACTCCTCTTCTGACAATGACAGAGAAGACTTTGGCTTCAATTGCTTTTGCATTTTCCTATGCAGAAGTGGCCCTTGGGACCACCTCTGATGGTAGCGGCTCCTTTGCCTCAGGCGCTGTGATTAAGGGTATCACAATGGACATTCACTCCCCATGCCTTGTGATTTGCAGCTGCCACTTCAGAGCCCTTGATCTAATCCAACTTGCACATGTCCACAAGGGAGCAGACATTCAGAGATGCCAAGTTCCTGATTCACCTTTTCACTGGCATCAGAACCACCAGTGAAATACCAAGTAAAGTAGGAGCAATGGAGCACACCAGATGTTCACTCCTGGCTGTGCTGTAACACACTGCCCTGTCTTTCTGTTCAGCTATGGGTGACTTCCACCAAATTCTTGTGCAATCTTGCTTGCTCCTTCTCTGCTGCTGAATTCATACTCTTTTTTTTCTTCCTCCAGCTCATCTGCTTAGATGAATACATTGGTTGAAATGAAAAATACTGCCTCAAACACATTTAAGTATATTATAAAAATGGCTGTACTCAGAACAAGTGTCCGCTGACATAATGTTTAGTAGTATTTGCTAGCAGAGCGCTATGACTGTCTTTTGTGGCATATCTACAGTCTGAAGCAAGCTGACACTGGCCATGCAGGAATGCGAGGGAGTGCATGAGATAGTAAACAGGGGAACTGAGCCAAAACGGGAGCTCAGAAGTTACAGAGAGGAAGGGAAACCCCATAGAGCCAGGAATACACGTTAGCAAATGTCACTGCCTGATATTAGTCATCTTTACAACAATTAAAAGAGATGAGTGAACTTTTTTGTTTGTTTGTTTAACAAAGTCAGCCTGAAAGATTTTCTCTGTGCTGATTCTTATGAGCTCTTTTCTGGAATTCAACAGATTGTATAGTGAGGAGGAAGAGGCAGGCAGGAGTCACTGAAGCATCCCTACCTTTCTCTTGGTGGGTGCTGGAGCTCTGGGACTTCTGCACATGAAGTTGGGCTAGTGAAGCTCTTTTACTTCAGTGGTGATGGGAATTGGAGGAGGACTGTGGAGGTGATTTCCTGTTGTAACCATAACAGTGCTTGAGAGGTAACCACAGAGCAAACTCTTACCCTCCCAGAAGAGGAATCAAACCCATCAGTAACAACCTCTTCATAAGGGGTATGTGGAAAAGGGAGAGAAAGATGGGGACAGAAACAGTGTCATTGGACTAAATGAAATTGAGATGGTGGAGCAGACAGAAAAGCAGAAATAATGGCAGAAGAGGTGGGAAAATGTGAGCGACAAGACCCAGGTATGTGGATTTGTTTGAGAAGAAAATAGGCAGGCTGCCATTGGAATCAGGTGAAACTGAGCAGATCACCTGGAAAACGAGTGAGGGTAGGATGAAAAGAGGGTGCCAATACAAGGTGTGGCCTGCCTTGCCATGTTCCAGAGACCCAAGTGCTTCTTCCCCACCACTTTGAAAGTTTGCAAGTGCAAGGGTAGAGCTCATATTACCCAACAATGTCTTACTGCAAAAATATGCCCCTGATGCAGTCAAATAGGAGAAAGTTACTGCATGTTTTCTATTAATTTTAAGTGATCAATATTGGAATGAAACAAGTTGATAGAAATTCTAAGATTACTCATAACCCCATTATGACTTTGAGAATCATCACTCATCAGAGGTGTGTGGGTTTTTTTTCTTTTTTTTACAAAAATGAAAAATACTTGAACGATATTTTATTAAGTTTGAAATGCAGAAGTACTTTTCTATCAAAAATAACTGTTAATTTTAAAAGCTCATTTGCTTTTCAACAGAGATGTTTTGAAATTATATATTAAAAATAGCCAAACTGCCTAATGTTTGAGGATTTTCTTTTCTCCTGAGAACATATTTAGTATGAAAAACATCTGCTTATTAGACCAACTACAACCCAGCAGCCAAGAAAATGAGTGCTTAATTCAAATATTTCTGACTTTTTACGCTTTTCAAAATGCAAGGGTTAAGTAAATTTCTTTTTGAAAAGGAATGTTGTAAAACTAATGCTGTGTCAGAGTTATCAGCTGAATTCTGACACAACGTGTTGCAATCCTAACGTACCCTTTCAGAAAGTATATATTACATAAACTGAGCCACTATTTAGTGCTTATATCTATAAGATAGTGGCTGTTCATTTAGAATGATTAAGATTTTATTTATTCCTAAAGGCTGTTGTTCCTTGCTCTCCAACCTACCAACAGCTTGTCTAGACAAGAGGCTTTGTTTTTCTTGAAATCTGAATTAGTGAAATGTTATTTTCTGAATCTACGTTTTCCCCTAGACAAGAGATTGAATGTGATGTCAGTGGAAGAAAAGCCCTCACTTCTGAGGGAAAGCTAGCTCTAAAAGGCTAAGCACTTCCTTCTGCATCAGAGAGCTGCGAGGCAGGGCTAACGCACCCAGCATGCTGGCACTACCTCATCTCTTGTGCCTTTCAGAAGCTAGTGCTTGTAGAGAACTCACAAGAACGGAAGGTTTTCTGGGGTATCTGCCCATTTCTGCTAATCTCTGAGGTACACACTGGTGTGTTTCGAGGCACTGTATGACTGTTCAGAGTGCTCCCACGGTAAGTTCAGATGTGAACAAGACAGTGTCATTTAATAATAGGTATGGGATTATTTTTAGTGTCTTTCCTGGACTTCGCAAGTATTTTCTGTTAAAAACACCAGACATGATTTTCTGCCTTGTTTACCCCGTCTACAGGTCCAAAGTGACTTCGCTGTACAGAGGAAGTCATTCAGTGTAATCATCTACTTCTTTTACAACTTAGGAAAGCCTCAGAAATACTATTCAAGGTGGCAACACACAGCTGGATCCAAGGGACAGTGTTTCATTTCTGAAGTTCAGTGGAAGAGCATACACATGTATGTTTTTCCTGCCCATGGACTGTGCTGATGGAGAAGTTCGCTGTCGATCATGTTTGACTGCTACAGGTTGATTCACACCTGAGGAGTCACACAGCTCTACTTCTGTCTGTCCACTACCTTCTCACAATGTGAAAAAGCTGCCAGCAATTATATGTGTCTCAGCCCTCTCTAGGCATAGTTTTAGTGTTTCTGAACCACATCCTGCACATTACTATTCTGATTCAGTACACCCTAACAGCAGGATATTGATATATCTCCTGAAAGTACAAGGAAAGCCAAAAACCGAACCACATGAAATAATAAATATTAGCCTTACTGCTCTCTCCAGCCCTTACAAGTCTACTATGAAATAAAGTACCTCCTTTCACCACAGAGCTTCTGAGCATGGAGTGTGATTAAGCTCAAATACATAAACCTGGGTAACCTCTTTCCCTCTCCTAAAGCAACATTCTTTTCATAACTCTTTTTTGGACATGTTTGGATTTCCATCACAGAAAAGGAAGTGAAAAATGGGAGGCTGAATAACAGCTCAGCTGCCATCTGAGATGTAACTCAAAATGCTGGGCAATAAAGTAGGGGAAACTATGGTATTTCTCCTGTCCCTTCCTGTACCTTAAAATACTCTTTAAGTTAGCCAGCTAGCCAGGAAAAAAACAGATGAACATAGTCCCCTTCAGTCATCTATTTTCCATGAGAAAGAGGCAGAGCTTATTTCATCTATTCATATGTAAACTGCCCTATATCTCCAGCCCCACATCCCACTGCCATGTCTTTCTGCTCCATCTAATTTAATTGTACTCTTCAAAATATGATGAGCAGTGGATAAAAACTCCGTAAATTACTAGTACACAAAGAACAAAGCACAAACAGATGTGCTGTTTAAATACAGCTTTCTAATGAAAAGTCATTTTTATCTACAGATAGACTTGATTTCCAAAATTCAGGCTTCTACAAATCTCAACTTCTTAAACAAAGATCTTGTTTGGGTTACAAAGGATGACCTCAGCTACTAATCTTCTAGTTGTAGACAACACCAAATCTTGGAGAGAAATCAATCAGTAAAAATCAATTTGTACAAGCCACAACTACAAAAACAAACAGAAACCACACCACACAAATACAAATGACTTGAGTAATACTAACCACTTGCTTGTCTTGGAATTAAAAATACAAAAGCTGCTAGAGAACAACTGTGAAGGAAGGATAAGATTATAAGCTAGTGAGGTGAACCTCACTGGTAACACTGGGAACTGCAAAACATATATAAATTTTGGGCTTTAATCCCAGCTTCCCAACAGCATTCAAATTTCTCTATGGGATGAATTACCTACTCTCACTATTTACACCCTTAATTAACAGGCAATAAGAATTTGAAATTGTGGAAATTGTAAGCAGAGCCAACACATAGGGCACAGACTGTGGCATTATCTGAAACAGCCTGACCAGAGACAGCAGGTCACAGGTGAGAAAATAAGGGTGAGTTTTTCAAATGTATGGTCACAATACTCCTTCATATATTGTAGTCTGCTTTCAGCCAACATATCCTTTTAATTATCGCTATGTTGTATTTGTTCTTCTCTCCTTCACGCTGCAGAGAAACAGAAATAACAGAACACAAAAATAAAGGACACCAAAATTCTTTCTGCAGAACACAAAGCTCAGCCTTTCCATACAATTCCACTATTAGTAGTGAAGCTTCACAGCACAAAGACATCACAGAGCACATCCACAGGATAATCAGCCTGTGCATAACACACATACTGCATGCCTTTAATATGAAATATCAGACACTTCAGTCTGCTGTTTAATACCTCAGCTAATACTTACTGGCTGTGTATGCATAACAGATCAGCCTTTTCTCAGATCCAAAATACACCTTAGATCACCTGTGTCAGTGCATAAACATCTCTGCACTGTTGAACTTTGAGATCGGCTTTTCTTTTCTGCCCTTCCTTCAAAAATTCAGATTTGGTGCACGCCTTCTCAGCGATTTACTGTGTGTAGGTGAGGAGGAAAAGAAGCAGATTAGTGTTGGAACATTGCCCGCCTTTTGGATGGCTTTCACAGGATAAAATACAATGCTTGGACAGAAGCAAGATTCCGAATCTCAAGCTCCATAGCTTAACTGCAGGGCCCGTACTGTGATCCAATCCTTTTATTTTGTATTTCCCAGAATAATTCCTTTATTAAAAGAGATGTTTTGTATGTTTCAGCATTCTAGTGACTGTGAAAGAAAAATCTGCTTAAAGGGATGACTGCTTCTCAATATGCAGACATATTTTTTAGTAAAAATAAAATACATGCCATGATAAAGCGGAAGAAGAAAGAAGCAAATTAAACTACATGTCTCAGTGCAGACCAAGTAATTTATGCAACGATTAGAGAACATTAAAAGAGGGAAGCTTTCAATATCCTACCATAAGATAATTGGTACAGCCACCTACCAACTCAATTGCATCTACAGCTATGTCTACATTGGTGAATAAAGCAAGCCAGTACAAGTAGATTTCTTACATGGAAATATCAATATTGAAAAAAAAGAATCTTTTCTAGACTTATTCCATTATTTTTTCCTTTTAAGACTGTACTAGCTGTACCCGCATTAGATGGACTCATGGAACACTCCTTCCAGGTCGGCTTCATCCAAGAGAAACCCAATGCTAAGAACGCTTCCCAACGTGGAGAAAAGTAGAGTAAGTGCAAGGAATGAGAGATCTGCTTCCAGAGAATCACGTGCCTCATCTGAATGGAAATAGCAAACGTGCCTGAAGTTCAGCACAATATTTCTGTTTTTACAGTACAGAATAAGTTTATATCTACTAAGATAGATATAATGGTTTCTCTAACTACAGAAAAACATGGTTAAGGAAACCTCATCTCGAAGTATATGGAAGGACTTAAGATAGAGTTTGGTAAATTCTTAGAATGACATTCTATTGCTTTCAAGAATCCCAGCCTTCCTTCCCTAACCTTGTGAGCTGCTGGAAAAAAAATTGCTAAACTGATGTGTAAAGAGAAACTGCTGCATCTCCTGATCCTGTTAATTAAACAATGGATTTTCCTTTGTTTTTAACTTCATTTTCCATTTTCCATGCTTATGCATTAGTACTACAGCACAGATTTTTAGCAGTGAATGAAGCACTAATTTGTAAAAACCCAATGAAGTACAGTAGTAAGTGTGCACTGCAAAGTTACCTGTGAGGTAGGCACACAGCCCCAGACAGCAGTACCTAACTTTCAGAGACCCAGAGAACAGTTAACATACACAAGTAAGGCTAGGACTGTATCCAATAACACACCATAAAAGGCTTTATGCTTGTTAATTTGTTTGCAGATTAACTAAATAGCAGACTCCCAAAGAACATGCACAGTACAGACCCTGCCAGATGCAGGAACCCAGGTCTGTGAAGTGCTGCTGTCAGACTGCTTGCCACAGCACCTGGCCCCTGCTCCTAGAACAGCACCAGACCCAGCCTTTGGACAGCTGTGGCATTTGCAGGATTGCCTCTGCTGGTGACTGGCAACCCAGGTTTGTTCTGTTGGAGGAAAAGACCCAAAGGAGATTGATGTACCTATAACCTCACTGGTGAAAGAGAGCGGAAGAGCTGCTACGATGGATCAGCACCTCATGTGTTGGTTTTTTTTCTCCGTTACTAGCAAAATCCTGACAGAATGTATTAATACAACTTTTACTGCCTTGCACACCAAGAGAAGAGGTCTAGCTAAAACTCAGGACTGTGCAAGATATTTCCCTCCTGCCTTGTAAAGCTACTACCCAAAGCCAACTCATCCCCCTTGACATTTTTCTAAACCTTCTCTGGAAGTCATAGAAATTTTCCAAATACTTGACCCAGTGCTCAGCAGACACCGACAAGATAAGCACAGCATGGTCAGCTGCCTGGAAGGAAACTGGCCCTATGGGAGGAACGCGTGGCTCTCCCTGAGAGCCAGACAACTGATGCATAACAGAATAGTCTGTCAAATAAGCTAATTGAAACTTTTCTCAGTAATGCTCAAGAGCTGGGACAAAGAATGCCCTTAATACAGCCCAGCTCTCATCAGATCTGGAAGCTTTGCTGTGAATTTAGATGGGAAGATCATCCTCACATACTTAGCTTGGGCAGTAATATTTGCAGAAGACAGCCAGAGCACAAAGACCACAGCCTTCTTAGAAGCTCTGCTAATCTCCTTAATGCCTTGCATTGTATATACTGGAGGGATATAACAAAGAAATCCCGTGAGGTGCTTCTGGCAGCAGCAGTGCCCCACCACAGGCATACATTCAGCAGCTTAGGTGTATGAGCTTATTCTCACCTGGTGACATCTCTGCTTCTGCCCAAGTCCTTGCTAACCAGACTGCTCGCTCACTCGTTCCAGCCACCACTCCTCTCCTGCTCCCCCCTGTGCTGCTCTGACCTAGGCTGCTACGGGGGCACTGCTCTGCTCTGTTGGGAGGCACAGCCGGGACTGGCACGCAGAGCAGAACTTTGCCAAAACTCAGCACGCCCCATGCTGTAACCTGTCTCTTACTGCTCAGGTGGGACCCTGAGGGCTGGTGGCTGTCAAGCACAAAGGAAGATACTAGAAGTATTAAGGGAATTAACGCAAAGTATAGAGCAAGAAATACTCCAAGAGCATGCTGTCAAATTATAACTGAAAGTAAATTAGCATTCAGAAAACACACAGAGTTGTAAAACCTAATTCCAGCACAGTCATAGCGAAGATGAAGGAGCCTTAAAGAAACACACGGCACTCTTCTCCCACCTAAATATTAGAGGACAGAAATATGGAAATTGAACCGATGCAAAGTGATTTAAAAAACAAACAAACAAACAAACAAAAAAACCACAAACAAAACAAAATTCGCCGAACCCATCGCATCGCATCTCACCCCAGCTCACCTGTGTGCGCCGCGGGGGGGGGCAGCAGGAGCAGCGGCAGCAACAGCGGCAGCCAAGCCGCCCCCCGCCGCGGCTGGCGGGTGCCCATGGGTCACATCTCCCGGCCAGGACGCACAAAGCTCCCGCACCGCCACCGCGCAGGAGCTGGGGCAGGAGCCGGGCGGGGCGCCGAGGGCCGGGGCGGGGCTGAAGGGAGCCGTGTTGCTTCTCCGGGAGGTCTGGTTCCGAGGAGTCCTTCCAGCTCATTAGCTGACGCCTTTCGCGCCCGGCTGCCTGCCCCAGCTATGCTTTGCTATGCCACTGTGTCTGAGTCTTTCACTCTAGCCTTCTATCTCCCTGCCACTTCCTCTCAGGCTTTTCTGCTTAAAAGAAAGATCTTGCAAGCAAGGTCTGCGAGACTTGCAAGCAAGGACTGCGAGCCGATGTAGAGCCAGCACCTTTGTGTCGCTGCAGTGCCTGGCTGCTGCATACCAAGATTTGGGGTAGGGGCAAGCATGGGTAGTGTTGCATAGAACGAGAGACAGTGTCTAGAAGTGGATGTCTCACCTGTATGGGAATGGACTTCAGTTTGTGCAAGTCAGACAGTAAACAGATTAATGAGTTTTGAACATTTCAGGGCTCCAGCATGCAGCAATATCTGGGGTGCAGGTGTCTGGGCAGTGATCACGGCAGAAGCTGTGAATAGTTGGTAGAAGAATATTAGAAACAAGTGCATGTGGTAAACTTGTGGTGATTGTTACTGCAGTAGAGCTTCTGATGGACTCAAGCTGTTCCCATGTGGTGTGCAGTGGTTCCCAGGTCCAATCAGCTGTCTCTGCAGTTCTACATCTCATCCCAGCATCTCCTGTGGGTTTGCCATCTGCTTCAGAAATGGGGCATTGGTGCCCTTGTGCAGATAGGCCCGCTATGTGAGCGTGACGTTAGAAAGAGAAGTCTTAGTGCTGGTTCCATAGACTAAAGCCTTGGTCACACAGCTAGTCATCCTGCTTGCTTTCAGACTGAAGCACACATGCAGTAGTGATAAGACCTGTAGCAAGTTCAGATAGTTGAAGCTCAATGTCTCTCCTGTCAATGAATTTTTGGCCAGATTTTTTTTTTTTTTTTTTGAAAGAAAGATATACTTTGATAAAGGATCACACTCTGTTTTCTAACTGGAAATTTTGCCACATTCCACTGAAATTCCTTGAATTTTTACAGATAGAAGTTGTTGGCATTTAAAACAGAAGTGGGAAGAAGAGGTCTTATTCCTCTGCCCTGATTCCTGGAAACGTCCCAGATGACTTAGCTTAAGCCTGAGGATGGCTAAAGTCTATCAATATGATACAGACTGAAAGTAGCCCTTTAGATTCACCATCTCCGCTTCTCTTTTACTTTACACAAATACATGTTCTTTATCTTTCCTTCCAGATAGAGCTTGGCACTGCCCATAGCCCTGCCATCACCTCAGGCTGCCTCTAGCACACATGGCTGTGGTGCATTGCTTTCAGTTGCATGAAAATGGAAGAGTTAGATAATAAATTGATGTAACAGCTGCAAGTTGAGCAACACCAGAGGCACAAGGGAGGAGGTGTAAGGATAAAAGTGGTACAGAAATGCTTAAAAGGGAGACAGAGTCCAAAGAGAGAACAGCTTGGTATGGAGAAAGGCGGTGGTAAAGCAAGGATATGAGGTGCAGTTGCACAAAGTAACAAGGAAGTTGAGAGCAATACTTGTGGTTTTTTTCCATGCTATTAATGCATTACTGAGTTGTCAGTGGGAAGAGGTGCTGATAGAAAAGCAGGCTAAAGAGACAGGAAGTGCTTGCAGCTGTGAAAATCAGGCTGTTGCCTTCCGCCTGCCCTGCTGAGGGGCAGAGGCCTGCAGCTGGCAGCCAGTAGGCGTCAGCCCAGCCTCCAGTACACGCAGGCCATCCCTGCTGTATGGTCTTGTGAAACACAGCTGTTAGGTCAGACTGTGGGCCTATGAGGGAATTCTCTGATAGCTGAACCAGTCCAATAGAGGGTTTTGAAATATGAAGGCAGGGACTTTGGGTTGCATGATGGGACAGAAGGATGATGCGGTCCTTAACAGCAGAAGCTGCCATGAGTGTTTGTGCCCTTGCCTTCTAAGGGTTTAGCACAGCATAATCAAGGAAGCATTAAGCAGGGCAGCTTCCTGCTTGAATCCTTTTCCATTAAATAGGACTTGCACGTAATTTAGCTTGGACATATCCCAACCTGGATGCCATCAACATCTTGGAGAGGAAAATGTATACACGTTAGTTGGGGAAGTATTCTCCTAGACCGTATGGGAACTGTTGATCATGGCCTGAACCACTGATCGATCATCTGGGGAAAAGACCCAGTCAGCCCTGGGAGCACAGGTGAAGGCAATGCAGCTGTGTGACCAGAAGGGGTGGAGCCTGGCTGCACCTTTCTTAGACCTCATTTCAGGGCTGACCCCCCCCGAGGAAGGATCTCTTTCTGGAGATCCCTCCTTGGTGAGGCTTTCTCTTGTGAACTTAGAATCTTCTGATATGGATGAGCAATCTTCATCCCTTCCTTTATAGCACCTTTTTATTGTACCAGTCCTCCCGTCATCACTCCTCTATTGTAGCACCCTTTCCATTGTATTGATCTGTCCAGTTGCTACATATTTTCCAGTTGTTTGCAAGTTGGTATTTCATAAAGACATGTATTCAGAATAGTAAGGAACTCAGAAAGATACCGTAGCTTCCCTTGGGATGTTGTCAGCAGGAACAGTCCTGCAGAGAGGGAGATTAAATGAGTTAATTCCACATGGTTATGCATGCAGAGCACAACACTGAGTAACTTCTCCTCCCTTAGCTGCTGAGCTGTGCTGGTAACTGGAAGAGATGCTTTTCATTGTAAGGATGGCAAGAGTAGGACATAAACTTGTATGCATTGTGTGAAACTTGTATGCAGTTTCTTTGTTTTTGTAGTCCAGCCAGCAGTAACCTTACCTGGAGATTTAGAGGCCACAGTGGATCCCAGGACAGGAATCAGTTTAGAGAGTGGAGATGTAATTGTGAGTTGTGAGTCTAAGCTCAATGAGAGGTAACAGCTTGAACCTATTTCACTGACCTGATGTTACCTGATTTTACCTGGCCTGATGTAGACAGAGCACAGATATATGACTGACTGATGATACCCAAGTCCACCAAACAGGCACAGGATACAGCATAGCTCCTGAGGCTGTCTGGACTGTACTCAGCTTAGCAGTGCTGATTTGAACAGCTGGTTGGTAGTGTTGTAGGATACCAGGGCAATGTGAAAGAATTTCTTATTCTGTGAGTTGCACTGAAGTTACTGAAAAGATGCCCAATAGTCTATAACAAGTACATTGGTGGCTTTGAGACTTTCAAGGCAAGGCTGAATCAGGCCCTCAGCTACCTGATCTTTGTTCCTGTTCATTGCAGGGGAGTTGGGCTACGTGATCTTTAAATGTCCCTTTCAAATCAAAGGATTCTGTGATTATGTGATTCTGTTCTTTTGTTTTTCCTCTGTATCTTTCAAGGAGCAGAAAAAAAATGAAAGATCTAGCCATCTCCACTTTTGAATTTTTGTTTACATTTCTACTCCCCTTTTTTACAGATTTAATTTTTTATTTTTATTTTACTTTCCTGCAAATAAAATGCTGCTCTGATTGTTCAAGATTTTGACAGTACTCAGGTTCCAAAACCCTAGTAAGATTTGTTTCTATTTTAATTTTCTTCCTTTTCAACTCTTTTTTTTTTTTTTTTCTAAAACAGAGGGTATATGTAACAAATTAATAGTAGAAGATCTTAACTAATCTAGTGGGACAGTTTCCCTCATTTACATCACTGCAAGTTGACATTAGCCCTTAACTTCTGCAGATTTACTCTAGATTCATTGTATGAGGGAGTGCTTAAGAGCAGAATTTAACTTCTATCTGTAGTGGGTGAAAGACTGAGCTGATTGAGTAATTTGTTCCTTATTGCAGAACAGTAGTTAAAGAAGTGAAATTATTTATGCAGTGGAAAAGGCCAGAAATCTACTTAGGATTATGTACCTATGCAAAACATCTCCAGTTGTAGACATATTGATTTTTACTCCTTCTTGGTTACCAGGCTGTGTGGTAACTAAGGATTAGTTCCTGCCTTTGTCAAACAGGTGTGAGAAAGAGATCACGATCTTTCCCAATGTCATGTCATGTGGTGGTTATTATAGAGCAGCCTGCTTCCCCAAAGAACCTGCTGTCGGGCTCAGGATGCTTCTTTGCTTCTTCTCCTGACCTCCTCAGCTGAGAAGCCCAGCAGGAGGGAGGAGATGGTGAACATGACAGGGTTGAGGGTTTTAACCAACTTCAATGCATCAGTCTGACTAGGAAGGCAGTGGTTCTTTTTTTTAATCTTTTCTTGATTAAGTGAGATTTGGTTGAAATCAAGTCGTAGTTGAACCACCAACATTTTCTATCTCATTCTAAGTATAGTTTGTATTTCTAAGAAATACATTTGTTGTATAGAATGACATATATGTGCATATATACATGCAACTCTTGGCTTTAAGGCTATCTTTAATCCTACACTCCTTTCTCCATGTAAGTTGTTTGTTGATTTCTATTGGAAGTTTGCCTGAATGGGGCATGCAGTATCTGGCATGTGTTTGTGCCAGATGCTGCTGATATATTGACTATGCTTGGGTGGTGACTATTATTGAATGTGTTAATGAATGAACAATGAAGTAGATGGACTGCACAGATATTACTACAGAGGGTGCTTATATTCTGAAAGTAATAGAAAAACTGTTTGGACAAAATAGAATTGGGTCTTATTTCAGAGCTCTGACTTCCCTACGGAATCTCTTTGTGCTAAAGAGTGAAGGCAATGACTTTTCAGATACTTTTCTTCCCACCCCAAAAAAAGAGAGATCGCCTCAGAGAATGAGAGACCATGTTTTAGTCTGTAAAATAGTTTAACCTAGGAGCATAAATAAAAGGCTTATTTCAATGCAGCTAATCTCAGGCATTACTAAATATAATAAAGAACAACCTGAGAATAAGAGAAGAACCTGAAAGGTCAGATATGGCATAATTGGTCTTTCTATGGAAGTATTTAGGTGGCTGTAATTAAACATGGTGGTGATGCCGCCCTGGCTACTTTTAAAATTATACATTGAAGAGCTTACACTCTTACTCAAAAAAACATTTCAGGACTTCTTTGCATTTATTCAATAGTAATTGCTTAGTATTCTTCAGGGGAACTTGAAGAAAATGTGCTTGAAAATGTTAAAAGATGCTATCAGTTTTATCTTTTGAAATCCCCATGCAGAACTGAGAAAGGTGGTGTTTGTGTCTCATGCTCACTCTAGGAACACACCTGTGTGCTCAGCATATCCTGAACATCAGTCTCCTTGCAGTCCTGAGAAACAGCGGCTGCCATCTGTAAGCAGTGATAACATCTTTTGTATTCCCCTCACTGTAGGCACTTTCTGATAACAAATTTACAAGTTGTCTTTTTTTCCTGTCCCTGAACAGATTCAGAACCAGGGCATCACGCTAGTTTAATGTCTGCTGGACCACTTTTATTTCTTTTTCTTTTTCTTTTTTTTTTTTTTTTTTTATTTTATTTTATTTTTATTTTATTTTTATTTTTTATATATTTTTTATATTTTATTTTTATTTTTTAATTTAATCATTTGATTTAGAACCAAATTTGTTGTGGTGATGTGCAGTTTTATGGCTTTTGTGTTTACAGCCTGCTTTGCATATACACTAATGTATATAATGTATATATAATGTATATATATTTATATATATATATATATATATATATATTTATATATTTATATAAAATAAAATAATACTAAAAGTTCACTGTGTTGAACTTTTATTCTGCCAGTTCTGAGGTGAAGGCTATTTGGTTCTGTTGGTGCAATGTCAAGGTGACAGTCTTGCTGTTGTGCTCAGTACAAGCTCAGTCATTCATTTGTGATTCTTCCTTTCTGATTATAAGATTCAGTCACATTTTGACAGTAAAACGCAATTTTAGGGTAAACAGCATCTTTTAATTTCCTAATGTGTGAATCTGACTGATCCCACAAATAGAAAGCTGAAGAGGGCAAAATAAATTTGTTGTGAATGTTAGTAAAGAGTTTTGATGACTCAGGTTCTTCCAGACAGACCCTATAGGTTATTCCTCACATGCAATTAGTTTCAATTTAAAAATGGTTGCTCACCTTTCTCCATAAAATATCCCCTGCAAAGGAGGTTCTTCATTTTTGTTTCATAAGAAATTTTGTTATTTACTATGAAAGATTAATCTCCTTATTTTGAAGGTATCCAAAATATGGTGCATTTATTTTTGGACTGAGGAAGAGGATCTGATATTTACATTTCACTAAGAAGTTGAGTAAGAGATTAACAGATACCATTTAAAAGAGAACTTAAAAAGAATTGCAGAAAGGCCTGCTATTGTGAACTGAAATACTTCCTTTGCTCTTTGTACATTAATTATGTCACATAATGTCAATAAAGTCTTAAAGTAAAACAAATCATCAATTAAAGTTGTTGCTATACATAGCTATAATTAGAAATGCCCCTTTACACAGCACTCCATAAAGCACAGCCTCAAGTGAATAGGATGCATATTTGTGCTCCCTTGCACAGCAGCTATAGTGGTATTCCTGCTGGTATGCGATGCCGTGGCCCTGTGTGTGGCTGACCCTCCTCTCCTCCATATTGTGGCTGAATTAAAGTGAGTCCCTCTCAAGAGGCTCTCCTGACTGGCTGAAGTCAGTGCACACGTGCTGCTCTGCATTTCATCAAGTTCTTTACTATGAGAGTGGTGAGGTGCTGGAAGAGAGGTTGTGGGTGCCCCATCCCTAGAGATGTTCAAGGCCAGATTGGATGGGGCCCTGGGCATCCTGGTCTAGTATTAAATGGGGAGGTTGGTGGCCCTGCCTGGGGCAGAGGGGTTGGAGATTCGTGATCCTTGGCGTCCTTTCCAACCCTGGCCATTCTGTGATTCTGTGAATGAGGAAATCGCAAGGTGAACGATCTTTTCCTGGAAGGGTACTTGAGACTACTGAAGGTTGTCAGTAATCCTTATGAAGATAAGCTAAGAACAAATAGCCCAGGAAAGCACAGCAAGCCTTCCAGTGACCACACTTGTTAGCACCTTTACCAAAGTCTTTCCTTGGCTCTAATTCAACTGAGAAGATTATGACTCACCATCAGATTACATCAGGTATTATGTGTAGGAGGATATGGCATTCAGTCTTAATTTCATTCCATCTGCCGGTACTACCGAAACCCATAAAGTTAAGCTATTGCAGTAAAGGAAGTGAAAATCATTCTTCCATCCTCCAAAGTCACAGCTGCAGAGCTATTTTGAAGGGTGTATTTACAAATCCTGATTTGCATAGTTCAAACAGTAGGCCCAAGTACTGACCACAGCCCAGAGAACTTCTCATGTTTTGTAAAACCAAATCCAAGGTGAGTTCACTGAGACAGAAAATCTAACCTGGATGGAAAAATATTAATTATAGTAGCACTGCACATCACTGAGGCACAAATAACTCTGAGAAATATTTGGGCCCAACAATGCAATATGAAATGTGCCTCTTCAGGTAAGACTGCTGGTGGGAAGCAGTTAATGCCTCCTGCAAGAAGAAAGCAACTGAAGTTCCTCCTGAAGAGATCTAATTCATCCTGTCCTCAGAAAAGAACTCTGACAATATCAGAAGGTTGTACCCATGTAGTCTTTTGGTGCAAATCAGCCTGAACAAATGGAGCATTAAATGCGTATTATTTCACTGTCTCTTGGAAAGGAGTTAGTAAATCATAATTCATTAAATCACCTGAATGAATCTGTCTCACTGACCAACAGCAAGAATTGTATTTAAAGTGTATTGCTCTGGGGATTACCGTAATGTAATCACACATTATTTTGATCTGTTGCATCCCCTTGGAAACAGTGGAAACCATCCCTTTCAAAGTGATACTGATATGCTATAATAGTGTAGCAAAGCAAAACATTGCAAATACTTAATAAATCATAAGAGGCTGTTGAAACAGACATCAAATGGAGAAAGCTTAGAACCGGATAAATAATTGATTCTCCTGTATTGAACTTCTGAAAGAGGTGGTATGTATTTCACAGGTTCAGTATTACTGTAGCAGTGTTTCATTATGGAAGAACACTGGAGAGGTGCCTGAAGGCAGGGTTTTGTCATAAAGGTGGGAAAACATGGTCCAGGAGGAGCAGAAATACACGTAGCTGATATGATACTTCCCACCAGCTGTTTTGAGTTGCTGCTTCCAACTAAAATGCAGCTGATGGCATTAAAACAGAGCTTGAGGCTCTTTGGTGGAGGAAATGTGTAATACCGTAATGCAATGGAAAGCACAGCAATGATGGTGGGGTAGCTAAATTCTAGGCTGCAGCAAGTGAGGATATGCCCAAATGCAGCATCTGCAGACAGAAACAAAGGCAGGGCGGGAGAAACTGCTCACTCTTGAAAGGCCTCAAGTATGCAGGGATCTCCAGCAAGATATCCTCCACTGCCAAGACTTAAATGAGGTCTGTGAAGGGGTGGATGCTCCACCCCTTCTGATTATTCAGGTGCATTGCATATATCTGAGCTCTCCTGGGTTGGCCCTGCTTTCCCACCAGGTGCTCAGTCACTGTTTCATGCCGTGACTCAGCATTTCTGTTACAAGGTGCTATGATGGCCTTGGCACAGCATCTTTGAGTCAGCGTCAGTGGGGTTTGTGGGTTTTTGGTAGAAACTTCAGAGTTTCTGAGACTCAGAAGAAGCAGGAGATCTTTGACACTGTAGCATTCAGAGCTGCGGCACCACAGGAAGCAGTTCAGGTTTGTTTTCTTTTTCCTGGATGCTTCCATCCTCTCTGAGAAGCAGCTTGGTGAGTGCCCAAGCTGAGGCTCACAGTAGCCAGAGAGGGCTCTGGGAGGTGGGCTGAAGGATTTGCTGCAGGTGCTGTATCCCACATGTAGACTATCTGTCAATCAAGTTTTTACAAGTATTTTGTTGCAGTAGAAAACTGGAAAAACATAATAAAAGAATAGCCTATGAAGAAGCCATAATGGTAAAATTTTGAAAGCATTAGCTGTAAATGAGACACATCTGGAGGGAATATGCATTATTGTTATTCTAATTCCCTACAATGTTAAAAAAAAATTAATATGGCCACACAAATGCTTGATAGGATGAATATTTGAGTCATTGTAAGTTCAATTGAATCTGATTTTAAAAATGTCAACAATTTACTCTCATGGAAACTTCAGCTTCTGCATTACATTTATCAGTGTCCATGTCCTACAAGACGTGTCAGAGAAGATTTGCTTGACTAGAATAAATACTATATTTATCACAAAATCTCACAGTTTAAAGATGAATTTGATTTGTTTACATATTTTACCAACTGTTATTAAAATCTGAATAGAAGAATATCCATATCCATTATCTGCTGAGAAAGTGGTGAGGTCCTGGAACAAGTTGCCCAGGGAGGTTGTGGATGCCCTGTCCTTGGAGATGTTTAATGCCTGGTTAGATGGGGCCTTGGGCAATCTGATCTAGTACTTGATCTAGTGGCTGGCAACCCTGCTTATGGCACAGGGATTGGAACTTGATGATCCTTGAGGTCCCTTCCAACCCAAGCTATTCTGTGATTTTTATGATTCTATCATCCTAGAGTAGTATTATTTAGGGAAATTGCACTCAAAAGGTGTCAGTTTAAACTTAAAGTGAAATACTAAACAAAGAGGAAATACACAAAGTTGAAAATGCAACTCTAAGATTAGACTCAAGCTCAATGTCCAGTGGGTCAATCAATAGAGAAGTGCAAGCCTTTAGCAGGTCTCAGTTGTATCCTGCCAAACAGATGGTGTCATTCATCCCATCAGAAAGCAAGGATTACCTAAATGTAAAGAACACATATGTACTCTATTGGCTTTTTTTCTTTGCTGTTTTCTTTCTTTCTTTACTGTGAAGAACTTTCTTTCACTTCTAATTTTTTTACTTAGGATGTCCTTTGTTTTTTGACTACTAATTCTTCTGCTTGTAAGAGCTTACGTATCAGTTTGGGAGTCGTTCCCAATTTCTGTTGGACTTTCTAAAAACTGGGTAATATTGTTGAGTTAGCGTTTGGCTAATCTTCTGCATTTGGCCTTATTATGAAATGGCTTCTTCCTGTTACCCACCTTCCCACCAAAGGACATTTCCAAGCTTCTTCAAGCTCTTGGTGCTCAGACCATGCAGAGTTTGCTCACAGAGTTCTTTGTCATTGCAAAGGTTTCCGACAAACTGGTCCATGAAGTGGAGTTGAAAACCCTTCTGATGATCCCCACTTATGCCATTCTGTCAATTACTTTCATCCTTTAAAATATTTCTTCAGTTGAAAAAGGAAATGTCATTAAAAAGCTTTTATAAGGGCACGACAGATCTCCTTAATTTGCTTTTTCTATTGAAGACTCATCCCGTGTACATTTTTCTGGGATGGAATGACTTCACAAAGCAAGGGGGAGTCCTTGGATACAGGTTGGAGTCTCTTGGCTTAATCAGATATGTCTTCTGAGGCTGGGCTTTTAGTATATAAAGCTTTTTCTCGATCGGTATCCTCACTTCTTTCTATCTCTTTCTATAGAGTCGAAATAATCTATAAAATTTATCTTAGAAGTGACTGGGTGTCACAGTTTTCTCACAATTTCCACTGCATCTTTTTTTTAATGGCATGTTATAACTCTCCTGTGGGCTGCCAATGAATCTGCAATGTGAGCTTTAAGACAAGGCAGGCGGAGATACTGCCTCCCTAGCATTAAGTTCCTTGGGGACTCACTTGGAAATTAAACTGTGGTCATTTTCAATATGGAATCGTTTTATTGTGTGGGTGCATCTGCACATAAACTTTACATTGGCTTCTGAACAGCGTATAAAGGCTTGTAAGAGATAAATTAGACTAAGTATAGCACTCATCATTAATCAGGATACTAAATAAACATGAGCGCTGGAGAATGAACACAGCTGCCCCTTCATTTATCTTGCTGTCAGAAATTAACTCTCCTACAGAGAGAAGCTCAGAAGTGATGGCTTCAGGTCTTTTGTGTCCCCTCTGTTTACAGAGAATATGCATGCTTATATATAATTAATACATTTATATTATGTGTATATTTGTATATACATAAACAAAAATGCTACATCCGAGCACATTTCTGTAC
Organism: Tetrao urogallus; assembly: GCF_951394365.1. NCBI lineage: Eukaryota > Metazoa > Chordata > Aves > Galliformes > Phasianidae > Tetrao > Tetrao urogallus. Next base: position 54,021,327 of record NC_136814.1, on the reverse strand, counting down.
TCATGCATGTATACTGATATATGCTTTGTTCATAGACATAAATTGCAATTCTGAGCTGAAAAGTGTCATATACCTGTTTATTTCAAAGGAAAAATATTTACTCCTTGTTTCTGTTGACACTGATTATTCTAGAGTAATAACACAACTCTTAACTACAGCCTTACTATGCGTTATCTTCCGTTATAACTTTAATCATTTTCCCCAACATGAATGCGTAGCTAGCATGGTAAATCTGAAAGTCTTATCTTTCATTGCAGAGTGAGTATGTGATGCTAGATTATAACAAAACCTATTTTCACATTTGATTGGAGTACAGATAATTGGAGTACTGAAAGGCTCTGTGTTATTTTTGTAGTAATTTCTCAGTGTCAAAGAATACTTTTAAGGCAAACAGACCAGTCAGAAACTAAGTTTATAGGGCAGCAGCCTCTAGTGTCTGGCCTTCCTTCATCTGACCTTTTGCATGTAAGCAATACATCAGCTACCCTTCCATGTCTATGGTATTGTCGCAGGCTCTTGGGAAAAGTGTGGCTGAATAGGAGGAATTAGTGCTGCTGCAGAGGATTTAGCATAATGGATAGATCATTAACCTTTTAAGTCTGGTATCCTGGGTTCAGCACTGGCCTACCATGGGTGATTCAAGTAAGCAAACATCTCCACGTGTAACTGTGATGGTTCGTGCAGAGAAGAAAAAGGATTTCCTGGACCAAAGTCACGAGAGTTGGTTGTCTGTGAATCTGGCAATGCAGCCAAAGTGTGACAGCAAAATTAAGTACACAGATCTCAGGAACATAGCCAGGTGCACAAGACAAGCCTTTTCTGCAGAACATTACTGCATGTTGTGTGGCAAGAGCTATGCACATACTGTGTCCAAGGCTGTGCCATCTCACAGCAGCATCTGGACCTATATTCAAGGAATCTGGGATACCTCTATCATTTTGAAAACTAAACTCTTTAATACCACAATGGTTGGTATTTCTTATTACCACAAAATGTTAGTCTTTAAATCTTTTGCAGTAGGCATAAGCTGTCGCTGCTGAACTCTTAAGTAGTCTTTTTTTTCTGTAACATATTCATTTAGGATCTGGGAAGAATAGAGACACTTTGATTTTGTATTGAACCATGGCTCTATTTATGTTTCCATCCATATTGTAAATTCTTCAGAGGAGAAATGATTTCAGACATCTGTGCATGTCATATGTAAGACCTACTCCATTCCTCTTGTCACCACTGCCTGACATTGTGCTGTACAACACATGTGCTCTGTGCCAGCCTCTAGAAGCCATTCGCTGATATGTAGCATGTGTTTTGGTAATAATGCTGCTCAGCTAGGGAACAGGTGAGGCATTAATGGTAGCGCTCCCAAAGGTGGCTATCTACAGACCCTACATAGCCCTACATCTATAGCCTGCTAGTGGTGGTCAGTACAGAGATGCTGATAGGTGCCCATAGCCTCCTTCTGTAATTACTGGGCTGATGTTAAAACATTCGCTTTATCCCTTGAAGGGACAGCAGAAGTCTCCCAGTGCAATCCTACTAACAGGTATCGCCTCTCTGTTGTCAGCAGCCAGACTAAGGAACAGTTTCTGTGATTCTGTTCCCTTGGTCTGTGAAACTTCTGTTCCTCACATCATCTTGCTGCCAGTGCTGGCTGCTGCTGCCTATTGTTCTATAGGAACTGGTATGAGACAACAGCAAGTGTCCACATAAGCACCAGGTGTCTGACCTGCCACCACAGGCAGTGGATCTTCACAGATCATTGCAAGCTAATGGCCCAATGGAAGTTGTATCCTGCACATCTTCAATAGCAAGTCAGCTGACTAGCCAGCTGAGGAAGGATGTAGTTGCCTAAGTACAGGTATTTGTAAGTACTAAATGTGACCTTTGGTGTCGAGGCATCTGCAAGAACAGGTAGATGCAACATCTCACAGGGAGGCCTAAAGTCTCTTTTATAGTTACTGCTGGAGTCCAGGCAGGATCCTTCAGCACCTAGAATGTACTTAGAGCACTGATTTAGGTGACTGCATCCTGCCCCAAACATGTTTTCAGTGAAGTTCTAGTAAAATTGGAGTAAAATGTCTGAACTAAATGAAACTCCTAGTCTCCTATGTGACGTTTGATCTGAAAGAATCTGTGCAAGGGCACAACTTCAACTCCATTTGGTTTTAATGTACCTTATAGAATGGGTTTCAGTCCTTGAAAACATTCCAGAGGGCTCAGCTTGACAGGTTTCCAACAGCAGGAAGAAGCTAGACGTAGGCAAAGCTGGATTGGTGACACATAATTAGATCAACCCCAGAAGCATCCATCAGTTTCCCATGATCTTCGTTTTCATAACTTTGATGAGCCCACACCGAAAGCATGTGTCTGTAATGCAGTTCATCTCTATAAAATCCTAGATTTTATGGCCTGTAAACTTTAATTCATGTCTTAGCAACACCCACACTGATTATTTGAATGCTTTGCATGTTTTCTTGCCATCTGCCTACCAAAATAAATTACAGTGCTATTGAATCATGCTCTTGGGTCCTTGTATCACTCTAAGACGTGAGAAAATACCTGATGGTTTCTAGCTCGGTTGATGCTGAAACGGTTTTTCAAATAACAGTAAAGCTAGTGAGTGTGTAAATGTGAGCTGACTTCCGTCTCATGTTCACAATAGAAATCTCATTGTTTTGAGGGGTTTGCTTCTTCCTTTCTTACCGTGCATTTCTGACAGCAGCAGTAGCATAACAGAGAGAAGTGACAGGCTGTTTAAAGGAACCAGGAACAGACATAAACTTGTCTCCAGCCTTGTCAGAAAGTCATCAGGCAAATTTACAGAGGGACCAAAGCTGGAGACTGACTGGGCTGCTCAGACTGCATACTTCAGAGGTGATCAAGTGTCTTAGCAATTTGGCAGCCAGGATTGTGTGTTCACAAAAAGGAAAATAAAAAACAACCATAGCCATCCATTAGGTTCAAAGTTGCTTGCTACAATGTGGGCGGTTGTGAAGAGTGATCAGGTCTCCTCTGAGTCTCCTCCAGACTGAACAATCCATGTTCCCTCAGCCACCTCCCACAAGGTTGTGCTCCAGACCCTTCACAGCTTCTTTGGATATACTCCTGGACCTTGATGTCCTTGTAGCGAGGGGCCTAAAACTGAATAAGCACTTGAGGTGTGGTATCACCAGAGCTGAGTACAGGGGGACAATCCCTGTTCCTCCTGGCTGCCCTGTTTCTGATACAAGCTGGGATGCTGTTGGCCTTCTTGGCTATCTGGGCATGCTGCTAGCTCACATTCAGCCGGCTGTAAACTATCAACTCCAGATTCTATTTTCTCTGTGCATCTTTCCAGCCACTCTGCTGCAAGCCTGTAGTTGATACTGCAACTAACAGCCAGATTGGAAATGCTCATAGGGTTTTCATTCTCAAACACACAAGTGTTTTCAAGCTCATACTTAGCTGTATCCCTCTCGCAAACCACCAGATGCTCCCGTGCTGTTGCCTTTGCAAATCTCAGGGTGCTGGTGGAGGGAGGTGTGGGCTGTCCCCACTGGGTGCACATTGCCTCCTCTTGCCCACTCCCTGCACAGGGTTGCTAGTGAGCACAGGACTTTTGCAAGACTTTGTCTAAACTCATCTCTTGCATTTTTGCCAGGGCTCAGAGTGATAGAATGACAATTGGGATCTGTGCATTGCAACATTCAGCGTTGCAGCATTTGACTGTGTAATATTTAATTTCTAGGCATCATGCCTGGTGCAGTGCAGTCTTAGAAGCAGCCAACTTGCTGGGGAGAATTGTCCCTGCTGTTACCTTCTCCTTCATGTTCCCATACTCTCACACTGGATTTTTGCCTCTCTTATTAAACTGGGAAGTAAAGATAGGTGTCACTTAAATTGGGCTCCTGGTGCTGCAGTGTGTGCTGCTCTGGGAGCAAGTGCAATAGCTGGCTCTTAGGTGACAGGAGGGGAAGTTGGCTGTGCTAACCAGAGAGCTGTAAGTGCGTGGGGTGCTTTTCTCCAGTCTCTGCAAAATTATTACCGGTGCAGGGAGCAGAGTTCTGGGGGTGTGCCAGAAGGAAGCACTGGGCTGCAGAATTGGTTTCTCAACCTTTCTTTGGCACAGGAAATTTTAATCATATTAAAGTACTAAAGGTATTGACCCTCCCACTTCAATTGTTCTTTGACTATTTTACAGATAATGCTTTTTAGTTTTCTTGTGAGTAAACTTCAAGCCAATTGGTATTTGTATCCATACTTCTTATAATGACTGATATGTCGGGACAGAAAGAATTATACACTAGGCAGTGACTGTCAGCTACTGAAGAACTGTTCCTTGCACTGTAGATACAAATATTGCAGTGACATTTGTTTATCTATTGGAAAAAGCTCTTTTGCGTTAAGTTACACTTCTTGATTCTTTTCATATTAGTGCTTGAACTATATTAACTAAAAATAATTGCAGGATGGAATAGAAAAAGAATCATGTAGTGGTATGAGAGTTTTAGTTACTTTTTTTGCAGACAAAACTTGCAGATCAGCCTGCTGCCCTATGAAGGCAAATGATTGACTGGAGGAGCTCAGATATGCAGCCCTGGAACATGTAATGTAGTGCATTGTGTTTCTGCTTAAAGAAAGAGAAGTGCATTAGTCTGGACATGCTTATTATAGAGGAAGGGAGGAAGAGTTAAAAAATGTCATTTCAGCAGAGTGTGTGTATTTGTGGTCACTTCTGGAAAACTTTTCCTCAGTAGGGAGAACAGAGCTGTTGCTGCTTCGTGCAGCTCATTTCCTACACAACAGTGCCATTGATAGGAATCTGGTTTTAATTACAGCAGAGGCTAAAATGTCAGTACATAATGGCATTCAAACATTCCCCAGTTGTAGATTGGGGATGCGTGTTTTCACTGGCCTGAGGAGTACATTGGAGGGCATCTTCTGCTGAAGTGGAGAACATGCTTTTTTTCCTCAGTGAAAACACTTTGCCGCTTGTTTAGCGCTTTCTTTCTTGCAGCAGAAAAGTATGTGTTTTTAATGTTCAGGGGAGACTCAGAGAAGGGACTGTGGCTTCTGCTGCTGAGTCAGCCCTTCTGTAATGGTCTGTGTCCTTTGTGATCCAGAGGGCCAGAATGGATGTTTTACCCTAAAATGACATTTAAGATTTGGGCTGCCTTTAACCACTGAGGCCATTGATTGTAATATAAACGGTGTCATTTATCTTTATTTCAGAGGAAGATGTATTCAGATTTCTCCTTCATGTCTCACTTAGGGGGATTTAAATGGAGACTGTGTTTTTAGGTAACAACAATGAGCACTGTTACAGCAATCTTGGATCTAAGGTCCTCAGACCAGAGGAAAAAAAAGGCTCAGTGCCCTGTGCTCCAAAATCTCGTCGTGCAATCATAGCAAATCACTTTGTTCAAAGGTATTTGGAGTTCTCCATATATGTTTACATTTTTATAGACAGAATTAGAGCCCTTCCTTGTTTCACAGGGAGATAAATACAAAGATAAATACACTAAAGGTGCTAAGGCACTCTAAAGCTTAGGGATGTTGTTCAGCTGCCTAATTTCCATTGAAGTAAATGGTCTCTGAATACTGTGTACCTCACAGAGCACATTTTCTCATACCTAGGAAATGTGACCCTTGTTAGCTAACATAATGTTCGAATGACATGTGATCTTCGTGGTCACACAGAGAGGCTCCATGTTTGACACGTTTCTCACTGCCCAGAAAGGTTTCAAACAGCAAATAACTCTGCAGAGGTTTTCCTGTTGACAGTTTAGAGGTTGGTGGTGCAGTAGAGCTGTCTGTGTTACATACGCACTATTTCTATCATCCTTCACTCCCCTACCACAGCTGCTCGCTCTCTGGTTAGGGCAAACAGTGAAGCTCTCTGGCACTAAGTCTGTTTCTTGGAATTCCACAGATTAAGTCCGTGCTGGACCTGATGACCAGTTTACACTGGGAAAGAGAAGCACACGATATTCAATTTATATGTATTTATATTTATATTATATTAAATATTATATAATTAAAATTATTAAATTAAATTATTATATATATAAAATTATTAAATTAAAATTATTATATTAAATATATATAAATATATATATTTATATTTATAATGTGTTTTCTAACTATTTTGCTTTGAAAAGGCTGAAACAGTTAAAACTAGAAGTCCTGCTGGCTGTGGTGGTGCTGTCTGTCACCGTGAGTGAGAGGCATAAAGTTCAGACAGCTTAGTCATTGCCCTGTTCTGGGAACACTGCTGGCTTGTCCTCTGGAAATGCCTCATCTCACGGCACTGAACTTGTGCCTGAACCATTTTCCCCTGAAACAGCAGAGATATGGGAAGAATTATTCAATTGAGTCATTCAGGGAAAATTTTTTCTGAAAACAAAGAGGTTTCTTGCTGTCTAAAAGTTGGGAATTTAGAGGCCTCCGAACACAGCTGCAGCTGTATGAGGTGTTGGGTTTTCAGGTCAAGGTTCAAAGTCAGCTCTGTCTTTGAGCTAGATGGTATTTTCCACTATGCTGACATGTGGAAATACCTCAGTTGTTTCAGGTACCATCATTGGAAACATGGAAGAACCCAGTCACACGTTCTTGCTTGTATATTTTCTTGGGCTTCTATTCTGCTCCTGATCTCCGATTTCTCTGTCTCTCAATCAGAGAGGCTAAAACAAAAGTGAAGCCTTACAGCAATGCTCATGACCAAAAAGAAATCACACCTGGACGGTGTACAGAATTTGCTTAGCTGATGTAGTTTCTAAATCTGACATTTCACCACTGTTTTTATTTTGGTTGGAAGCATGAACAGTAGCTGTAATCAAAGTAGCAGAGCAGCTTGTGGTTATGGAAGTAACTCAGGCACTGTATTGCTACTGTCTTGCCACAGCATGTCAGTATAATCCCATGTATGGTTCAGACAGACTGTCCTCTTTATAGTCCCCTGGTTTACTTGGAAAATGTTCCCTTGGAATTTAGGATTGCACTGTTCTTTTCAGCTTTGTTTGTCTGTCTATGGAGGAATAGCTGTGTTCTTCTCCCAAGAATATAAGAACAGACTTGTTTCAAGAACAGCCACAAAACCTACATGAATTTGATTCATTCTCTTTTTATGTTTTCCTTCAAACAAATAAAAGAAGAAGTGTAAACATTTATTAAAGCCCGAGTTCTGAAATGTGCTTTTCCATGCACAGTTCATGTCAAGCTATGCAAGCTCATAGAGTACAAAGAAACTATACATGTCTGTGATTTAAGGTTTGTTTTTGCTTTGTTTTTTTTTTGTGTTTTTTTTTTTTTTTTTTTCTTGTGTTTTAGAAACAGAAATTCTCTTTTCCAAGCAGTTTGGATTTCTCTATGGCAATGAAACATTTGCATCTGGTATTTTTATATAGATCATGGCTAAGATGCTTCTCTAAGCAACTGAATGCAGATGGTGTACTTCATGGCATGAAGCTGGCCATCACACTGCGAAAACCCAGTCAGACTTTGGTACAGCCTAAAGCAAAGGAAGAATGCCCTACTTGTACTCTGCAGGCACTGCAGTAGTGTGACACCAGCCCAAACTTATGGTCTTCAATGGTCTTCTTCATTACATGCAGTAACACTGGCTGGTGCCTGCTCAGGCCTTACCTGGAAGCTCTGTTTACTACATGGGTAAATTCCTCATGGGTTTAAGTTAACAGCCCCTGAGAAATGATAGCCAACACAAGACTGAGAAAAGGAAAAAGTGAATCTCTTACTCTTTTGTTTACCTTGGTCCCTTAGAAAGTGCAAATAGCTCTGGGAAATTCTGTTTTCCACATCACAAAGGTATTCTACATTTTTTTCTACCTCATTTTTAGCACTGATTGTTTTCTCCCTTTCTTATACTGATATATAAACGTGTATATATTTTGTCCCACTGTCTGAGCAACCTACTAGAGTCATGAAATTCATTAAAAATACTATCAGTGGCACTTGGATTGTAAACATTAAACATATGGTTTTAATTGTGATTGTAGAAATGCATCATAGAATCATAGAATCACCAAAGTTGGAAAAGACCTAAAAGGTCATCCAGTCCAACCGTTCACCTATTCCCAATAGCTCCCACTAAACCATGTCCCTCAACACAACATCCAGCCTTTCCTTGAACACCCCCAGGCTCGGTGACTCCACCACCTCCCTGGGCAGTCCATTCCAGTGCCTGACCACCCTTTCTGAAAAGTAATACTTCCTAATGTCCAGCCTGAATCTCACCTGCCGTAGCTTGAAGCCATTCCCTCTGGTCCTATCACTAATGACACGAGGGAAGAGGCCAACCCCCAGCTCACTACAACCTCCCTTCAGGAAGTTATGGAGAGCAATGAGGTCTGCCCTGAGCCTCCTCTTCTCCAGGCTGAACATTCCCAGCTCCTTCAGCCGCTCCTCATATGGCCTGTGTTCCAGACTCCTCACCAGCTTTGTTGACCTCCTTTGAACCCACTCCAGGACCTCAATGTCTTTCTTGCAGTGAGGGGCCCAAAACGGGACACAGCACTCGAGGTGCGGCCTCACTAGTGCTGAGTACAGGGGGACAATCACCTCTCTGCTCCTGCTGGCAGCACTGTTTCTGATGCAAGCCAGGATGCCATTGGCCTTCTTGGCCACCTGGGCACACTGTCGGCTCATGTTCAGCCGAGCATCAATCAATACTCCCAGGTCCGTTTCCTCTACGCAGTCCTCCAGCTACACCGCCCCAAGCCTGTAGCATCGCCTGGGGTTGTTGTAGCCGAAGTGCAGGACCCGGCATTTGGTCTTGTTGAAACTCATCCCATTGGCTTCAGCCCAGCTCTCCAGCCTGTCCAGATCCCTCTGTAGGGCCTTGCTACCCCCAAGCAGATCCACAATTCCAGCCAATTTGGTGTCATCTGCAAATTTACTGAGGGTGCACTTGATGCCCTCATCCAGGTCATCAATAAAGATATTGAAGAGGACAGGCCCCAGCACCGACCCCTGGGGAACACCACTCACGACCGGTCGCCAGCTGGATTTAACTCCATTCACCACCACTCTCTGAGCCCGGCCCTCCAGCCAGCTCCTTACCTGAACATCATGTTCTACATTGTCTACCAGCTAAAATGAAACATGGAAAGGGGAGTTAATCCTTAGTTCCCCACATATAAGCCTCAGTAAGCTGTCCAAACACCTGTGATTACACAGCAGAAGATTTTTAGGCTTTGATTTGATTGTTTTCTTCAATGTCACTCTGGTCTTCAAAAAGGGCTAGAAAGAAGATCCAGGTAAGCACAGGCCAGTCAGCCTCACCTCTGACCCTGGAAAGATGATGGAGCAGCTTGCGCTGGATGCCATCTCCAGACAGCTGGAAGAGAAGGAGGTTATCAGGAGTAGTCATCATGGGTTCACCAGGGGGAGGTCGTGCTTGATCAACCTGGTAGCCTTCTATGATGTTGTCTCTGGCTGGGTGGATGGGGGGGAGAGCAGTGGATGTAGTCTACCTTGATTTCAGCAAGGCATTTGATACTGTCTCCCACAACATCCTTATAACAAAGCTGAGGAAGTGTGGGATAGATGAGTGGACAGTGAGGTGGGTTGAGAACTGGCTGACTGGCAGAGCGCAGAGGGTCATCGGTGGTGCAGAGTCCGGTTGGAGGCCTGTAACCAGCGGTGTTCCTCAGGGGTCTGTGCTGGGTCCGGTCTTGTTCAACATCTTCATCAATGACCTTGATGAGGGGATAATGGCCACCCTCAGCAAGTTTGCTGATGATACGAAGTTGGGAGGATTGGCTGACACGCCTGAAGGCTGTGCTGGCATTCAGCGAGACCTGGACAGGCTGGAGAGCTGGGCAGAAAAAAACCAAATGAGGTTTAACAAAAGCAAGTGTAGAGTCTTGCATCTGGGGAGGAATAATTGCATGCACCGGTACAGGTTGGGGGTGAGCTGCTGGAGAGGAGCTCTGCAGGGACCTGGGTGGACGACAGGTTGGCCATGAGCCAGCAGTGTGCCCTTGTGACCAAAAAGGCCAATGGCATTCTGGGGTGCATTAAAAAGAGCATGGACAGCAGGTCGAGGGAGGTGATCCTCCCCCTCTACTCTGCCCTGGTAAGGCCTCATCTGGAGTACTGCGACCAGTTCTGGGCTCCCCGGTACAAAAAAAACAGGGATCTCTTGGAAAGAGTCCAGCGGAGGGCCACGAAGATGGTGAAGGGCCTGGAGCGTCTCCCCTATGAGGAAAGGCTGAGTGAACTGGGTCTGTTCAGCCTTGAGAAAAGAAGACTGAGAGGGGACCTGATCCAGGTCTATAAATATCTAAGGTGTGGGGGGCAGAATGGCGAGGCCAGACTGTTTTCAGTGGTGAGTGGAGACAGGACAAGGGGAAACGGCTGGAAACTGCAGCACAGGAAGTTCTGCACAAACATGCGCAAGAACTTCTTTACAGTGAGGTGACGGAGCACTGGAACAGGCTGCCCAGGGAGGTGGTGGAGTCTCCTTCTCTGGAGATGTTCAAGACCTGCCTGGACACCTGCCTGTGCGACCTGCTGTAGGGAACCTGCTTTGGCAGGGGGGTTGGACTCGATGATCTCTGGAGGTCCCTTCCAACCACTACAATTCTGTGATTCTATGATTCTGTGATTCTGTGATTCTTTTCTAGACAGTGTAGCAGGAATTTGGGAAATGGGGTATTTCAGGGTGTATTTGTGGAACTTGCAAGAAAGGAATGGAATTCCTGCAACAGAGAGGAGCCATGACTTGAGGTGACATGTCAGTCTGTGTCACTGAAATCACAGGAATGTCACTAATAAAAAGCAGAGGATGATCAGAATAATCTCAGCTTCCAATGTGAGTGTCCCTCTTGGGACAGTAGTCAGTGCAGTTCAATGTCCTCCTTTTTTCTTCCTGCATTCATGATTGTATTCTGCACTCCAGAAAGTGCTATTGAACTTTTTTCTTTTCAAAGAAATGGTATCTGACCGGAAGCATTCCTAAAGGTTACCTCTGTTTTTAGTAAGAGCTATGACTAAATGTGTTAAAGACTGATCAGAGGTGACTGTTTGGGAAGTACCGACTTCACATTGGAAAACTCAGTCTGGAAAACAAAGGAAATATTTTTGGCCACAAAGAATAGAAACTTGCTTTGGCTTTTCACTTGAAAAACATAATGTTTTGAAACATATTTTAATAAATGTTTTCATTTCAGTAAAATGCCATGTTTTCATTAGATATATTTCTCTGGAAGTGTTTTCATTGATCCTACTTCCATGCAGTGCTGGGGTTTGTGGAAAATCGACTGATGCTTCTCTGCTGTTCAGTTTGCCCTCCCCAGTTCAGATCATTTGCACACTTCATTCCTTACCATGACTGGCTGTCACTGGACCTTGAGATGTCATGCTCCTGGCAGCAGGGCTCAGGTTCTTGGATGTACAGCTCTTTCCTTGGATCATGGTGACTGCTTAGTTTTGAACTATTGCATTTCCTACTTTGTCTGGGAGTAGCTGGATAGTTTTTGTGACAATGGTCAATCATGGCAAGATTAACAATATAATGTTTCTTTTGATGACTGTTGGTAATATAACTTGGTGCTTGCAGTTGCTTTTCATATGGTTCTATTATTTAAAAGGGGGAAAAAATCTTTCCATAAGCTATTTTTGCCAGCTATATGCCAGTGCATCCCAAGCACTGTATTTGCTCAAACTAAAGTTGTGGGAGAGACCCCATGTTGGAGCAGGGATGGAGAGTAACCATGAATTGCAGCAAAGACAAAGTGTTACAGACTGACTGCAGCCCCCATTCTCTGTTCTCCTTCACCACTTGGGAGAAGAAAGAGGAGTGGGTGGAGAGAAGTGGTTTTAGTTTGCTTTTGGTTCTCGCTGCTCTAGTCTGCTATTAGCAGCCAATAAACTACACCAGTCTCTCTTATGTTGAGTCTGGTGATGGTAATTGGTGAAGGATCTCTCTGTCCTTATCTTAGCCCACTAACCCTTTTTCATCATTATTGTCTGTTGAGGATGGAGAGTGAAAGAGTGGTGTGGAGGGACCTAGCTGCTCATTGGTGTGAAATGACTACAAAATCATATACATATACATGTCTTTAATGGTATCTATGCCGAGGTGAATCAGCCCCAATGTGTGTCTGGATTTATCTCTTGAACAGCTGCAACGAATAAGCCTTTCCGGTAATTGCAGCTCCCGCTACCATGGATGAATCTCTCTTTTAACATCTTCTTGATAATGGCCCTTTGGGCTTAAAGACTGCTGTTGCAATATCTCTCTGAGCAGAATGCATGAACATCATGCCCCTGTAGGTGTAAGGTTTCTCTTTGGCTGTGGACGCTCATAAAAATAGCCTTTCTCTGTACTAATGTAACAGTCCATTTCAAAGGCACAAATTGTTCAGTGTCTGTGCCAGCAGTTAGACATGTAGCCCTCCAACTCACTTTGCTTGTGTTTTGTAGGCTGGTTCAAATAGCATTTCTCCTCTAATGCTGCAAGCATTTTATCCCCAGTCACTTTCTGTGCACGCTCTCTCTTCTAAGAGAGTATTAGCCTCGCATTAGTCATTCTGCTGTTCCCCAGAATCTTTTTCATTCTGCCTGAATCAAACTTTTACATCTGTTTTTGCCCCACTTTTATGTCTCTCTTTGCGTTTGGGAACACAATTAGTGATCAACTTGAAGGGTGATTTTGAGTCAACTCTATTGTTTTTCTTTTTGCTGATAATTTTAGAACCTTCATGCTTTCCAACATAAAAATCAAGAATAAGAATTTAGCACTGAAATAACAGTTCATCCCAGTCCTATGACAATCAAGTGCACATAATACCAGGTTTTAAACAAACCCAGTGTTCCATAACAATGTTAAAAGTACTTGCTCATCCATTGTTTCAAAATGAAAAACAAGTGCTTATGGCTGTTTGTTGGAATCAAAATGATTTATTACAAAAATAAATAAACAAAAAAAACAAAATTAATAAATAGTGCCCCCATCATATCAGAATGACATTGCTTGAAGGACATAAGGACATTAATGTAATGGTAGTTTTACAATCACTCTTGTAGGTACAACAGTGCATGCTCACTTATCCCTTCTTCTGTTGAAGCATAAGGATGCCACTGGAGTCCCCACCTTGTCATCCTGCTGGGCTGCATTTTGTCAATGTTGAGGGTATGTGTTTATGTGAACCAGTGTAAGGTGTCCTTACATTTGCTACCTTAGAAAAGAGCAGCATACTTTAAAAAATAAAAGTGGTTGTGAATCTTCAGTATTTATGTCAGGTAAACTCCTTTTCAAGAATTATCTTTTTGAAATTTTCTTTTACACATCAAGACTTAACCTTCCTTTTTTTTTTTTTTTTTTTCCCATCTCAAGACAAAATTCTGGCAGCAAGGGCTGTTTGAGACAGGCCTTCAGCAAAATCAACTTGTAAGACCTGAAATGCAACAGCAAGCTATTTCATCATTTGGGAAATTCAATTGTCAAGCTTTTTTCTTCTTGAAAACATTTTATGAAAGAACCTGAAAACAAGCAGCTAAGGAGATTGTATGTTTTTACGGTGATGAACACCAGTGCCATTTCTTTCCCTGTTTATCTGCACATGTACTATATGTCTTATGTCCTTTGTGGCAAACTAACTCTCAGGAGTTGTTTTCTTCTTGCTTCTTTTCTTACTGCAGATTAATACCTTCAATCATTGAAGCAAACATCAAAATTCATAGGAAATACACAGAAAATCATCTAGTTAGGAGAAATTCACTGCGAGTGGAATACTTGATAACACCTGATAGATCTGATGCAAAAACCAACATAATTTCACAATCACACCCCACCCTTGGGCCATGAGGAAGGTTCTTACATGAGATCAAGTCGTGCTAGCAAATAACCCCCAAGTTTACATCTGATTATAGCAAATATATGGGAGATGTGAACAGGGTTGGCCCAGTGCTAGACCATATGATGAACACCAAGGATCATGGCATCGTATGAAACTGGGCATCTATATGGTACAGCTGGCTATGCATAATATTCTCCTAATTTATAAGGCTGAAGCATCTGCTTCTACTGCTGTTGCTCCATCAGCTTTTCCAGAAGTCTGCTATTGAATGCCTAGTAGTCAAATATTGCAGTTGTGTGTGCCAGTGGAACAGGAAGTTGATATCATTTACAGTGGGAGATTAGGTGCTACTCTATTCCACAAATAAGGTAATGTTCAGCATGGTGAGGTAGAAAGGGTTGGCCTTGTGGGATGGGCTCCACTTCACAGAAAGATCAATAATGGCGTACTCTAAAAGATGTAATATGTATTTCTTGTTGGCAGGATCCCCAGCTGTGACAGGAGGATGTGGTCACATGAGGCCACTGCAACAGGCTGTGTGTGTGACTGTGGACATCCCCAGTGATGCAGCAGGCGAGATCTTAGAGAACAAATTGTGCAAGTCCTGATTTTGTTCTTCTGCTTCATCTTTCCACTTTATGGAAATGCTGTGGCTCTAGTAACCAGTATTTTATAGAATTGTAGTATCATAGAATGACTTGGGTTAAAGAGGGCCGTGATGATCATCTAGTTTAAACCCAGGCTTTAGCTCTTTGCTTGGAAGTGTCTGCTCTGCAAGTGGGAAAAAATCTGGGGGGAGGGTGTTTTCAGCTGGACCCTGCAAACTGCTTGCCAGAAGTACAGGCTAGCTGGAAATGTCAGCAACTGTAATCTCATGAGCCTTAGCCATGGCCTACATTAGAAGATGGATCCTGCCAGGCACCCTCTGCAATCAGAGGCTCTGAAAGGCTGGCTTGTGAGCCTAGCTCTCTCCAAATGCTAAAAAGGTGCTTGAGGCAATGGCTTGTAGGGGAATTGCATGGACACTACTCTCCTCCACCCTATTCAGGCTTCATTGCAGAAGGCCCTCCATGGTTCGCAGCAGAGAAGAGGCCAGGAGAGTTCCAGCATGTGCTCTACATGGACAGCCCCATTCTGGGGATCAAGCCAACAACTTGAAAGCATCCTGCCTTGTGTGCACATGTGCTGAACACCCCACATGTCAGCTCTGAGAGGTGGACCCACACCAGAGACAACCTTGTACCCATGAGAAGGAAGGGGGGAGAAGGCCAGAATTCACTTTTCCAATTATTTCCAAACTGTCTTGCCTTCAGGAAAACCCCGCTGTAGTTCAGAGCCTAGGAGAAAGTTATTCCTCCTTTTTGCCTTCACAGAGATATTAACAGCAGTGCAGCATATGGGGTAAGGCATCCAAAATTTTGTTTTTAAAAGCAACAGCATTACCAGCACTGTCAAGGTGCTGTGGGTGTAGATCATGCAGCTGGTACCTGCATGAACCCTCTGTTCTGCAAACCCAATGGAGCTTATTGTGGGAAAAGGGCACTATTGCTGCCTGTGGAGAAAAAATATGGCACTAACCATTTTACCAGAACCTTCCCCAGTAAAATTACATTGCAAAGCCATGCCAAAAATAAATTCAAATTCCAAACAGAAAGAGAAAATTGACTTTTGCAGAAAATCATGCGGTTGTTAATAATAAATAAAGTTGCTTTCAGAATGGAAGCAATTCCTGCAACTCTTGCACCACTTTCTGTAAGGCTGTGTTGTTGCTAAGGAAGTGAAATCTTGTTAGCAAATATGACAGCACAAGACTTCTTCAGATTTCTAATTCTTTTTCCCTCTGTACAATTCTGTATAATTTTATCAAGTTAAAAAAGAAAAATAATTTGGTTTCCAACTTCTGTGAGTCCATAGGAGTTGGGAGTTGGACTAGATGACTTTTAAAGGTTCTTTCCAACTCTGAGGATTCTATGATTCTATAGCATGGCACCTACTACATTTCTAGCCAGGTCCAAACTCTTCAGGCATCTTCTTCTTTATAAATTCTGTTGAAGATTTAGAGTCCTAAACATTTTTATGCTCTGAATCTGACATGGGTACTGTATCTAGAGACTGTTCCCTGACCAGGATTAGTAGATGTGACCGTAATAAAAGTTTATCTTAGTTTAACAAGGGTAAAATGAGCTGCACTAAGGCAAGAAGTGAATTTGAGAAAGGACTTGAATTACTGCAAATATCTTCAAGTTGTGATAAGCCACAAGCAGATGAAGTCACCAGTGCTGCAATACACAACGTGCTGTTTCCTAACACTTTGCCTGAGCAGTTTTATGGAGGTTCTGCCCAGTGCAAGGGGTAGAGCAGGGCAGCATCGTGCAGGTTGCATGCAGTTCTTGCAACTTATCAGCAGTTGCTGAGATCTGGAATTTGTCATGGGCTCGGTATTGTTTTGAGGTTTAAGTAGTCCCATTTTCCAAATAAATGTAACTGAATTAAGAAACTGTGCAATAGGGACACAGTAAAACCACTGGAAGAAGAGGGAGAGGAGTAAATAGGGAAGCACTGAGCAGGAAACCTGATTTTATGGACTAAGTGTGTGGACATGATTAGATTCTTGCAAGAGAAGTCATTCAAATACATCGTGTTAGAATCAGATGGCAGAAATATTTAGTATGTGATGTCTTTTTTCATTTTGGTAAGGGCACAAGTGACCAGCATTCACTTACTTAAGCATGGCCTCTTCCCCAATTCCTGCTGCTGGCATCCTGCTGCTGCTTTCAGCAGTGCTGCTTGTAGGTGAGGTGCTGATGACAAAAAAAAATTCACCCCAGTATCTGTAAATTATGGGAAAAGTGGAGAGCAACTATGTAGCAGGGAACTCCATTTACCCAAGGGTAAAACTTTGCTTTCTTACGCCTGGCCCTCTCTCACTGCCTCATATAATTCCCAATAGTAGAATGATGTTAAGTGCAAAGATTATTATTAGTTACAGACCTAGTAGAACTGGCAAGAGCCACTTCCCTTCTCCATTGGTGGCTTGGTGTGTATCTACTCAGTCCTTGACCAGAAAAACTTTTCTCTTGTGAGACAAAGACAAGGAAGAGTTGAATCGTTGGAAATCACAGGTGATGGATACCGAGTTTGTTCATCATTATTGGTTTAAAACAGAGTTCTCTTCCCCCTAAATGTCTGTCATTAACTGAAAGCAAGGATCTTTTCCGTTTCAGTGTACATGATTTCCTGTACAATGGTTTCACTACCAGAAATGTTACACTGAGGACACTATGAAGGCATAGCACTGGGCACACATTTTAAAGGACTTCTATTTCACTTTCTTCTACAACCTTTGTTATAGAAGAAACAAAGTGTTTGAAACTTCTAATTCATAAATCATATTTTAACTCCAAGTTTTAAAATAGAAAACCGAGAAAACCGTAAAAACATATATTTTCACAAGTGCTTTTCACATTTTTTTATTACAATATAAATGCAGATACATATTGTCTTAAATTGTGCTATAGGGCATACAAAGAATCCTTGGGATTTGTGTAACATTAAATGATTAATAAAATTAATTATTTAATGCGGCAAATTTTAATTTAAAAAGCATCCACATGTGTAGTCCAGCCATATTCTAGACCCCAGATGTCAGTTTACAGCTGGGCCTGTAACAGGAGGTAGCCTCCACCACTACTGCAGTAACAGGGAAGAGAAAGAACTGCTGCTGCAGTGCATGTTTAAGCAGCATGCTATGGATTTCGACTGAAGATGCCTTCTGCCTGCACCCCTCTTGTACCTCTGTAAACTGTTCTGCCTTGTACAGTACAGGGAAAGCCCTTCATCAGTGTAGGGAAATCACCTAGAAACAAGCTCCTTAGCCTGAACTATTGACTGTATCTCAAGAAAGACTAATGTTATGCATCACTTGATGAAGTAGAAGAAGGAAAATCTGTTACAGTTATGCTATAGCCAGGAGGCACCCAGGCTCAAAGTCTGGTTTTCTCTCTTAGAAAGGACCTTAATTTAAGCTTGCTGTGGCCAGTGTCACAGATGTCCTAATGTGCTTTGCACCTTGGCACCTGCAAGGCAGGATGAATAGTAAATCTCTCTGCTGAGCAAGTGATACATTAATATAATACAGTGATTGAGGTGAGAAAATAGACTATTCAGACCAGCTAGTTGAAATAACTCTTGCATTCTGGCTCATAGAAACTCATGAAATTTCATAAACGACTCATTTTTAAACACGTAACACCTAAATAATGGCCATTAAGTGAGGATGGGTACATCTAGACTAAACACACTGGGTAAATCCCTAGAGATGTTGCAGCAGAATTGCCTGTTAACAAAGCTGGAGACCACTCATTTTCCTGGTTAATAATTGCATGATGGCAATAAAAACTGAGGAAACAATATTATGCATAACTGGTTGAAGAAGGGGAAGAAGGAGGCATTTCTGAGCACTCTGACAGCATGCAAATAATTATCCACACCGTTCTTCTAACCTTTTTGGCTTATCATTCTCATCTGGAGTGAAACGAGCCAAGAAGATGCAAGAACTCTGGCAAACGATGCCCTCTGAGACAGCAGCGTTCCTGCCATGTGCCACCTTCTCCTTTTGGGGAGCGGGTGGGTGTCAGCTTGCTGCGTCTTCTCTGGCTCTGGCCTGCGGCAGCAGCCACCTGGTCACAGCAGCACAGTGCACTGTCTGTTGCTGTAGGCACTGCTGCGGCCCAGCACCAGCACTGATGTTCTAGCCACGATGCAGTAGCTGATTCCCGGCCTCAGGTCTTCTATTTTGATCACTTTGTCTTTTCCTTCATACACCAGCACTCTGTGTTGCTTCAGACAGAGGGAGGAGAAACAGCTGGTCATGCATGTGTGTCTATGACTAAGCTGGGAAGGATGAAAAGTTCAGAGCAACACATGGGTTGGCATTAAGTGAACAACATTAACTAGCATTAGTTATTTATGTGTTATTTTTGGTGTTGTTTTCTTTCTCAAAAAAAAAAACAAAACAAAACACCCCAAATTGCCCTCATTTCCCAACTGTTTCAACTAGGCTTTAGATTCTGAAATACTACACCAATGGGAATGAACAAAGTGGGGATGAATTACAACCCAGTTCAACCAAATTCAATTCCTGAAAAATAAGCTTACTTCGTGTTTAGATACACAGCCATTTACACTCTTCCAATCCCAGAGGGCTGTAAAAGGGAAGAGTGTGCCTATATTCTCTTGGCTTTTCAATGGTAAAGAGTTTATATCTGAATATGTACTTACCTCATCTAGCAAGTTGTTAATTATGAAGACTTGGTACAGAAGATCATAATAATTTGTCATTGGTATCATGCTGCCTCTCTTCCTTTTATAAGCCGAACGTGGAGCCTGGAGCTTTAGTATTACAGATTTGTTGCTGTGAACCACCTTTATTGTTGGAGGTCCTATCATAGCTAAGGGTATAAACAAAGCTGTGAGTATGATTGTAGCATGTTTATTAATAATGATCCACAGAACAGAATGCTTTGGATTCTTTGCCCTGATTCTTTTTCTTCATGTTTTTCTGCTATCTTGAGCTGCAGAAATGTTTGAACCATTTCAGGTCAAGGGCAGCTTCAGTCATCCTTCTCCGAACTCATGGAGCCTGCTTGGTTAAAGACAGCTGAGGTTTCACATGGTGCCTGTGTACCCCTGAAGGCAGTGGCTGCCCCACATTTTCTCAGGAGGATGTGGTGCAGGGCAAGGTGAGCTGCTGCTGCTGCAAGATGCAGCTCTAGCTCAAAGCATGCGGTCTTGCCTACACAGGACAAGTTAGTTTGTGCTTCAGGGCTGTGGAGTGACTTGTGTTGGTGGCTACACTTCAGTTTTACATTGACCAGAGAGGGAAAAAATTGATAATTTATGGGAGCTTATTGGTAAGTACACTGACACTGCTTAGTGTGCTAACAGTCCTGCAGTTTCATTGTGCACTATGGAATTACAATGGCTGTACTAACTAAAAGCTCTGTGTGCGCCCTTTCTAAATATACCACTGCCAGGAGAATACATGTGGGAAAAACGCATGCATGTGAGAAGGCTGTTGGCTATGCAGCTGCCTTCTCTCTTCTCCCCTTTCCCTCCAGCAGAGAACATTTCCTTCTTCACACTGTGCTCAATCCTTCCAGCAGCCCCCAAAACTGCTGCAAGTATTTTGTGGAGTTCCATGAGGGAGAGGTTGAGTGGAAGGGAGCCAGGGATTTCTGATCCCTGAATTGTAGCTAAGATGCTGCTCATCTGAAATTGGTTCAAGTGTGGGGAAAGTTATTATGTCGCAAACACTTCACCTGAGAGCTGTGGACACACAACTTCTTTCGGTACAGTCTTCTAGCTAGAAGGGGATCGCTTTTGACAGCAGATTGGGAGCAAAAATGCTGTGCTCCATGCTGCAGAAAACCCAGCCCCATGCTCAGAGAGCCCATGTGTTTGCACTTACTTTCTCGCCAGGGAGTGAACCTGCAGCTGAGGCTCCAGTCGGAGCGGGCATCGGTGGAAGCGGCTTGCACCCTGCCGTAGTAAGCCTCATGGGCGTCAGAAGTCTCCTCTGTCAGGTCGCAGAAATGGCTCTGAATCCCCCAGCACTCTTCTTTGTTTTGCCACTTGCTCTGCCCATACCTTTGGGGAAAGGAGGAGCAATGCGAGCCCTAGCTATCATCAAACAGATTTGTGCAGACTTGTAACAGTCTATTCCCCAAAGGAACCAAAGGCTTTCATGCTGTGAGGTGCTGGACCAGATGTGCTGGGGACTGGACCAGGCCTCCCTTGTGGAGCAAGCTCCCTCTGAGGAACAGGTAACAGCACTGCACCCTGTGGCACAGTGGCCACCGAACCCCTGACTGTGCTCCTGCAAGATGCCTGGCCGGCCAGACCTGCCTGGGGCAGGCTGATGGTCTCAGAGGCCCCCCACACAAACTGCATGTATGTGCCATGCTGAGGTGCCATGAGGATGTGCGTCACATTGCTAGACGTGCTTGACCTCTATGTCCTTCAGGCTGCTCAGCTGCGCTTTACGGGCTTGTGATAAGTGCAGGGAGCTGGCAGCGGTGAAGGACATGGCTGTGCACCAGGTATCCTTTGGCACCTGAGAGATCCCTTTGGCTTGCCAAGCAGGGATGGGCTGCTGCTGGATGAGGCATGCTGGAGTTCCCCCGGCACTTACACTTTATACTGCACAAAGTAGAGCGTGGTTCCTCCCTCTCCAGCCCTTCCAGGCAGCCAGCGCAGGGTATTGTTGAAATTCAGTGAGTAAAACCGTACCCCCCGTGGCTTGATTGCATCTTGAAGGTCTCGATTTTCCAGGACTGGAATGGCTGCAAATAGTAAGGAACAGTGACAGCACACATTTCTCTCAGGCAGGCACCTCTGCATCCAGGCACACGCTGCTCGGGTGGTTCTAGGCTAGCAGCTGGTAGGGAAGTTCAATCTGGGTCTCATGTTCCAAACTTTCCACGTTGCAGTAAGCAGATGTAGAAATTACAGACCACAGCCAGGATTGTGAAAGGAACAAATCATGGTGGTTGTTTTTTTGTTTTGTTTTGTTTTGTTTTGTTTTGTTTGTTTTTCTTTCATAATTGAATTTACTGCCATTAAAGATACCCAGTGGACACCCCAGCAGACAAACCCTTCCGATCGGCTCCTAAAGCATGCAGTACACAGCTGCACCAGTAGTTAAAGGTAGGTGCTCTGTCCTTCCTATCCCAGATTTAGCCTGCAGGAACTATATTTTAACAGTGGTGTATAGTATACGGTATCTATGTTTTAATAGTTACCACGGCTGTGTTTGTTTGTTCTTGCCTAATAAAATAGTATGACATTCACTGTTTTTCTCATCTGAACTGATGGAAAAAGCTGTCTGACAGCTTTCAAGATAAGCTGTTTCCAAAGTGAAACAGATACAGGTGACAAAATCAGTTAACACTCCTGAAGCATCCAAATCCTAACAGGTTTCTGGATTTCATGACCCACCTGACTTCATGTGCCCACAGTTTTATCTGCAGTATATCTCAGAACCAGAGACTCAGACACACAGAATTGAACTGAAGCTGGTAACAGAACTGTAAGTAAATGTGATGAACATCACACTCATTTCAGCTGCATTTTGAAAGACAAAATGAGACTAATTTGGAAATGACAGGACTTCTGAAACCAGCCTCTGTATCCAGAGATTTCCTGACTTGCCCAGCTTTGTGAACAGACCCAGCCCTCCTCCCCAGGTAGGAAGAAAATTGAAAGCCTTTACTTACTGCTTATCTTGTCCTGCAGCAGGTGCATCAGAAAGCAGAGGGAGGAAAGCCTGATCCCCCTCATGCTTAGGAGAGCAGCTCCATGACTGAGAGCATCTCTTTTCCTCTTGGGCATGTCTTATGAGGAAGTAATTATTAAAATGACTTCTCCATTTATAAAGTCCCTGTTGTGGCTTTGATTTAATTTAGTTGAGAAACATATGAGTTGTTCTAAATTAAACACAAGCAATTGTTCCTACTTGGAAACTGCACTCACTTTGAAGTTTGAAACTAATTATGGAGCAAACCAATGAGAAAAATGTCCTTTTTTTTCAGGGACTAATTCCCAAATGTCTGGCAATATTGCTTTATCCCAAAAATATGTCACACAAGCTTGCGTCTTCGCTCTGTTAGGATATTGTTTTTCAGCTTGCCAGTCGCTCAGTGCTGCAGAACACAAAATCTTGCTGGAATAACACAAAACAGCGATGAGATGTCATCTTGGTGGCCTGTCTTGGGGTCGAACACAAGAGTGAAGGCTGTCGGAACATTCAGTGCAGGATGCCATTTAGGATCATGTCATCAGAGGGACACGGGGACATGAAACTGCTGCAGTTTTTGCTGTGGAGAGATGGTTGGAGGCTGGGGCTGGCTGAGCCCAGCCCACTGGTCAAAGTGCCACTGTGTATTGGACACACGTTGGGCGTACTGCCACAATGTGTGCACCATGGCAACTCTGAATGCTGTACCACTGGTATGCATATTCCACAGCCCCAAAATGGGATGCTGGGCTTGTGATAAAGTGATCTCACTCTGTGCTGGTAGGTCCTTTATTGCTGTGTGTGCCAGCCTGCAGGGGGCCAGTTGTTGCCTGGTGGGTGGTATGGACAATGCGGTCATGCCGAATGCCGACACACTGGGTATCCCAGCATGAGCCAGGTGCCCTCACCTCCTGCACACATCAGTGGGCAAGAAGAGACAACCCAAACATGCACAGTGTAGAGCAGCACACAGTAGTAATGCCCACCAATGAATAACCAAGGTAGAAACCACCTGGTTGCAGAAGCAAGTCATCTCTGTCTGCAGAAACTTGCCTAACTCCTCACCTTGGCTTTGGGAAAAAGACAGAAGAAAACGCTGCCAGGATGAAAAAAAGTGTAAGTTATTGTGCAAATTAAGGTGTTTTTTTGATCAAAAGGCATTTGATTGCAGTAGGCAAACTAAACACAACCTAATCAAGAATCTGGTCTTGGTGACTTCAGCTGAGCACATGCACATCATCATGCGTGCACTGAATTCGCAGCAAGCACATTAAAACTGTAGATGTGTAACTCTGAATAGCTAGTTACCAGAATGTGGTGTTAGCTGAGAAGGAATGCAGAAAAGAAAAAAAAACAAAGAAAGAAAAGAAAATCAAGGTAGAAGGTGGGGAGGCAATCTTGGCATTGCTTTCTGGGAGTTTTTTATCTATCCACTTACCAAACACATTTTCGAAATTCAGTGACTTTTAAGAAATTCCCCACAACACACACAATGAGTATTTCATCATGTTATATGAGCTCAAGTGTGGGAATAGGGAGCTTTTATGAACAGATCAGCAGGCTGAAATGCCATCAAATTTTAGTCACACCTGTCACAGATTGTGTATTTACTTACTTGAATTGTACCAACACACCTTACCAGGACCCAAGATTGGAGCTCTGCCAGAATCACTGCTGGTGGCAGCAACTCCCATGACGGCAAGACCTGCCAGAGCTGGGATTGGGTGGCTGCATGACTGGGGCCAGGCTGGATGCCCCTTTGGTTCTCCCTTCCAAATACAGAAAGGCTGCTTCTTGCTATGGCTAAACACCTGGGTCATGGAAAAGGTCAGGGCTTCCCACACAGCATCAATATTGCTTTTTCTGTAATTGGGCCTGGCAATGTAATGCAATCTCTTCACATAATTTCACCATTATTGAAACACCCACTGATAATCCCCATGTTTTATCTGTAACATTTTCCTTCTCATGAACTTCAATCATGTCTCCCCAGTGCTCTTTGCGATAAAGACAATTACATTTTAGTGAGTGGCAACTGCACACACCCATATAGACATATAGACGTACTCATCTTGAGTGCAACACATCTATAGCACATTTAAATAAATAAGAACATATAAGAAACAGTACTGCTTAAGAATACTTTGAATGGTACTTACAATGAAATGAAAATGAAAACATTCCTTTCCCCAGCAGCATCTACATTAGTGCTTACATACATTGAAGAATTTGCTTTGACCCAGACCTTTGTGACACAGCAGTTCTGTGGTTTTGTGAACAGACAGAGCTGAGGGCACCAGAATTTTTTCCATTCCTGGAATAAAAACCTCTCCAAATACTGGGTAAACAGAGTTCTTCCTCTTGAAGAATGGCTATTGCCACACAGAGGTGAAAGCTGAGTACTTTCTTGCTGGAAGCTGCCTGACTCATCCCATCTGATAGCTCCACCTTATTGCTTTATTTTCTGCTAGAGCAAGATATTCCTGACCATAAGAGAGAAAATGTGACCGCAGAAGGGCTCTTCCCGCAGCCACCTCTACGACTGGGTACAGGTCTGCACATAGGTTTCATGGGCTCAGACCCATGCAACAACCTCTCTTGGCTGGTGGCTCTGGAGCTCAGCTTGTCCAACCCAACGCTCCAAGCTGATAACAGGGTCACCTCACACATAACCACTCCCACTGAAAGCTCTTCCCTCATATATCGAATCGGGATTTCCCTGCTGCAACCCATGACAGTGGCTTTTTGTGTTCAGGTTGCAAGTCTCTGAGCAGAACCCGCCTGTATTTTCTGTAAGTGCCCCATTCATCCAGCTGGCAACAGTGCTGAGATCCCCTCCTAATCCACTTCCCTGCCTCTTCTGGCACATCGCGTGCAGCAGCCCTTCACTGCCTTACTGGTGACTTTGAACATGAATCAAAAAAACAAACAACAACAAAAAAAATCCGAAAGAAAAAACCCACATCAACCACCCACATCCAAGCAACGGGGACTTTTATTTCTCAGCCCTTCAGGGAAGGGGCATTACATCACAAGAGTTATTACAGAAAAGTTTCTAAGGAAGTGAGACTGACTTTCTCTATATACTGTGGGTATTCATTGCTTCCTGCCCACAGGTGTGAACTGTTTACCTCTCACAGTCAGTGGGCTTGCCTCAACGTTTGGGAGATTACAGTAAAAAATGCCAAGTGCCATATCTGCACTTTCATAGTAAGAAATGTGAACGTGCTGAAAGCTCCCTCTGTAGCAAGTCCTTATTTGCACTTGAAATATTTATTTAACAACGTGTGAGACATTGCCTAGCACCACAACATTAGTAACCAACACCAAAGTTCACTCTCTGTAGAGAATGTAAATACAAAAATGGTGCAAAGGCTGTTCTTCCATTGACAAGTTTCTTTAACGAGGCTGATTATTTCTCTTGTTTGCTAAGCCTTATGTTTTTTTCCTACTGCTAAAGCACTACAGCTAGTTTTAGCACACAGATAAAAGACCTGGGTTCCGTCAGCTTGTGGGTCCCCCCCAAAGCACCCGCAAGCTAAAGCCTACCAGCAGAGATAGGTGGAGTTACTATTACATAAGGTTTTTTGTTTGCTTTAGTTGAAGCAATGTTAGAAGTGTAGGAAGCATGCCAGGTGATTGCTTGGCCAGCTGAAACACAGATTAGGCAGGAGAGGCACAATACAAACATTGGGCATACCGCCTTTGTCCATCTACCGGAGCAAAGAGAGGTGAGTTGAAGGCAGGCAATGCCAGTGCCTGCTCTCTGCTCCACTGCCAGCAGCAGCTGAGGCAATGCCTGAGCTGTCAGCTGCATGGGCAGGAATTACAGAATGATAAAGGCTGGAAAAGACTTTCAAGATCACCGAGTCCAACTACCAGCCCACCCCCACCATGCCCACTGACCACATCCCTCAGTGCCACATCTACAGTTTTCAAACACCTCCAGGGACAGCGACTCTATTACCTCCCTGGGCAGCCTGTGCCAATGCCTCACTGCTCTTTCAGATAAGAAAGTTTTCTTAATATCCGACCCGAACCTCTCCTCACACAGCTTGAGGCCATTCCCTGTCAGTGCTACCTGGGAGAAGAGGCCAACCCCCACCTCACCACAACCTCCCTTCAGGCAGCTGTAAAGAGTGATAAGGTCTCCCCTGCTCCTGGTGGCTGCTATTGACCAGCATTCCATGATCCTTTTCCACTCTGCAGCTTTCCAGCCACTTTGCCCCATGCCTGTGGCATTGCGCAGGATTATTTTGACCAAAGCACAGGACCTGGCAAGAACCCATGCTACAACTTTTTTGCAGGCTGATTTTGGAGCCCTTTGTGCCTTTCAGGCCAGTGGCTCCTTCATTACACTGCGCTACTAACTGCTGACGATCACAGGGACTTTATTCTGAAGTTCAGATGTGCTTAGTTCTGTGAGGTTTCTGTGCAGGAAGGAAGCTAGGTCACGGTGTATGTTCACAGACTTTTTTTCCCTCCTCCCACCCTGCCTTTTTCTATATACCATTCACATCTAGAAAATATTAAAGAAAGTTGATGTCCTGTCACTCATCTGTTTTGCAAGTTAAGATCCACAAGCATCACACCTCCCAGCCTGCAGGTCGGCTCTCTGCTCATCCTTCGGCTTCTCAATAAGGGCTCCCCATCATCTGGAGAGCACACGCTAGAACTGAACTCTTCTAATGACCTTTAGCACTGCTATTCCCAAAACAGCCAGGCCGGTGACCACATGAGCTTCACAAGACTTTTTCTTTAAAAACAAAAACACAGCAACAGTGCCTCGTGTGGATACAAGTCTCCATGCACTCATGAATCTGCGGAACGAGCTTTTGGGACAGAATCTTTCACGCTCAGCATAACTGGCTTCCATGCTGCTCAGGGGTGTCTGAGCTCACTGCGCTGTGACCATTTAACCAGAAAGAAGAGTCACAGGGTAACAAAGACATCTTTGTTCCCAATTTTTTTTATCTTACGAGAAATGAAATTTGGCTGTGCGGACCCTTGCATACCTATTTGCCTTCATCTAACTGGGGCTATTCATTAATCTGGTCACCTTTCCCCAGTCCTTGTGGGCAGGACTTGACATGGCATATGTCAACTAAAACTGCCAATTTTGCTGCTCCTCCTGGAAGTAGTATAGAGGCATTATCAATAATCAGCCACTCAAATCATGCGTGCTTTATTCCAATTGTATTCAAAAAGACTTTTAGGAAAGGGGAAAAAAAAAACAACTAGCTCCTATCCAATGCCTGAAAGAAGACCAGGCTTCTCCAGTCATCCTGAGATGGTGAACAGAGAGAAATTATAACCTCACTAGCTGGCAGTGGAGAGGCATGGGGAATAAGGATGGGCAGCTGGGAAGAGCCCAAGTGGGAGAAGGGCCTCATCTGCACCTCTGGTCTCTCCCCTGCACTCACCTACTGCCACATCCAGAAGGACAATAAAGTGAAAAGAATTGCACTCTATTTTAAATCTAAAGGGACTATATATGCATTCTGTGGAAGGGTATTTTTGAGAGGGCATAACCTTTCAGAGCGTGTGCTACTCCAGAGATGTCAGCACAGGAAAGAGCTGGGTCAGACCTGGCACTGCCTCCGACTGCTGCGCCGCACGCACACTGCAAGTATCTGACAGCTTCAGCATTAGTTCTGCAGAACACAGCAAGCTGGCTGGAGGATGCTTTTGGCTTGTTCACTCATTGCTTGCTCTGTTTGCAATGCATTTTCTCTTTTAAGGTACGCCCAGACACTAGGAAATCAAGTTTCTTCTGCACAAAACAGATGACAAATTAGTTTTTGGCCCAATCACAAATGGGCATGTAAAAAAACATGCACAATTTGTACAGTCATTTCTGAGAACCTGAAATCCTAAGGCTTGAATCTCCTAGCTGGAAGCAGCATGAAGAAAGCACTATTCATAATGTTAAGAAATTACTCAAAAGGAGGAATTTGGAGGGAGGGAATAGAAAATACCTCAAAATGGCACATTCTAGATTTGCCTATGAAATTAAATCAAAACTAACTATTTTAAATCCTGTTGGGTAAATCAGCATGACAGTAGCATCTGATTTCCAAGATACACATCAGAGTGCACTTGCTCACAATTAAAAAGTGAACAATATATACCCAAGAGTCTTCTATTTATTTAAGATTCAAACAAAGATGCTAGTAGGAGTTTCAGGGAAACCTGGCTTTCCTCACTCTGTAGCAATGAACCCATTTGAGCATTTAACCCTCAGATAACATTTTTAAATAGCCTGTGAGGACAGTCCCCAGGCTTCAGCATCGGAACCGAAGTTGCTGCATGTTGCATCAGTGGTGTGAACAGAGCTACTGGGCAAAACATGAAACTGCAAAGCTGATGATGCAGCCAGAACCAGTGGATCACAAAGAGCTCCTGCTGAGCGCCAGGCCCCCATCCCTCCAAGACAGGGGAATGGTGCTGTATGACCTCAAAGGAGAGAGACTTTTCCAGTAAGAGGATGCAGTCGTGTCCTCTGTGTCGATCAGAGGATCGCCGTTGACTGTAGTAGGTGGTATTTCACTCAAACTCTTGAGAACAAACAAGCAGCAGCTCTAGTTTGAAATGAATTCTACATGCTAATACATCTGGCAAGTAAATACAATAACTGCCTACAAACAATTACACAGCCCCCCCAGTGCTGTCCATTCACTTCCAGTAATGCTCAAGCACGTGCTACCTACTGTGAGTTAACTGAGCACGCTTCAGAAGCAGACTGAGTCTTCAGCACAGAAGCTGACAGAAGGAAAAAGGAGAGCACACACACACTTGTCTCTTGAGGTTTTTTAATTCCATATACAAACATTTTTAATATAGACTATTTACACTGGTAATAAAATTGAGACAGGCTCACTGCAGATGGCTTCTGAAGATAGGAAGGCTTGGGTTAGACATTAAGGAAATGCTTTCTAAGGATGACAACGGCTTGAGCAGATTGCCTGGTGGCTTTGTGAAGTCTTCAGATAGATGCGGAGAAGGAACAACACCCATCTGGGGAGACAAACAACTGCAGGCCTGTGGAGGTTCCACACGGTCTGATGCTTGCATCCATTTAGAGAACACAGAGTGTAAGAATAAATACAGACCTTCTATTTAAAGGACTGAATTTTTTAAAAACCAGACTTAAAAATAAAAAAAATCTATGCAGGTCACTGTAGGAAATCTGTATTTTGGGTTCAGAAACTCGGAAGATGAAAAGGTGCATTTAAGAAAAGACATGCTGAAACTACTAATATGAATTAAGTGCAATAGCTCTATCCACTAGTACTGAACTGCTTACATGGCACCATTTCAGAGTAGTCAGTTATTTCAAGCCTTAGTTGAGAAAAACAGGTCTTTGCAATGACACCTTATTACCTAGAATCCAAACTAGTGATGGGCTACATACAAACTTAGCTAAGCAACCCAGGCGCTGCATTTTGTTTTCACAGATGCCAACAGATTTGTAAATAACTATTTCTAAGCTACATTATTTATGTAGAAAAATTAGAAATCCAGACAGAGTATAAAACTCTACAGCATCTGTGCAAAAAGGACAGTGAAAGCAGCTCTGAGAGAAGTTGCTAGGCATTAGCCCCAAAGGCTGTGATGCACATGGTTTGACAAAGCACAGAATGTTCTGAAGTCTTGCACTCCACCGACTCCCAAATCATCTGTAGGAGATAGGAAGAGAAGGATGCTGAGCAGCCATAACAAGAGTAAAAATCACCTGAAACAGGTAAAAGTGGTAAAAACTTCCCTGTGTGTCATACTGAATAGCTGATATTTTATGTCAGTAAGCAGCATGCATGTTAAGTGCTTTTGACCCTGCAAGTGTTAGGCTTCTTAATATCCACTGTCAAGGTACTATAAACAAATATTTAGGAGCTTCAGCAAAGCTTTTGTTCTCACCAAAAGAATATGAGCTTATTCATTTAAATACATTCAATGGATAAATGAAAACGTATAACTAAATACTACCTATTCTATCTTCAAACTGACATGGCTCAATTTTTTGGTATGGTAGAGCTGCCAAAGCAGTGCTGTGTCTGGTGAGGCATTTCTGCATTCCTTGCTCCAAAAAGATTTCACACTGCAGCTGTTGGGAACCAGATCAGATCCTAGCAGAAATACCATCGTGCACATGCTCTGTTCTTAGTCTCACTCTTAACATTCCAGCTGACAACTGCTGTAGAAAGGCCTGGGGAACACGAAGCCTACTGGCCCACAGAACATCTTGAACAATCCAGCAAAAACAACATATAATGCAGTAGTATCAAAGAGTGGTGGGGGAAAACAACAAAACACTTGGTCTGCCTGCTCTCAAACAGGCAAAAAAATACCACTTCTCTTCCAGCAAAAATTTAACAGAAAGAAATACATTTCCAGAACAGCAAATAATTGGAGAGCTATTCTGTTCACAGATCCATGATGCCTACTCTCAGGCAATAATTTTTCTAACAGTGGCAGGGTACCAACAAAGAGTTAAGAACGTAAACCTCACATTTCCAAGAACTTACATACTTATGACAGAATAGTTTTGAGGCAGACACACTAAACGGAATGCCTACAACAGCTAAGTTTTGATCTCCTTGGGGTACAGTAGCAGTTCAGGACAAAGCTGAGAGAAGGAAAATAAGGTGTAAAGTATGCTAAGCTGAAATATGCTGAGCGTTAGCAAAGGAAAAAGTTACTCAACAAATTAATATCTGGTCACAACCTTCCTTTCCTAAAATAAGCTAATGCAATGATTTCTAAGACCCTGCTTTTCCCTTCTGAACCTTGAGGCAGATCTAAGTTAGATTTAGGCACTTAGCTAAAATCTGTCAAGTCCTGAGGTATTCCTGGCAGTTCCTATTTATAAACAAACAAACAAAGCCTGAAAGAAATGACACTGAAAGAATGAAAGCACCTTGCAGCTCTGCACGAAACATCTCCTTGGCAGAACAGACTGCTGAAAGTACTTGTCAGTGGTGAACCATTAACTGAGAAGTCAGCTGAGCTGAAGGTTCAACTGCAAGTTATTTCTAATTTTCAAAGCTTTTGTGTAACACCAAGAGTTGTTCTCTTCATGTCTGCAGCAAAGATATCCATACATTAGTGCACTCTGAGCAGTACTTCACCCACAGTGCCTTCTAGGAACTCAAACCAAACATGACAAAAACCAACTTACCCTGGGGTCTCACCACACTTGACTATAACAAAGGAACAAATCACAGCCAGGTAACACATTAATCTTTCTAGCTGGGTTCTCCATTATACCATAGTTACAGAATTCACCTGTTTGATTTGGTTTTTCCTAAACTGTTAATGGAACTGTTATCTTCCTGTGAACAGAGAATGGGAAAAATTGCTATTGTCTTTAAACCTTTGGGAATT
Source organism: Tetrao urogallus (assembly GCF_951394365.1). NCBI lineage: Eukaryota > Metazoa > Chordata > Aves > Galliformes > Phasianidae > Tetrao > Tetrao urogallus. The sequence goes on along the minus strand of NC_136814.1, from coordinate 53,989,845 downwards.
CAGCATATACAATTGTGGTTAATGTCAGTCATCTACAGGAAAGGAAGCAGTCCAGTAGCTGCCGTGTGAGCTTTACATTAGGAATACTCATGCCACCGAGAAATATAAGGACAAAAGTACACGTTCCTTTAAAACAGCCTGCTATAGAAAGCAAACATTTCTGATATACCTACAAAAACGATCTTTTAAAACAAAGACAGTTTTCTACATGCACTTCCTTAAGCCTGTGTTTTACTACCTGTAAAAATACACCTTTTCTTCAAACTAACCTTTGGTATTATCACAAACATTTCCTACAATCAGATAACAACAAAAAAACACCACCAAATGTGGACTCAAGGGCAAATAACTGATTTGTAGGCATCAGACTTCTAAAGTTTTTAAATAGAAAAAAAATAAGATTCACATCTTTTACTTTTCAAAATTATAATCTTGCATGAAAACATCCAGAGCAGATAACAGTGATGTAAGAACTTCACATTATCACACTACTTCTCAATTGTTTTGAGATGTATTTTTGAGTGTTTACAGTTTGGTGCAGTTTCTAGGGGGAAGTTCTTTACTATGAGAGTGGTGAGGTGCTGAAACAGGCTGCCCAGAGAGACTGGGGATGCCTCATCCCTGGAGGTGTTCAAGGCCAGGTTGGATGGGGACCTGGGCAGCCTGGTCTAGTATTAAATGTAGAGGTATGTATTAAATGTAGAGAGCCTGCAGCAGGGTGGTTGGAGCATCAGGATCCTTGAGGTCCCTTCCAACCCTGGCCATTCTGTGATTCTATGATTTATGATTCCTGAGTTATGTCATGAAAATTACTACCTTTTTGTCATTTTTTAACTTGCTGCAAAAAATGTGATTGGCAGAAGTAATGCTGGTTTCTATTAGAAAACTCCACATTCTTCTAAGATTTAGGAAAAATATGCTCTGGAAGAAGACATGCGTTTTTATGCATCTTATGCAGTTGGAAAAAACTTCCCCTCTTTCCAAAGAATCTGTGTAACTGCCTGTGCCTGTTACATGCTTCTTTCTTTCCCCCCCCTCACTCCAATAAGGACCAGCTAGTACACTTATATGGGAGCTATCCAAAATGTGACGTTACCACAACACACGTAGGCAGCTGGATGCTGCCATACAGAAATTTTAAAGAACAGCTTTTCACATCACAAGATTTGTGCTTTCAAGTTAAAAAAAGAAAAAAGAAAAAAAAGGTTTAATATTTACTCACTGAAATGTGCTAAGTAATGGCTCTGGTACACACCTGCAGTTGCAGAAAAGAGGATAAACAACTGGTTCTTGGCCACAGAATCAAGTTCTTAAATGACACAGGAAAAAGTTACAACTATATTCTTACTTAAAGGAAATACTAGGATTTCCTAGTACTCTTCAAGCACTTTAGAGAATGCAAATATAAGGAAGAAAATACCTCTGAAAAAAGTTGAATTTTTCTAGCACATCTCTGTCATAACCAAGGACTCGTTAAGCATTCAGTTCATTAACTTTGAAAAGTACTTGAAACAGAAAGGAATAGTTGACACAGCAGCTCTTTTTACACTCCCCAATAAAACCTTTGCCCTTCATGGAGTACTGTTCAAACAACACAATCATTTTGTTCAAACAAGAAATAGTAAGCCATGTCCTACACACAAACTTTTCTGTAAGAGACAGGCCATCATGAATCCTTCCCCAAAGTTTTTGATACAGTTTTCAGGCACTATTCTCAGTTCCGTTTCAAGATTCCATTGCATTAAGTTGGATACTGGCTATGCTGTTTCCATCAGTACAAGCACAACCTGTAGATATCCAAAACACAGCCCAGACTCTTTGTTCTCTTCAGTAATGCTGCTGTTTACAACCTCTGGTTAAACATTTCAGCTATCGCAGTTACTCCGTTGACCTGTATGCAATCACAGGCTGTTCTTCACCAACGTCTATCAACATATCTAGTGGTACATGAGGCTTGTCATAGCCAGAAAACTTGGGACAGCTGCTTGGAATGACTGCTTGTCGAATTTCTGTGGCAGAAATCACTGGACCTGAGGAGTTACCACATACATCTGTTTGGCTACTATCAGAAATGAAATTACTTTCTGTATGATTCTGTTCAACATCAGAAGGTACTTCTGTATCTTCCCGCACAGAGGTCTCTTCCACTTTGTCTGATGCCTCCAGAGGAGGACCAGAAGATGTTCCCTCACTGAAATTTTCAGGAGTAACAGCTTCTTCTTCTGACTCCATATTCAGCAAGGCTTCATCGTCATTCATTGATGATGAGACACCCACAGATGGGACTGGCATGACGCTTACTGCACAAATGTCTTTTGCTTCTGATCTTGACTCGAAGCTGTTGTCTAGATTCAAGTTTCTTATCACACTGACCTTAAGCGAGGAAAAAAATACATTACTTTTACTTCCACATATCTATTAATTCAATGGCTTTAACTTCTGTTGAAGTTTAGAGCATTAAAAAAAGAAAAAAAAAATACACAAGTTTGGAACACAGACTGAATTATAACCAATTCCAGCAAAAATTAGCAAAATGACAATGTGGCAAGGTCAGCAGGCAGTATGACTCCAGCTGTTATACATTAATGCTTTTATACAACCTTTCCAAAATGCTTCCTACATGCAAGTATGTATGCAAAGACCAAATCCATTTCACGTGTGTCATTTTCACTCATTGTAATTTAAGTCATTTGAAGCTTACAGTGGGGAAGAAGAAACAGGGTAAGAAGAAAATGATATAACACTCCTCCTCTTGAATTTGCTGTGGACCTTTACACCCTGTAGCTAATTTGTAATGAGCAATACTTGTGGCAAGTGTCTCATGTGGAAGGGAAAAGATCTTTGGAAACAGATCTTTACAGTGATTTAAGAACCTTCACACATTCCCAGTAGCTGCATTTATGCTGAAGACTGCTTGGTTATTTCTCCTGTATCACTAAGCACTGGCTCAACACTGCAACAGACTTCAAAGCTTTGCTTTGAAAAATCTATTGTAGTAAGAAACATTAAGTTCTTCAACAGCCAGGCCTGAGCTTGCTCTAAATCATTAAGACATGCCTTCAGGCTGTTTAGATTCTCCTGATTTAAGTTATTTTTAACAATATATATGAAGAACAAGGATAAACTTTTAACTGTATAATGTTGCTCTCTAAAGCTACAAGAAAGCATGGAGAGAAAGGGTATTCAGTTCAAGAATCCTTTTCCAAATTTCCTAATTAGTCATGTATGTATATCTCAGGCTATAAGCTACTTCTTGTGAGTTAAATTCTTTATGAGATACAAATGGTCACTGTTTTTTGAGACGATCTAGAGCGTAATTTGACTTGAAAAATATAGGTTGAAGAAAAATTGTGAAGAAAGGGATGTAGGTTGGGATTAGAAAAGGATGAAGAACAGTGCTGTTTCAGTAAAGCTCCTGATAGGTAAAAAGAATCCCCCAGTCTGTGTTTGTGTAAGAACTGTGAGCACCTTCACAACCAAATGATCGAATCTGACTGCTTTACATGCATATTCCTTGCTTGGAATATGTGAGACTGTATCTCTACATTCCTACTGGCATGATGTCTGACTTCATTAGAGCTGATACCTTCCATGCATCTCTATCTTCAACCTCAAAACTTTCCCCTCAGTTGCCCTGATACCCATTTATGGTACTGTGTGTGCTTGATCATGCTTGCCCAAGGAGGTTGTGGATGCCCCATCCCTGGAGGCATTCAAGGCCAGGCTGGATGTGGCTCTGGGCTGCCTGGTCTGGTGGTTGGTGACCCTGTCCATGGCAGAGTAGTTGAAACTAGATGGTCATTGTGGTCCTTTTCAACCAGGCCATTCTATGATTCTATGATTTTCACCCACTTCTAAAGCCTTAGTCCTAAAATACATTAAGAGGGTGTTTGTACTCTACAAAGGTACTGCATCTCACAGTGGTGGCTGGGAATGCCTAGAGAAAGACCCCAAGAATAAAATCAGTGCTTCTGTACAACTACATCTAAGACTTGTGTCTGTGAAAAGAAAACCAGTTCTCTGTCTGTGATACAAGACATTTCTGTTCCATAAAAGAAGGAAGCCGTACAAAGGAAAAACCCTTGTGGGCTTCCTGGTAGCAAAGGTTCCTTGAGAGTCACTCAGTCATGGATTTACAACGCAATTTAGCAGTTCATGAATTTATTACAGCTTCGAATAAAAGAACTTACTACAATAACTGTAATGATACTCAAAGCACCTCCAGGAACAAGTGCAATTAAGATCTGGGTTACTATTCTAAAAACCAGTGTTTACCATAAGTGAGTTAATATTTTTCCTTTGTGCATACTACCAGTAACAGGCAGTGCTATCTGCACTTTTACTAAGGGCTTGTCCACCTACACATTCCCAGCAACTTTCAGGAGCAGGTTTTCTGGAAGAGCATTTAAGAGATCTATTCCAAATCCTATTAAAACACTGAAATCTACACAGCTCTTGCATAATTTCACAACAAATTAATGCTGGGTGAATGTGCAATTAGAAAACCACGTTGCTGTCCTGTAAGTGTCCATAGGGAAAAAAAATCCTTCACAAATGTTAATGAACTAACTTCTTTCTTTTAAGACAGTAATTATTTATGCCAAATATCACCAGTAAGATTTACAGGGACAAGCAATTACGGTTTCTTCAAATTGAAAATGTATGTCATATAATCCTAATAACCAAAAAATCCAGTCACAAACTGACACTATTTCTAAGTGCTATGCAAATACAGCAAGAGAACACAACCATGTCACCCCTTCACACTCAGAAAAAGCATCAGCAGCTTGCAGAAAAGTTTACTTAAGCACGAGATAAAAATACACCTTGATACTTTTTGATGAGGCTTTGCCTTGTGGAGTTAGTGTGTTCTCTTCCTACTAAGACATTTTCCACCATTTAAAGATAAGAACACTGAATAAAACACAGCAAAGTTGAAGTAAACAAAGATGGCCACAGCTTATCAGTAAATTAAGGACTGGCTCCTCTTAAAATGGACAAACTGCTATCGCAGATCTTACAACAAGAATCTGCTTCCAAATGAAGGACAAGTTGGAACGAATGAGGATGATGACTGGAAGGTATCAGCATCTTGAAATACTCTTTGTGAGGTAACTGGATGAAAACAAATGGTTCTCTCTGCAGCTAGACCCTGAAACATCAGGTTCCTGTCATCCAGCAGCACACCAGCATCATGAATTATTGTTAGGAATCTGTCCCATTTCACTAGATTTATATTTCTTGTGGGGCCCTGTTATGAACAAGGGCATTTCAAACATTTAAAGTAACACTTTCTCTAATGGTAGTGACCATTTTATGTCCACGTTGAAAGACCTGAACGTGACTGACATGGCACTCTTGGGAAGACCTGAACAGCATCGCGACAATGTTATTAAAGCTCTTGTGATCTAAATGACAACGGATTTTCTCCCCTTATTTGCCTGTGATATCTCAGCAGCTAAGACAGCTTTCTGATGTAGAATTTCAGCCTCCTGAAAGTCACTCAAATGATCTGATTGTATAGTATCTAACTGAAGCAGATCGCTGGAAAGCAGCAGATTTACAGTGGGACATCTTGTCTACAGCCTTCTGACACTTGGAAACACTCCTGAGATTTTTCACTCTCAGACAAGATCAGTTAAGCACAAAAGTTCAGTAACAGATGCCTGCAGGGATAACTCTTCCCTCCATTAAAACTTACTCATATAAATTATTGCTTGCATTAGTAATTCATTAAACTGATAATCCAAGGTATTTAAAATATAATTTTAATTGGATGAAGATAAATCATAAGTTATTAATTACTCATTTTGCATTCCCAATGCTATTCATATCTTGTGTACTAAAATAATTCTTATGAGTGCTGTAAATCAGACTTTCTGCACAATTTGGTGGACTAGATGACTGCTTAGGACAAAGGGACCAAGTGTAATTTGCTAGGACATCTTCATTTAGTCAGAGCAATGCCGCCTGCTAACATTCTATTCCAAACCAAGCAGGCTCCAGGAAGGTAACAGCTACCCTGGATTATGTGTCACTTTAAGAGTCCTGAAGTTGAAGAATGTGGAATGTCTCTTCACTAGAGAAGTTTTTATGAGACTTACTGCCAAGATACAGATTTGATATGATTATCATTTAAGAATTACTACTACCTCACATGACAGTTCTTGAAAATTGTTTCGACTGCTATTGGTTGTTCAGCTGCTAAAACTAACGAGACACCATAAAGACAGCAGAATGATACTTGCCAGACATTCACTCTTGCTTGGTATGAAAGCACTGAGGCTTCTACTGCTCTTCAAGCACTGCAGAGAGCTTTTAAGGCAGAGCTGATCCTCTTCCCTGTAACCTCATTGTGAGAACTGATTTCCCCTACTACTTTTTCCTCCCTTTTTCTACAGTTTTATTACTTCTTTTTTTCCTTCTTACTCTGCACATCACTAAGAAGATTGTAATACTCAGCAGTATTACAGTATCACTATGTAATGAAGGAATCTCATGCACATCAAGTGACAGGACAAAAGGCAACGGGCACAAAACTCAAACATATGAAATCCTAACTGAACATAAGAAAACAGTCTCCTACTGCAAAGTTATTAGAACTCTAGACTAGGTTGTCCAGACAGGTAGTGGAGTCTTATTCCTTAGAGATGTTCAAAACCCCAGGGGGTGAAGTCTGGAGCAACCCACCTGAGCAAAAAAGAAGACAACCTCAAAAAGTATCTTCTAACTTCAATAATTCTTATGTCTCTGCTATTACAGTGAATACAAATCTGCCTACGTACACACAAACGGGTTTTTGGAAACTAAGTTCTCAAAATAGATCAAGTAATGTTACATCAGTTAAACAGCCACCAAAGTCTAATCCTAAGGCCAATACAGCGCAGCTGATTGTAGAGGCAATCAGAATCTTAAGACTGGTATAAATTCTGAACTTCTATGTGATCGTGGCACAAACAACCAAAATGACCATAAAGTTGTTGTTACAAAAAAAAAAAATTGGAGATGACAAATCTGACACAGACAGCAAGGCTAAACTTACCAAAGATTTAGGCAGCTTTATGTTTTTCTTCCTTAGCTTCTTGCAGCCATAACACACTGTCAAAGTTAGCCCCACAATCAGTATAATTGCAGATACAATTATAGTAATTAGTGTACCTAGGAAGGTAGAACAAATTCCATTAAGAAGCTGGGAAAATAAATACTATACCATTTAGAACAAACGTGAATTTATCAATTTATTGCTTTTTTCCCCCCACTCAAGAGAACTTGTAAAACAATACACAAAATCAATAAAAATTACAAGAGATTTTCAATTTATCCAACAGTCATGCTTTTATAGAAGTAAAGCATTTAAATAACTGTTTCTTTTTCCTCCTTAGCAAGTCCGTATGGGAACAAACTTTTTTCTAAAAAAGCAACACATTCTCTGTGTGATATCCTATTAACTGCCATAAGAATTGCTGCACATAATCTTTGTGCAACAAAATTGAAATGTGAAATTTTCCACAATGCAGAATTGTTATCTAAAACTAACAGGAGTCCACAAGTCAAATCTTCCTTAGTCTTTCCCCTCAACCACACTGCTCTTCCTGTGCATAACAAAAAAAAAAGAATACATGACTGCTTTTAGAAATTTTTTCCCTGATGAAGTTTAGAACCATGATGGAGTATTTAAAAAAAAAAAAAAAAAGTCAAACTGTACTAGAGATACAAAGTTGAGACACTAACTGCCTTCATTCCCTTTACTTAAGAAAAAAACAGATTTTATTACATTTTTTTTTAATTACAAATTCAGAGTCACTTCAAGCTCCAGAATGTCCGCACACACTTTCTTCAGTGATATGATTCAGCAAGATGCCATTTATTAGAAGATAGGCTCGGTGTTTCCAAAAGCTGTAACTCAATGAACAATTCATCTGTCATTTGTTAATTCCACAAATGACCAGGTGCAAAGAAAACACATTTTAGGATACCAGTGAGGTTGGAAAAGTACCCAGGAAAATCAAAGTTACTTGAAAATAATACATAGTGTTTAAAAGCCTTTAGAACTGGGAGAGTGCATTTCGAAAAGAATGCTCACGCTTTTCCTTTTTTCATATTCTCCCATAGATATCCAAGTGATCCCACGGCTGCACCACAGCTTCAACAACTTGCTGTATCATATCTCTGATCAGACTCAAGAGATTCTTTGTACAGTTTAAGAGTCTGCTTACTCCAAGCCTGCTCGGGAGGAACCCAAATGCAACTTTCTTCCGACTGGGCACCAACTATCAGATCATCATAAAAATGCCCGTTTGCTGAAACACAGTACATGGAACCTTCAGAAGGAACTGGGATGTTCAGGCTACATTCACTCATCTCACAGTCTGCTACAGTGAAAGTTTTTCTGCTCTAAAAGAAAACATACATATATCAAAAATCAAAATAAGGTATCATTTGACTCAATACAAATGTTACAGTATCTTCTAACACCTCTAAAATGTTACAATAATATCATTAGATGTGGCTCCTACAGATACATGCCTTGCCACAGCTGGAAACCTCAGACACCAACCTATGAGCCACCCTAAAACGTTCCTTTTGATGTGGTGCTCTCATCAACAATCTTCAGACGCATCCAAAACATGCTCTATCCATATTCCACACCTTCACCCACAGTTCATAGTTACAAAAAGTAACTCTAACCCATGTACTGTCACTTTCCAAAAGTTCACCCTCTATGACTCTAAGTAACGTGGTATCAATACTTTGAAGGTTAACCTTGTGAAATGAAAGCTCTATCGAAACAAGTGAAAGGGGCACAAGTGAAATTATCCGTGTCTTGGTGGGTATGTAGAAATAACTGTGTGTGTGATGCAGTATCCTTGTTGTTTGTGTGCAGCTGCTGCTATCATCTGACTATTGTTAGAAAACATGCAAACGGACAACTAACACTAAGAGCTGATTTAAAGGTCTGAATGTTAGTTGCCCATTTGCGTGTCTTCTAACATTCAGACCTTTAAATCATCTCTTTCATCACGACCCACATGTTAGAGCTTCAGCATTATTTTGTTACATTCAGCTATTTTCTTGGTATCTGGGCTGGGTGTGTCACGGAGAGCAAACTCCTTGCTAAGCATTTAAAACACACAAATGTATTTTTAATTTGAATTTAATTTTTCACTTTGAAACTTACCTCATTTTCGCTATTTCTAAACATCACTGAGTATGAGAGCTGTGAATAAACTTCTTCGAGCCAAGGCTGAACCTCCACAGATGGAAATTCAGGATTGTAAATATCAACTATGATTTCAGCACCGTGCCTTGAGAGATTCAGCTTTGGTGGTCCAATTTTTCCTGCAATACGTTTTACCTTTGTTATTAGGCCAACATTTTTAACACAGTATTGAAAAAAAGAAATTCAACAAAACAAGCTAAGTATAGTTAAATTCCTAAAATTCAGTGGAGACTTGAGAAGATTGATACATTTATTTTGAATGCTATTAATATCATATCGTTGCAACACTGGGAAATAAGAGGCATTTCAGTATGTTAGTGAATCTGCTTCTAAAATGGAACTAACAAATTACCATTATGAAATCCAACTTGTTAAGTGGGGCTTTATTGTCCATTGTAGGTATTTATCACCTACCAATTGAAAACAACTTCTAAATGCCTAAAGGTCCACAGCATGTGGGGGCCATTTCTTACCCTATCCCAGTATCTGATCCACCAGGCAAATACATAAAAAGCATGCAAGCAATGCACTGTCCTCATCACTTCTCTGTGCCCTAAGAAGCTTTTAAAAATATCTTCAAATACTCCAGTGACAGGACAAACAAGTCCCTGCAGAGGCAGTACTACAGAAGTTTCTACTGAACAATCGTCATGCTTCACTCTGCCCTGGACTCCTGACCTTATGAGCTATGATAATACAGCACAAAAGAATACTTGAAAAGGAAAGGGAAAGGAAAGGAAAAGGAAAGGGAAAGGAAAGGGAAAAGAAAAAGACAATGCTGGGAGAAAATTTACAAGATTTAGTTTATGATGGGACTTACCATGCCTTTGCAAAACAAACTCATTTGTCTCAATGTACTCAGACTGTTGTGATCCAACAATAGCTTTAATACGAAACCAGTAAGACAGAAAAATTTCCTTTATTTCCTCTGACAGATCGCAAGAAGTAGCTGAGATGTTCACACAAGTTGAAACAGTTGTATAGTTGCCAAGGCTGTAAAAAGACCAAGAAAAAACTATTAATTATATGCCACAGGACAATACTGAACAATACACTGCCCGTGATAAAATAACAGCGTGGCTGGGTGGCACAGGTTGGGGTCTCCTCCTTGGAGACCTTCGAAAGTTTCTTGGACATGGTGCTGGACTCCCTGCTCTGTGTGGCCCTGCTTGAGCAGGGCTTGGATCTGATGACTTCCGTAAGTCCCTTCCAGTCTCAACTATGTTATAATTAGACACATTTTGGCTTAATTTACACTTAGGAGACCTTCATTCTACAGGACTTCAGGACAAACAAACAAAACTGTTTTCCATGGACTGATTGTTTTTGCTTCAAGAAAAAAACGAGGTGCAGGAAATGGTGAAAGAATATGAACTTACTGGTAAGGTTTGACTTCCACAACAAAATGAGGAGTTTCAGACATGGATGGGTACTGCCAGTGCAAGACAGTTCTGAAATTTTTGGATGTGACTAAAATCCCTGTTGGCGAAGGCACTGGAAGAAACAAAACAATTGCACTTAGTAAAATATGAGAACTGTCAAATATATTACTTTTATTATTTGGAAAAGGCAACATGCTAGAAATGGCTGGAAAAATTAGACTTAAAAATTGGAGATTATTCCCCCCAAATGGACCCTGTTTGCCACCAGTGCAAACACATTTAAGCCCTGCATGCTGATTTACTTTTCTTTTTCCTGCAGAGACAGTTTTCTTCCTGTTTGCAACTCAAAACCTCATATAATCCATGCCCATTGAAAACAAGTCCACCAGAGAGCATGTACCAGGTTCACCATCTGTGACAATGACACAGCTTTGTCAATATTACACAGATAAACCAGGACAGACAGTGTGTGTGTTCTGAAGTTAGAGGAGATCTGCCCAACTCCTGCAGATTTCTGTTGCTCTTCAGAACTGAATCAGACAGATGGGGCTGAGCAGGGATGTTACCAAAGCTGCAGAATCCAGGCTCTGAGTTCCAGGGGGGCCTAATGTCTCCTAATACAGCCTTGCCAAAAGACAACAGGTCTGCTGGATAAAGCTTGGATTCAATGTGAACTTCTGACACGGACATTTTTACATCCCCAGCAGTATTATTATTTTTTTTTAAGTGTGTGATAATAAAAAGCTACTAACATTTGTAAGGAATTTGAATACTGAAGTTAGCACGTGGCTCCATGCTCAAGAGATCATTTGAAGTAATTCAATAACATTACAGGTGAGGTAATAAGTGACAAAAATAAGAAGTAGCACCAATATTTTCCTCATTCAGCAAACTTCTGTTCTGAGTGCTAACAGCAGCAGGGGCACTGGTGAGCAGCTGCAGGGGAAGGAAAATTACATGATCCTGTGACTATTCAAAGGCTGCTGCGTGGCATTCTGATGAGGAAAAATGAAGGTTACTCAACTATTTTAACTGTCACAGCTTCTCAATTTCTGATTCTCAGTGTTTGACTCTGTTAATTTAGCTTTTGTGAGATGATGAAAGCTAGCTCATATTTGACCTGCCCATTGGGAACTTCTCACAAAACGAAGCGTTCTCATTTCACTTTGTGATTTATTGAGGGAAAGTAAACAATTTTCATGTCTTGAAAACAAGACCACAAAGACAGCACTTTACAGAAAGTAGCACAGAGAGGCTGAGGTCTGCTATTAATTTAACCACGAAGCTGTGATACACATAACAGACGTCACTCTGCGAACGGTGCTGCGGTTTGGTTCTTTCACAGCATGTACGAAAGTGGCATTCAGTTATTGGAAAAAAGGAACACAATCATCAATTTCTCAACCACAAGAAAAAAAAGGTGACAAATTGACAGAAGAGGCGTCAAGACACACATATGTCACATTGCTTCCCAAAATGTAAATACTTGAGGCAGTTTACTGTTGTGAAATCTTACTGTTGTGTACTACTGTAAGAACAGAACTGCTTTTAGCAGAAGAGTAGGGAATGAAATTCCAGGAGATATTTGAATCATCAGTAGAAGCTACATGGATTTAGCTGTTCAATTACACAACATTTTGCTTTTTCCTCCCTTATGCTTTTTCCTGCTCCCACAGTTTTATTCTATTCTGTATACAGATGACACAGAGGGCTAATGAACAGTCTTGAGTATTTTCTTTAATTCAAATCTCTAAGCATCTCTATGACTTAGTTATTCAAATGTGATTCATATGAAAGAGTTATTATTCCAGCTAAATGTTTATATGGTGCTTATTGCTATATTAAGTCAGCAAAGCATTTACATCTACTGAAGTATTTTCCCAACACCTCCATAAGTGAGGTGAGCATTATTCCCACTTACCAATCTAAGGCACGGGAACCAACTACACAGGAAATCTGCAGTGACCAACAAGAACAATCTACCAAATTGTCTCTCCACTCCTCCAACTCCAAGAAGGATTACTCGGCTTAGTTCTTTGCTCTTCCTCCCAGAGATTACTTTTAACATGCTCCAGCTCTGAGACTATTGGCAGAAACTAGCAGAAAATAAGCCTTCCTCCTGAAAAGACAACCTTCTTCACAAACCACACCACCATTTAAACCACCCTCTCAACCACCAGAAAGGTGGCCTGGATCACTTACAGGAGCAAGAGTCACACAGTCTCATCCCTTGCATCCTTACTATTAACAACTTTCTTTCTAGTGATGTTAGCCAAGCAGTATCTCCCATGAACTGGTCTCCATCTCTTTATGTTCCACTCCATATCCTTAAAGACAGACCAAAGACACACTCTTCAGCATAGGCTGAACAGCTAAAATTCTTAATGCTACGTAAGAGCAAAAACCAGTAGAGAAGCAAGTTTATAGCACATCTTTTAACTCATTCATCTTGCCATGTTTCACAGGCCAAGAATTACCTCCTTCTCTTTTCCTAGGGGATGACACCTTTGCTCCTTTTCCCTTATTCTCCACAGGCAGTCCGTCTTGTCTCTGACTGTCTAACAAATAGATAGTAACTTTGATGTTAATTGTTCTCAGCCTGTGTTTATTTTTGAGGATTGCTGGTTCTACTCTAAGATCAAGGAAGGCCTGGAAGATCATCTCCTTTTCCTAACTGCACTAGTTATTTACGTCTACACGGAAGACAAGATCTTTGCCTGCAAACAGGTCCTGGTCACTTGAGCCACCAAGGACCATTTTGGTCAGTTCAGCCAGCAAGAGCTTAAGCTGCAGCAGTGTAAGATGCTGAAGTGAGGGCTCAGCATTATGACAGATTAGCCCACAGGACCTAGAAATGGGTGTGTAAAATGGATAAGCCAGTCTACTTTTAACACCTTGACCAGGCAACTTTAGTTCTTTTCTTCAGGTTTATTACCTCCCCTGTTTTTGTTTGTTTTTTAAAGAATCTTAAGTGTCCAGCTCACTGTTCCTTCTTCCTCAAATTGTCTATCTGACTTCTAATGATGTCTCCTCCTTCCTGCCCCCTGATGTGTGCACAGGCTGGGACAGCTCAGCCACATTCCATTCCAGCACAAATGCACTGCAGATTTCCAAAGCTTTACCATTTAATCATCACAGATACTGTTTTTGCATACTGCCAAATAAATGCCACAATACTTTATTTGAACACCATTTTATTTATGAAACAGTCATTTTTTTAAACACATCATGAGCTGTTCTCTTCCACAGTCCAGCATGTGCAACTCGAGGAAGGTGGCAGTGGCTGCCACAAGGCTATTCTTCAAATAGAAAACTTCTGATTTAAGATAAACAAACACAAATGCAGCAACACTCAAGGCACAAAACCAAACAGTGAGAAACTAACTATGGAAAAAGCGAGCAGAAAACTGACCAGTAAATCAAATCATGCTGCACCATATAAGACATTCAAATAGTTCTAGTTCACTCCCAGTTCAAAACGTGGTGATTTCTACCTGCAATTAGCACTATCCACCTTGACCTCTGAGACAATATCATATTTCAATAAATAGAACAAGGTTTGCCTTGTAGTTAGTAGCGTTTTCTGATGTTTATGAGACAGCACTGTACCATATATTGTGTGCAACCACTGGATTAGTTCTGTGAGCTATTTTGCTAGAGCACATAGCTAGGTACACTTCTTTGCTAAGCTAGGTTCATTTTACTTTGGAAAACATTTTAAAATATATGCATTATTTCTAGCAGCCTGAAAGCTAGCAGTATATACATGCAGTAGAACAAAAGTCTTTCAGTGGCTTTTAACCTCCTCTGATATGCATTTCCTTCCTGTTCGCTACGCAGGTTTGCCGAAGACACAGAAGTCTCCAAAGTTCTAATATTTGAATAAAGATAACTGCACACTTGAGATGACATTTGATTTTATACACAGACACTACAGTACCCATCACATCTGCAGAGGTCTCTGCCACACCAACATGGGAACATTAGTTAGTTTGCAGTGTTTATATATCTATGTTGCTCTCTGAGTTATGCATGTTGGTTATGCTATTTAAACTGATGCTGGTGAGAGTTTGCTCAGATCAGCTTTGTGGTTGCATTTCCACTTCTGTTACTCACTGATGTTAGGTAGTCATCTTCCAAGTCACCCTGAGATAACACTTGTGCATGCTCTTAGCCTCTTGTTACTCCTATGTTTACTTTCTGACATTTTTCTTTACTCTCAAAATCCAAAGCTATTAGTTTCTTCTACTCTGGTTAAAAGAAAAAATAGATCTCATTGGCTTACCCTCTCCCTTTACTCCACAGACCTAAGGTTCCTTGAACGTTGTTTCATAACGCACGTACCTAATTCTACTTCTGTGCAAAATCACGGTTGCTAAAGTCTCTACTGTCTTTCTGACAGCCTTGACAAAGTTAAAGATCCATCCTTCTGGGTTGCTGGCTAGGAAAGTATTGTGCCCCCTTATGTCAGCCCTGTGCTCCATCTGAGCTCATACATTCACATTCACAGCACTCAGGAAGGGCAGCAGCTTTGGTGCCTCCATAAATATAAAAAAAATATATCATTTCTCCTTAGCCCATCAACACTACTGGAGGGGAAGAAAAGGCTAAAATGTCCAGGTAAATCCGCACGACCCCGAGAACACTTCTGCAAGACCACAGCAATCACAGAATCACCACAACTTAGGTTGGTAAGGACCTCAAAGACCACCCAGTTGTAATCCCCCTGCTGTGGGCAGGGCTGCCAACCACTAAATCAGGTGCTAAACAAGGTTGCGAAGGGCTGCATCCAACCTGGCCCTGAGTGTCTCCAGGCATGGGGCATCCACAGCTTCTGTGAGTTGTCTGTGCCAGCACCTCACTGCCCCTTTCTGTGAAAAACTTCCCCAGCATCTAATCCAAATCTCCCCCTCGTGGAAGAAAAAGTAGAAGGTTGCACAAAGGCAACCTATACCCTGAGGAATGGACTGAAAGCAGCTCAGTGGTGAGAGTCTGCACCTTGGCACTAGGCTCACTGTGGCAGGGAGCAGGGCAGGTTGGCAGCAGGCTGCCAAGGTGCAAAGGATATTGGTCCTGCAACCTATCTGGCCACCCCTGGGGTGACAGCAGCCATGTAGCATCTGCTAACCTCCCATGCTCACCTTCACCTGCTTTCATTGACTCCTCTAAAGAAACTCGGGACATATACCTCAACTGTAACACTACTCTTCTTCCTTGGTGGTATATTCATAATGAAGTTATTTAAAGTCAGCTTGAATTAGCAACAGCATTTCAGTGCATAAGGTTCTATCAGAAGTTCTCAGAAGGATCTTAAATTCAAGAAGGAAAACACATTCAATTTACAGATGAAAAGAGTACAAAGACTGGGGGTAACATTTTGAGCTGTCCCACAGTGCTTTTAAAATTGTTTATGATTGAAAGCTGACGGAGGTAATGTGCTGTATGAACTGGGTTAGACCTAGACCAAAAAAATATAAAAAAAACAACCCAGGAAGTTGCACAAGATGAACATCTTAAAAACTGCTTTGACATTAAAATTGAAATACTGTTTCATATATTCAGCATTGTAGTGGAAATACTAAGTCATGACCTGAACACCTGATTGAGCACCTGGTGGGAAGGCAGAGCTCAGGTGAATGCAATGCACCTGAGTGACCAGAAGGGGTGAAGCCAGGATCTATCCCTTCCCAGACATCATTTAAGGGCTGGCACTGGGGGTGAGAGCATCTCTTGCTGGAGATCCCTGCCTACCTGAGGCCTTTGACAGGTAAGCAGCTCTTTTCCTTCATTTCTGTGTATGCTGCACTTGGGCTTGTTCTTATTTGCTGTAGGCGAAGACTCTGCCACCCTACCATTATCATCCCATTACAGCATTACATGTGTCTACTTTTTTTTTTTTAATACCTGAGAAGTCATTAGATATCTAAATAGAGCGCTATTAGAAAGTCTGCAGCTGAGAAGAACTGCTATGACTGCCAGTAATAAGAGCCAAAATAACAAACCAAAAAGACAACCTCACACAATGCTCAGCCACAAACAGGAATTACACATGCAGTCTGGAAAACTTGCTTCCAAGGTGCAAGACACACCTGATGCTGCATCATAGTCTATGTCTACTGTTGCTACTGTAACCTTGATCAGAAACCTCTTTCTGGATATAGAAATAAAAACAGTTCCCATGGCCAAGAGCATTGCACCACCGATGAGTCACAGGTAGACAGAGGCTGACATGAGCAACCAGCTGCAGGCATGTATCAGCTACTCAGATAACTGCTGCCTGCCTTTTCAAGGAAAAGTTACGTCCTGGAGCAAGAGATAACTGACAGAAGGGCACTTCCTCATTGCCTGAAGTATATATATCATACACTACCAGGATACAAAAAGCCCTACTGAATCTGCAGAAAGTAATTACTCTAAAAGAAAACATAAACTTGTTTCAGAATTCCCACTCTTCTGTTCATGTTTTTCCAATCTAATACTGCATATCTGTTTGCATCTGTGTGTAATAACGGTTTGTCAGTACAGATACAGCGTGTTTCTTCATTGATCTAATACACAGTGATATCAAAATTCCCTTCATGTTTTTGTTAGATTAAAAAAAACAAACAAACAAACAATCTTTTGCTTAAATGTCGGAGTCTCTGAATGGTTCCGTTACTGAGGCTACGGCTAACCTCAGTGCTAGTCATCAGGAAAACCCCTGTTCGTGTTGCCAAAACATACCTCAGAAGCATGTGCTGTCCCTTTCAGGGTTTGCTGTGCTTGTGTAGAAAGAAAGTGCTAGTTTTTTCAGGAAGCTTGATATGTATGTATATATATATGTATGTGTGTGTGTGTGTGTATATATATGTGTGTATATATATATATGTGTATATATATACACACATACATATATATATATATATATATGTATATATATACACACATACATATTATATATATATATCAGCTATCCCATAGCAGCCCCAATGTGACAAACACTGTGCTGAGTAAGCCTGGATTTTGGCAAGATGGGTGCCCTGTAGCACATCAGCAGCTGGCCTGCAAGTCTTACAGCCCCAGCCATCTTCCCCAGTGCCAGGGCCACTAGTATCCAAGTGCAGGCACTCTCCTACTTTTAAACTCGTGCAAGGAGTGTAACGGAGCTCCGTGCCACTCTCAATAAAGCGCGCCTTCTTCAGACGTGAGCCATGACAACAGACGGCTCTCTCCGGTGGTGCTGATGGAAGTGAAACCCAGAGATCCGACTATTTCTCCCGTCTTTGTTTATTTGTCACTGTCCCACCTGCTCAGAGTCCGGGCCGGACGCTGCCGGCGGCCCTGAGCACACCTCCAGCCCCGCGTGTGGCTGGAAGCGCCCCGCGGCCATAGGTCCCCAGGCCCTGTTCGAACTCACAGCCGTGCGCTCCCCACCTTTCACTTCAATTCCACAACACGAGGAGCGCACCGTAACCCCGCCCGGACAGCTTGCAGCGGCTGCTGCCGGCCCAGCACCGCTCCGCACGCGGCCCGCCCACCGCCAACGCGCGCCCCCCTCGCGCTCCAAGTCCTCCGTGCCGGGACGGCGCCGGGATGGCCGGGCACAGCCTCCATTTTCTCGCTGCCGCCGCGCACGAGGTGGGCGTAGAGCACTGGCAGCGCAGTCCGCTCCGCTCCGCCGCCCCCTCCCGCCCCCAGCGGCACCCCCAACCCGACCCTTTACCTGCGGGAGGCCGCTCCTGGAGGGAGGCCGCGTTCCGGCCGGCCGCCACCAGGGCCGTCAGCACCATTAGGGCCAGCGGGGCCCCCATAGCGCCCGGCGGCGGCGCGACCGCGGCTGCAGCGAAGACCACAGCGAGCCGAGCCGAGCGCGGCGCTTGCACCCGGACGGGAAGGGGCGGGCGCTGAGGCGGAGGGGGCGGGGAGGTCTCCGGGAGGGAGTTCGGGTGTCTTGTGGGTTTAGTTGGTTGTTGTAATGTTTTTTGTTTGTTTGTTAAGTGCTGATACTGCTTTATATCCACCAGCCCTGACCGCTGATAAAACATCTTTCTGCTTTGGTCGTGTTGTGACTCTCTGTAACCCAATTTTGTTAAAAAATACAAATAAGATAATTAAAAAAAAAAAAAAAAAAAAAAAAAAAAGCAAGCAAATGCCCTTTTCTAGCCTCCCTTCCGCTTCTGTTTGTTCTGTGTGACCGCTAACAGTGCTCCTGCTCCTTCCTGTCTGCGGGAAGCTTTTTTCTCCTGGTCAGGGGCCAGCGAGGCTGAAAGTAACAGCCTGAGCTCAGAGAACAGAACCTGTTGCTCAGAGACATTCAGAAACAGTCCTCTGAGGCCATCTGCGTAGAGGGACCCTCATTTATACTGAGATTTTAGCCCTTCTTGCAAATAACGTGTTCATGTTCACTGCCAAAGGTCACATAAAATGCTGCCAAGGCGGATGGTGATAGCAGCCCTTCCCATCCTGTTCCCATGCCCCCACTCGTCCCCAGTGATAGCAGTTCTGTGCCTCAAACACCCTGTATGGCTCCCACAGGATACTTTGTCTCCACATGAAGCTTGGCCAGCAAATAAGTCTTCCTCCAGATACAGAATGGAGCAAGGGATCCCTCACAGCCCTGCTTCTTCCCAGGCTTTCAAAGAGACAGAAAGGAGGAAATGGCTAATCGCTGGATTCATTGCGCTTCCTCTTTCTAAGGCTCTCTTTGGAAAAGAATTTCTTCAGCTGCTCCCTTGCCTTCATTCCTTGTCCCAAACTGTAACCCCGCAGAAAGGGGCAGAGGAATTGTTTTTCTTGCTGCCTGCTGCACTACTATCTATGTTTGTAAAACTGAGGAGGCAGCATGACTTGTGAAGGGGCAATGGATAGGAGAAGGGCAGGCTTCACAAGCTGGCACCTGGTTCTAAGAGAACCCCTCACCGCAGGGCTGAGAAACACTGGTGAAGTGGCACTGGGGGGTGTAGGACCACCATGGGTTGGAGAGCCCTCATCTTCAGCAAGGAGGATGGATTGCCAAGCTGTGCTCACTCCTGTGCTCCCTGAGCTCCATTGCAGAATGGACACAGCCATGAACCCTGTTGCCAACAGCCACAAACCTACCTGCTGGAAGGAGTGTCTGCTCACTGTCATGCAAATACTGGCTGCTTAGACGGTGATATGCCTGAGTATTTTCCAACAGATCAAAACTCTATTTTGCACAAATATAAGTGACAGCAAGTTCCAGACAGGGGCTGCTCTACTTTATGGCAGTGGAACCCATTCCTGCCAGAACTTTACCACCTGGCTAACATTTTTCCCTCTCTTGAATGGTTATATCCTAGAACAGAAATAAATAAATACATACATACAGACATACATACATACAAAAATCAAAGCAATTATCGTGTATTGTAACTTCCCCTTTGTATTGCCTTTTCGTCAGTAGCCCAAATGGCAGTCACATGCCTGTGTGTGAAGAAGGTCTTGCAGCAACATATACTTTTCACATCATGGGACAAGCTTCCCCATCTTGTTTATTTGTTTGTTTGTTTGTTTAGCTGTCACATAATTCTGTTACAAAATTCTTGTGCCCTCACATCCATGTGCAGCAGCACTCCTTGGAGTTTTGTTGTCTTGCAGAAATAGTTAGGATGTTCACTTCATTTAGTCAGAAATGTTTATTCCATTGATTCTCAATGACAGCCTTTGCAGATACACACTTTCTCACAAAGTGGGCTACATGCTAGACCTTCAGGGTTTTTGCTTTGAAATAACTGCTTTGGTCCTTTGGAAAAGTAAGCTAGAGATGCTTCAAATGTTCCAATGTTTGCAGCCGTGTAGAAATATTCTTAGCAAAGGTGTGTTCCAAAGCTAGGGCCGCCTCTTCTTTAACGATGGAGAAATCAACATCATAAGTGATTTACCTCCCACCAGCACTTTTTCCCAGTTGTTGAAGCACTAGCTATGTTCAATTTCAAAACATACAGGCAATCAGACCTCCCTCTGCAGAATGAACAAATGAACAAACTTTACCTTCTCTACATCCTGTGAATCTGTCAGGAAGTTCAGTGATCTTCTCAAGCAGAATTAATTAAAATACACACCTTAACCTTCCCGTGTCTTTGCAGATTTTCTAGCAGTTCTTCCAAATTTCTGCCCATTTTGATTTCTTCTCAACCACTCATTACTTGAAAATCACAGCTCCAGGAAGATATGATCTTTCTGGTTGATTTTCCATAAAGAAAATAAACCTGAAGCAATCTAAATTGTGGAATGCTATTATCAAAGACTGGATTTTCTGCATCATGGACAACAACATTTTTTAATTACTCACTCCAGAAAAGAGAGAAAATGCCCCACCACCTAGGAAATTATATCCTAGAATTTAAGTTATTTTAAATGCCCATGGTGCATATGCTATAATTGCTGTGGCACTAAATCCCGAAGGAGGTAGGTAGATAACGCGCCATGAAAATCATAGTTTCACCAAATGATCTTGTTGGTGAAGCAGCAGCTGTCTTGCTTGGTCACCTCTCCAACAGAGCAGCTCTGCTGGGAAGTCAATCACCAACCAAATAAAGGCAAAGCAACACTTGAGGCTGAGGAAGATACCTGCCTAAATAGGAAGGTAAAAGAAATCAAAGGCAAAAAGGTAGCAAGGATTGACTAAGAAGACTGTATTGTAAGCCAGCAAACAAATCTTGTAAAGGTCGCATGTTTTCATGTTGCAGCTGCTCTGCTGTAGCCGCTGTGTCGGTACCTGGCTTCTCATCCTCTGTTAACTATGTTTGCCTGATGCATCTGTGACATGATACATGCCCTGAGATAAAACCAACCTAATGGGCAGTATTCTGCATGACAGCTTGTGTGCTCTCAGGTACGTGGTAGCCTGGGGTTAAAAGGAGTCATTTACAGTCAGTAGTAAGAGGAGAAGGCCTAATTCTAGCTGGACTAAAAGAAGACAAATCAGGAGATTCTTACTTTCTTGAATATATTAGAACATACTGAGACCCATTAAAAAATAGGAAGCTGAAGTCGGTTCTTGCATTTGAAAGATGTTTTTCGCTCTAATACTCTGTATTCTTTTGTTCTTTATAGATGAATGTATAATGCAGACCTTACTGTACGACGGTGTGTCTTATGATCATATCCTCAGATGCAAGTAAAAGACCAATATATTTCTTGGCAAAAATAGCACTGCTACAGAAATGAAACCAATCTACTATTCTGATAAAAGGTGAGAAGGGTGTATCTGAGCATGGGAAGGACAAGCATGATTAAGTTGTGTTGTGGAGCCTTTGTGAATTTCTGCATGTTTAAATCTGGCCTATGCCTTGTAAGAGTAAAGGTTAAACCAGAAAGATCATATCTTCCACCACATACTGAATGAGGGTACCATTAATCTAGATGCAGAAATGTCTTCTGATAAAGGATCCTGACTCATGGGACATACTAGTGCCATATCAGTCTCAGGAAAAAAAAGCAATTGGGTCTTTTGTTCTCTTTCAGTGATCTCATGTCTCTATCTGATGTCGGAAGTCCCATGCAAAATCGTTGCCAAACATTAGGTATGTTTTAGAGATACTGTATATTGTGTCCTTAAAGACCCATAGTTATTTTACTGTGAAAATCAATCTTACATAGACCGTGCTGTTGTTTGACAAACTGAAGAACAGAAATTGTCAGTGGTGATAGTTTTATTAATTTCTAAAAAGCCTTCTACAGCATAAATAAAGTATCACAGTAGGATCACAATTCTGCACAGTACATGAAGATTAAAAATTCATAGCAGAGCCATCATGTATAGTCAGGATCTGCATTAATCCATTTGATCAAAATTATGTATTGTTTCTTGGAAATCTTTGTAGGGACTATTCAAAAACTGAACAGAATGATAAGAAGAGGTATGATGAGCAGAATGGACACAAATACTTTCAGCACCACATGTAGCACAGAAGAAGAGATGTTTTATGAAATTATTTGTAGGAACCCAACTACGTGACTTTAATCCTCATAACTGGACGGATTCTAACTGGAAGTTGTATGTGCACATAATAGTGATGGGGGGTTCTGAATATATTGGTTCTTTTACTTCATCAGTGGTGATAGGAAGCAGGCTTCATTCTACTGCTCACAGAGAATGTTATGTGAATATGCATATTGTGAAGCAAGACGTATTTTCTGGAAAGGACAAAGAAATTGTAATTTAAATGAGTTCCAGAAAAAAAAAGAATTTAAAAAAAAAAAGGAAAAAAAAAGTTAAAGTTAAATATAAAAAGCAATTACAAAGTCTATGTGTATACTAATACAGAGGGGCTTCAATTTCTTTTATATAAACATTCAAAGGGAACTAAACGTCCATTACAATAGGTTGATTGTTGACAGGAAAAGGAAGCTGAGATTTTCCGGTTGCTCAGTTGTACACAGCTGTATGCTGTTACCTTTGGGGCCATTGAGATGGGACTGGGCTCAGTTCAGGGCCCATAAGGAAGGTGAATATTCTTGAGACAGGATATAGTTGGGTTTGACTTTGGATGTGTGTTGCCAAGAGATGTCACTGAGAAATCTCAGATAGCAAAGAATAATTTTTCCCTTGATTTTTCTTTCATGATTTATATTATATAGTCTATATATATATATATATATATAGTCAATATATATTATATATATATATAGTCAATTTTTTGCAATAATCGTTTGTTACCAGGACCTTTTGATGAATAGAATTTGTTGTTTCTATGTTGTGATTCTTTTGCTTTAAAGAGCTACAGCACATCTAACAAATTAGTGGTGATTCTTGCTTTCCTGTGAGTATCAAACTCCAGGGATAATTGGGTAAAATTGCAAGTAAGTCCTGTAACCCAGGATAGAGCTGGGAATCCCAGACATGAAATAGATTTCATTCCAAGCTCTGAGGAATAAACAGTCCCACACTCTGTATGAGGAAAAAGAAGAGAGACTTCAGGACATTTTTGGCTCCTCTGTAGAAGGGTAGCCAATGGATCACATTCCTTATGATAATGATAAAACTCTGAACTGATGTATTTTTATTCAAAGTATTCTACATCATCATTGTTCGTTACAGAACTGAAAGAAAGGCAAATGATTTTATATTCTAAGAAGTATTCTGAAGTGTGCAGGACTCTGGAGTGATAGAAAAGAAACTGGCACAATGGTTGAAGACAGAAGAAAACACTTGTTCTTTATTCTATACAATAATTTGTTGTGTTAGGAAGCTGGGCTATTATTGACCTGCATACAACTTAACAATACTGTTGAAAGTGGCATCAGGTATTTTTTAATCAAAGTCATGCTAATTAATTGTGTGTTGAATTTAGAGGAGAGAGGAAAATATTGATTCAGTCATTGGAGGGAGCAGAGAGAGGCCTTTTGTAGCACTGCACCACAACAGTTACCTCTGTCCCAAGAGTACAAATACAGCCAGGAACAGGTGCTGAAAGGAACTGTTTGGATGAAAGTGGATATCCTCTCTTCTGAGAGGGGGGCTGAAAAACTTGACTTGTTTTGTCAGGAAAAAGAAAAGGCTGGAAGGGGAATTTCTCCCCTCTATAGATATGTTCAGGGTTTAAGCATGGAGACAGTCTCTATTTTTTAAACTAAAAGGCAAAGTTTATATAAAATCGGGACTTAGAAATTGTTTGTGCCTGAATTAAGGCTGAAAAACAGGAGATTTCTCAGTTTCACAAAGGCTAGAGCCTGGAATGGTATCCTCATAGAAATAATGGGAAACAAATGTTGTTTTTAATAAAGAGAGTGATCATATAAAAATGAAATTACTCATCAAGTTTGCCTGCTGCAGCCATGAAGAGTGCTTCAGTAATCTATTAGTGGTGAATGTACAAAATGTACTTCAGAGCATATTCTCCTTTGCAAAGTATATTACTGATATCCTCTCCAACGTTTTTTTAAAGATTCTGTAGAAGAAAATCAGGCAATACCTCCATAAGAAAAAACAAACAAACAAACCTGTAAACAGTACTTTGAAATAGCACTGCCAACATGGAAATAAAGCCTGGCGGAAGGAGAAAAGAAAGCACTTGACATCTTGACTTCATTAGCAATCTTACTGGTTTCTATTGGGCGTGGATCTGATTTGTAATTGTGCGGAAACAAATTGCTCAGCACAGCTAGCTGTACACAGACCAGAGACTTCTGAGATCTGACACAGTTCTGACCATCAGTGGAGGAATGAATGCATGCACTGTATCAGCAAACAGCAAACAAAATTCTGAGAACATTTTGCATTTTGTAAGACAAAATTAAGTTATGTAACAAGCAGCAGAACACAAGCAGAATGTGTTGATATGCAATAAAGAGGCAGCTAAAAAACCCATCGATAATTTGTGTGATTCTATTTTCCTGAAGTTTAGCTGAGAACCTTTTTTCATACATTGTCTATTTTTCTCATGTAAAGCAACGTAACATAAACATAACTTTCTGTATTTCTCCATTATTGGGCAGAGGGTTGAATAAAGCCAAGAATTTCCAAATTGCCCATGTGCCAGGACATATTCCAGAGATCTGGTGGAAATATGTGCAAGATGGATGAAATCACAGCTCTTTACACTTGGAGGTGTAAAGCTGTCAGGAACACGCTGGTGCAGTTTATCAGGAATATACAGGAGCAGTTTTTTAGTCCTTCTCTAAGCTGAATTTTTACTTGCAGAACTAGCAATAGTTTTCCAGGCAGTGAAAGGCAGAGCTGACAAGGAGGCTGTCGTGTTGTGCTTTCAACCACACTAGGGTGTGTTAAGGCAAAACTGAGATGCTTGCCTTCCAGGATTATTTGTCAGAACAAGCTGTTATAGATGGAACAACAGACTTCAGAGCTGTGTTGGAGAGCAACTGACCACATGCACAGACTGTTTTGCAATTGATTCCCTAGCCATCCTTAGCACAGATCACAGTGCTGTCACATGGGCCTGAACCGTGTACGTGTGAGAAAAGACAAGCCATTGTCACATCAGAAAATCATGAATCTCTCTTTGTTCCTGTATGGGACATTTGCCTTTATGGAATTGAAACGGGAAAGAAAATGCTGCAGGTACATTAGATGAGAAACACGACTTCAAACTTTGTTTCTGGATCATTGAGAACATCATTGTTCTGTACTTTAATGGGATGACAGGCAGAGCTGGAGGAGGAGAGGTTTTAATTACTGAGACTGTAGAACTTCTCTGCAGCCAGAGGACATTACTGCACTCCTACATTCAGGGCTTGTACTCCCCTTACCATTCAAAGAAGCAAAAGGTACTGCTCACACAAAGGCCACCATAGAAGTCACAAGCTGAGCTTGGTGAATGTGGTTGTAAAAGACAAGTGGCTGTGAGAACGTATCTCTACAGAAACAGTACAAAAAAGCATGTGGAGAACAGGAAGGAAAAGTAGGAAAAAATAAGAACTATGAATTAAAGGAAGAATCAATGAGGAAAAACAAAAACAGGAACATTTTAGGCAGAACACTTCTGAAAAAAACCTCGGAGATCTCATGAAAGACATTTTTTTTTCTGGTTTGTTTCTTTCAATGTTCAGGATCTGTTAGATAAGAAATCAGAGAAGCCTAAAATCAATGTGGATGAAACAAATATTGTAAGTTTCTGTAAGTTAGAATCTAAAGCAATAATGGCAAGTTCAAAAAATAAGAGCAGGAATCAGATAAGCAATAATGTGAGGTAAACTGTATCTTGTTATTACTAAGTAATTGTGAACACTGTTTTTACTTTACAGAACAAAAGGAAGTCTTTGTTTTCATATTGTTAATAACATAGAAGAAAAATGTTCTTTTTCGTTTTCCTCCTTTTCTCCTAACGCTAAGCATTTAAGCAAGGCAGGGCTATAGTTCCAGAAGGCAGTGTTCATTGCCAAATCTTTGAATGCCTTTGATGAAAAAGAAAGTAATTTATCCTCGATTTAGAAATGATAGAGAAGCATTTGCTTACCCTGTTTCTGCAGTTCTGAAGAAGTGACTTGGCTGGCAAAATGGAGTATTGTGTTATTCTGTGTGCTGATTCTTTAGGATGTTAAAGTTGCTGGAAAACAAATGCTAAATCATTTATTGTTGTGTTTTATAGCATGAGAAGTAGATTATTGGATTTAATAATTTATCACTAATTAGCTTATTAAATCGCTTTTGTATTTAAATGAGTGGATCTGATTGATGCCCCAGGATCTGTGGTCCTGACAGCTTTTGGAATGAGAAGAGTTGATCTAAAAGGGACACTGGCAGGTAGAATTTGATGATTAAAAACAACATGCGAGCCAGCATGCATTTGCAGAGCAGACAAACATGAACTTACTAACTGCTCTTCTTTTTCTGTGAGAACTCATGAGTGAGGGATCTGCTCTGTGGCCAAAATGCTACTCGCAACCTGGACAAACCAAAACCTTTGATACACAGATGAATTTTGTACGATAAAAGGAATTGAGCAGTGGGGAGAGCAGGCCTCTCTATTTCTACATTTGTCCCTGTGTGGCTGTTGTAATGACTGTGTTGCACATCTTCAGCCTTTTTCTTATTAATAGCTTTATGAATGAGACTGTTTTCCTATTCGTTTTTAAACCAGTGATTCCCAGGCTTATGCACAATCTTCAACATGATCAGAATTAAAGGAAGCTGTAAAGAGACTCCTAGAGAACTAACAAGGAGTACTAAAACAATATTGCACGCGTCAGTCTCAGGTGCACAGTTTCAGAAGAATAAAGATAAAAACAGCTGGCAGTGTACTGAGTGAAGCACTTCATCCTTCTTGAGGTAACAGTACAAAATGGTAACTTTTATGGGATTTCAAATGCTGCCCAAGTGTGTCAGTGAAAAAACTAACTTGCTGATGTGACCTGTAAAATAAGCAGTAAAAATATGGTGTTTTTTTTCTCTTTTTTTTCTTTTTTTTTTCGTTTGCTATTCTTTTTTACCCCACAGATGAGTAATGTCACCCGCAGTAGGATAAGAAAATATAAGGGAACAGACCTGCAGATGTCTTTGTTCTTCTCATGCTACGGACTTGCATGCTTTGCAATTTTAGGCTGAATAATAAATCTGTATTTAATGTTTTAATCTTGAGGGAAGGATAGCAAGACCCTGTGAATGGCTATGCCAGAGGTTTATGAGAAATCTCTCAGTGATTCTAACTGCGAAAGGAAGGGTTGGCTGGTGAGACCAGTCAGTCAGAGACTTTGGGATCAAACCCCAGGAAAAGGCACATAATTATAAAGGATTGCAAGGATGGTGATCATTGTTCATTAGCTATCATTTCATTGGACTTCATCTTCTCCTCTCTGCTGTGCTGTGAATAACCCTATGCAGATCCTCTGGCTTTCCTCCATTTCCTCCAAGGCTACAGTCTGCACAGAAGCTTTCTGCCACAGCCATTCTCTGTGTTTTTCCTCTCCTGCTCCTAAAGCTTTGTCCTGGTTTGTCTTACAGAGCGAAAGGGAAGTTTAAGACCCTCTTTCATCATTTATTAGTGGCTTCATGCAAGCCTGTAGGAGATGCCCAAGGCTGCACTCCTGTGCAGGTACCTTGGGAAAGCCTTCAGAGAGGAAACTGAAGTAGCTAGCCCAGCAGCAGTGACAAACACAGCACTCTCTGTTTTCTTTGAACCATATGACCTCTCAAGGTCTCTTCCCACCTCAACCATTCCATGATACTTTGATTCCCAGATCTGGTGCATATTTTTAATCTCCTGCCATAGTTGTTTAAATGTAACCTGTGTACATCTTGGATAGGGAAACAGCTGATGGAGGAGATAACAGCTGAAGCATCTTCTCCCACCTACACGTCATTCGCTGGGCTTGTTTTTATGCCACAGATATTTGTTCAGGATCAATCCTGCTAACTGGCCACAAGCAAGGTGTGAGAACTTGAAAAAAGTGTGCTGAGATGTAGACAGACCCCACAAATGAAGCCACTGTCCTCTTGTGTTGCCACAATAGATTGTGAGCATTGCAGCCCTCTGCTCTTTCAGTCTTAGGAAGGGAGGGTGAGCCCTGCTGAGAGAGCTGCCACCACTGGGAGTGACTGTGCACTGAGTGCACCATTATGGGTCTTTTCACATTAAAAAACGAAAAAAACCCACAGAATTACATTTATATGTATTGCTAACTGCCCTTAAAATTTGCATTGAAGGTGCATATGTAGTAAGAAATGGATGCAGTCACTTAACCGATGCTCACGTGTAACACTGTAGAAGCTGTAGGTTAAGCACTGGAGGGCTGTTAAAACTGACACAAAGGGATTTAAACCCTTGTAAGTTGACTTATTATAGTGCAACTGCTTTAATGGCATGCAAACATTTTCAAGAACCAATTTCAATTCTCAAAACAAGGACTAAAAAAATAATAAGATACAATCTTCTCATAAGATAATCTTCTGAAGGTAAACATACATTTATCTGAGATGCTGGCCTACATTATTTTTACTTCATATCACTTGCTGTTTCATGTAAATGAGAATGTAATTAACATACATGAGGATCATTTTATGGGAGAGCAGTAAACAGTCAGTAGGTAAATTCACAGTTCTTCTATCCTGCAAGTGAATGTTCACTCACTTGGACTGCCAAAATTAGCTTTGCAGGTCTGAATTTTTGCCTAGTTAGCTTCTCTTTAAATTTAGTTACATCTTTTGCATCCAAAGTCAAAATGAAACTTTGCACAAGAACAGACAGAAGCCATCAATTGGATGCAGTTTTTGTCTAGGAAAATATAGAAATGTTATCATTGAACTTCCTGACTGGAGCATATACTGCTCATGGCAAGGATTTTTATTTGACTGAGGTCCTTATGCCACTTCTTGCAAAGTTACACTGATCTTTATATCTTTATTTTACATTTAAAAAAAAAAAAAAAAGAAGAAGAAGAAGTTTTCAAATTAGGGAACAAATTCTCAAAAAGGCACTTCCTCCATGTCAAGCCATGACTTAGGAAGGACAGTGTGTTTACAAGGAAGACATCTAGCATGCTCCTTAAAATAACATCAAACATTTTCTTGATTTTATTCTAAAGAAGTACAGTTGGAAGCAAGTGTATCAAGCTATTTGTGATAAAAAAGTGTTGATGCATCACAATAGCATTATGTGGTTTCAGTGAGAGAGCAATGTAGAAAATGTTGCTAAATTTGCTGGTGAGGTACCTTGTTCAATACTAGAATGTGTTTGCAAGGAGAGCATTCTCTGTATGTACCCTTCACCTAATTGAATGTGGGTGCCCTATTCTGAGCATTTACATACATACCCTAGATAAGGGTAAGGACTGGGTGAACATTTTGAGCCTAGATTTACTTAGAATGCTACTTCCTATAAGCACCCAATACATACTTGTATGTCAGAGAGCTAATCATAGAATCATAGAATCACAGAATCACAAGGTTGGAAATGTCCTGCAAGATCATCTAGTCCAACCATCCTCCCACTACTATTGCTACCACAAGCACTAAACCACATCTCATTGCTCCTCATCCAGGTGCCTCTTGAACACTGCCAGGGATGGCGACTCCACCACCTCTCTGGGCAGCCATTTGAGTGTCTGACCACTCTGAGAGAAAAAGTTCTTCCTCATGTCTAACCTAAACCTCCTCTGGCACAACTTGTCGCCATTTCCTCAGGTCCTGTTTGTTGCCTGGGAGAAGAGGCCAAATCCCTCTTCCCCACAACCTCCCTTCAGGAAGTTGTAGAGTGCCATGAGGTCTCCTGTGAGCCTCCTCTTCTCCAGACTGAACAATCCCAGCTCCCTCAGCCGCTCCTCATAATACTTGTGCTCCAGACCCCTCACCAGTTTCGTTGCCTTTCTCTGGACACTCTCCAGGACCTCAATGTATTTTTTGTAGTGAGGGGCCCAAAACTGAACACAGTACTCAAGGTGCAGCCTCACCAGTGCTGAGCACGGAGGGATGATCACCTCCCTGCTCCTGCTGGCCACACAATTTCTAATGCAGGCCAGGATGCCGTTGGCCCTCTTGGCCACCTGGGCACACTGTGAGCTCATGTTCAGCCGAGCATCAATCAACACCTCAAGGTCCCTTTCCTCTTCACACTCATCCAGCCACTCATCCCCAAGCCTGTAGCGCTGCATAGGGTTGTTGTGGCCAAAGTGCAGGACTTGGCTCTTGGCCTTGTTGAACCTCATCCCATTCACCTCAGCCCAGTGATCCAGCTTATCAAGACTGAATTTTTTTTTTGGCAGCTTTGACAATTATCCATCAGAACAAATTATTCAGAGAAAATATTTCATAGCTTATCAGAAGATTTAGAAATAAAGCAAAAACTAAGAAGTGTAATGCAAGTGATCATACCAATCTCTTTTGTTACTCAGCTGTGCAAGAGTACATAAGAATTTGCAAAAATTACCACGTCTGCTAAGAAAATACAGACTGCAGAAGTTGTGCAAGAGTGCTACCTATGTTACAGAATGCTTCAACTATCATTTCCCTGAAGGAATTTTAAAATCCTTTCAATGTAATACGCCTCAGTAAGTTGACATCATGTACTTCTGTCCTGAAGGACATGCAAAAGATGATAGAACCCTCAGGGACTTCATAAAGTCAATTTCTTGCCTCTGGCAGTGCTGACAGTGTTGTGCTGCCTCTTCTTGACCCAAACTGCTGAACTTCAAATGCCAGTGGCTTCTGGTGGAAAAGAAAGCTAACAACAGAGACAGTTATTTTTCAGACAAAATGATGTCCTTACAGTAATGTATAACAACTTATCTTTTTTTTTTTTCTTCTCTTTCATTTGAGGTTTAAACAGCTGGAGATGATCATCTTGTGTATGTTTTTGTGTGTGTCTTTTTCATATAGAAGGAATTGAGATTTAGATTGTGAAAGTGTCCGCATTTCAGCTGGGAGTTGATTTTTCCTTCACAGGGTCTAGTGTGGTGCTATTTTCAGTCTTAAGGAGAAAGACAATTCTGATAATGCACCAGTGTTTCCAGCTGTTGCTGAGGAATGCTGTCCTGAGCCAAGGACATTTCAATTTTTCAGCTCCTTGTACTGTCTTATCAGTGAGAGTGGCTGAGGGACACAAGGCGTTGGGAGGGGGACAGAACCAAGGCAGCTGACCTAAACTGATAAATGGATATTCATAGCAAATGACATAACATGGATAAAACTTGAACATGGTGAGGAGGTGAGAGAGTGCACTGCTGCTGCTCAGTGACTGGCTGGGTGTTGATTGGCAAGTGGTGAGCCATTGCTTGCGCACTGCTTGTTTTATATATATATGCATATCATTATAACTATTATCCTGTGTTTCTGGGTTTTCTTTGCCTTCCTTTTTCTGTCTTAGTAAACAGTTTTTATCTCAGGCTTTGTTTTTTTGTATTCTACTTTGTTTTTTTTCTGATTCTCTTCCGCATTTCACTATGGGGGGAGGTGTGAGCAAACTGCTGTGTTGTGCTTAGACACTTGCCAAGTTAAACCACTGCAGAAAAGTGTAGGGAGGAGATGCGGAGAGTGGAAACAGCCTCTTCAGGTAAAGGGAGTGAAAAGGAGGGAGTATTTTATTCTCAAACAAAGAGGGATGATGTGGCTAAGGGGGAGATGCCTAATATGAGTAGGCAAATAATCCCAGTTGGTTTGGATGGTTACCGTGATTTTGTGCTCTTCAAGTGTACATTTTACACTCTTTTTCTACTGTAAAAGCTGTGCCTCGTTGCCCAGGACTGCAGGAAGCTGGAATCATAAAATCATGTAATATCTCTACTGGCTCCACACAGCACCACCCAAAATCTGTGTCTGAGAGCCTTGTCCAAAAGTTCCTTGAACTCCAGCAGCTTGGGTCTGTGCCCACTGCCCTGGGCAGCCCGTTCCATGCCCACCACCCTCTGGTGCAGACCCTGTCCCTAACCCCCATCCTACCCTTCCCATGACAGCTCCATGCCGTTCCCTCGGGCCCTGTTGCTGTCACAGAGAGCAGAGCTCAGTGCTGCCCCTTCCGCTCCTCCCCTAACGAGCTCTAAGTTAACCGTGCTGCCTTAAAGCTCTTCTCTACTTTCAGGTGGCAAAAGCATTTCCGATGAGCATTCCTCCTAAGTGTGCACTCCACTGGAGTTATTTGTCACTCTAAATTGAAAATTCATTGTTGGTCAGAATATCTCTGGGGCAGGGTGTCTCCAGTTTTGGAAACTAATTTCTGTACCACAATTTCTTATTATGTGTCTGAATTCACTATGATAAAATGCAGAGCTTTTCCCCCCTCTTAAGGTTAGACATCAGTCAGTTTCTTTCCTTAGGAAATCCTCTTGAGATCACACTTCCCTTGCTGTCGTGTCTGGAATTTTGGCAGTTATCCATGAACATTGTCTATGAAGCTCCTGTTCTTCAAAGTTTTGTTTTAAAAGTGTAATGGTTGCACGGTTGCTTAAGCTGTTACTGTGGCATGTGCTTCTCCTTCGGGATGTAGGAACTGAAAATAGAAATGTACAGGTCACTGTTCTTCCTCAACCTCACGAACACATAATAGCTCTTGGGAAACAATTTTCTTTTTTTTTTTTTTTTTTTTTTTTTGAAAGAACAGAAAACATAGGAATACAAGGATCAGTGCAGTTAGCACAAAAAAAAAAAAAAAAAAAAAAAAAAAGGAACTGAAATTAATATAAGCACTCAGCAAATTCAACCGTAGAGTAGCTTCACTAAAAGGCTGCCAAGTTCCTGTAGTTTCTGTTTTGTTTACCATGTTTTGGGGTTTTTTTTTTTGCACAATCCTAACACTAATGTGGCATTTCAGGAAAGTAACACAACCTTTTTTTAGAACTATAGGAAATTATATGATTAACACTGGATGATGCCTGTTTTCCATCTTCTCTTCTTTGAAAGAAGCAGAGATTTCTGTTCTTGCAGGGATCGTTCAAGGTTACCAGATCATCTGAGAGACAACATTTGAAAAAACCCTGCTGTTCATTATGAACTTCTCACTGGATGTTGCTAACCCCACAGCTGAGTTGCTGGTGGAACAGATCTGATGGGTGTTTCCTCTATCATACAATTGTTTATATTAGTGTAAGCTTCCACCACAGTTTCATCTAAGCAAGCTGAATTTCTCCAGGAGAGCACTGGGGTGCTGTTACAAGGTTCAGCTGCTGGAGTTGAGGATGGTGTCTGAGTGATGAACAAACAAGCTTCAGTATTTTCATATTAAACGTGGCTGTTGGGATCTGCCTTTGCATTCTCTGATATGAACAAAGACATTTGGAGCAAGGAGCTGTTGTGTTCTGCTTCTTTCTAGGAAGCTGCACTTGTTTCGTGTTGAGAAAAGCTGAAGATTTTGTTAACAACATGAAAACTAAGGATGCAGAGGAGAACTAAGATTTCTGCACGAGCCTTGACCTGTGCCCATTCCTTTTTTGATGATATACTCGGGTTTCACACATCCATACTCTGAGAAATAGAGCAGTAGGGCCATTGAAGCCTGGCTGTCTGTGGAGCAGCATCTTGTCAGGTATCTAATAAGGCTTTTCCTGCAGGTGGGACAGACAGAGAGTATGTGTGTACATACCTATCTTTCTTCACTTCCTTTATTCCTATTTCTGATGTGTAGCAAGAATGGAGTGTGCACTGCAGCTTTCCTTTTAGCATGAACTGTAATCTGCCTCTTTCTCCTATCTCTGCCTTTTTATTTACTTTTTATTCACAACAATTCATGTTTAATTGAAATTGTTCAATTTAGTAGAAAGTTATTGGAAGGTAGGATGGGCAGTCATGCAGAAGTACAGTTGGAGAGCACACATGCATGCACATATTTATCCTCACAGAGTGGAAATGAGGCTATAAAATTTGTTTTGCTTTATCTGTGAACACATTCTTACAACTATCACAATTTAAAGACAACAAAATAAATGAATACAAGCTTATGAGCTGAAATGCAGCTATTTTTCTTTGTTGATCCCAAGTTAAATGGAAAAAAAAAAACCACAAAAAAACCAGAGATCAACCCTAACACAAAAAAGAAACATCTATTTAACCTCTTTTTTTCGCCTGTTGTTCTGCTCATCTGGTGTAAATTAAAGAAAAAAAAAATCTTTTGAGAGCCGTGATTGTTTTAACCTGCCAGTAACCCCCTTGAGTTCATCAGAGCAAAAGACAGCAAAAGCCTGTTTATTGTCCAGCAGGCATCTACACATGTTGTAAGTGAAGTTCCATCTGGTCACAACATCACGGATCATCTGGGCAACAGCCAGGCTTCATTTGCTTCATGTCCTGGACAGCATGAAGGCAGCCGGATAGGAATATGTGAATGACTGACCAACCGCAACCAAGCCGGCCCCGGAGGATTACTCTAATAATGGCTCCTCACTTCGGAGCAGTGGTAGCTGTGTGACTTGTTTTCTTTTTTAAATGACTCAAGCTGGGCTCTGTGGGATTGCTGAGCTTTTCTATTAGGTGCTGGCAATGTACTGGAGGCACAGCTTGGCTCTGCTTTAACAGGACTGGAGGTGTATGTCGACTGCATGAAATTCTTTCCAAAGCATTCTTGTAAGCAAACACCCAAAGAAACCAGCGTAACAGCTGCTTTTCCAGCCTTGTATTGTGTGCATTTCACAGCAAAGCAAAGAGCATACAAAACCCTATCATGCCAGGGCTTTACAAATGCTTACGCTTGGAAAAGATGTCTGTATTGTGCAAGGGCAAAAAAGAGATTAAGTGAATGACTGACTTAACTCTCCTTAAGTCCAACTCTGAGCACCTCAGGGAGATGCTCTGCAGACAGCATTGTCTCCAGGGCAGCAGTGGGTGGGTAGGGGTTTTTGGGCAACACTGCTTGTCTGCTCTTGGAAAATGTTGCTCTGCTGTTCTGGAGGGGGTGCTGAGCCAGGAGAGAGCAGCACAAGAGAGCCAGGCGAAAGCTGCCAGCACCGTGCAAAACCAGGTGCTCTCAGGGGCAGTGCTCACTAGGGGTGCCTTTTGGGATTGGAAAGATATGAAAATCCCCATACGGTAGGTAATAAGTGCTTCCCAAAATTCAGTGTCTACACATACTCCATTGGTAGGGCCCAGTGGCATTTTTTTTAAGTGCAGCAATGCTTGTTTATGACATCAAACTTATCCAATTAGTGATATGGAATTTAGTCATTCATTTCTGCTTCGAAATGTTGGCATCTTCCATAGAAATATGTTGTAAGAGTTTGGAGTGAAAAATCATCCTAGAGAAATGACTGAGATGGCACAGTAACACAGGGGTCGTGCATGGGCCTTTTTTTTTTTTTTTCCCCAGAAAAATCTTAGTAAAAAAGCACCTAGGTGAATTACAGTGTACAATTTACAAAACTCCATCATTACACTTTTCTGATTTTTTTTTGCTTTGGAGATTTCACTCCTGTGCCACTGCTACCTCCACCCACGGCCAGCCCAGCTGTAACTCACAGCGTCACCCAGCAAAAGAGAAAGATGTGCTTCAAGGTTCCCAGCACCAGATTTCTTACCTTGTAATATGTGTTTACATATCCTATATCTCAAGATTGCGACTCGGGCACTCACAGCTTTCTGCAGATATGCAGCGTCAATGAGACCAGTGGCATCACTGTCCACAGAGAGCTGCGTCCGAGCCTGCGGATGCAGCCAAACCCTCGCAGCGCGCAGGGAGCCGTGCAGAGCGGTGCTCTCGGTGGCAGTGGCCGTGCCTGTCCGCTTGGAGTCACTGCAGCACAGCACCTGCCCGATGCCGGGCCCGCTGCTGCGCCTCACCGACACTTCCTTTCGAATTCATTAGGTGATGTGCTTGAGTTGAAACAGGGCCGCGAAAGCTACATTTTGGCAGAAAGCTGAGGAATGTCTTTTTTACTTTGCAGAGTGAAGTAAAAGCGAAATGTTTGCGGAAAAAAAAAAAGAAAGAAAGAAAGAAAGAAAAGGAATCAGTTCGTTGCTTCCTGTCTGGGGTTAGGGATGTGCTTGTGAGCTGCCCCACTGAAAAGCTGTGGCTGCTCACACGCATCCCTGTGTCTGTAGGCGTGCTCTTCGGCAGGGCTGAGAGGAGAGGAAATGGGGAAAATGCAACTTTCTCAATACCAAATGAAGATCCCTCGAAATGGGCAGAGACTGACAGAGTACAGCTGCTGGGACGGGTACTGTCTTCAGACTGTTAGCTAAGGGCAGCTAACGGTGTGTTTTATTTCACAGAATTGACAAGGTTGGAAAAGTCCTCCAATATCACTCAGTCCAACTGTCCACCTATATCACCCGTATTTCCCACTAAACCATGTCCTTCCGTACAAGATGTAAACATGAGGGATTTAATTTTAAAACTTCCAGCTTTGGGTCACTGCTGTGACACAGCCAGCCTCACCAGTACTGGAACAGTTAAATGAGATTAAACATCAGACATTTTAAACACTTGTTATAACTGATATGAAGTATTTCAACTTGCTATTTACCAAGCCAACATTAAAGTAAGTCCTCCACAACAGTGCAGTTGGCAGAGACAGAAAACAGCATTCCAGTTGTGACAGTATTGAAACTGCTAAATGTATTATCTTTCAGTTTGGATGACTTATAATGAGTAGAGTGGACACAAATCCATTTCGGAAGAAATGCTGTGTGTATGTTAGAGATGACATGATGCTTCCTGGGCAGGAGCAGCATAGCTGTGTCTGTCATGACACAGCTGTCCCCTATCCCTGCTCATTTCCAATCCAGACATCCATAACACACTGAAGTACCAAACAAGATGTCTACAGCACTGCTGTTGCCCCAGTTGCGGCATCTCTTTTCAACTCAAGTGTTCCTCTGTAAGCAGTGACGTGTTTGCTTCTGAACAATATTCTGAGTCATCAGAGAAATGCGTATTTCGTTTGTTTTGCAAAGAATTAAAACAGAATGCAAAAGTGATGCTGAGTGGGCTGCAATTGCAGTCTGCAATTCTCTAGGCAATTCCAGAGGGATTGCGGCAGTTGTTATTTAATAGCGTTTGTTGGAATGGTGAATACGGCTTGAAACGCTGAGCAGGATTGAAGCTACTTCTCTGCCTCGTAACAACAAGAGGCAGCTTGAAACTAACTGCAAAATGCACATTGAATCTTGTCATTCTGAATATGCAAATTCTCTGTTTATAGATGCTACGAAATTTACAATTAGAAAATTGCTCGGCTGTTAAAACAAAATACCTTTCAACAGCAATTGCTGCATTATTATGTGCTCACATATATTTATCGCTGCATCGATATGATTTTCTGCTTAGGAGTGATTCATTTACTTTTCTCAGGGAATGTGAAGTTGTTTTTAACACCGAAGAGCTAATGATCGGCAGCTTATTCTGCTGACAGTGGAGGATCCTGTCTTGAATGTATCAGTAAATGTGTCCTGTTACCACAAACCAGGACCACAGTATCTTGCAGTGTTTTGAGTGTAAAATAGCTCATGGTGCTGTGCAGAAATACATCAAAATGGAGACTTCCACAGATTTTATAGAGAACTGAAAACCTTTCACACACAGGTATTCAGGAAAAATGGCAAATTTTGCTCCTTTCTGGAAATGATCTCAAACATCTCCCATAAATGTGACTCTTAGCAATGCAACTGGCAATATTAAATTATATCATCTTCTTCTTAGCTGCTTACTTGATCTCAGTGATGCTTTCCATCTGAAACTTGTCTCTGCTGAATGCCGTGCTTTCTATTATCTGTGTAATTAAAAATGAGAATACGTATTTGGCATGTATGTGGCAAAAAACGTATTTCATATGTTTTATTTAGCTACTTTCCACCTTCTCAATCCAACCCCCAGTCTGCATGCTCTCTATTTCTCCAGGAAAATATTTTCAGATGCATGACATGTCTGGAGGTGTTCTCATACTTGTAACTTCAGCCTTGTGCTGATATTGTAAGGAGCTTGAAAGCAGAGTAGTTGAAGAATCTGAGATATTTCCAAAAAGTACAGGTCCAAACAAATAAGAACACTTTGAAGTTGGTATTTAAAATGGAGATAAAGCCTTTAATAAACTTCCATAAAAGTGCAGTCACTTTTCAGAGAGCTGTTGTTGCAAAACTATATTAACTGTAATTTAGGATTGTTTCTACTATAAATCTGGTAATTTGGCTCTTTTAGAAAATGGTAACAGCTTTAAATTATCCAAATGAACTGCATAACAACATTTTTCAAGATAATTGTTGCACTGATTTTTTTATTTGCTAGATAGAACGTACTTGATGTACTCGATGTTCAACAAAATGCAACTTTAATGAATTAATGAATGGGTGAGTACTGTAAATAGACAAAAACTTCTGCCTTATCAGAATCACTCTCAGATGTGGAAGGCAAAGAGATGGATACGGTGAATTCTAGTTCATGTCTCACAGTGAAGCAACCTGCCATTCAGTAGCAGACAGTGAGCTGCTCTCTCTTCTCACCAGTAGGAACAACAGCCTGGGGTTATCGCTTCCTGGAAGTGGGACGAGGATTAACCAATGAAAGAATGGGAAATGTCCCAAAAAGGCAAAAACCCTTCTTTGGCTTTTCATGTCAGTGTGAGTATGTAGGGGAGGAATATGCAGCACAGGAATTCTTGGGGAAGGGCAGGACTGAGGTGCTCATGGAGATCTGCTGCCAGCATCCTGCAGCCCAGAGCACTCCCGTGACACTCAGAGGAACAAGTGTGCACTGATTTTGGCAGAGGATAAATGTGCCCGGAGGAAGCCATAACTGAGTCATGGCATTAATGGCATTACTAGAATGCCTGCTCTGGCTGCTGCTTCATAGTGTATGGCACGTGGAACAGGAGTTACATTGTTCTTCTCCAACCAGGTTTGTAAAACATTTGTAAAATGTTGTGGGTAGGTTCATCTGTATGCAAAATCTCATGATGCTTCTCCATCTTCTGCTGCTTTGAAAGGATGGACAGGGCTGTGGGATGGAGGTCTGAAAGTTGCCTAAACCTATCAAAGCACAGTGGAAAACCCTGTGCCACGACCCCTCAGTTTTTTGTTATTGTACCTGTGTTGGGCATAGAGCCCAGTTTGTCACAGCCTAAGAGCGGGACTGCATTTTTACCAAAGCCCCCTCACTGACCGACCCAAAATGACAGACACATCCTCCTTATGCTCAAGTAAGATGAGGGATTCGTCTGAAGTTGTAACTCTGAATCCACTGCAGCCAACAACAAAGCCAGCATTCTCAATACAATGAGACTGATTAAGCCCTCCAAGGAATAAAGCCCTCCCAGGCATAAAGCGACCAATGTAATCTGCGACTGGAGATACAACAGCCTTGGTGGTGGGCAAAGCCACATTTCTGACAGAGCAACCTCAGGGAAATCATCTCCATAAAGACAAGTTTTGCTTTGATTGCCATAACTTTAAAAACATTCCCTAACCTAAAGAAAATTACAAAATATGAGGAAATTGAAAATTACATCTAATGAACCAATTAAAATTTTAACTGGTAGGAAAATGTTTACATTTTTCAGATGAAAAGTTTTCAGTTTGTTTATTTGTTTTCCAGGTGTTTTTGTTTTGGTTTTGTTTTGTTTTGTTTTTTAATGATGATAAAGATAATGGTCTTGAAGATCTTAAAGAATCATAGAACAGCCTGGGTTGAAAAGGACTACAAAGATCACCTAGTTTCAACCCCCTGCTATGTGCAGGGTCACCAACCGTCAGACCAGGCTGCCCAGAGCCACATCCAGCCTGGCCTTGAATGCCTGCAGGGATGGGGCATCCACAACCTCCTTGGGCAACCTGTTCCAGTGCATCACCACCCTCTGTGTGAAAAACTTCCTCCTAATATCTAACCTAAACCTCCACTGTCTCAGTTTAAAACCCCCTTGTCTTATCACTATCCACCCCCATAAGCAGCCATTTCTTCTCCTGTTTATATACTCCCTTCAAGTACTGGAAGGCCACAATGAAAAAATGAATCTGAAAAAATCTGAGAAAATGTCTCCTATGGAAGTTTTCAGTTAACCAAGCCCAGCAAAATTAATTTTCTACTAATAAGTGTTAGGAAATTAAGTTTATCGTCTGCATTTCAGATCATTAAAACTGCTGAAAGCCCCAGACTTTATATCTTTATGTAACAACAATCCAAAGAACAAAACTTTTATTTATTTTTCCATGTGACAAAAACAAAGCTCCTCAGACCAAAGCTGACTTTCGCCAGCTCTAGAATGGGATTGTTTATGCCAGATTATATGCATGTGTATTGACATGCACTACTGTGCTGCCCTGCAGATTTGCAAAATTACTCGATGATTGTGAAGTCTGTGTCCCTCTTCAGACTTTGACAGCCTTCCCCATGCCCTCCAGCGCCCAGCTGCCACTCGCTTGCCTTGCAGTTGCTGTGATATTAATGCTTTTCTTCAAAACTCCCACACAGCGATGATGCGAGCACATAAAACCTCAGCTTCCCCTTCTAAATCTGATGGGATTTTCTTGCCTGCAGAGGAGATGGCAAGCTGAAAAAGTTGACCCCTGTGTTCTGCCCACTAAAATAACTCCCAAGGTTTGCACAGCTTTTAAATGAAGCTCATAATATTATTCTACTTAGAAACACATTATCTTTTTTTAAAATATATATGCAATTAGTGGCCCAGAGTTCTTTACTATTTCTCTAAGTTGCTGATGACTCAATTTTTTGCAATACAAACTGCTTCTGTTTTTGCTTGGGATCAGTCTGATAGCCTGGTACTGTAAGATTTTTGTTTTTCTTGTTATTCAACAGTGTGGGAGGTGAGGCACGCACTTTTTCAGTGTGGACTCACACATATCTGACAGGCTGGACCTTGACTTTTCATCTGCAGATCTCCAGAATATTTTTGGAGCCATAACTTGCCACACATATTAATAAATAGAAACCTATGCCATCAGGAGAAGAAAAACAGTGAAAATATAAGAGAAGGGAGTTAAGAAGCTTTGTATACAAGCTTTTTTGTTAACCCTGTGAGTATGAACACTACAGTAACTTGCTGACCTTTGTATTATTTAAATATCTTCTTCTAAGTCTTCACTATCAAGCCTGGGCAGCCAGAGTAATTGGTTTCATTTGTTTCTTTTCTGCAGGCTGGACAA
Organism: Tetrao urogallus; assembly: GCF_951394365.1. Lineage (NCBI taxonomy): Eukaryota > Metazoa > Chordata > Aves > Galliformes > Phasianidae > Tetrao > Tetrao urogallus. Next base: position 53,948,279 of record NC_136814.1, on the reverse strand, counting down.
AGGCTGCGGTCTGTAAGTGACCACTTGAAAAGTTCTTTCATCAGACCGTAATTGCACAAAGAGGAAGCACGTTTCCCAACAGTACCAATGAACTGCATCATCACTGGACAGTGAAAAAAGTGACTTCAGTAGCTCTGATATTGAATGGCACTTAAGGCATGGAACAACAGTTTTAAACATCTCATCCTTCCCTACTGATGTAAAAAGGTAGGAAAAAAGAGTTAGGATCATCATTTGCAGAGAAAGGAAAAACCTCGGTTTCCTGCTGCAAGCCAGCAGAAAGCTTATTCTTGCCTAAGATACTATATCTTATATATCTTGCCTATTAATGCCTAGCACCATTCCATACGTTTTTGCTCACGGTAGGCTGAGCAGTGTGCTCGGTTGCCGGGGATGGGAGCTGCTAAGTGTTATGTCACACATAGCTGTGCAGCACGTCCTCACGCTGAGCTGGGAACTGATCCCATGGTCAGCCGGTGACATTTGCAGGGGCTGGGAGAAAGCGGGGGCAGGCTGATTCATTCTGTGTCTCCTCTTCCTCCCGCTTGTGTCTCCTGCTCAGGCTCCTTTCAGCCTTATTCATGAGCAGATCTCTGAGGAAAGGGAATGGGGAAAGTTATTTGCATTCCAACATAACATTCAAAAGCGATAAATTACTGGCAGCTATAAACAATCTCCTCGCTGATGGCACTGCTCATAAAAATCTGTGTTTGTGTGTGTAGTGTATTAGCTTGTGTGCGTGCATATTCAGCCTTGTGGGATTTTTCTCCCAGTTATGACAACAATAGTAACTCTTCTGGGCTCCAAATGCAATGTCCAGTGCAACAAATATTTGTTGCTTTCTCTGGTTGATGTAGGTTTGACTCAAAAATGGTGTCACTGCCACTGCTTTGAGCTAAGTTTTGGCTTTCATCTAGGAGAGAAGATTGTGAAGCCCTTAGCTAAAAGCAGATGAACAGGAAAAACGTTTGAACTGCTGAAATGGACTGTAGTCAGGAAGATACACATTCTGAGTTACTGTTGAAGAGGAGTATGCAGAGGGAAAAATGAAGGGGAGGATCAAAAACATAATGTTTGCTATGTGCTCACAGATAAGCTGACTACTGAGAGCTTGGGAGCTGGGCTTGCAAGTAGGAGGAAAACTACTCTGCTTCAATCAGTTCTGCAGTCCTAAAGATGCGACTTTGAGAGCAAACTGAGGGTGGTGATGATGGTCTGCACCTCTGCTGTGCAGTCTTCCGTGGTGGTGATGCATATGAGGGGGTGAGAGTAATGCAGTGATCTTTCAGCCTGGATTCCTGGGATCCAGTGTTCCAGAGTCCTCAGCTCTAGCATTTATGAGGTTTGAAGGCTTTGACCACCCACTTTTGCAAGAAGAAGAGAAAAAAAAAAAAAAAAGAAAAAGAAAAAAAAAGGGAAAATCCCTTGCTGCTGTGCCAGACCGAGCATCACTCATTAGTTTAAAAGTAGTGTGTTGTGTTTGCCCAGCTGCCTACCAGAGGGGCAGGAGCATTGTAGGCTGCCACTTTGTAACCAGATATGGAAATACAAGGGAATTGCCCTTGCCCCGGAGGTGCTTATTGCAGGAAACACTGTCTGGAAGAGTTCTCAGCTTGAGATTAGCTGTGACCTTGAATGATTTTTCCCACGTTTTCAGATGTGTGGATAAAATCATACATAAGACCCTTCCAGGCCAAGTGTTGAGAAGAGAAATCCTGCTATTAGTAATGAAATCTCCAAGCATGATTAGTGTTTTCAGCCTCCAAATGACAAGGCCCTTCCTGCCTCCAGCTGATTTCAACTACAGTGTCACAGCTCCTCTGCTCCCAGGGCAGCTCTTGCATGGGAAGACCAAGCATGCATGGCGGGTCCTAGCATTTGCTTCCCAACTAATTGGCAAATTGCTAGTGAAAAGCCACCTGGGAGGCAGTGTCAGGGCTGGAATGATAAAGGAAGTCCACATCATGCTGAATTCCTCCTCAGGACAGGCAGGGCTGTCTTGCCACACAGGCTGTGCTGAGACCCAGCTAATTCACCTCATCACAAGCTGAAATTTGGCCTATCTCAGCTTAGAGCACTTTCAGGGCTAATTTCACTGGCAAGAAAAGATGTGATGTTCTCGTGCTGGCTACTGAGGATCCCCAGAGTAGTACAGTGTGCTCCAGGCTTGCTGTATCTTATGTCACCCTGGGTTTCTCCACCCTCCTGTGAACACTGGGGCTGCCTTCACTAGCACAGATTGTTCCTGAGATGCTCACATTCCTGTCGGATCTTGGAAGTACTCTTAAAGTGATTTAGAGAGGAGAAGGTTAGGTTGTGTGAAGATTTGGGATAACAGCATGACAGAAATGCGGGCTTGGGCACCGGGAATTTCCAAGAGGAAGCTGCAGTTCATAGAGAATTACCCTTCAGCTCTGCTGGTGGAGAACAGCAAATTCATGAAGCCAGTGGATTAAAGAAAGGAATGCTATGTGTGCTGGCAGATAAACACCTGCATATTAACCTGTGGTGTAGCGGGACGCTGCTGAGCTCTGCATGACCCCGCAGTGCTGAGTAGCACGGTCTGGTTGAAAATCTGAGCAGTAAGAGGCAGCCCTGGCAGCCCAGAGCTGGCTGGGAGGGACGAAGCAGGCCCGGCAGATCTCCATGAGAAGCGCCACTCACACGGCAGGGAGAACGGAGCAGGCCGAGCCTGCGGTTCACATCTCTTTGTCAATGGCATCCAGCCCCTGGCCTTGGGAACTGACTGGCGGCAGTTTGCAAATGTATGTGCTTGGCTGGGAGCCTGCCGCTGCCTTTGTCCTTGCTGCGCAGGGGGGCTAATAGGGAAGCCGGAGCGTGTCATCTCCGACTGCCACGGCTTCCAAGCAGTAACATGATGGGCAACTTTTCAGACAATATCCAACATGAACATTCAAGGCTGAGCCTATTCTTCTTCTAGACACCGGTACTGACTGATTCCACATGCTGTTTTCCAGACTCGGTTGCTGTAACAAGCTAGAGCCATGAATGTGGATCATCACCTTCCTGCTGGAAAGGCCCAGGGAATCCAAAGGAGTTGAAACCATTTGTGTTGTTGAAAGCTCAGAGCTTCCAAACATTATGCATAATGCCGTAGATGCAAAGCAACAAGATATTTGTAAGGAGTTTCATATTCATATAATAACATATACTCAATTATTTGTATTTGAATCATAGAATCATAGAATCGCTCAGGTTGGAAAAGACCTTAAAGGCTATCAAGTCCAACTACAACCTAATCATATCACCCTAAATCTAACAACATTCCACGAAGTCCCTGAGCACCACGTCCAAACCATTTTTAAACACATCCAGGGATGGTGACTCAACAACCTCCCTGGGGAGCCTATTCCAGTGCTTAACAACCCTTTCTGCATAGAAGTTTTTCCTGATATCTAACCTAAACTTACCCTGGTGTAACTTGAGGCCACTTCCCCTTATCCTATCACCAGTGAGAAGAGGCCAACCCCACTCTCGCTGTAAGCACCTTTCGGATATTGAAAGAGAGCAATAAGGTCTCCCCTCAGCCTCCTTTTCCCCAGATTGAACAGTCCCAGTTCCTTCAGTCGCTCCTCCTTTTTTCATTCTGTCTGTCAAACCTTTTTCCTAGTGTGTAAAAGCAACGTGCATGGATGTGTATACATTTAAAGGAAAATTGTGCCGTGTTTGCACCATGTGTGAAGATGAATTAATTACACTGCAGAGACTGCTTGAGATGGGAGTGATTATGGCAGAGGAATTGTGCAGCATCTCTTCACTCATGGGGAAATTTGAATCAGGTGGTCATAATGAAAAATCTTCTGGAGCTTCTATTGAATTTGAAGATTGAAGTGAGAAATCTGTTTTTTCTGGAAAGAGCGGAGGATAATTCTTTTAAGATTTGCTAATGGGCTAAGACAATGAATAGAGAGGCCTCGTTCCCCTTATGTTTGATAATGGATCCCTCTGGTTCAAGGTAGTCAAGCTTCAGTGTTGCTGCTGCCTACCACTATCCTCTCTTCTCTTCCAAAGCATGAGCTGGTGGATTGGATGTTGTGGAGCAAGGCAAATGGAAACCTTCATAAAGAAACAGCAGGGGCTGGACACTTATGAATTGAGAATTGAGAATTACATCTAGTCTGACGAGTGCATGACAGCCTTGATTGACCTATACTGGTGATGGTCCTGTTTTGAGTGGGAGATTGGATGAAATGACCTCTGGCAATTCCTTAAAACCAGCACAGTTCCAATCCAGGAGTCCTGACCTGGCAGAAGCATGTGTTGCCTACGTTTACAGTAGGGTACAACTCTCCTAAAATTATGCTTGGAAATTCTGCTGAATTTGGTGCTCTCTTACTGTTTTCCTATTGCTAAAACCATCTCAGGACAGCTCAGTTCTAATGCTCAGTCAGCTGGGAAGGCTTTCCCTAGGTCTGTCCTTCAGCTTCCAAAAATGTCTGCAGAGGAAGTGGCAATGGAGAAAAGCCTGAATTTCAAAATTGCTTCTTTAGAAAAATAAAGGTTGCAATGTCATACCCGTGCGTGTAAGTGCTGTCAGGTGACTGTGAAAGGACAGACATTTTTTGGTACTCCAGTTACAACTCTAATTTCCTTTGCCAGAAGAACAGTAGTGGTAACATTTGATTTGCAAATCTGGCATACAGGCACCAGCCCAGTTGAAAACAATCAACAGAAGCCATTTCCTCTGTGCAAGTAAATATATTGACATGTGTTGACAATAAACTGATTTTGTGTACTTTTGGAAAGGCAGACAGCATCCCATGTTTTAACTGCTTAGCTCCTCTAAAAGACTATACAGGAAAATATCTTTCACAGGCTATAGAAGGCTGTTCAACTTTCATATCTCTAGAGTAGTTATGAGTTCCTCTAATTACAATAATATGATTTTTATAGAATATTCATGCTATATTGAGCACGACAACAATATGTAAAAAATGTATGCATAAAGCATATGCTTTAAGATATGTGATGGAGTTAGGATTGTTAAATAATATTTTTTTAACCTGTTACTTCCAGTTAAAATACGTAAATTGTTAGTAACGGTTTGGAAACCGTTTGTCAGCTTTGTTTTAAGGCATTCATTTCTTGCTGAATGAATAAACAGCAAAACTATCCTTTTACTATTGTCAACAATTAGAAATAAGAGACTTTGTAAAAACTGAGACTCCAACTCAGTGAGACCCTAAATTCAGTTTCACCACTTTTGCTTTGATACCCACTCATGTGTGGGCAAGCACAGGAGTGCTCCATGAGTGCAAAGTACCTGTTTCACCCAAACCTCCTGACAGGGAGGGCTCCTGCAGTGCTTTTCCTATCACCTTCCCTGGGCTCCTTTTATAGTTTTGAGGAATTATCAAATTAGGTGCAGACTTGTCTGACAGATTTAGGAAGCAGACCCTGAGAACGTAGCTTGTGTGTAGTGGGTTTTCTGGCACAGAGCAGAACAAGGAAAGGTTTCTGGATCTTGCCCAGGTCTCTGCTGGAGCTTCTTCACAGGCCGCATGGCACTGCAAAGGAAGCAGAGGCTGAAGACCCTTCCACTAGCATTCACCTGTCAGCATGAGGTTGTGGCAGCACATCTATATTAAACAGAAATTGGAACAAATCCCTTAAATAGCTCTTCCTTGTAGGGCCGTTGTACCCATGTGCCTTTGGGTTCCCAACTGCTTAGGTGGAGGAAGAATAGCAGTGATTTTTGCAAAGAGTTACATCTTTGTAACTGAAGTGCTCACTTCTGGTTTGGGGCAGTATTTAAAGGCCAGGGAAGCAGACTGAGCATGTGTGTTATCTGAGATGGGGAGTCTCTCTGCAGAAAACGAGCCATCCCAGCTCCATAGTGATCATTAGCAGTTTCCTGACAAGCAGATTTTCCAGTACCTCCCAACATCTCACTCCAGCTCTCATCAGCACTGCAGCTTTGTCAGGGGCTCTTTTCTGTGGCAGTGTGGTGGTATTTCCCTCTTCTCTGCTCCAAAGAATGGAAAAATTGCTCAGTACGATAAAACAGGTTTTATCCACCTTCACTTTTGAAGACTTATGCATTACAGTCTGTCTTAGAACATGAATGTTATAACCCCCCGGTGAAATCCTCACTTGCAAAAAGATGCAGTCCTGGGATAGTTGCTTGCCGCAGTTGTCAGTGCCTGGCAAAGAGCAATGCGTGCAGTGCTGCTGCGCTTGGATGCACTTGCAGAGACAAAGACCGGGTGTCAGCCTCTGCCTGGGAAGTCAGAGACTTGGTGGCTCTTGTGCTGGAGAGATGAGTTTAAATAAAAACAGCATTTTCAAAGCAGGCTCTTCATAAAGAGATCAGCATCGTGGCAGCTAATGACACTACTGCACACAGGGTTAGCAGTGACACACTGACACCTTACTAAGAATTTTCCTCGTTTCCTTAATTGCTGTTAACATAAGCAGCCAAATCTGCACCCTTTGTAATTGCATTCATGCCATTATCTGCTAGTATTGCCTGGAAATGTTTGTGGATAGAAACAGACTCTGAGTGTGTGGGCAGGCTATTTGCTAAAGGCATTAATTTACTAATTAATGAAGTGCCAATGCACCTATTTAGCACTACTTCGCTAAAACTGCTTCCTGGGCTTCAGCTGCTTGATGTCGAGGATGCTGCTAACACCACGCTGAACTGCCACACAAAGCTGCAGTGAGCCACTGCATTGCTTTCTTGGAGCAATGGCTTCGCATGAGCTGCTGCCCTTGGGAGACTGAGAGGCATCTCCGTAGTACCAGAATATAAGGAATATCTCATGTTCAAAAATTTGGATTCACATCATTTTCAGCTGTGTTTTACAATTTAGTTAGAACAGGTGTTGTGCAGCACAACTGTGTCTCTTCCCCTCCTTTTTAGATCATTTCAGTCAAAATTTGCACGGTTCTATACTGAAGTTTTTGAAGAGTAAAATTGAAACAGGAAATATTTTCATTTTTGTGAAGGAGTTTCAGGTAACGGTATGGCTGTGGATAAAGGTAGGAAAAACCTTACAGAAAATATTTCAGCTCTCACTGTTTGCACTTTGTTGTGTCTAAAAAGGAAAATATTTACTGAAAAAGACATTTTTCTTTTGCCAGCACCCTCACATTTCAGAATCGTCATTCGAATTAGTTGTAGAAAAAGCAGAAATTGAGCTGCCTCTCATTTCAAGATGCCTGAGAACAAGTTCCTTGGTGAGGAGAAAAAAGAAAAAAAAGTGCCTTTGAAGCCCCAAGCTGTGGGGAATAATGGTACCGCGTCCTCTCTAAGGGTCTGCCCCAGAGATTATACTTTAATTTAGGATAGCTTTGCAGGGCGTACTTCCTCTCATCTCCCTGGGTACCTCCTTAAAAACACCCATTTTATCTCATTTACTGCCCTGTGCAAATTGCCGTGCGCTCGATGAAGGCACTTCTCCGCAGTCCTGACCTGCGGCAGCAGAAGAGCGCGGTGCGTTCAGCCTGCTTACAAACAGGGAGCAGGGTGCAAGCAGTTTGGGTCAGCATCTGCACACTTTCTGCTCGTGTTCAGATGGAAAGCACTTGATGAAATACATAATTTGCCCGGATGCATTCAGAGTATTTGTGCATTATTTTCGCTTGCATTTGCCATTAAAATAATCAGTTTAAATGTTGTATGTTTCGTTGAGAAAGCCCAGTTAGAATCATTTAAAATATTTCTCTTCTTTGCTGTGGAGCTAAGGGGCAAAATTATCTCCTGGATATACAGAGAACATAGCAGAGCTAGGTATGGTAAACCCAGAGTACAACAGCCATTGCAGGCAAGTAGAAATCCCATTATTTTTGCAAAAAGAAACAGAGCTTTTAATAGAAATTCAGTTCTAATTTCCTCAGCACACTTATTAAACAAATAAACATGCTAATAACAACAGATTGGGTCAGAATTTAGCACAGACTTGTTTTTATAAATCAAACAGACAAAGTAAGTCATACATTTGTATTTCTCTAAGCATCTAACTTTCCCAACTTACATTTGCAGTTGCTTTAGTCCCTTTGGCAGACACATTAAATGTTACCCATGCTCCATCTCAAATGATGCAAATGACTTTGCAGAGCTATTTGCAAAGCACACAAAACATTGCAAGTGATGCAGTGTTATCTGCGTGCGGCTTTACTGTGAATATGATTGAATTCTTTGCAGCACAAGAAACAACTAGTTATTTTACTGTGCCAAAAGATTGGTAACTATTTATTTACACATTTATTATTTGCTCCACTCTGAGAATAAAGAATGAGCCTGAACTACAAAAGCTGAGCCTGCATGAAGGCCCATCAGTCTCTCCACACTTCTGCTGTCAACCCTATTATAGGGGAAACATTATTCAAACTGCAGGCTCCAAACTCCCAGGTAACTAGAGACAGCAGGAAGCTCTGTTTGATATCAAGTATATTCTTTATCAACCTTTTTGTTGTGATGGGAAGAAATGATCGAACTTTACTTTCATCTTGCTCTGTCCTCACATCACCCAGTAGGTGAATTGCTTTATTGGTGAGCCTTGGCCAAAAGCTCTTTGATATACGCTGCCCTTTGCAGCCATAAATTTTCCATCTTTCAGACAAGGTTTGAGACTTTCCCTGTCCTGCTATTCTATCCCTAAGCGATCAGACGCTCCTTTCAGAATGAAAGATGAGCTTTCACGGCAACTCTTGGCCCTCTCCTAGGTACCATAAAATAGCCATAATTTGATTTTCCTAGCACTGATCAAAGTTGTGGGTTTCAGACCAAGACTTATCACCTGCAGGCAGGCTGGTGCTGTGCCTCGCACCAGCACAGCTGCGGCACAGAGGGCAGTGAGCTCATGCTGGAGGCACTGCCAAGCAGGGCAGTGGAGACAAAAACTGGGGTGTGCTGGGCATGGACCCATGCTCATAGGATGCACCTAGCCTGGCCAGCCCTGGCATGGGGAGCTGACAGAGGTACCTGATGAACTACTGTGCCATGTGTTTTTTGCCAGCATTTGAAGTGACCACAGGCAAGGATCTGCACCAGCTCTTAATTTTGTGGCAAACAGACAGGAGGCCTGGTGATCCCAAGCTACACACAGGACTGTGAGGAAAAGGTCCTCAGTGCTGGCACAAGCTTGCCGTGTGGCCTTGAGCAAGTCACGCAAAAAAACCCTCATGCTTCCCCAGGTCTTCAAAGGCAACAGTGTGAGCTTTGTCAGTCCCAACGCTCCCCTCTCAGACTATGAAATAGGGAATGTAACTGACCGCTTCCCACTGAGTTGCAAGGGAGGGCTGCAGTGGCAGTGCTGGCGTAGGAGCAGTCCGCATTCTGGGCACACGAGGCACTGCTGAGGGTTGTTTCCCAGAGACATGGTGAGAGGAGCCAGCTAAGAGCTGGCGGCATCCTGCCTTCACAATTAGATGTCTGTGGTTTAATAAAGACAGCTGGGGAATTCTTTATTTATTTCTCTCCTGGAAAAGACTGATGAAAGCAATTTTTTCTCAGTTTGGCTGAAACATTTCTTTGACAGCTTTTGAGTTTTCATTAAAAATGAAAACAAAAAATGTTGTTGCTTGAAAACAGCATGAAAGCCTTTTGGATAGCCATCATAGTAATGTGGGAGCATTTCAGCTCAAACAGGAGTTTAGAAAGAAGGTGGTAGGCCAAGCACATCCACTTTAACCCCAGACTCCCACAAGGTGGAGAACCCACTGCTGTGGCTTGGTATTCAGGCTGCCATTTTATTTCTCTGCAGTTTCACCTTCACAGTGTTTTGGTGGAGAACTACATGGAAAAGTGAGCAAACTGGAAAGCCCTGAGTTAGGCCACATACTATTCCCGCGTCACAGTGCCTGCCAGCTCTCTGTTGAGGGTGCCAAGTTGGGCAGAGTCCAGTGGGCCAGGAATAAATACATTCACATAGCCTCTAAGCGAGAATGGAAGGATGACAGAGCACCTGATTCACTGCCTCTGTGCTAGCAAAGGGTCCTTCTGTAGTGAGGATCGCAGAGCTGGGGAGCCAGGACTAACCTATTGGTGGGGAGGATGCCAGCCTTCATGGCTAAGCACAGTCTTCAGTGGTGTCATCCAGATGGTGCTCTGAAATGGTGTCAGTTTGCAGAAATACAAAGCCTGCACACTTAGGGAAGGTCAGTTAATTGGAAACACTGAGCAAAGCATGCCCTGACCACCCACACCTAAGGTGGCTACTGCTTTTCAATGGAAGGACAGGTTCTTCCATGTACAGCTGCATCAGCTGACAGCTTTCATGTCCATGTTGCTCATTCAGCTGACGCATGGATGCCCACATGGGATGCCCCATTTCATCTGCTCCTTTCCCCAGTCCCTATTGCCACCTCAGCTTCCCTAAAAATAAAGATCATGCCCTCCATCCCCATGAGATCCATTGTCCTGTCAAAATTCACCTATTATTTCTGAATCATTCACTTCTGAATGGTAAACAAATGGGAATTGTCATTCACTACTTAGAAGCCAGAATGCCAGAAAGGAGTGGATGAACAGAGGTTGTTATGTGTTATCTCAAGCAAAGGGACAAAGTGTGCACCTTGAGAACTATAAAGCGACGTCCTCTGCAGCGCACACAAGTGCACTCAAAGGTGACGAAGGAGGCTGTAGCATTAGCAGCCTGTGTTTTTTTGTAGCAGATGTGACTCTGATTTGGGTTCAAACTGGTCCAGCTAAGAGCTGATGGGAACAGAGAGCCCACATGACTGCCCAGCCAACACCACCATTCCTGGGATGTAGGAGCTGCCCAGGAGGCTGGCTGTTCGGAGGTCGGCCATGTCGAGGGGTGCAGGGAAGCCAGAAGCAGCAGGCTGTCCAGTGCCAGCAGTGCTCGGGCTGGACGGCTCCAGCCAGAGCCTTCAAGAATGGAGAGGATTCTTCAAAAGGAGAACAACCTTCGACCCCCAGTCATCATTTTGGCCATCAGGTCAACAGTTGTTCCACAGAACATCGGCAATTGTCTTTCTCCTTGTGTCAGGAGGCTCTTGAAACATTATATGAGGATAATTAAGTGGTGAATAAGGGTCAGCGTGGACAAATAAATCAAACTGATAGTTTGAACACAGACTGATTGAGCAAAAACAAGAAATTCTGCCATGCCTGTTAGCGCTGCTCTTGATGTTAACTGACTTTGTTAACATTACATCCAAAGGCAGCAAGTGGGAAAGCTTTGTGAGGAATCAAAAGCTGAGCAAAGAGACATGGGCTTTAATTGTTCAGCTTTATTTTTGAAATAAAGACACGCAGTGCATCAATTTAGCTGACTTTAATGGACCACAAAACTGAACCTATTCTTTAAAATGCTAATTAAGTTTGAAGATTAGTGCCTCTCGCAGAACGGGGATGCAAAAAATGCCAGTGCCACATTCAGACTTGTCAGAAGCTGTCGTACAGTCTCATTCAGAACAAGTGGGTAAAGCACATAACATCGTGAGAGAGGAATGTGTGCCTACAGCAGCATAATCTATCCACGAAGGAGATAACATCCAGGTAAATAACGTCTCTGTACGTACAGTGGCTTACAGAGGAATGCAGCTTTGTATGTATTATAACATAAAATTGGTTTGGGATATTAGTCTCCACACAGTATTGCAAACCTGCATGGTGATCTGGATGGAAGGTTTGCACTCAGAACCACAGAACTAAAGGTAATTGACTGAAGTTAAGGAGTAAGGGTGAAAAAGGGGCATTCAGTCCTTGAAGCACTCTAAGGGATGTGTCCATTTGTGCATGTGTCTTTAAGAAAAAATGCAATTGAACATGGGGCATAGCATATAAATTTTACAGTTATCCATAAACAGAATAAGTGTTGGTAATAAGATCACACTGATGTTCCAGGACTTTGCTTTAAAAAAGCAAGACCATCCCAACAAGCCCTCCTTATATATTTAGTTCTCCAGCCACAGCAAATATCTTGTTTGCCTTTTGCTTCTGCTCTTCCCCCAGCACCACACAGAAGATGCAGGTACTGTGCTTGTGCATGGAACCTCGGAGAAGGAATGCTTTTCATGCTATAGTGGCTGCCTGATTTTCTCAGCACTTAGCGGTGCAGAGAATTGCACACAAAAGTGATTGTAATGCATCTTCTCCTAAATATGTCACCTTTAACAGAGCACTGAGGACAAACCATACCAGTTCTGACTTTTAAGATTGTACCCAGTATTTTAAGAAGGAAATGTATTTCTATACATGCTAGCAATTTTCTATTAAAAATTAATTGGTGTCTTTCTGTGCTGCCACATTTTGTTTCATACACGCAGCTATTATATAAGGAAACAGTTCAAGCCAGTAACAAATTTTGGAATTACAAATGAAGATTGAAATAGCATGATGTTTTCCTTTGTTTAGGTAACACCAATCTCTAAAGCTGAGTTTGCACTGAACATTAATGATTCTGTTACTATTTTCTTTCTTCTTACAAGATACTTTACATGGCACATTGCAGACACATAAAGTGTGTCTGCCCCAAATATTTTACAGTCTTGTTCAGCCAAATTTGAAATAGGAGACCTAATATACTGAAGTTCACTGCTTTTGCATGGCTTGAGTCTGCCATTTTTCCACTGCGCATTATTATATGATATCTTGGTGTGTATTTATTTTTGTGCTGCAGGAACTTTCCTTTTGGCTGAGCTCCTACAAATTTATTATTGCTGAGCTTTCACACTGTAGGACACAGTGTTACTTCTTAGGCAGAATGCTGTGAATGCTTAAACATAGGGAGTTTGTACCAAAACTTGCGATCAGACTCTACAGAAGCAAGTAAGAGATAAATTTAATGATAAGCATGTAAAAAAAAATCTATGGGAAATGTATCTGTGCACCCACATGAATTACGAGGGTTTGCCAAGAAAGGTGTAATGGATTATGGTGAAAGATGAAGGGGAGCCCACACCATATCCAATCAGCCTTTTACTTAAAGGTCAGGACATTCTGTCTGGGTCCACTTGAGTTTTTGATTCTGCCGTTTCACTATTCAGGGGCACAATGTAACTGTCAGTCTCAACAACGGTTCCTCGAGCCACTGGCTCCACTGCTCGCAGGGCACCACACAATATTTCACAGCCACAAAACAATTCACTGTCTGCATAGGCAAACCATATGATTTCCATGGGGAGCAATATTGACACACCCTACTGAGCGCTCTTAAGGGGAATCTTAAAAGAGTTACATCTTAAAAAAGAGAAGGAAAAAAAAAAAAGAAAAAGTCCTATGGCTTTACTATTCTTCTCTATGACTAAGTTACCAAATAGCATTTTAATGCTCTGTCTCCATGAGATGAAGTTAAATGCAAATATTCTCTGTGCCTCCTATCCCCTTTCTCATATCAGCAAAGGGAGACAGCTTTACTGCTATGCAAAGGCTTTCTGGTCAGTAAGCAGTAGCATGATAGATAATAGGAAAAATTTAGCACGCAAATGATGGTCTGTTTGGATTTTCCCCAGTGAGTATTTACTATGTTATATTACTCATTTTCAGCCCAGAGATAAATCCAGAGGCTGGTACACATTTATCAGTGCGAAGGGCCTTGCTGATGGATCGTGCTGCTGTGGCTGCTCCCTTCCAAGTGCCTTACCTGCAGAAACACGTGAGCACTGGGGGTTTGCTGTCAGCAGAACTGCTGCTCTGGGGTCAGGGGAGAAGAACCACAGCTGGGACCAAAGGGATGGAAAGGAACCTGGAGGCAGCTTCCCTCCAGATCCCTTCAGCTAGGCTTCTATTTCATTTTTTAAAGTCACATACCTTGCTTAGAACAGGTTCCAGAGCACATAACCTGATGTGTTGGGTGACTAGTAACTCCAGGTGCTTGGGCTCAGCCTGCAGGCTGCCACCTGGGCACATTTTTTACGTTGTGGTGCTAATGCTGCAGTAGCTCTTTAGAAATGAATTTTATCTCATTGTTCCTGCAGCGCTCTTCAGCTCTATTCAGATGATGCAGCCAACTGCAAAATGGCATCACTGGTGCCTTGCTCTGGCCACTGGCTGCATGGGAGGCAGCGCTCTGACCCCCATGGGGAAATGAGGGGTGCTGGCTGGGCTTGATGCCAGGCTTGCTGTCCCATGGGTTAGGCTGGCAGTGTCCCTGCACCAAATTGCAGTGCTTGTGAGTGCCACAGAGACATTCATTCCAAGAGCTCCACCTGGGTGCTAGCTGCAGTGTATCAGGCACCTCTCTCCAGGTCCCAGAGCTGGGTCAGAACAATATGGGCTGAGCCTTCAGCAAAGTCCCAACCCACTGCGATACCCCTCTGTCAGTGCCATGCTTGCCCATGGCTGAAAAGCTTCCCTTGCTAACTGCAGGGGGTGAAACTCTATGGCAGCTGATCAGGGCCCAAGGATCTTGGTTTGTTTTATAAACACAGTGTTCTGATGATTACAGAACAAATTGCCATGGGCTTGGCTTTTCCTTTTCCCCTCTTGTTAAAGCTCTATGTGAGCTTTCAGGATTTCCTGCTTTAGGGTTGTTTTTCTTGGTGGAAAACTATTGTAAGGCAGAAATTCTTCCTCCTGATGAGCTTTGCTTACATTTCAGCCATCTGTTGCCTGGGCAGCTCCATCCAGACTGGTGATGGCATGATATAATGGTCCCTTCTGGCTCCCAAATATCTGAAACTGGTGTGGCTGGACCCTGTTCTGCAGCAAGAGCAGGACACACATATGGACCAAGTGCCACTGCTGCTCCCCTGGTTGTGCTGGACTGCTGCTGGCTGGCACACACACTGATCTACTTTATCACCTTGCTTTGAAATGTGTTTAGTGATGCTTTTGCTTTTCACAAACTACTCGTCATGGAGCAACTGGATCCCTAATGCTTGCATCAAGAACAGCACTGCAGACACAAATCTGTGCTAATCACCCACAGATTCTTTCTTCCAATGTCCACCATCTGCTGTGGATTCTACAGTGAACCTTTCCTTCATTCCCATTGGAAAGGGTTTGACATGAAGGGAGCCTTGCACTTACTTTGCATTGATTTCCAGGTGAGGAGTGCTCAGTTTACAATAGACAGGCTCATTTTCCTCTGCAAGGTATGAAGGAACGTCAAAGCTAGCCTGATTTTGTAGCTGCCAGCAGGTTTTCACCAGTATGACAAAAAAGTCCCCGAGAGCCCCCAGGGCTGGCAGCTCTGCTGGATGCACAGATACAAACATAAACCCACTTCTCTCCTTGGCTTGTGCAAGTTCTGCACTGTGAATGGGAATAAAGCATCACAAAATTTTTCTGCTCAATTCAATCAAGTCTATCAGCCATCCAAAAGGGGAACTTAAGGCTCATGTGCTGCCGCCAGGTGGAGAGTGCACAGCCCATGGCTAGATAGATCCCTTGATTTGACTGCATCCAGCCCACTGTCAGCTGTCAGGAACTCTTCCAGTGAGCACTGCCAGAACAGTGCAAGCTAGGTTGGTCCACAGGCTGCTCTAAATTTACCCTGGAGTTGAAAGTCAACAGGTCTTGGACATGAGTAGAAGCTCTGAGGTCTGCCATAACTTTCCATCACCTGCCTTTTCCCATTGTGTACAACATGGCAAAGGCAGAAAATCTTGTCTTACCACGCAGTCATCCAGGATTATATTTTTTCTTCTCAAGCAATGAAATACTTCTATTGGCAGAGAAGGGCTTCTTCTGAAGCGCTGCTGATTGCAGAATAGAGTGGTATGCCATTGGCACAGTAAGAACCAGTCAAGAGTCCTGCTTTATCTGCAGAGCCTGGGAAAAATGAAATCCAACAGGGATCTGGAGGTCCCAGCACTTGGGAAACTCCTTACGGCGATTACAACAAACTTTGAGCTCCTTAGGCTGCAGTTTCAATTGAGAAAAAGAAAGGAAAAAAAAGGATAATAAATTACACTAGAAGCCAAATACATGTGGTGTGCAGTGTAGTGAGGGGCTGGGTTATTTATGAAAAGAAGTCAGCCATAAATAGACTTGTTTCTTGTCAGGAAGGATATGCTCAAAATCTCTCCTACAAGATGGGAAAACTTGCCTGTGCAGCCGTCCATGACAGGCACATGTTGTGCCAGACAGCTCTGCTCTGGAACAGTGCTTGCCTGATGGACATCCAGCTTCCAGTGATTTGTGATGCGAATGGCCGCTCCAGCATGACTGCTCCAATGCAGCCAGGGGTGGCTGGTGGCTCTGAGCCCCAGCATTTTTCTCTTGCAGGCTGTAAGCTCTTCACAGCTCCCATGCAATGGGACAGGACTTCTTTCTGGTTGAAGAAGGGAAAGCGGGCTGTGGGCTGCAGGCTGAGCCTCTGCTCAGCACTTGGCTTCCCTGATATCCTCCACACAGTACTTGTGGAGGAACAACTGCTCAGATTCTAACCCCTGGGTTAGCATCATTCCCTGCTTCTGAGACAGGTACTGAGTGCTCCCCACATCTGGGTTGTGCTTCTTCCCCTACAAGAAGCAGCAGCTTCAAATAAAGCCTGATCATATTCACATCTGCTACAAACAATGGATGCTGCAACTGCCAGAGCTGAGGCTGTCCCGAGGCTGTGTGCACTCTCATCATGTGCAATGTGCTGTGCCCTGCGTGGCGCTGGCGTGCCCTGGCTGTGGGGTTTCAGCTGTACTCTGCATTATTAATGGCAGAACAAAGAACGGCTCCAAGCTGCAGCCCTTGACAGCTCTGCCATTAACTTGTGCAAGAGCAGAATTGGGCCCAAAGTGCATATATCTGTTTTCAGCAACATTTAAAATATGCATTGATGCTCCACACTATGGAGCCTTTACGGTGCATGCATCAGTGATAAGTTTCCTCAGCATATTTGGGCTTTGCAGTGTCACAGGCTCCCAGGAACGATGAAAAAGGATAGGGCAGATAGATGGCGATGATCTTGTTTGAACCCCACTTGTGTTAGTTCTTGTCATGCCTTCCTCCAGTGAGATGACAGAAGCAATCATAAATTGGGCGGTTTATTTCCCCCTTTGTGTGCCTATTCAATAAAACCAGCCAACCCTTTAAAAATGCTCTAAAAACATGTGAATGGCAGGGGCGAGAGGGTGGGGGGTAGGAGGAGGGGAGAGGAGGGCTAGGAAACTCCTCCCTAGTCCAGCACCAATTCTTCTAGGTTGCTCTGAATTTTCAGCCTTGGGGATGCATGAAACTCCCCCATCTACACCTCTTCATCTGAGAGCCAAAGGTAGTTACTGGGGGGCTGCTGTGCTGCAGGTTGGTAACTGGGAAGCACTGTGCCTCACTGGAAACTCTGTCATCCAGATGAGCTCTGTGAAGGCTGCAAGGCTACAGACATTCTGGTTTCAAAAAATGGCTTGTCTCTCACACCTGCATTCTTCCCCCCACACACTTTGCACTTCCACAATAGTAAGATAAAGTGAGTAAATATCTTGATCTGGAAAAATCTGAATTGCAGGACCAGATCTGTTGGTTTGGTTCTGATTACTTCCATGCTGAACCAATATGTGTTCTCTCTCTGTCCTTTTGATTTAAAGGTATGATTTTTATTTACACTGAGGACACATTAGACCACTTCGAAGGCACAGAGGGGCCTTAATAAGTAAGTAAATTACATTTTATACTCACTTTAAGGTCTATTTGTTCTAATTGAGCAAAGCCCTAACTGTACTGGAAATCAGTGGGAATTCTGCCATTGACTCCAGAGGCTCTGGGATTTTGCCCAAGTGCAGTGTAAAATGATTTATACAGAAGTAGCTGCTGGCCCTTTTTTCTAGAAAGTGCGATCTAAAGGTTCCTTGAGCCCCTTCTGCTGCAGGAATGAAGCAAGCTTGCGCTTTATTCTTTCTATTCGGTGCTGGAGAATTTGCTGCTTTTTGCTTACAAAAATACTTGGTTCAGGTCCCCAGTATAAGCAGAAATAAACACAGAGGCTTGGGGAGGGATAGGGGAGAAGGAAGCATGTTTGCTTCTTGCACTGGAAGGCGCTGAGTGATAACGTTGTACTGGAGAGAATTACACTAAAAAAGCCGAATTCAGCCCGTAACACGGCACCAACATGAATGCCTCCCCGGGGTGCCCTCCGGCAGGTTGCAGAGTGCCATCCCCAGACTCCAACAGATGCCCAGCAGAGCAGCTCCAGGTCTGCACCCTCGCCGCAGTCTCTTGTGTTAATGAGGACTCTTGATGGAGTTTAAGGGACACTGGTGAGCAGTCCTAAATCAGCGTGCGCCCTGCTCGGGAAACTTTACAGTGGCTGCGGAGGCCGGGCTGTTTGCATTCCAGATGTGGTGCCTCTACCCTGCCTATGACCAGCATTCATTTCTGCACTCCACAGCTGGTCCATGTAAATGTGCCATATTGCAGCCCATCTGCTCAGAGAGCGCACAGTGGCACATCTCTCTCTGACAGTGGACCATTTTATTGAATGCTATAAATATTGAAATTCATAGGCATGAAGCAGCAGATTTTTAATGTTACTTAGAGAGACATTTGAGCCACAACCTTTGGCAGCAGCACACGCTACTAGTATCTCAGTACACTGTGCACCATTTGGTTCAGACTCATGAACAACTTTTCCAGAGATTTCATGGCTCTCCAATCCCAGGTAAAATGGAGTACAGACCCTGTGGGATGATATTTAGTGTGAATGTCACCCTGCATACAATGTGCATTTGGGATATGGACTTTCCAGCCCTGTGCTGTGTTAAACCATATGTTAATGTTTTCATACTCAGAAAAGATTAGATTGGGGACCAATAAAGTTTCAAAACTACAAATAATAGGCTAACCGTAATGAAATGCAAGGTATTCCTAAGCCTGAGTGTTATTTTTTTCCTCCCAAAGTCTCTGCAGTTTTCTTTCTTTCTTTTTTTTTTAAATGGCAAAGCTGTATTTAGCTACAGAAAACTGGCATATTCATATTTTATAAGCTAACACGCATTCTGTATCAGAGAGTAAACATATCTATTAATTTGAAATCCATGGCATCTGGTCAGGTAAAAAAGCAAAACACCGCTTTGTGATTTTCTGTTTGTTGGGCACTCCCCAGCGGGTGTTTGGTGAGCTGGAAGGACCCTCAGCCTAAGAAAAGAGAAATGCACAGATGATATCTGAAATATTTTTTTCCTTTTGCCAAGGCAGTAGCTGCTGCAGAGCATAAGAAACCAGCATTCCCCTTTTGGAACCAAAGGGAAAATTTCCATCTGCATTAATTAGGGGAGAATCAGGACCTCCATGAGGAGAGCCGCAGTATAAAGGGAGCAACGCATTCAAAACTCTCTAACACCCTTCCGAGTAGCATCCCTCTCGTTTCCGTGTGGGGGTGGCAAAAAAAATAAAAGGAGAAAAGAACCGCAGAGGCTATTGTCTTGGCACGTTCATTTCTCAAAACTGAGCTGGTTTTTAAGTTCGCTTCATTATCCCTTTTGCAGTTGCTCTGTTGTCTTCATTACAATTTAAAAAGAGAGAGAAAAGAAGGCAGCCTTAATAGCGGAGTGGTAATGCTCTGACAATAAGGTGTGCCATTGCTCCAGCCGTCCTGCGCTCCCGATCGCGGTGTTATGTAAGGTGGCAGGTTAATAAATGCGACACACTGAAATCATTTGTACCAGATTATCTCTCCTTCCAAACTCTGACAGATGCTAAGTCCAGCTGGTAAAAAAAGTTTATAGGCGAGTTGGATCTGGGGCCTTCGCGCACTCCACAATGTTGGCTACCAATGCTTGTTTTAATGAGTCACGAATTGCCTGTTTATCTTCTGCTCCCTGCTGTTTCTGCATTTTCTCTTCCAGAACAATCCTAGAAACACATGCTGCTACAGACGCTGGAGCAATGTGTGTAGACATTTGAGCCAAATTATTATAAAGAACTCTTTCTTCTCTGATATTAAAAAAAAAAAAGGCGAGAATTGCACATTGCCTAGCAAATCGTTATCTCAGATGTTCGCTGTGACACGCTCAATATGGCCTACCAGAGAAAGTTGGAGACATTTGAAACCTTAACAACTACACAAAATGATACTGTAATTGGCGGGTTTTGTTGTTCATGTTCTGGCTCTGCTAAAACTGCTCTAAACACTTTGTTTAACGATGTTACATTATGATAACACATGGCTTCTGCAGAGCAAGCCGTCACGCCGAACTTGCAACTACACAGGAGAAGGAGGAAGAGCGTGACCCATGGTGTCCAGCAGCTTCACAGAATCACAGAATCACCAAGGTTGGAAAAGACCTTCAAGATCATCCAGTCCAACCATCCACCTATCACCAATAGCACTCACTAAATTGTGTTCCTCAACACAAAATCCAACTGTTCCTTGAACACCTCCAGGGTAGGTGACTCCACCACCTCCCTGTGCAGCCCATTGCAGTGCTTGACCACTCTTTCAGAGAAGTAGTATTTCCTAACGTCCAGCCTAAATCTCCCCATAGCAGCTTGAAGCCATTCCCTCTAGTTCTATCACTAGTTACACGAGAGAAGAGGTCAACCCCCAGCTCACTACAACCTCCCTTCAGGAAGTTATAGAGAGACCTTATTAGGTCTCCCCTGAGCCTCCTCTTCTCCATACTGAACAATCCCAGCTCCTTCAGCCACTCCTCGTAATCTCTGTGCTCCAGACCCCTCACAGCTTTGTTGCCCTTCTTTGAACCCACTCCAGGGCCACAATGTCTTTCTTGCAGTGAGGGGCCCAAAACTGGACACAGTACTCGAGGTGCGGCCTCACCAGAGCTGAATACAGGGGGACAATCACTGCCCTGTTCCTGCTGGCAACACCGTTTCTGATGCAAGCCAGGATGCCATTGGCCTTCTTGGCCACACGGGCACACTGCTGGCTCATGTTTAGCTGAGCATCAATCAATATCCCCAAATTTCTTCTAGGCAGTCCTCCAGCCACTCCACCCCAAGTCTGTAGCATTGCCTGGAGTGGTTGCGGCCAAAGTGCAGGACCCCGCATTTGGCCTTGTTGAAACTCATCCCATTGGCTTCAGCCCAGCTCTCCAGCCTATCCAGATCCCTCTGTATGGCCTCGCTACCCCCAGGCAGATCCACACTTCCAGCCAACTTGGTGTCATCTGCAAACTTACTGAGGTTGCACTCAATGCCCTCATCCAGGCCATCAGTATTCCAATTTCACTACCCTCCTCTCCTTCCCCTGAACCCATTGCCCTGTTCCTTGCAGGGTCTGGCAGGGCAGGGGAGTGCAAGGCCTGCTGCCATGTGTGGCACCACTTGGGAAGCCAAGGGGCTGCCCATGGGATATGAGCCACGGTGGTGTGGCCTTTCTCAGCTGTGGCTGAAATGAGAGGGCCAGTAAAGGAAGGCAAGGTGAAGGCAATCACTCTTATTCTAATTTCTTTGACCTCTTGGAAGAAATGACCTTCCAAATGCCACTCTGGACCAGAAATCACCCACTAGTGCACAATTACAGTCCGTGAGGTCTTTGCGAACCCCAATATGGCCCCATGCAGCAGGGCAGCACAGCCCTCTGTGGCATGGGAAGCGTCCCCCGGCTGTGCCCACTGCCTGCGGCAGGGTTCTGACAGGGCGGCAGCGGCGGCTCTCACGTTTGCAGGTTTCCCAAGGTCTCTTTGTGCGGCAGCTGACAGGCTGAATACTTTCCCTGGTGTCCTCAGAAAGAAAGCAATGAGGAACCCATTTTTGCTGGCGCGCCTGGTTATTAATAGAATGTTTCGAATTTGTCTATTCTTTGCACATGGGAAACTGTACGGTCATTTGGCAGATGTTGAAACTCACCGATTTTATATCCAGCAGCTTGGAAAAACAATGGATGTCATACTCTCTTTAACAAAATATATGCTATGCAGAGTCCATCTTCTGTGCTAGCAGAGTGAATCTTACTCTTACCAATCACTCACTGTCACAGCGCTGAAGGAACCACCGTAACTCCTTAAGATTATTTGTTTTCACTTCTAGCTCTCCTTTTACACGGTGCAGCGTCTTTTACAAGATGCAGTTATTTCTAGTGCTGTCTCATATCTGCATTCTGTTTTCATTTATCTGGTTTAACAATATGCTAATGACAGGAAGAAAGCACGCATATAAAATATTGTAAGCATCAAGACTTGGAAGGAGAAGGTAAATTTGGCTCCCAACCATGAAATCTTATTCTGCAGTTGCCTCCTTAATGGCATCTCTTGAGGTCAGTGGCTTTGAATTCTCCCGATTGTATAGGGTCACTCTGGCAGCATTGACCAAGTAGAAAAGATTCAGCCAGGGGAAACAATGGCAGAAGTCACCCTTTAAATGTCCTGCCTTCTACATCAGGCAATTGATTCCAAGGCTCCCCACTACGATGTCACTGTTTGACCAGTTTGCTTTAAAACAGCTTAATTAGCTGAAAGGAAAGCTATGTCTGAGCATGTTTGTGAGAAAAAAACAAAAAGCGCACTCCTTTCAGAAAGCTCATGCTCTGTCTTGTCGGAAATCTCTGGTTCTGAAACGAAACAACATTCCTTTCATACGGAATTAAGTCCCTGACAACAAATTTTCCTGGATTGGGGCAACAAGGGCTTGTGCAGCATGGAGGTGCGGCAGTGCTGGCTGGGCTCAGCTTGGGGCTGCGGCCCCACACCCTGCATAGCACCCCAGGAGCAGCTCATGGGAGTGGTACGTGGCTCTGCTTATCCCTGCCTGAAGGGCTGCCAGCACCAACCCGCCCAGCACTGTGGTGTCACTGGGGCATCGATGGCTGGGCCTCCAGGCAGGCAGCGCTCTGGTTGTCAGTACACAGGAAGTAGAAGCAGAAGCTCTGAAGTGCTGAAGCTTATTTTCCTACAGGTTCCTTAGTTTTTCTAAGCCCCATGAGCAAGGCAAACCTCGAAATTAGTGGGAAGAGAGCTAGCAGAAACTGCAGGAGATACACCCGATGTCAGCTGGGAGGAAGTGGAATCTGCAGCTCCAAGTCCTGCCTGCCTTAGGCTGAGCCACAGAGAGCAATGCCCGGAGCTGTGACCCGCCTCTCTTTCTTCAGTTTGTAGGTTAAAACACTGAACATACCAACTGATGTAGCTGCTGAAGCAAAACATACAGAGGGACACATGGCACTGACCTCTTCATCTGCTCTCTAAACTTCAGGTTGCATGTCTGAAGTGAGAAGATCAACATACGCCATTTGATTCACTACATATTCTTCCCAAATATCTCCCAAAGGAAAAAAACAATAAAGATTTAGGATCCCTGCTCTCTGATGGTCACTGCATCTTGTCAGCACTACCAAGAGGCTCAGTGGCTCTGCAGGAGCTACCACCCCTCCTTAGAGGCTTGATTAATTTGCCCAGCACCTTAGGAGGAATCCGTTTTGAAGTCAGATTTGCAATGCAAACAACAAAGATAAAGGTGTTCTATTCAGCCTAGGAAACTCTGGTTCTTTTTTCAGCCTTTCTGTGTGCATACTTGCATGGTCTGTACAGGGCTGGCATGGATGTAAAATACATGAACACAGCATCCGAGGTGCACGGGGGTGAGAAATGCATGAAGCCAGAAAATAGTCACAGGAAAAAAAATTAAACAGAAGATACATTTGCATTAACATGTTTTCTGAGACTAACTCTATGTAGCAATTTTATGCATGTACATAGCCATACCACCCTCTGTGAAATTACATCTTAAAGGTATTTACAGGAGAAAGTAAAACTTCACAGAATCAAGGTCTCTGTATATTTTGTAGTATCTCTATAGCTTCTCATCCCCATCATCCATTTTTCTGAGCACTGGTGAGAAATTTCAGCTGCCTGCAGTTCACTCGTTTATATCCGGAACAGAGGAAATGTCTTTAAATCATTTTGCTTTCACTGCATGAAGGATTCTGGCTTACAAATGAAAGTAAGTCTATGTCGCACTGGTAAATTAAAAGCTTTAGTTAAAATGTTTTCTTTGTAAACGTTTTTCTCCAAAAAACACCCAAAATGTGCCAATCATATGATTGTTTAAAACACCATCCTGCTTCAGACATGCTGTTTACCAGCATTTTTTCCCTTCTCACCTTTACAGAAAGGTGAAGGGAAGGATGATTAAACCAGAAACAAAGTCAGTAATTAGCAGTATAAATCTCTCCGTGATTTCAGTAGGTCACGAAATTAACTGGTACAGACTTCGGACACATCTGCTCTTTTGGCAACTCGTGCCCTCTCCACGGCTGCTCATTGGCTCGCCTTAACCGTGTGATGGGTCTCCAGGAGCTGATTTGCGCTCCCAGGGCTGAGCACGGCGCAGCCACTGAGCCCAACTGCTTCGATAGTGCTGAAGCACGTAGCGGGCGTTGAGCCTTCCCAGCAGCCTGGCACATTTTGAAGTGTGGTGCAGACTCCTGCTGGGAGGGGGATGTGAGGGGCTGCTGTGTGCAGGCTGGGATTCTAGGAAGTGTCGGAGGGTCAGGGATGAGGTATCTGTTACAGCACAGAGGAGGCTGTGCCCACCAGCATCAGAGTCAGTGCTTAATTTTTGTCTTGGCTGGAGCTCCACTCTCCTGGCAGCAGAGAAGCAGAGTAGCAAGCAGCGTAATGCGCCACGAACAGGGAAGGATGATGGAAGGGAGGAAACCGACAGCTCTGCTTCCTGTAAGGCTGTAACATGCTGTTGTTTCTTTTTCAAAGGAGAATGGAGAGGAGTGATGAAAGGTTGCACTGCAGCAACTCTTGTCAGGTGCCACGGCAGGCCAGAGACCAGAGGTCAAGTGCCTGCTGCAGACTCACCTCTGCTTTGCTGATCTCACATACAGTACCTGTCATCAGTAACATAGAAGTATCAATCAAAGATCACCGATCTGGCGTGGACATGCTTTTCTCTAAACATTGTTTCAGACTTAACTAGTAGGTCATAATGTGAGAAATCAGCCCACTTCAGAGAATGAAATCTTTAAGCAACCAAGAGGTTGCACTTGTTTGCTTGTTGATCACTTCACCATAATTTAGCAGCTCAACTCAGCTGTGTGGTGCTATCCAAAGCAAGAGTGCTATCTGAAACCACGAGGCCAGCTAGGGCTGGCATGGTGCACTCTGACTGGGCTGGCTCCTAACTCATACAGCAAACTGAGATGGAAACTTTAACAGCCTCAGTTTTCTGTAGAAACCACGGGGCTTCCTCAGTTACACAGTTCAGAAATGCAATTCCATAGGCATGCAGTGTGTATGTCGAAACTCTAGGCCTGGTCTTGCTGCCTTTCCAGTTTCACTGCAAGTCTCTTCTGCAAGTCTCTTATAACTGGCAGCCATTGGTGCAAAGGCAGTCTTGGTGACCAGCGCAGGGCCATCTGCTTTGGTGAAAGTAAAGCATGCCAGTGCTGGGTGTGAACAGGCAGCAGCCTTGTTTTTCCTGCATATTAGGCATGGGCAATTTATTATCCTGAGCTGAATTTACTCTATAGTGGGCAAACTGAGCTTACAAATCTGCTTCATACATTTTCAAGTTTATCTTTTTCCTGTTATTCAGATCGCTCTCTGAACTGCATCAAGACAAAGTAGCTGGTAATAGCCTTTAGGTTCCAGGTGAGCATTTTACTTCACAGTCTCATACTGACTACATTGGGATGAGCCACCGGGCAGTACACAACACATCATGAGAAGGACAGCAAAGTATGTCTGTTTGGTCATCAGACTCCTCAGTTTTGAGACTATTCATGTTGCTATTGCAATAGTGAAAGGCAGCTGGCTGATCTGAGAGGAGCTCATCAAATTTCAGCTCCCAAGGGCACAGGGAAGCCAAGCCATGGTGAACTGCAGGGTTTGGTGATTCAAACACAGGAGAGATTTCGCCAGCCCAGTGTTGAGGAAGCACAAAGGTCATACCTTAGTGGGCAGTGCAAAGCAATGGCTCAGATGCGTGTTGGTGGATTGTTACACCGTACTGCATCTTTGACTTACCCACACCACCTTGCTAGCTGAAAAATCATCCGGTTCCCTTTTATGGCCCTATGGTCTTGTAAGAGCTACTCTAAGGGCCTTAAAACATTAAGGAAGTCTCAGAAAATCATGTTTTTGCTGTCAGGCTGTATTGCTGTACTCTCTCAGTCTTGCAAATTGTTCACCTAGCTGAAGACAGCCCCTGGAAACACACAGTTTGCAAGATATGGACTTTAAACTCCATCTTACTGTGTACACCAGCCCTGCTGCATCTCATATTACTGAGAAGTGGTACCTAGTTTATGAGCACAGGGCATCTTGCAGCTTCCAGGCCCTGTGGTTGCTCAAGGTGCCCTGTGCCATTTGCCCCTTTGGCTGACAGGACCTGGGCATGAAGATGGTGGCAGTCCTGTGCTCAAAGGAGTGGGCTTGCAGGGAGCTGTCTCTTTCTCTTGCACCGCAGCCATTGTGCGAGTGTCAGCAGAGCATCCCTCTCATCTCCCCAGATTGATGGCACCGTCAGGACTTCCAACACAGACAAGATAAACTGAAGGCTTCTGCAGACAGGTATGTAACTGTGGAGACAGCAAGGCTGCAGAAGAGGCTGCCGATCGGGAAGCGTTTGTCCCACAGCCGACTCTCCAGCACAGCAGTCACCTTTGACATGACTGGCTGAATAAGAGTTTGTTTTCTAATTTCCATGGTTCAGCCATAGGCCATCCAAAGTAAATACAAGTAAATGGGCAACAGTGGGTTCAAAGGAACATAAGACAAGCATTTGCCCCCTCAGAAGACATTTTGGATAGTGTTCACATGTGAATCAATCTGTTTTGAGTCTTTGAAGTGATTTTGATTCAGAAGAGTGGGGCAGAGCACTGGAAATCAATGGGGACAGCAAAGAACTGCACGCTCCAAAGGCAGGCTGCCAGTGTGGCAGTGCCAAGCTGCCAGAAGTGCAGTGGTGTGGATGTGAACTCTTGAGAGATTCTATCAGGGAGCGAAGTTTTCTCAGAAGTGACAACCCTTGCTGGGCTGCAGTGTTTCAAAAGGGCCTTAAGCAAGTGAGCAAAGACTAAGGACTGTGGTGAGCCAACTGATATGTGCTCCTTTTTTTGATAGAAAGGGACACAGCCCAACCTTCCATAGCATGACGTTGGTGTGCAGGAAAGGGATACCATCTACCAAGGCACTGGAGAACCCAGGCACCAGGTCTGTTTTTCTCAAATTGTTTGCTGTTGTTTTGGTTTTATGTGCCTTATTTCACTGCTATTGGCTTTGAAGGAAACAAAATACCAAGTATTATAGTTAATGTTCCTTTAGGCACCATGGAAATAACACCCTGCATATCTTATAAAAAAATAGTCTGACTAGGAAGGCTATCTTGTAGATGTTCTACCTTTCCATAACACCTTAATTCTTTTACCATTACATACAGCTTTCCTCCTGTTAGTGCATAGAACATACTCACCAGGGAGAAAATATGCTATTTTTGGTCTGATTGATTTGGTGATTGTCTTCTTCTGAAATTAGGTGTATGCTGACCCTTTGCACAAGAACATATTCTGTCAATGTCTGACAGTTTGGGGACAAGGCAGAAAGTTGCATCCTGAGTATGGTTGATCAGTGGTCATTCCATAAAGGATTTAAAATGCAAGGAATAAAATGACTTGAACAGAGACAACAAAACTTATTTCTAACCTGTTTATCTACATTAATTCTTTATCTCCTTTATCTCTAATAATGACAGCTAAATAGATACTGTGTATATCACTGCAAGCAAGAGGGGAGGGGAGTACACGCAGTTCCTCAGGCCCCTACTTCTTTTCTGTTGCTGCAAGTGAAGAAGGACCATGAGCTAATTTATGGATAAAGGCAGCAGCAACCAGAGGAAAAAAAGACATGCAGTTATAAACCTAGCTTCCTTGTGTTACCTCCTTGGTAGCCAGGGCACAGATGTGCTCCGTCTGCGGTCTTGTCCTTTGTTAACTTCGTTTCCCATCCCTTTGAACCTCATTAACTGGTTGCAGAAAAGAGGGCACTGGTTATTACCCCAAATGATAATACAATTACTTGGGATAATAAAGTGCCTCTGTCTTCACATAACAGAGCTCAAAACACCTACAGTTGGTAGCAGAAGTATTGAAAACCTTGTAAAGCCATTCACAAAACCTTTTTTCATCTCCCTCTACCCAGGGGTTCAATTGCCAGCCAGCCCTAACCGCTGCTCACAGCACCCTGCCCAGATGTTATCGGTTCAGATGCTAAAAGCCCCTTCCTTGTCCTCCTTCTTCTCTGCTGGTTATTTGAGAGATTTGATTCTGTAGTTCTCTAAAGAAAATGCTCAAGGATTTCAGACATTGCAACTGATCAGTACCAACAAAATAACCCTAGGTCAATAAATATATTTAGTAACTTTAAGAAACGTTCTTGAGCAGGTCATAATTTATGTGGATGTGTCAAAATTCTTTTTCAACTTTCTTTTTCCTCCTCTGCAGATCTGTCACAAACCATTGGCTATCACTGTTGCAAGCTGTGGGTAGTGATGACACTTTGAGTGCCAAAAAAAAAGCTGGACTATGGGCTGTGAGTTTGAATCTCATATGGAAAACAGAATTCGGATGGAAATTACAAGATGTCTTAGGCCACTGATCAATCTGCTGCTATTACTGAGTGTGGAGGTTAAATTGATGTGATTTCTTCCTCTACATGTACAAAGAAAAATTATTCTGAAAAATGAGGAAACTTCTTACTCACTGCTTCTATACATAGACTGTGACATTCCCATTGCCAGATGCTCCCTGGAAAGCCCTTATCTCTTTTGGTAAATTAGAGCAGTGATATGCTGCTGAATAAAACAGTATTTTAGCTGCTGATATTCTGGAATCAAACCTCAAGCTTTGTGTTCTGAAATATGCCACTGTTTTCTATATCTTTAAAAAGGAAGTCAAATGATACTGAGAAAAAAAAAAAAAAGGCAAAGCAAGATGATTTCTGCATTCCAAAACATCTTCTCAGGCATGTACTGTACTCACCTGTTAGAAGATGAGCACTGCTTGCTCATTTTGCTTTTTCTTCCTCATGATGAAAGGTTGAGGCTACAATTTTGGAAGAATTTGAGATTTAAGAAGAAATGGGAGGGGCCAGAGGGTTCACTGTTGGGCCAGCAATTAATCATGCAAAGGGCTGTCATAGGAGCCTCTGAGGGGCCAACAATGCAAAGCCAGAGCTTTGTGATGGAGGGGGACGTTGGTTCACCTTGGGCTGCCTATCTTGGCTCCCAGTGCCAGTTCTGCTGGGGGCGATGGGGAGGGCTGAACCTCCTGCCCTAAATGCTGGCGGAGGGAAAGCCACATGAGGGGTGAGAAGGCCAGTGGGTCAGGTGAGAAAGGCTGGAGATTTAAAACTGTACAATACTCTCTTTTGAAAATGATGCAAATTTGATGAAAGCTTGAGATTTTCTTCCACACTTGAATACTTCCACAACTTGAATTTTGGCATCTTGTGAGGAAGCAGTTGTTGGTGACATTCTCCTCCATGTTGTAAAATGAAGGAGGCCAGCGGGGTCAGCAGTGCAAGGCAAGAAGACCACGCTGCACCTCCCAGCACTGCCAAAGTTTGCAGGATACCAGTGACTTGTGTAAGGCATCACAGCTTCACCGAGGGCAACTCTGTAATGGCCAGTTTACATCAGCTGAGGATCCAAGCTTTTGTGTCATTAAAGACATAGCAGAAAAAAAAAATCTGTTGTGAAGGAAGGAAGCTCTGACTAAAAAGTCCAACAAGTTAGCTCTTTATTCTTTATCTGTGAAGTCTGCGCACAATGAAAACACAGACAAGGGAAATTTGCACAGCATTTAACTTAGGTCAAAAAAACAAGTAATTTGTTAAGTGGCAAGGGCACCAACGCGTGCCATGTCACGCTGGATTTTCTTTAAAAATAAAAAAAAAAAACAAAGTTAAACTTTCAGTCAACCTGAAAATATTTGCTTTTTATGGGGGCAATGCGGAACGAATGGGACAGCAAATCTTTCTTCAGTTGCTCGTTTACAGAGACTGAAAAGTTCTATAGAGACAGTGGGAAAAGAAGCAAAAAGGAAGGGTTGCACAGTGGAAGAAAGAACAGAAGAAAGGAGGAAAGAAAGAAAGGAAAACTGGAAGAAAGAAAAGAAGGAAGAAAGAAAGGGAAAGGAGAAAGGGAGAAATGAAGAAAAAGGGAGAAATGAAGAAAAAGGAAGAAGGGAAGGAGTGGAGAGGGAGGGAAGGAGGGAGAGAGGAAAGGAGGCAGGGAGGCAGGGAGGCAGGGAGGCAGGGAGGCAGGAAGGGAGGAAGGGAGGAAGGGAGGAAGGGAGGGAGGAAGGGAGGAAGGGAGGAAGGGAGGAAGGGAGGAAGGGAGGAAGGGAGGAAGGGAGGAAGGGAGGAAGGGAGGAAGGGAGGAAGGGAGGAAGGGAGGAAGGGAGGAAGGGAGGAAGGAAGGAAGGAAGGAAGGAAGGAAGGAAGGAAGGAAGGAAGGAAGGAAGGAAGGAAGGAAGGAAGGAAGGAAGGAAGGAAGGAAGGAAGGAAGGAAGGAAGGAAGGAAGGAAGGAAGGAAGGAAGGAAGGAAGGAAGGAAGGAAGGAAGAGTAAAAATCCACAAGCGCTGAACTTCTTTGCTAATACAGTATTATCAAAGGCAGTTCGTAAAAAATGTGTCATACAAGGCTGAAAAACAGAACTCCTTGGTCTACTTACTGAATCTCAGAAGGAACTCTTTCAGGGGCAGGAACTGCAGGAAAAAGCTGTAGTCAGGGACACAGATGGAAGAGGAAATACAAAATGTGGGTGCAGGAGCTGTGCAGAATGAGGGGGGAAATCCTAGTACCCATTCAACAGTGTGAAAGCTGACAGTTATAAATTCAAGCTGTGAAATTTCAGGCTGATTCTCTCTGATTTTTCTAGTTTAGCTGATTTGCTGACATTTGGAAAATATTGAGAGATTATTAGCCCAAAATGCAAATAAATGACTTGTGAATTCTCAGTGGAATTGATGACTGGACTGGAAACTTGTTTTACTGAACTGATCTAAAGTCATGTAAAAGAAGGAATTGCCAAAATAGATATTTTCATGCTTTGCTCTTAGTTTTTCCCATTTCCAGTTTTTTTCCACAGAACTAAATCTTTTCCCTTTGTCTTTCAAATGCACATTCCTTGATCCTTGTCATTAATAATCTTGTTTCTGTGCTCACTTTGGATTTCTCCTCCAGCTTCTCAAAGTTATTTCATCCCTCCCGCCTTCCTGACATTAGACCTATGTCTAACAGATATTTCAATTTATTTACTTTTTTTTTTTTTTAATTCTTTCCCTTCCCTTTCTAAATGCAAGTTCCAGGGAAATCCAAGCAGCTCTTAGACACCTGCCTACCTGAATATAAAGAAAAAAAATAAAAAAAAATAAAAAAATGTTTCTGCATTTTGTTGTCCAGAATTGCTGTATGAAGCTAGTATATCTCTGTCTGTAGTGTATCTCTACCTCTGCCACTATCACTATCACTATCACTATCACTATCACTATCACTATCACTATCACTATCACTATCACTATCACTATGTCTCTCTATCTCTATCTCTATCTCTATCTCTATCTCTATCTCTATCTCTATCTCTATCTCTCTCTATCTCTATCTCTATCTCTATCTCTACCTCTGTTCCTATCATCTCTATTTCTGTTCCCACGTACTCTACATATGCATATTCTTTCAAAATGCCTTTCATCCTGCTAATTACTACTCAGAGTGATGCCATGGAACAATGCTGCGGTGTAACTTTGCAGCGCTTCTTGCTCACACACTCACACATGCACACATGCAGAGACACAACCACATGGGGAAAGCAGGAATGCGGGTGAGTTTTGACCTCCGGTGTCTGCACAATGAGCTACGGACGATGCAGAAGGTTGGCTGCTTCTATACAGACCTGCTTTTGTGCTCTTGTCCAGGGCTTGATCCTTGGAGCCCTGTGCGCTCAGTAGACGCCAGAGAGATAGATGTGATCTGTTAGCCTCATCCAGCGCCGGCAGCTGAGCCGTTTTCACACAGGCAGGCAGGTATGGCAAAGCCTGGGTAACAGATGAGAACCCATGGGGAGCTCTTGACTATGGAGAATGAAAAATCAAAGAAACCATATTGGACACAGATACAAAAGGAGTCCCCTGTTCCTTTTCTATTCCCTCTTGTTTCTTTTCTCCTCTTCCTTACCAGAGTGTAATGAATGTGGAAAACTTCTTCCCCCACTCAAAGTATGCAAGGACATATAGATTCCAGATGCTATTCTATGCAAATCCTTCCACACTTCCCCGCCCAGCAGCATTGTCAGTTAACCCTTCTGCCTAGCTGCTTGCTGCCCTTAGCTTTTCACACTGCCATAGGAAAGACGAAAATTTTTAAATACATTAATCTCAGAGGACAGCTTAATGCTAGATACTGAAATTTGGACTAAAAACAGCTGAAGGCACAAAGCAGTAGTTAACATATTTCTGGCACTGAGGTTAATTTGATGTTTCAAACACATAGCATCATAAAAAAATGAGGGTAATTCCTAGCATTGTTAATGCTTTAAGCTCTCCCCTTTACTCACTATTTGTAACACATCCAGAGGCAGAGATATTTTTTTCAGTGAAAACATTCTACAGAAGGCATTTAACATAGATGTATGCAAATAAAAAAGAATTAAGGAGAGTACATAAAGCACAGGAGCCTTAAGGATCTGTTCCTTGGACAGCTGTGAGTCTTTTGTCTCCTGCTAGCAGTTCTGTGAGCCTTGCTTTGCACAAATCATAATCCAAAATTTTTTTTGCTCAGTAGCTAATACAGAAATGACTGCCTCACTTCTAGTGAGTGACTGCCACTTATTCACAAGCCTTCTGAAAACCATTTCCATGTCCAAGAAGAAAGGAGAGATGTTGAGGGCAAAAGAACAGATAGTTCAACCAAAATGGCTTTTCTTTCACAAAGAAAAAGAAAAGCTTATCCTGAGATTTTATGGAAGACTTTTCTACCACCTAAAATTACTTTCACAGGCTTTCCATTTATAATTCCTTAGCTCACAAGTGTATCTAGCTGGAGGTTCATACCCCAGGATCACCCTAACAACAGCAGCAGTGCAGCTCTAGGGTTTTGATCAGTGTGAACTACAATTTGATTTAATCTCTCCCTGAACTCAGAAATGGATCACTTAGCTTTGTTGTGACAGATTGATGGTAGTATTTGAGAGTTTAGATTGAGAGTACTGTAAGAGAGAGAGAGGTCTCTGGCATGAGCACAGAAGGCTCAAGCATTCAGACATTTATTGGTAGAGAGGCAGATACATTCTCCTGAACCAAATAAATATGCTTTTTGAATGGCACTCGCACACCCTGTGATTCCCCACAACAGCCCTCTCTGCATCTGGTCATGTGTGAGTGAGACACTTACAAAACAGTTTTGATGGTATTTCATTAAGCTTTATCAAAGTTTCCTTGAGTTCCAAGGGTACATTCTTCTCCATGTACTGTGTTTTATTTGATTTGCATTTGAGATCCTACATAGAGACAACATGGAGTCTCTGTATTGATTTGTAGTAGAAACTGAGAACACACAGTGAGTCTCTATGAGCTGTACTTTGATTATCCAGTACAAAAATATGATAAAATTTTTTTTTTGGGGGGGGGTTACCAATCTAATTATAACTTTTTTTTTACAGTCTTTCTAAATGGAACCACTGAATTGAGCAATTTGTTAGGCAATCAGATGAGTCTTGTGTTGAAATAACCGCACGTTTTCTAAGTGATAAGTAGAAGAGGAATAGGGATGTTCACCACAAACAAGTTTGCTCCATCCTGCTTTAAAAAAAACAGCTGAATGACACCAAAGACTATATTTTTACTTATTCATTTTATTTTTATTATTTTAGTTTTCATGGGCAAAAATGAGGTTTTAATCCAGTGGACTTCTCAAGCTCCTTAAAGTGAAAGACTTTTTTTACTTACCTCACGTAGACAATGTGGAACTAGATTAACAACTTCATATGACTCCAAGAGGCTGTAATCATGGTATTTGTTCTCAGTTCTTTCCTTAAGAAGCAACAGTTAGGAATTCTTTGTAGGTCAGGAATCTTGATATTGAATTTGAAGCACTGAAGGTTAACGTCGGGGGATTAAGAAATCATGATTTAGCTACATGTCTATATGTAGCACTGCTCAATCTGTACTGCAGAGCAAGGACTTACTCCAAACCCAGTGTTTCACTGATTATGGGCCATTTACAGCTTCTGCCAACCTGTTGCCTACTCCAGAGCCCGTGGGAGTCTTGTTGGTTGTTGATTCCAGCAAAAGGCACAGAAAAAAAGTCATCTCCTTTCCCTGAGACACTCATCCTCTCTGGTCTTTATTTCTGAGATGAAATACCAGGATCCAGTCTTAATGGTCTACTTGATGTGAACAGACAAACAGAAGCAGCAGAGAGGTCACAGTGTTACGCTTATCATTGAAAAGAATGATAATCACCATACTCAGATGATGAACAGAGGGATTCCCAATTTCTGTGGCACTTGGACATGGTACTTTAGATTTTGCTACTTCTGCAATTCTTTCCAGAAGATGGGTGAATCGGTATGGTGTAGAGCAGTGACCTCTGCACAGGAACATGAGCAAGATGTGTGAAAAATGCTGCAGTCACTGACCCAAAAAAGAACAGAAAATTCTGGATCTAGGAAATGGATGAGTAAATCTGCCCTACCTCTGTATTTAGCAAACTGGTGGAAACTGTATTTATAGAGAACATTTATAAAGGTGATTGTATGCTTATAATAATTGATCTGTTGTCTTTGGAAAAGTGTACAGACAAAAATGGAGCTTTTCCAAAGTGCTACTGCACCAGTGGTCCCCTGACTGAGAGTGTTCCAGTGCACAGATATTCGGTGTGCCTAAAATATAACATGTTCCACTGGAATAAAATTTACCAGCCATCAATACAAAGTAGTATATAAGAAACCTTATTGGAGATCTATCTGCTTTGGTGAAACCTACTTCTTGGAATATTTTAAGTTTTATGAGATGGCATTTAACAGCTACAAAGCTGGTACAGCACATAATCTTTGGAATGTGTCAACACCATAAAAAAAATAACAGAGAGCTCATTGGTTTAACACAGCCACTCTTTCCATATGACCCGGCCTAAAATGTTATGAAATAATTGGAGAATTAAGAATGAAAAATGTTGCTGAGAAACAGGAAACAAAGAACAAATAGCATTTTGTCATTGTGACACAAGCTAATGACGGTCTGTTGTGTGATTACGTAAGTTTCATGTTGTAAAGCTACATGGAGAAATACCAGTGCTAGGAGAAAACAGCTCCCCACAGATTAAAGGATGTTTCACAAAATTTGCTGGAAGAAATCAGGAGGTTTGCATGTGGTGATCAGGGACATGGTTTAGTGGAGGGTTGTTAGAGTTAGGATAGTATGGTTAGGTTGTGGATGGACTTGATGATCCTTATGGTCTTCTCCAACCTGATCAATCCTATGATTCCATGATTCTCTGACTTTTGGATGCTAGGTCGTCATCTGTGTAGGTGCTTCTCAGGCTGGACACTGCTGCTGCTCTGTGCCCTGTTCTACACATCTTGGATGCTTTTGTTCCTGTTTGCTTTTGTAAAGGCCCACTCTGTTAGTGCTGCCATCTTGCTGGACATGATGAATACCCCAAAATGGAAAAAGTACTGCTAGATTTTAAACAGGACACCAATTACTGACATATTTTTGCTATTTACTGCTCAATTCTTTCCCTTTCCTGTTAATAATTTCTGTTTGGCATCATCTGGTTATGCATTGTCATATCAACATCTACATATAAAAGGGAAGAACTTTGTTCTTCATGACTGCATGACTAAAAAGAGCTGAAACTCCAGGTTAAATGCACCTACTGAGCAAATTCTCCTTTTAAATCCACAACGTATCAGCAACAAAATGGCCTTGAAACTTATCAGCATAGGGGCCAGTTTAATTACAGACTTGGGAATAATTACAAGAAAAAAAAATGAAATATTCCATTTAGGATGCACAAGCTCTCTCAAAGTATTTAGCAACAGTTCTCATTTAATACTCAAACAGTGATGGGTTCATCTGTCAGTGTTGCACTGTGACATAAATGGTTGGTTCCTTCATTATCCCAGTGTCAACCTAAACAGTTTAAGCAAATGAAGTGCACTTAGTGCTGCATTTAAGTTCCATGTAAGATTGATAAGATGTTCCCAACTTTCCTTTTTTTTTCCATAATATGTATCTAGCTCACAGCAAGTTAAGTTCCTGTGCATCTGGGCCAATCTGTCCCATTAGGAGAGGGAAAGAAATTAAGCAACCATGGGCCATGGTTGTTCCCAGCTCTGCACAACACAAATAGAAGGTCCTGGGTAGTGCAACAAGGAACACAGTCTGTGCAGTTTCATCTATAGGTTGAGCAAAGTCATTTAATTTCACTCAGATCCCAGACCGTGCTGTTATTGTTTCTGAGATTTTGATCTATTTTACCTCAGTGGACGATCAGCATTAAATAAATGGTTTCTTATAATTCTGGTGCCCTACGACAAGAAGGATCTTGCTGAAGTGATTGACATCACCTCTCCTTGCTCTGTAACTGACAATGTCAGTTGTGAATCCTATTCATTTCTGGGAAAAAAAAATAAAACTAGTGGCTCCTATTCCAGTCCATTTGGGAGTGGAGTGGGAGTTTTTCCTTGCCCAGATTGTATTCTGGGCATGAACTGGATAAACTCAATTAAAGCAAAAAAGGCTCATTGGTGTCAAATAGATGGTTCCTAGTCCCAGATGTGTCATACTCAGTTAGTGAATAACAGTGTCAAATAAAGCAATAAATCTTCTTACTTGCTGACTGCTGTGTATGGCTGCCATGCAAAGACACTCATGCTCACTAATTCTGTGTGATGAGTGAAGCTGGCTGCAACCCCATCATTTCCACAGGCCAGCAGAAAGGTACAAATATACTGAACTGGGACAAGTGTTGGATTAGGCTCCATTCCTCAACATCATGAGGCCATTCTTGGAAATCTGACAGCAATAGCCATGGAAACAGTCATTTTTAAGCCTGATTTCAGCAAGAATGTTTACAGTGCAAGGTGAGACCTAGAGCAGGAAGGAATGGTGTAGCTGGGCTCTGCGCTAAATAACAGACGTTGTTCATACTTCTTTGCAAACATTGCTGGAAGACACTGGTGTGCTCCAGGCAGAGGGTACTGATAGACAAGGCTCGTGCATGGACCATGTCTGGATGAGCCACAGTGAAAGAAAAATGAAGGCAGTATTTGAAGCCAAGCATGCTTTGAGATCTGCACTGAACTCCTGGATAAGAAAGCTGAAGCAACCTGTTGAGATGGTAGATATTGGCAGACCCATGGCTGATGCTATTGATTCACTCCAGACAAAAAGCTGATAGAAATGACTTTGGGAAAAAGCAAGAGAACAAGGAGCCTTAAATACGTCAGGGACTTTTCACTGGAAAGGCAAAATCAAGGAATCAAACATCAACAGGCTGCTAAACAGCCCTTAGGTCTTATAATATTTGTTATGCCTGCCATGTGTTGATGATCCTCAGCTGATAATGGCCTGCTTGGATTCAGAGTGGTGTAAACTTCTGTTACCCAAACTCCAAAACCCATTGTATAATGACTGTTAACAGAGAGACTTCAAAAAACTTTGTCACATCCTGCAAGGACACTGTTGTAGCTGGAACCAATTAAAATATTAGCCCTCAAACCCTTTCTAGTTTAGTATATAAGCATTTGTTCATACATAATACAGACACCATCAAGAATCAAAGCCTGAGTATTAACTATTTCTGTTTATGTTTCAACCCCTTGCAGCAGTGGGTTTTGCATGTGTCCAGGCCTGCATGGTGTAGCTGGCTATACTCCATATCTTTTACCACAAGAACATCTGACTTGACCCATATTACAGTTAGATACTCAATTAAATTTGTGTGAATTATGCTTCATACTTGCCTCCTCCCTTTTTACATTGTCCATACCCTGGGTCAGTTTAACCTTCCTGTGTTCTTGAGAAAAGAAATTCTGGAGACAGAGAACAAAAGTAATTTTTAAGTCTATTTCATCTAGTTCACAATTTCTCAGAGGAGCCAAAATTACCACTGATACAAAGTATCAGTGTTTGAAGATGAATGCTGTCTTTTTACAGGGAATAATTAGGCTTTCTAGAACTACAGTTTGATTGCAGATGTTCTATTTCTGGAACAGATCCTCCTGAAGTTATGCTAAGGCATGCGGAAGAGAAAGAGGTGATATTAGACAACCAGCATGTCTTTAGCCTGGTTAAGCCTTGTCTGACCAACCTACTGGACTTCTATGATTGCATAACTGTATCAATGGTCAGGAGAAGAACCAAAAGACGTGTTGGAGCACATCCAGAGGAGGGACACAAAAATAATCCAAGCCTGAGAGAGCTGGGGCTGTTCATCCTTGAGAAGAGAAGGCTCTGGGGAGACCCACTAGCAATCTTTCAATATCTGAAGAGGGAAAAGAAGGGGACAGACTCTTCAGCAAGGTCTGTTGTGAAAAGACAAGGCAAAATGGTTTCAAACTAAAAGATATTTAGATTGATATAAGGAAAAAGTTTTTTACAATAAGGACGGTGAGGCACTGGAATAGGTTGCCCAGAGAGTTGCCCAGAGAGGTGGTGGATGCCCTCTCCCTCTTCATGGGAGGGGAGTTGGACAGATGACCTTTAAAGTTTTCTTCCAACTTAAACTATTCTATGATTCTACGATAAGGGTTTTACTTTGAAGTAATCACTGTGGTCTCTATTCAGAAAGGCACTTGAAACCACACTTCATTTTAAAGCTTTGTTTTACATGTGGCTTTAACAGGATTTCGGTGAATGCACTCACAGAACAGCAGAAGAGGGAACCCCAATTCCAGGGGGACAGTCAGGTCCTTTGGCCAGTCAGAGATCTTGGGAAGCCTGTCAGTCACACATGACATACCATGGTAGACTGTGGTTATCTCTCAGCTGCTAGTGATGAGAACAGAGGCAACAAGACAACACTGTTAGACTTTGTTTTGTCCCTTGGAAGTCTTTGACCCTTGGTTATCTGTCTGAAAAGTGGGTTTGGATTTGGGCATCAATTCTTCTGGTGAATATCTGCAAGGTGTTCTGCACAAAACAAAGTCACCTCCTTTAACTATTTTATCTCCGACTTAATTTTTCTATAAGATTAGTCTCTCAGAGTAAGTAGTTCCTCAAGTCTCCATGGTGCTACAGGCTGGGGCCCCACTTTGTTCTCTATGGGGTGAGAAAGCACATCATTGCTAATGCAGCCCTGGTCCAAACAGGTACATAAGAACAGGTTTTGTTAAGTCTGTCACTAAGTCCCTCACCTCCAAAAAGTTAGATGTGTTCAGAATCAGGATCTCTGCCCACAAAACTGAAAGGAATTGACAAACCAGAAAAGGAAGTCTCAGCCTCTGTTTCCTGAACTACAGACAAAAATGTTGTGCCCTTTCTATTTTGTTTCTTGCCTCAGTGGTGAAATGACTTAACGTGGAATATCTGATTCTGATTCACCTTACTGAAAAAAAGCTATGTTTTGTAAATTCTGCAGCAGATCCCTTTCTTTCCTCCACTCCTCTATTACTCTGTCACATTAAAGGAGGTAAAGGGAGAAAAACAGAGGGAAAAATGAGGAAGTGCAGCAAAGGCTTTGATCTGTCTGTGGCATAAAACTGGATTATAATGTCATTTACTAACTGACAGATCATTTAGTGTCCTGGAAGAGTCTGTTTTCACACCGCAGAAGCTCTCACAGGGGAATTCTGTGTGGGCTCCTTATTGTCAGAGCTATTTTTCACCCAATTTGTTTCCAAATGATGTCTAACCTGAGGTCTTCCCACTGAGAGGGCTTTAAGCAATGATTAATGAGAAGTGTTTTGCCAGACCCACCTGGGGAATGGCCCATCTGCGAACTCAGGTAAGATAGAGCTGCCTACAAGGCACTGGCTTGTGAATGGCAGGCAGCTTCCCATGGCTTGAAGCATAGCTCACAGCAAAGGCAAGGTGTTCGCTGTTTGCATCTCAGTGATTCATAAAAGGAGCGGAGATAAATGTCACTCACTCCATCATTAATGTCTAGTATGAAGAAATAACCTCCCCCTCTGGGGACTGCTCCCCTCCCTGTTCCATATTCAATTATATTGTGCATCCAGCATATGTACAGCACTGATGGGGAACATTTGAAGTGGACTAAGATCACCAGCCCTCTTAAGTCTATTTAAAGGTGGCAAGTTAAAGCAGGCATGTTTTCACGTGTCTGCCAGATTCTCAGATTATCAGTTTTGGTTCAAACTCTCATGCCTTCCTTCAGATGACAGCCCTGTGTTCAGCTGTACATCCACCTCTACCTAAGCCATTGCCGCAATGAATTAGGTGGCAAAACTATGGTTTTCAGCTTATGCTCAGTTCAGGAGTTGGACAGTTTTTCTCCAACAGCAAAATCCAATTGGCCTCCAAAGCAGAGACCTTTTCAGATGCGAGCCTTAAGACGTGTAGGCAGAGCAGCCTTGTCTTATACTCTCCTGAGAGACTTCTCATGTGTATAACATTGCTAACAGTAAGCATGAATTTCTTGGTAGCTGCCTAAAATGATCATTAAAATGCTCACATAAAAGTTAAGAAGGCTGAAAATTTGGTTTCTCTCTGTATTTATGAGGCTGAAATTCGAGCATATTTCTTACAGAATAATTTCCCTCCTCTGATTTATGTGGAAGCTCCAGGCTCAGTTATCATCTGGAAATACATTCCTATACAGTCTGTGTCATTTAAATGCAGCATCCTACTGTCCCGTCTGTCAAGACCAAAACATAATGGGTCCAACTGTCTATGAATAAAACAGATTGTTTGTAGGGAATATTTATTGCCTATAAAGAGCAAGAGTTTATATTGGCAAAAGCCGTCCTTCTTGTAAATAGCTAGAGGCTCCCAACATCCCCTGACTTTCAGCAGCGTTTATTCCATTGAATGTGGATCCAAAACATTTCTCACTCACTGCTTGGCAAGATGAGTTTGACAATGGTTTTTTAACCAACTGTTGTGACACTGGCAGCGTGTTTTGCCTGAAATTTCACCTGCAAAGCAATCTCCCACTTTCTTTAACTACTTTTCTTGCCAGAAACATGTTTACCATGATTTAGTTGTCTATTATACGCATGAATGACTTGTCTACTTAATTTCATCAAAAAAATGAACCCTCATAAGTGGCACAGATGCTGGTATGATGGTAATCAGATTTGTTTTTGGACAGGTTTATGGCCACTTGCTGTCAGTTAAGCTCTCTTTGGCTATCTTCACTCCTAATACAGTTTTGATGGTGATTAATGGCTCCATTAATATACTGTTTGTGCTGTGATAGACAGCACATTATGATTTTGTTTGCTGACCACAGCTGATCATGTATTTTTGTAAACTCCGTTCTGAAGAAAATATTAGTCATATTTAATATGTCACCACCATGTATTGCCATGCAGAGGTCACATAGAGAAACCTTACTCTTATACTCTCTTCACCATGGCTTCTGTGCTGCTAAGAGAGGCTGAAGCCCCCTGAAGAATGTGCTCGGATTAAATGTTCATCAAGTTTCCTCTTCCTGGTAATGTGCCAAGGATCTTGCTACACTGATTTCTCCTGGCTATGCTTCCATGCCACTAGTACTTCTTTTCTTTTTTGTCTCTTGCATCCTTAACTGTTTTGTCTTGAGATACAGGAAAGGCAGGGTTTGTGTGCTGCTGGTTTGTTGTTGCTTTTAATCACTAATTTATTTATGTATTTATTTTGCTTTTCCCCATTTCTCACCCTCTCTCCTCATTTCATGTCTCTCCTCTCAATTTCTTCCCCTTCACAGGCTTTTCTGAGCTGCCCAGAGTCAACAAGTGAGCCCAGTCAAACCATTTTTAACTCATTTGCATCCACTGCCACCGTTCCCCTGTTGTGACATAGGCAGTGTGCTTTGCCTAAAATTTCACCTGCAAAGAAAGTTCCCACTTTCTTTGGAAACTGGAAAGAAACTGATATTTCATTTGGAGGACTGAATATAATAAGTTGATGGTCACTTTAGCGATGGACAAATTATAGCTGGAAGGAGACCATGGGTGGTAAAAAGTGTCGCTGAATTTCCCACTGCATGCTGACACTCAGTGCAAGAGCAATGACTGGGTGAACTGATATTAAAAAAGCTCTAGCCATTTTTTAACCTTAGCATTATGAAGCAGACTTTATTTGGGAAAAATACTGTAGATACTGGTATTTTGCTGTCTATTATTTGCCATCTACCTTCAGTTCCCTGTGGACCCACAGAAGCACACATACACACTCTCACGCTGTTCATGAGCAAATAGTGCAATAGTGCTGCCACAGGAGCAAGACCACAAGTTCCCTTTCTTTACTCAGTAAGGAACAGGAAGGAAATAATGAACACAGAAAGAGGCAAATGGATATATCTGAGAAATTTGCAATGAATTTTTAACATAGTTGAAGAAATATGGGGGCTTTGTTTTGTTTTATTCTATTTTCCTCCAGTAATTAAGCCCAGTTCCTTTCTAGCCATATTTGATTTTTATGTTCATCTGTGCACTTGCCTAAACCCCACCCACTTGCTCCTCTGCAAATATTTATTATGCAAATGGTTTGTTTTGAATTGGGTGATCTGAGCAGATGCCCATTTCTCTGTAACTGTTCTTTAGGAAAATTGCAGAAGAGCTGGGTAACATATTACTGAACTAGTCAAATAGTTATGATTGGTGTTGAATTGCTGTAAATGCTCCTCGTAGAGTTCTGTTTTCCAGCAGTGACATTTTGAATCTTTCTCTCTACAGCTAACTCTAAACACGTCCCCCTGTCTGGCTACCGCCTCTGATTTACCAGCCCTTCTTTTGTAAACAATGGTTCTTCCCATTTTCTCTAGTCCAGTAATTTATTGTAATATCACTCCACGAAGGTGGCTAGGGTCTCATTAGCCAAGAAAAAAGATTTTTAACTTTTACTGACAGTTTTATCCTTTAATAATGAAAAAATTTTGTTAATATGTTTTTAAACTTCCCTTCCTTTACCAATTCTGAATCTGGTCAGGCTTGTTTCATAATCTAGTGCTTCATCTTCTGATCTTCTCTTGGACTCCTGGTGAACTGGAGTGGGAAAAAATAATTATAACAATAATAATTTTTATTAAAAATATTATTATTATAAACACACACACACAAAAAAGAAAAAACTGTATGAGGACTGTGATCAGTAGGAGTGAGGGGTGCAAGGGGACAACATCCGCAGTTCAGTCATCA
The DNA here is from genome assembly GCF_951394365.1 of Tetrao urogallus. Lineage (NCBI taxonomy): Eukaryota > Metazoa > Chordata > Aves > Galliformes > Phasianidae > Tetrao > Tetrao urogallus. Next base: position 53,905,137 of record NC_136814.1, on the reverse strand, counting down.
GATGGAGAATTATCAAAGGCTCCAGATAAGATGCTAAATAGGATAGAAACACTGAAGTCATTTCATCCATTCATCTTAAATATAACTGAAGAGATTGTTGAATGAGGACAGATCACTTGTATACATTCACACAGATCAACATATACTGACATTTGCATATGCAGATGCACAGGCACACAAGTGCCAAAGCACTCACATATTCATGTATAATCACACAGTAGTATGTTCTACTAGACAACAATCTTTTTAGCTTCCTCAGCTATTCTGTCATCTCTTCCCTCTTCCTTCTATTCAGGATGCTTTCACTCAGGTAGCACATGCTTCCATGTAGCACAGGCTATATGTGAACAAATATAACAGAAAATCTTTCTTATCATTCTAAGTGATTGAATACAACAAATAGTTAATCATTACTGAACAACTCAATATGTGTTACATTCTGAATAAAGAAAAAATACCCACAGTTCAAAATTCACACGTTATGCATCAATATATAACTTAGCTTACATTACTTTCCCTCATTAGGATATTTGTTTGTCACTGTATCTACTCCTCCACTCAGCTGTTCAGTGGAGTAACTGTATGCTTTACATATATGCATATAGGATGCAGACATGGATGCACTCAGGTGTTCAAAAGCATTTATTTCTATGCTTCTATGCACAGATTTCTCCATAGAAAGTCAGTAAACTCAGACTTGCAGATGGCTTTTGTCATCCCATGCATAAGGAATATTCCACTGCAAATTAGCATTTAATACTTCATATGTGCACAATATTTCTGAAGCTATGGATAGATAAACTTACATATATAAGAAGATAGAGCCATTTCTGGAAAACAAACAAACGAACAAAAACAGGAAAAAATAACCCAAACACCTGATTGCTTCATGCTGCACAGTGATATAATACAACAGCTGAGATGTTCACCTATCACAGATACTGAAAAGGGCAGCAGAAAGAATCTCTAATGCTAACCTCTTTGCCAAGACCTGGTGAGGTAGTCTGCACAAAACTCTTAAGTATCTGCCTCATGTCTTCATGGCTTTCTGTTTCATACACGCATGCAGAAGATAGCCTTGTGATAACATACTTTTAGTTAATTTAGTTAATGACTAAATGAGAACTGTCAACAAACCACCACAGGTCAGAATTGATTGTGGGTATTTTGGTCTTGCAGATAAAATGCTGCTCCTCCACAAAGAAGTCAAAAGCCAGTGCACTGGCTGCATGCAACTGTGTTGGAGATTGGTAGCTAGCACCCTTCATCCTCTGACACAAAAGATGCTCTGTGTGCACCAAGCCTGGCATCTCCACATGGAGCATCACTTGCATCCATGGTCTCCTGGGGGAAGGATTTGTGAAAGGAGACACAGACAAGCAGTATTGGATGACTGCTGCTCTCCATCCCTTATGTTTTACCCTGTTTTTTTGGTACTCAACCAAATGATGATATCTGAGCAGAAGACAGCTTGTATTTGGCTATTGCTTGGTTGTTATCCGATGTCATGGACAGCTGCTGAAAATATAAAAGAAAAGATCTTCTTCTTTAGGATGCAAATCCAGAATGACATGAGGAAATGAGCAATACCAGACATCCAAACTGGCACTGATAGCTTGCATTTCCAAATCAAGACTTTCTGAGTGTGTATGGTGGTCATAAAATATACACAGGAAAACATTCACAAAGTCTTTGAAGGGTGTATATCAATACTGAAAGTGATATAATAGGTGAGCATTGTATGAACATGCCAACTAAAGTAATTTGAAGACTAGTCAACTGTTCCCACCAAAACAGATTTTCAAGGGAAAACCTCTGTTTTAGAGTAGGCATATATTTTTATGAAGTGTTTTCTTTCCCTAGAAAGGTTTTTATCCCTATCAGTTTTTTACCCAAAATTTTTATATAGTATAGACAAATGCTATAGTATAGACAAATGCTGAGTATAGACAAATGCTCGACTTGCCACAGGAAAAGAAATACCTAGGTAAAGTTACTAACACTTCTCTACCTTGAATTACAGGAAAACTACATGGAGATCACTTAAAGGCAGAATGCTTCAGAAATACTTTTGGCATGCCAGCACATTCAGTCTGTTTGCCATTCACAAGACCATCGTTATGCAGGGCCAGGCCCAGAGGTGGGGTGCTGGCTCCTACACATTGCTTGGACAGAGCACAGATTTTAGCTTCTTGAGAAGGAGAAAGGATTACTCTATCATTATTAATATTATGGAAAAATTGATCCACAGCTCTTCTGCACATCCATGGGCAGTGGCAGGTCAAGGTGCTTCTTTACAGACCTAACCAGGCTTTCTTGTTCTGCCAGAGGGAAGTCAATGACAGTCAATTATAGCCAAAAAAGTCAAAAAACAGACCAAAAATAAAGTCAAAGAAGTCAACAATTACTTCAGAGAAGTTAGTGCACTATCATTCTTACAGAGACGAGGATGATACGGCGCATGTGGTCATTTTAAACCATTTTTTTAGGTTGTAGCGAAGCAAAATCGTTTTCCATGATGGCCCACAATGTAAATGGATGGGGGGAGGTGGGAGAGAGGGGAATCAAATTACATTTGGAAACAAAAGCTTTAACTTCTGGCACCTAGACAATTAGGTTTTCCTTCTTCTGTTGTTGTCCTCGTGGTTTCATCTGTAATATGTATGGTGATTGTTTGCAGCCTGGCAACAGCATGAAGTTGTGGGGGGGAGGGAAGCCACAGCCCTTGTTAGCTGGGATCCCAACTTCAAAGGCTTTGGGGACATTGAGCAGACAGGTTTCAGCAGCCGTTATGGCAGACATGCAGACAAAAGGGCTCCCTCCATTTCCGTGGAGCAGGGGTGACTTTTTGGCCCATTTTTGTTGTTGTTTTAATTTTGTCAGGATGGGGGGAAGCTCCTGGCACCAGGGATGATGCATTCTGCCCATGACTGCGTGCCCTCTCCTTTCCGCGTCAGAAGCAGATATGGGCATTTATGGCTCCATAAATCACAGTCTAAGCCATACATGAGCAGCTGGTACATGTGCTAATAACTATAATTATTAATCATGTCAATTTCACACCCTTCAAATTTCTGCGCGGGGCTTTCGGCAGGAGAGGCAGCCCCGGCGCCTTGAGCTGTTTATGGTATGAAAATATGATGAGCTGATGGTCTTTGATAATTGTCCTATGACAGTATTGATCTCCCTACAATTGGGTTTGTGGGGTATCGCTGCCCGACAAAAGTGGCTCTCCTCGCCTCCTGGTATATATCATTGTCACACTTGCCCCATTGTTATGGAGGGGAGTGAATTACTTTCAGTATTCGTCCCAGTCTTTAGCTACTAGGTCACCATTATTCTAGCCTTATGTCAGTGTGGGGACATTTTCTTTGAAGTTTTCTTTTGTATCTTTCCTAGGGCAGAAGCATTTGGCTATGTAGAGCTGCTTCAAAAAAAAGAAAAAGCGGTTCAGGTTGGGGTGCCTGGTGGGAGCCAGGGAAACGTCCCTCCCAGCAGGCACAGTCATCCCACCGCCCTGCTCCTTGGTGCTGGCCACCTCTACCTTCAATCCCCAGCTTGGGTCCTTGATGCTGACTCTTTGGTCATTGAAGAAGAAAGAAAGGAAAGAATTTTCCCCCAACCTCCCTGTGACAGCATGTTCTACCCATAGCAGGGTTTTCCTTGTAAGCACTCCACCATTTAGAAGAAGCAGCAATTCAGCTCTATGGGTAACACTGCTGAAGTCTTAAAAATAGTAAATAAGGACAGTAATCCCCCTGACAGCAAAACAACCCTTTCCAGGACGATGGGAGCACCTCTAGGGCTCATCTGCATGTTAACTTGACACCGTGGTGGCCAGTCATCTCCCACTGGCCCAAACAAGGGCATGGGACTCTCCCCACTTGTTCCAAAATCTGCCTGGCCCCCGTCAGGCCGCTTTTAAATTGCTCCTGCTGTCTTTACAGCTGCTCCGTTCCAATGACCCCCGGAAGGGTCTAGGGATTGTTAGGAGAAATTTCTATTAATCAACCCCAAACAGACTGTTACAATTTCACACTTTTTCTCCCATCATTTCCCATTCATTTTAATGAATTTCAGGGTCTGCTACTTTCAAAAGTTACAAGCAAGGCCACAAAATAAATAAACAAATAAATAGATAGATAAATAAATAATAAATAAAATGATTTTAAAAAATTAAATTTAATAATAACGCACAAAAATAAAGTGCCAATCAAAACAAAGGAATCCCCCCTCCATCTGACAGCAGCAGGACATGAAGCATCATTTCCAAAGCATCAATAGAATGTACCCTGAGAGGAGCAGTGCTGCAATTCAGGCAGCAGATTCCTGCCTCCTCCTGGGCCTGATGCCACTCTCTTCTTCTCAAGGGGAATTTTCTGTTTGTCATCATCATAAGCAAAATGGGCTGAGAATCAGTTAGGGACAAAACCCATTCATTTCATTTACGGGGGAAAAAAAGCACATCAAGAGGACTGGACTGCAAATCTTATCTCCCAGCCCACTGTATCCACATCATGCAGCAAGACCGAAGTTTGCCACAGCCTTCAGAATCTTTTGAACTTTACTACAAATCTCTTCTTCTTCCTTAGTCAAGTCAAGTCAAGTCAAGTCAGATTTCTGCTAGGCAAGAGTCCAGCTTGCTTTCTGATGTTCTTTTTTGAGCACAGACTGCCAGAAACTGAGTATGGATCAGGAATTTGTGCTAACAGCACCTACCAGGCTGGTCCACAATTTAGGAGCCAGGGTTTCCTCTGTTCTCAGAGACAACATTAATATGCATTAGCCAGCGTGTCTGATTTTTGCTTCTTGACTGTGAGCTTACAGATGTATTTTTACCTCAAGGCTGCATTTTAAAATCCTTATGTTGTGCCTTGGGTGTGCTGCGCCGGCCAGCAACCTCCATCAGTAGGTCTCCAAATCTACGTACAGGTTTACCTTCACAAAGATCACTAGAGATGCTGAAAGAGTAAGTAATCCCTCTGGCCTGAGGGTAGGACAAGCACTCCTGACTTTGATGTCTTCTGTATCTGTATGAGTGTAATGCTTTTGTGTTCTGCCCCCTGTCAAGACGTAACTCAGTGCTTGGATAGAGTAGTGGTGGGATCACAGCAAAAAGTACCTATGACAATTCCTACCTCTAATTTTTTACTTTCTTCACCCAAGCCCAATACACTGTGGTAAAGAACCAGCAGAAAGGAATATTCGTAACTAATAATCCACATCTAGGATGGATGGCAGAATTCAACCCTTCTGAGAAGTAAGACTATACTGAATCATAGAACCATAGAACCATAAAATGGTCAAAGATCATCTAGTTTCAACCTCCCTGGTGTGAGCAGGATTGCCAGCCACTAGACCAGGCTGTCCAGAGATGCATTCAACCTGGCCTTGAATGCCTCCAGGGATGGGGCATCCACAACCTCTCAGGGCACCCTGTTCCAGTTTCCTGTGCAAATATTGCCTTTTATTGGAATCACAGAAGAAGAAGAGTCTCTGAGCCCACCTGTAGCTGCTGGATCCAACTCTTCAGTGAGTTGGTGTGAAAGAATACAGCTTAGCTCAGGAAGTGCAGATCAGCAGTAAGAGCAAACTCTTTCAGATCAAAGGGTACCAATGTCTAGGAGGATTTTGGGTTATGTTCTTCTGATTCGGGGGTTATCCTCATCTGTGAAGTAGTTCGTGATCCTAGCCAATGTTAGGTAGCTTAGATTCTACCCCATATTTCTGAATTTCTGAAGGGATGCTATAAATGAGAAATTGGAAGAGTTTTCCATTGTGGAAATGCTCACTTTGTGAGGTTTCCCGTATTCCTAGCAGGACACCATTGCTGGCTCTTGCCTGGAGAAAGTGGGCATCCCTCTCAAGCATCCAGCCCCACACTGAGCATTATTCTGCCAGGAGCTGGAACCAACAGAGATTTAAATCTCTACTCACAATAGATTTTTCCCATTTCAAACAAGTGGTCTCATGCCTGTATTATAGTCCATTATAGTCCATGCCCCAGCTCCACTGTGCTACTGACAGTCTGACAAAGGAATTTTCATGATCACTCTAACCCCTTCATGACAAGTTTGTTATGTACTAAATCTGTGATTCCCAATATTAATCCTGAACTCACTTTCATTTTAGCTTATATGAATGATTTGCCATCTCCTAATGTTTGGCACATTAGCCCAACAATCTATGTAAGAAGTCTTCTTGAACGCAGGGGTTCATCCAATACATTTATTTACTTGAATAAAGATTTCTCTTCATCATCCATCTGGTTTTATCCAGTCATGCCTCTTCAGGTACACTTTATTTCTGTATGTCCTTGTGATATGAAACTGTGTTCATGTCTAAACTAGCAGCTGGTTAAGAGTGTGGATAGACTTAGGCACTATCCCACAGTCACCCCACTTGTCAGTTGCTAGAACACTTATCAGCTAGGCTCTGATTGAGTCAAGTAGTTCTTTCCTTGGCAGTACCTTAGTTTAGGGGAGACTATGAAGTGGGCATTGTCCCTAGAAGGTGTTATGAATGAGGTCATATAGGTGTGGGAAGAAAAGAGTTTAGTTAAATGGGCATGAGCTGTGCTGTGCTTCTGAAACTTGGAGCCAGAAAACACAGTGGTTCATGTTATTTAGAATAATACTATCTGAAGCCTTCATGTGAGTATATTCCATGCCTGCTGCACATAAAAAAATGCAGAGTTCAGTTTCAATCTGGGGAGTCATAGAAACCACCCAGATGTTCAGTGTGTCAGATAAATGATTCCACCTAGAGTTAACCAGATTGGCCTTGTTCCCTCTCATCTCACCCCCTTGTTGCAGATGGAAAAAAAAGATACCCCCAGGCAGCCACTCATTCCTACCCTGAGATCTCCCTCAACCACACAGAATAGGTGAGCCTTGGAGGTGTATATTCTGTGGGCAGACATTTCACCATCATGTACACCCAGTATTTTCACCCCTACCTCCCCAACCACTCACTTGAGAATATCCCAGATCCCTCTGTGCTTGATGATTGCCAGTTGTGTCAGAAATGATTATTTTTAAAAGGATGCTAGATACCCTTGACTAAATTACTTCTGAAACATGACTTTGAAGGATGGAAGAGGCTAACTAAATTTGAGATAGCCTGAAGTTAAGATAGTTATCTTAGTGCCTATCCATATGGGTAGTAGAGAGGGCCAGAGCTCTCTGGAGAGCTAGATAATGGTTCTCAGAATGCTTAAATTTAGACTTAGTACCTTTGGGCACTTCTGGACATTTATCCAAGCTACAGAGAAATAGCATTTGCTGAACATAACTTTATTGACAATGTATGTAGCAAAACTGGTCCATAGTTTAATCTGGCAGTTGGTTTCTTGAATAGAAAAGGCATTTGTACCTTATTCTTGCATGGATTACAGTGTTACCGAAAAGCATTAGTTCTGCCTGGTGGTCTTTGTCTCATGTTCTGTAGTCCCCTTCATGCTCCCACCACCAAGAATTTCTGGAGCTTGTACCCCTGGGCTGCATGTGCAGTGATGCTGGAATACTGACTTCTCTGACAGAAAACTGTGAGTACTGCATTTGCAGAGGTCATCTGCCTGGTATTCTTCCTTGGCAGCTCCTCTTCCAGGCAGAATAACTAAAACATGTTCATCTGCTGCACTTCTGACAAAGGTTTTGATGCCATGTTACTGAGGAGTGGCACAACTGCAAGGTGCCAATTTTTAATATGTGACACAGATTGGACCAAATTTTTGTATCATTATTATTTTTTTCTCCCCAATCCCCACCCCATCCCCCCCTCTTTTTTTTTTTTTATTTATGAAACTAAAAACAACCATAACTGAAAGTGGAAATTAGTGCATAGAGTTTTGGTCTGATTGTGAGAGGAAAGTTTCTGAGCTGTTAACACGTAGTCTGACAATTTTGTTCTTGGCTCTCAGACCTTTCTATTCCCATAATGCTTGTTTACCTTCTGTCTCTCTCTCCCTTCCATCCTCCTCATTTTTTCTAATCTACATGTTTCCACAAGGAGAAAAGCATAAATGCAGGGGATATGGACAAGAAAAAAAATGGGGAGAAAAATAGGCCCAAGACTGAAATACATTGTTTGCCGAGGTTCTACTCCACATTTTCAAGGTGAACTCTCATGATTGTCAGAAATCCAACCACCTCCTTCTCTAGCTCTGACAATGTGTATGAAGGCACTTGCACATGTCTCATGAGAAGGAGCTCTCAACACTGTGTGACTACTGCACTCACATTCATTGGAGCGTTATCTGAGCAGTTACAGCTGCAAAACAAATGCTGCCCTTCTCCAACTTCTGCCTTTATAAATCTACTTCTTCACTTTTGCTGCAGAAGCAAGCAGAACTGCTCTGGAATTGCTGTGCACATTCAGCGCCTTTATTCCCCCCTCCAAAATAAAGAGGCTGGGCTCCACTGGCCTGGAAACAAGGCCTTAGGAACCCCGGCAGGGAAGCTGTCACATGCGAGTCTGGGTTGCTGTTTTCATTTGCCTATCCCTTCTGATGAGCAGAGAAGGAAAACAAAATGATGTGTTAAAGAGTGTGGCCCCTGAATGGCTTCCAGCAGTTGGCTGGGCTGGCGGCTGTGGGTGCATCCAGCGCCATTCAGGCGGTGCAGGCAAGGAGACCACGGACGGGCAAGGCTGCTCCCTTTGAAGATGATTCTGTTGGGCTGGAAATACAGGAGAAAAGCACAGCTTCTTTCAGCTGTCCCCTTTTGTGTGCTTTCCCATACGAAAGTATGTTGCCACCGCTGCTCCACACTTTGTTATTACGACAAGAAAAAATGAATTTTTAATGAGGTATCTGTGCCAGCTGCAAGCACCTTGTGGATCTCCGCAGCCCAGGAGCTTTGTCAGCCGCTCCTCACTAAATGTGAACCAGCCCAGGGGAGGACGAGCCTGTCAAACACAGTCCCCACGATAAAACCTTTTCTGTGCAAATTCAAACACACGGAAACACCCCTAATAAGTTATGCTGTGACATGGCCTCATTTCACAGTGATCAACTCAGGGGACAGGAGGACTCAGGGAGGCTTTGACAATGTGCAAGAAGACCTGATTTTTAAAGGCAAGGAACAGTATGTTTAGAATCGATTAATATCCTCGATTCCCAGAAGGCATGTTATACGTAAAACAGGAAATGCGCTTGGCCCCTAAAATGCATCTGCATTTCCCCAGTACCACAGTGGGACAGGAGGAGTTGCACAGGGGGTACCACATCCACCACACATCCTGAGCTATGGGCCTGGGGGGGGCCGTGCCCATTGCTCACTCCCCTGTGGCCAGCTCAGAGACTGAAGTTGTAAATGTTGTTTGAGGAGTTCTGAAGAAGAGCTTGAGATGAGTTTGAGCTGAATCTTCAGCACAAACCCATGCGTTTCTGAGCTCAGAGCCAGCTGAAGAAAAGCAAGTGTGGCTGATCAGTGCTGAAACTGCTTTTCTGCATTTTTGCACAGATTAATCAGCAGCAGCCTCAGGCATTTGCAGAGTGAGCATCTGCACTGTACCTGATCTGAAGGGGCTTTGTACTGAGAATCTACACTCAAAGCGCACTTCCCTAAGTCATCAGGTGCTCCTCAGAATCTCAACTGTCCTAAATAACCTTTAAAAACCTTACCAGCTTTGATCCTGAGCACTCATGTCCTCTCACCCTTCTCATGTTGATGGACATAAATAAATGACCAAGTGAGTGAGTGACTGGGGGTAATGTCTCTGCAGGAGGTGGTGACATTGATGGAGAATGATGGATGAGGGTGACAGGGCTCCACCCTACCCACTTGCCCATGTGCATGACAGAAGGTCTTGCGTGCCAGCCCCCACTCCTCTAACAATGCCTCCAAGTAGGTATTTGGAAGTGTAAAAACAATGGGTTTGGCTCCAACAGTGATTGTGCTACAAATTTGAGTCATTTAATGAGTTGCTAATGTGAAAATAATTTTCTTTTCTGACTTCAGAAAGGAAGGAGTAAAGACAGATGGCTGAAAATTCAGGGGGATGCAGCCATAGAATTGGTAATGGCTCTGCCAAGTCTTGAAAAGTAGCTTTTCAGGAGACATAAAAAAGAGAGAGACTTGCCACTATCAGGAGCTGACAGAAGCCCTCTGACTTTCTCCCTTCTCCCCTCTCTCTTGCTCAGGCACTCCTGTTGGCAAACAGCAGCCCTTGTCAAGCTGGTGGTCCCTATTGCAAAGGCAAAGGTGCGGATCCAAGTTGAAATGCATCCTATAGAGGGGAGGGGAAGATGTCCCTGGCACATGCCTGAGAATGGCAATTGATTGCTAATCCAGATTTAGGGGATGTGTTTGGTGATTGATCATTTGATCTCAAATGTCACAAGGAAAAACTACAACTCTTGGGGGCTGCAGAAATGGTGTCAATGATTGCAAAGAATGCCTGTGTCTTGCAGGGCTTTTTTGTTGTTGTTTTAGATGCAGATTGAAGTTAAGAAGAGGCATTTGGCATTTAAATGGAACTGTCACTTCTGTCCCCACCAATCCAGGTTTTCTAAGCTAATGAATACACAGACAAATTGCTAAGAAACTTAAAGACTTCCTCTGAAAAGTTTGTACTACATAACACTGAATTCTTATTGGGAAGAAAAAAAAAAACAAAGAGAGAGAGAGGAAAAAAAAAAAAGAAGAAGAAGAAAAGATATTAATGTAGCTTCTGGTAGAGAATGGCACATTATCCAGGAACAGTGAGCTATGGAACCAAATTCATTTGGTCCTAAGAGCACCATAACAAATCTGATAACACCTGACTTCTGTGAGATGTTAGCTCCTTCCCAGCTATGAAGGAGCAGTCACATGCCAAGTAATTTTGTTCCTTTCAGAACCATGGCTTTTTTGTAGACTGCCATCCCCTTTGCAGCCTAGTGCCTGGGATTTCAAAACTAACGTTTTCCAGTGCCTGGCTTTCTTACAAACTAAACTGAAGTCCTCTTCACATTCAGAGTGCAAGCACTTGGTGTTTACTGAAACCCAGGTGCCTTTGCGGTACCCAAAAAGTCCAGAACAGTTGCAGCCCCTCTTACCCTCTTGCTTGTCATCCTACTGAGCTGAGCACACAGATGGTCAATAAGTTGTCTATTGCATTACAAAGTACGTATTTCTATTAGAGATACCTAAAATTGTTCTTATGATTCTTATAACTCTAGGCTTATAGGTCTAGGTCTTCCTTCCTATCCTTCCTTCCCTATTATAGGTCTTCCTTGTCAGAGCACCCTTATTTTGAGTCCAGAACATTGGGAAACAGAAACAGCACTGCTAGTGCTTCTCATTTCTGGCATGGTGTTTGGGACCTGTCTGGGGTTTTGGCTGAAAAGGAGATTGCAAAACTGCAGGAAACCACTTCTGTTATTTGCTCAGGATCCGATAAGGCCATCTGCATTATGCTCTCTCTACAGAGACGTGTCTTTGCTCATGGAAAACCCTGCAAAATCCTGTGCTGGCAGATGGACAGACAATACAGAAAAGACAGATTCCCACTATCAGACAGAAGACATGGCTGGTCAGCACCAGATTACCTGAGGAAAAGGAGGGAGCAGAGCTGGGTCTGCTAGAAGTAGCATCACTATTTAGGTAGCAGGTAGGACCTGTACGCAGCAGGCCCTAACTGCTGGCCACCCACCTGACTTATCACCCAGCCTGGATATGTCCCCTGCACACAACCCAAGCAGTCTCTGTGCTGTGCACAGCACAATAGGCTGCAGCTGGCAGTGGCACTGATGGCAGCATTTTTAACATAGGCTTAGCTGCAAATCTCTGTCTTGTCAAGCAAGCTTAGTGCAAATAATTAGTGAGATGTAAACTTATCCTATAAGGCTAGATGGAGGATAGACCTTGTGTGGAAGCACAGTGTGTAAAAGCAAGAGAGGAGTCTACTTCACTCCCTGTCTGGATTTGCAGCTCTTGTGCTCTGGGGAGCAGTTTAGATCTTTGTCTGCAGAGCTCCTGGGGGAAGAACATTCCCAGCCTGTTTCCCCCTTCCTGCTGTGCTGCGGAGGCCTGCATGGGTGTATTCATCACTTTGCAAGGAAGCATCCCTACTAAAGATCTCTGTGGAGGCAAACATTAGTGATTTGGTCTGCTGCGTGACTAGTTTTCACTCACTCACTCATGAAGATCTCCCACAACAAAACTAAGTACCATGAATCTGATGCTTACAAACCATGGAAATGATCCTCATGAATGCAAATTCCTTAAGTTGGGACACAGAACCATGTCGCCATTTAGACACATGGAAGAGGTCCTGTGCAGCAGCTCCCTGTCCTGCTAATAGATGAGAGCCGCTCTCCTACTCCTGGGGAACACATGGAGTGGAGCAGCTCTCCAGAGAGCCAGCATCTACAAAGCATTAACATCTGGTGCCCATTATTTCACCAGCTCTGTTGTGATTAGTCCATATGATAAGTCTGGCCAATTGGTACTGGAAAGGGATTGCTCCACTCCCTCCACCAGCCTCCTTGAGCTGTCACTTCTGGTTTGTGGGCCCTGCTAATTTGCCACTGCAATTTCCAATATTTGCTCAAATCCCATAAGGAAATCTCCTAGCTTTTCAGACAGAAGGGTAGCACCAGTAATAAAAAGATAAGGTTTATCAATTAACTCAAACCGCTCTATTGAAGCAGGCTCAAAACCCCTCCTATTTCAATTACATGAGACTCATTAAATGCTCTGGATAAACTTTTGCTCATGCAAGCATTTCATGAGGGAGCTGGTGGGATTTACCTGAGCTTTTATAAGATGGGGAAGAGGTTAAAAAAAATACTCTCCAGTTTCCTAAATGCCTTTTCAGCTGTATGTCAGCCACCATGAAAGCTGCACTCTGCCCATCTGACAGGAAGGCTGCTCCTCAAATGTGTGGGAAAGGAATTCGAGGCCTTCAGACCTTTCCCAGGTAATGCAATAGGACAACAGGTGCCTTAAGTTGCATCAGGGGAGATTCAGGTCAGATATTAGGAAAACTTTCTTCTCAGAAAGAGTGGAGAGGTACTGGAACAGGCTGCCCTGGGAGGTGATGAAGTCGCTGCCCCTGGAAGAGTTCAAGAAATGTGTAGATGTCTGAGGGACATGGTTAGTGGCATACTAGGGATGGGGTGGTGATTGGACTAGGTGATCTTAATGGTCTTTTCCAATCTTAATTATTCTATGATTCTGTGATTCAGCTTCCCCATAGTTTTTTCTGTGTCTTTCTCTTCCGTTTTGCTTTCCTTTGCTTGCTCATTCTTCCATTCATCCCCTCCTTTCTACAGATGTTAACTCACCTCTCAAACACTTCCATGACTATAGGAAATCTTGATTATCCTCATTTCATATCAGTGAAGGTAGGTTAAGATCAGTACCTCACTAAGGGCAGGATGGGAATTGCTGTTAGGACTAGGTTTACTAAGACTTTCACCTCAATCATGAATCTATTCAATGAATAGTTTTTCATATTATGACAGTACCTCAAGAATATATGAAAGATAAAAATTAACACAAGAGGACCAAAATAATCTGCATCTATACAAGGATCAGATTTTATGCTTTTTAAATGGCATGTAATATTGACTTTATTAAATAATATCCATTCCATCCTACCTTTTAATTAGTATCTCTGTAAATTCCATATTGCAAGGACAGAGCTCCACAAGGAGAATTCCATAAGAGAATTCATCCAAAACATTAGCTACAGGCAGTGCATTGTCTGTGCTACTTTATGACACCTATAATGCACTTCATTCCTGAAATCTTCAGTTCAGGGCATATGTTTACCGTCTTTATGTTCCCTCGTAAACTCATGCCTTTCAACAGTGGATGATATTTAAGCATAGGTCAGATGTCAAATGTGACAACACTCCAAGCTACTGTGAAGATGATGGCACTCACATTTTTTTCTACTGGAGTTCTTGCAGTGCTGAGGTGATAAGAACCACTGAGGTGGAAGGGAAGGAAGCTATCATGTTTATCAAACGAATCTCAAAAACAGAAGGCACAAATTCTCTGAGCTTTACACTTTCTTTCTGGACACTTTCATCAACCAATGTTGAGTATGTTACTCGGTTTTCATTAGCTAAGAATTTCACCCATACCAGATCCTATGCTTCACTAACAAGATTCATTACATGCATGACATTTCATTCAAAATACTCTGAGACAGCAGTGATGATCTTGTTCTGTAAATGTGAGGTACAGAAGTGAAATGGACAACATCATGTGGAAAGTCAGCATTTGGATCGCTGCCTGAGACTTCTAACTCAGTAAGTACAATGACTTGATGATCAAAATTTATACCTTGTTTGAGCGAATGTAGAATGTGTGCACACCTATGGATAAGCTCACACACATTCACCAAACTCTTGTGATGTTAGTTGCTGGTGAAACTAAAAGAGAGATGTCATTACTTTTGGAGATTTAAAATATTGCATCAATGCTGCCCAGTGTGGTGAATTTCTATTAGAACTTCTCATATTATTAAATACAATTTTGCCTATAACAGACCTCACTGGCTTCTGGTAGAGGATGTTATGTCCCTGACAATGACTCCCAGTAAAACCTGTGCTGTCCTCAATTGGTCTGATAGAGATACCAGATTTCCTCTTACTGCTCCTGATGACATTTTCAGAGCAGAGTAGAGTAGCCTTGGGGCTGAAGCAATACAAAGGAATTTTCTTATTGAACCTCTTGCAAGTCTCTCTCATTTTCTGAGCTAGAAATGCCAATCTATGCACAGATGTAGATTCAGTTGCAGCTCTGCAGATGCAGAACAGAAGCAATGTATATTCAAAACCAGAGAAGAAACCTAAATACATTCTCATAAAGTGAAGATGTGTTAGCATTGCTCCTCTTATCGGCAAGTCCCTTGTCTTGCTGGAACTTTGCTTTCCTAAATCAGTAATTAAAACAGCAACTTCTAATGTAAGTTGTGGTGAAGTACACTGACTGACTGTCACATTGATCACTTTTCTCACTCTCTGAAGGATCCACTCTCCAATTTGTGTTTATAGAGTCTGTCATCAGACTCAGCAACACAGCCAAACACCCTCATCTTCCTCTGGAAGAGAGCTAGCCATTTGGGCCCTTAGGACACATGAGAGGATGAAGGGATATGATCATTTTAGAGAAGGACAGGAGGCAGACTCTTCCAGAAATTAGAAAAGCTTGACAGCTTTGTCATTCAGGGCTTATGAAACTGGAGACCTACTGTATTTAAAATGCTGCTCTGTAGAGCAGCAGAGACCCTCCTGGATTAGAAGATGGGAGGCATTGGGTTGGGCCCAATCCTCCATCCTTAGCTTGGCCCTGGTAGATTTCTTCGTATGTAAGACACTGTCAATAACTCATATTTACCTACTTCCCAGGAGGCTGTGAAAGTGACTTTGTTTTTAGAAAGAATCCACGCAGAAAACTGTAATAAGCTAGGGTGATGAGTCTGATTTTTTTTACGTGCCTTCTTAGCTACAAGAATGACCCTTTCAGTTACCATAACAATCCTTTACATTAGTTCAAAAGTGTTCCTTTTCAACTACCAGAAAAATGTTTTGGTCCCTTTAAGAAGCCAGGGGCAGAGGCCTGTGAAAGGTCCATTTCACCATTTCACTAGAGTTTGGGCAGCTCTCACCTACTCAGAGCTCAGCTGCACCAGGCTAATTTCCATAAGCATCATGTGGTGTTACAGAAACCACATTTTGCCAAGCTGTCAACTGTACAGCCTTCTCTTTGCTAAACAGACTCCCATTAAAACTGTCTGCACAATTTGTCAGTTAAATGAGGTACAAGAGGGACGCTCTATTTGCCCCTAATTAGCTGTGCAGACTACCTTTGTCTGTTTGATTAAGTATTCACATTATCAATTTTGTTTAATCTGATTCATTTCACACACCTCCCCCGGGACTCAGCCCATACGGTTAACTAATCTGTGATATCATCTCTCATATCAGCCCGCCGCAATCTCCCACGGCACGCTCTGCCCACAGACGGGCTGCTCACCAAAATCTTTGCTGGGAGAGATGCTTCTTCGTGGCCAACAAAAACCACACTTCCTCCCTTGAGCAGAGGGCTGCTCCGGCGAAGGGAAACCAGGAGGAGGCAGCTCTTGCTGGCTGTTCCTCCTGGGAACCCTTACAAGGTCTCAGGTTTTGTTTTGTTTTGTTTTGTTTTTTAATCTAAGAAGCTGCATCCAGTCATTTCCAGCAAGATGTGACGTGTGTCCTGCATTGACATGCTGCTGTGCACAATGACCTGCCATGCGACTCTTCTTTTAGCAGGGAGAAGCATAAGTATCTGAAATCACACAGCATTGTGGAAGAGGGCTTGTAATTGTGGAGAAGGAGCTTCATTCAGAGGGATCCAAACACTGTGAAGTCCAAGAAGTCCTGGTCCCTTCAGAGAACACAGCCCACATTAAAAGGTTGAAAGATTCATTCAGAAAGATGTCAACCACAAAGATCCATCTCGAAGTCCCTTCTGAGGTTTTGCTGGAGGCACCGCTGGCACATCCTGGGTGAGAAGCTGATAGCCCTGGGTGGAGACCAGCCCATGGCTATGGATGAAGAAGTACTGCCTTGTCTCAATGGGTGGGTTGTTTCACCTCAGAATTTGATGAACGTGCCTGACTACACAGATCTAGAGACTTGTGTATTAGCGTGAATGTTGTAAGAAATCATCTCCAGAAAATCATCATCATCATCATCATCATCTGAACTTGAGATTCTGTTATGGCTGGCTTCTGTTGCAGATTTTGTTAAGTTACTACTGAATGCACTTCTGAGAAGATAATGCTTTCACAATTTTGCTGTGACAACTTTTACCTGAAATCCTTTTTTGGCTCAGGCAAATCACAAAAACACTTTTGCACCTAATCAGCAAAAAAACCCTGCTCCACCCATCAAAAAGTTCTTGGGCATTTTAGTGTGGAGAATTTTGACTTTTAATCTTTTTCAACAGAATTGCAATGTTCTATATCTCTATTGTACATGAAATTTAGGATGCATCTTGGACTTATTTCAGTAAGTCTGTTATCTCTGGATTCATTTTCCTGTGTTATTCATATTGCATACATAGAAAGAGCAAAGAAGTTAGGTGATTGACTCAACAATCAGTGAAACTTCATCTGGTTTTCTCACTGTAACATGTACAGAAAGCTTTTGCAACCTCTGATCTGGCTGTTCTGCTATGAACCCTGTTAGACAAATTGCAGGTAGGCAAACAGTGCTGTTGTTACACTGCTCAGAACGCCCAAGGCTCAATTAACTGGCATTGACATTTTGAAGAAGAAAGATAGCAATAAATTTTAAATGGTAGATTGCAATGTGAAAATTTGTAAAACAGCATAGATTGGAAAATCAATGCGCCACTATATTTAATTGAATTTCATTTGGTAGTATAATTCAAACATGTTTATTTTAGGAATCCCCAGCTGCCTCTGTGCGAGTGGTTTATAGGTGAAAATCTCTTCTAAATGTTTTGCAAAATGTCTTTTGCTTTACTGATTCCAACCACCATACAAACTGTTATTTTCAAGAGAACAAACTGTTTTATGGTTAATGCAAAAAATTAACACCAAGATCTGTCCTTGTGAATTACTTGATTGCTCTTCTCAGCGAACAGATACAACTCAGGGTACTTAAAACCAGCAAAGAACATCTGGTTTTTGGTGTTTATAAAATGAGACTTTTTTTTGTTGTTATTTGGAAAAGAAAATGGCTCACAATAATCTCCCTCCCTCCCTCACTCCCTCCCTTCCTCCCTCTCTCCCTCCCTCCTTCCTTCCTTATTTTACCATTTCTACTTATCTTTAAAGAAATATTTTTTGAGCAATAACTCAAATAAGAAAAAGATGGCATGAAATATAAATTATATACTCAATTTGAGAAAGTATCTGTATTTCAAAGAGTACTTCAGTATACACTTGAAATGCCAACGTAAGTGCTGTCCTGAACTGCAGTGACATTGAGCAAGTACTTAGCTAAGCATATAAATGCACCCTAGGCAGAAAGTGAAGAAATGATGTGATGAAGGAGTCATAGTTAACCTTTTAATTAATATTTCATTAACTCCTGTTCTGTGGTCATTAAGTATCAAGACTTACCCACACTGGCATTTACATAATTTTAATACCAATCTAATGAGTCATTCTGTATAGACAGAGCATTAATTAAAAGTGGTAGTAAGTATGAGAAAGTGTATTTTCACTCTTGGTTCTACCAGTCAGCTCAAAAATTACAATTGATCAGAGAAGAGTGTCTGGGCAGGGGTTCTCTAGGAACCCAGGCATCAAGAAGAAAGAAAGCAAAAGTATACTCACAGAGGGAAAGAAAATACGTGTTCTTACATTGCTAGGCAAAGAAGCTTGAAAAGTAAGAAGTTTTAGGTTAAGAAAATGGATGTTTCATTCCCTTAACTATGATCATTTCTGTGCATATACCTGATTAAAGATTTTCATTTTCCTAAAGAATTAACACGAGCACAATAATCATCTATGCCATCATCAATTCACAATAGCAGTAATTTTAGAGTAGCACCAAAGTACTCCAATTGCGGGTCACAACTTCTGGTGTCAGTGTCATACAAATGTATGTCCTTGGATGGATCCTGTAGCAAGGGGAGCGCATCTCCCTCTCACAGCCTCACAACCCATCATTACAACAAGTGAAACTTTGGACTACTGAAGCTGAGTGTCATTACCTCGTTTTAGTATCGTTTTGTTTTGAGCTTTGTGCTCAAGTATCTGACTAAAATGTTTGCTGTTTATTTTGGTAAGTGAATCAAGAACATCCTGAGCTGGAAAAGTTGAAGATACTAAAACATGTAGGCATCAATGGCATGGCCAATTAATGAGCAATCATGCACACAGCAGAAGGAGTAGTCTGAAGCTGTATAACACTAAAAGCCCTGAATTATCGTAATGTTAACATTATTGTCAAATAAGAAAAAGACTAAATGTGTTGCACTGTGCTATGTAACAAAGGAAGTTTCACTTCTGCAGGTATTTACTTAGAAAAGTGCAATCATCCCTCCCCAACCCAAGTTCTTCAGAATAATCACTTAAATTTGGGACATGAAACAAAATTTTCCTATGAGAATACAAAACATGCCAAACAATCCCTGAAACACATTTTAAAATTAATTGAAAGCACTAGAATTTTATGACAATCAGATACTTGGGTAATAATACTGTGTATATTCAGGAAATGACTGTAAAACACAAACTCTGGATAGCACATTGCTGACATCTGAATACAAGTCATACTGTCAGGGTGGAGACTGCAAAGGAAAGGATCACTTTTCTTTCTTGTTGCCCTTTAACTCTGTTCTGGGCAATGTGTTTGTTGAGTGTGGTTTATCTACCACAGAAATGTTCTCCTAAACTTCATTCAAGTTTTTCCTCTGTTGCTACTCTTGATTCAACAGGTGCAATATAGGCAAGGTGTAATAATGCTGTGGAGAAGAGAATATTTGTTCAATAACATCACAGGACTGGACATACGCATCATATTGCAATGAAGGAAGAGGCATCAAATTCAAGTCTCTGAGCATCATGGACCAACATCCTACAAAAGTGGTGGATAATTCATCTGCGCATGATGGAATACATTCCATAGATCTAATGCTATAAACAAAATTATCAGGTTTTGCCTGCTGTATACAAGACCAAACATGGCTGAGAGTGTGGGATTTGGTTAAAATTTAACTGCAATAACATCAGCATCTGCCTTTTCTTAATAGTGTTGTGACAAAAGATGACAAACAGTTGGCATTTTTTTATGTCTCCTCTGCAAAGTGCCATTCTTTAGAAGAACTGATGTTACTATCAACCACATCCTTCAGGATCTTTAATTTTATTTTGCCTATAATAAGATCTTTTTTTTTTTTTTTTTTAATGAAGATATGACACTATGGGAAAGCTGCTATCTCAGAAATATCTTTAGGCTCTGATTGTTATACAGTCAACAACATGTTATGTTGACTAATGGTCAAGAGGTAAATGATCACTCTTTTATGCTGTAAAGTCTCAAACTTCACAGATTTTCAGGATATTTGACATATCATATTTGCTTCCTAAAATTTTCCAAGTGTATTGGGTTAGAGTGCAAGAAGCACTTTTAACCAACATAAATAATCCGAAACAAAAATCTGAGACAACAAAGTTGGAAAAAATCAGTCTATTTTGACCAGTTGTTATCTATTGTGTGTATGTGTGTGTCAGACGATTTACTGTGAGCACACAAGTGCCTCTGTTGTTTTTGCTAGTTCCAAGCAATGGTGGCAACTCTAGGGGCATGTGCTCATGGTTACTTAGCACAGCCAGAGCTTTTCAGTGGCATGTCGCTGTCTCCAACACTTTGCCAAAAGTCTGAAGGATCCAATGCCAATCACCAAGCGTCTGACAGGCCTTGGCAAGTTCACCTAATTAGCCTGAGGACTCTTGCAGAGCTTCTAAGCCTCAGAGTAAGTCCAGCCAACATTTAAAGCCATGTCATGAAACAGATCTCCCCCATCCCCAAAGGGGTTCCTGCTAATCTCCTTGGCCTCACTGCATTCTTTAGCCAGAGAAACCCTGGCAGAGGGCAAATGCTGTGAGGAATTTCTAGTCCTCAGAGGGACTCTTGCAGGGATTTGAGGCACATCTAGTTGAATTAAATGGTTTTGTGAAGGCCCTGATAGTGGCTTGGGGAAGACAAAAAGCAACAGACAAACTTTGGTTACAATTCTAGCAAGCAGGAGACCAAGATATGCTAATTAACACAGCTGCCATTGAGGATGTAATCTAATTTACATACTTGGTAGTGAATAAATGCTTCCATATGGCAGAGTACCAGTATTTTTCCTTGACAACTTTATCAAAAAGCTAATGAAATTCCCATTAAAAAAGAAAAAACAAAAAGAAAACAGAAAGAAAGGAAGAAAAAGAAAGGGAGAAAGGGAGAAGGAAAGAGAGAGAGAAAGAGAGAAAGAAGGAAATGCGCTACAGCATTCTCCAAGTAACTTAAGCAACTTCCTCATCTGCTTGCCCTGACCACATCCACGAGAGCCTCGCTTTTGCTCAGCCTGTGCATTCTCCCCTGCCAATTTGAGGCAGATGCTCAAATGCTCAGATGCCCAATATGAGCCAGATGCTCAGATGCGGTGCTACTGGACTTCCTGATGCGTGTAAGCCCACAGATCCATCCCTGCCTTCAGAGTCCTGGACTAGTGCATGATTCACTGTGTGTGGCAGCAAAGTTCCCCATACTGCATAGGAATATTACAGACTGCCTCAGCAGTCATGTCATCTTCCTGGTGCAAGGCAGTTTGCTTGGTCACAACAGTGACATCCAAAACTCTGGGTATGCCTTCCATTCAGCTAGAGAAACCAACTCTCTTGGCCAAGGCAGATGTTACTCTAGATGTCCCGAGGAATGAGCCACACAATGTACCACTCTTCCCTAAAGTGGTTCAGTATTTAAGTAAGATTTGATTTAGGAATGCTTGTCTGGCAGACCACAGGCAGGCCACTGATGTGTACAGCACTGTGTTATCTCTCTGTACAACAGCAGTTACAACCAAGTCAGCAAGGTAACACGAGGACGATGATACTGATTCAGAGTTTCATTCATCCTCCCTTGTTGTACTACTAGAAAACAGGAAACATTAGTGAATATGCACAGTGCAAGTTCTGATGCCATGGACTTTCCCAAGGGAAAATGTCTCTGCATCTCTGCAGATGCTGAGCTCTGGAAAAATTAAACAGCCTTTATTTTTGCCTAAAGCAAGACTGTCTGAGAAATGACTGCTCCACACGTTGTGTAATGCCTTCCACATTGGTTCTTAAAAATGAAACTGCAGATACTAGACGTATCCATCATTAAGTTATTGGTAGTCTATCTCTAAGTGGTCAGTGATATGAACATCACATTTGTATGAGCAGCACAAACACATGCATAATAATGTGCCTATGCAAACCAAATAGAGGTCTGAATTACTTAGTAAAGGACAGTAGCCAAAGAAGCTATGCTTGGTTTAGGTGTACCCATGGAAAAAAGCATTCCACCATTCCTAGCCAGATTCTGGAAAGCTTCCCAGACAAAATGTGGTGAGAATATTTATACATATGCTTAACTTTAGACATTTGTGTTGTCCTATACAGACTGCATGCTTGAATGCACTGCTGGATGCAATCCAGCGCACGAGGCACCTCCTGAGGATCAGGCTCAGCCTAATAATCATTCTCCTTTTGTACTTACTCTGACCAGAAGTGAGGCAGGCATTTATACAATTCTTACTGTGTTCCTGACTTAAAATCTCACTGCATTCTCAGGCAGATAGCCTTATTTTGTCTCAGTCTGTTTTTCTTGGAAAAAAAATCTCTAAAGTCTTTGTTGGCTGACTTTAACACCTGCTGTCAATAGACTAGAAGTAGTCTATCCTAAAGTCCAGGGAGATATGCCTTCTGCACTTGGACCACACAGTCACGAGCACAAGGTCTGTGAGCCACATCTGAAATGTTCATGAGATGAGATACTGAACCAACGCAAAATTATTATCTGTAATAATTGGCATCAATACCACCTAATTTTCCCTAATCCTGAGTAATGTGCAGTTGAATGGTCCAAGAGAAAAGCCCTGGCCACATCTGCTCTGCCAGAGAAGTAACACAGCAGGAAGTTAACATGCCCAGGTGTAAAGGGAAGCCAGCTGAGGCACCAGCCCAGGTTCTTCTAGGGGCTTTAAACAGAAATCGCTCTACAAGCAGAAGAGCCTGAGATGGCTGCTGGGGAGAGCTTTGGCTTTGATGCATGGATTCATCCTTAAGCTTTTTATTGAAATAAATCATTAGGACTGTAGCTGCGTGTGCCTGAAATGCAAGAATGCACCAGCAAAGAAATGGCTGCTGATGTGAGCTGCTCCCATAGGGCTTTCTATCTCCAGGACAGAAGTATTTGGTCTGCATTACTGTTGTCTCCTATTGGACCCATTCCTCCCATCCCCTGCTACTGGTGCAAGGAGCAGCCCTGGCACGCAACAGGCTGGCTGCCTCCTGCCCCACACAAGAGACCAAAAGCAAACCTGAGTGATGCACTGAGACCTACTGAGCCAGTGGAAGGATTTTTCCAGCCACGGAACAGTACCACCAAAGGTCACCTCCTTTTGCAGCCAATGCTGGCCAAAGACAAGCAAATTGCACTTGGGAATGTTGGTGGTAGAAATGTCAGGCAAAATGCTGACACAGGCAGCAATCTGCACTTTTGTCTCTGTCTTTCACCAGAGGTCGGTATGGCTGCAGTAGATGCAGCTTCTCTGCAGTCAGTGCTAGCTGCCGTAAACCAGAGCTCAAGAAACATCATCTGGGCTGGCACAGCCCTTACTGCCTTCATAACCCCCTTGTCAATGGTTTGAAAGCACGATGGCTAATTTTGTGCCTGACAAGAAAGGACGGATCATTTTCTCAGATGCTGCTATCAGCAGAGTCAGTGCTGGTACACTCTCCGAGGGAGTCCCCAAACTACAGGTTACTGGCAGGCAGACAAACACTCGCT
Source organism: Tetrao urogallus (assembly GCF_951394365.1). NCBI lineage: Eukaryota > Metazoa > Chordata > Aves > Galliformes > Phasianidae > Tetrao > Tetrao urogallus. The sequence continues at coordinate 53,881,631 of NC_136814.1, read as the reverse complement.
GACAGCCATTTGTGACCAACTATGAAACACCATCTGCTGTAGTTGGAGGGAAGGAACATATCCAGCAAGTGATACCACTGTGAGAAATGATTTTGTGTGTTGACACACAGCGGTCTTTAGATAGCCCCTAAGAATAAGCCTACTTTATTTTTCCAGATTTTTGTAAGGAGGAAAGAAGCATTTCCTCTCCATGTATGTCCGTGTGGTCTCCATGTGTGAGACTTCCTGGGTCTATTTGTATCTGAACCAGAAAAACAAAGAGTTTGGTGCATTAGTATTAACAGGTGTACTAAGTGTGAGCCCAAGCTGAGCCAAATGTGCCTTTAGCAATGTCCTGTTATGGAGTGAAACAATGTCTGATGGTTAGAGCACCCACTGGGGGGGATGTAAATCAGCCCCTAACTTCCGAGATTGGGCAGGCCTCGTTGCTCCTGGCTTGACTGGTTCTGGGTTCTGAGGAACGATAATAACGCTTCTCTCCAGGAAAACTTTGCAAGGACTCATTATTGTTTGTTCAGCTCTTTTAAACCCTTGGAGAAAGAGAATACCTATTTTTAGTTGAGTTGCACAGTGGCTGCATGCCACTAAGCAGGCAATGGAGAACACTTCACCTTCAATAGGTTATACATATACATATGTGTACATATATATATATAAAGATAGAAAAGAAAAAGAAACATTTTAAGGCTTACAGAAATGTTCTTAAAAAGAAGAAGTCATTTAAGTTTCTCCAGCCACATGCAAAAAAGTACCTAATTGAGTCCAAAATGCTATCCAAAAGCACTGTTAATCAACACAGGCAGCAGCAGATCACAGAAGTTTCAGGATAAGAGATGTTCAGCTCCCTTACAGGGAGAAGGAATCGTACTTGCTCATTAATGTAAATAAGGCATGCAGCCAAAGGCATATGCCAGCTCTTCCCTCCCTGGTCAGAAAACAAGGCTTTCATTTTAAGAGTCTTAATAGTCCTGTGTCTCATGATTAAGTAATGAGAGCTGGCATCCAAAGTATCTGAAGTTCAGCTGATCTTGCACTATCCTTGCAGGCCCTGACAGACTATAAAACAAAGTATTTTGGAGCAAAATATGCAGACAAAAAAACCCAAACAAAATATATATCTTAGACTTGTCACTCAGTATTAAAGGAGAGGAGTCATTTTGTCATAGAAAATTACCACTTTGAATTCCAGTGACATTTTTACTCACTAGTAAACATGTTATTTTTTGTGCATTTTTTAATGTGCATTGATATTTGCCATCAGAGAGGGTTGCAGACAGTCAATGCTGTTTTTCAGCAGAAGACCTAACTGGAGGCTAGAACTGGTTTGCCTGAATTCCGTATCATTAAGTCCATGTATATCACACAGCATCAGCCATGGGAGGGCTCAGTCCAGATCTTGCATCCTTCACCCTCAGGTGATGCTGCAAAGGGGACCAGCTGACAGGAGTGTCCCTTGGAAAGGCAGAAAGGGCACAGATTAGGGACATTCCTACTCCTGGGAGCTGCCTGTGCAAGCAAGCCCCAGTCCTGGGTGAGCCAGCGTGGGGGAACAGGGAGAGGAGGGGAGAGGGGTCGCAGGAAGCCCTGTGATTTAAGCACACTGTCGCCTGTGCCTGTGCAATATGAAAACCAAATCTAAACATTTGTCTGTAGAATCAGGTGATGGCTGGCCCTCTACTGTCTCAAGGGGGGCAGGAAAACAGTCCATGCACCTGCCACCTAATTCAGTTTAAAACCTGACACATTTACCAAGAGTGGGCTGGCATAATGAACTTCATTCATGCTGTCAGTGGAGTCAATAACTTATCCCCAACTGCTTTTGTCTCCCTGGCGGCAGTGCCTCTGATCGGACTGAGGTACTTATTCAAGTAAAATTTATTTTCAATTGCAGGCCATAATACTACTGGCACAAGCCTTGCTTTGACAGAAGCTTTTGCTCAAGGCTAAACTATTGTTAAAGTTTGTGCCCATTGTCCGGGGTCTTTGATCTGTCAAAGCTGCTTAACAAGCTGGTTAAAAACTGTTTCAGATAACAGGTGTGTCCTTTGAGGACACAGGGCCATTTCTCAACTTCTTTAAAAGACTAGTCCAGGAGCTGACTAAAATTTACATGCTGGTTGGTGGTGATATATGTAAAGCATTTTTAAAGCAAGAAATTAGATTTAGTGTTTTAGTTCCCTGAACTTCCTTGTGGTTTGTTGTTGGTTTTGTTTTGTTTTGTTTTGTTTCAGGAGAGCAAAAAGATTTATGAAGTGTTTCTCTGGGGTCTTGGCAGTATTTATGGGAAAGATGATTGAGAAACTGAACCTACCTGCGATGCTGCACAGGCACCCAGCTACAGCCACTCTGGCTGGGGCAGCGTACACAGCCAGAAGGATGCTCCCAGAGGAGAGCAGTGGGACAGCACCATGGCCCATGGCCCATGTCCCACTAGCCCACCCTATCTCCTCCACTGTGTCTTGGCTCCACTTCAGGCTATTCCACGCTCAGGGTCTGCACTGCATCAGAGACAAGCGGCAGGGCTCACTATCCAGAGAACCCATTTCCTGGGAGAAGATCCCCATCGTAGTTTGGGTCCCCACTGTATAAACTAGGCCATTCATGCGTGGCCAATGGCCTGAACAAAATTTCCTTTGAATGGTCCATATGTCAGCTATATTCTTTAGGACGTGTGAAAAATAGTCCCTCCCCTTCACATATGTTTTAAAACACCACTGAGGTCCTGAGGGATTTAACCAGCTTTAACCCAACCTACCGTTATTTTTTTTCCTGTCAAAAACAGGCAAGTGTTGTCCGCACTCATACTGAGTTGCATGGAACTAGTCTGAAAGCTTAGGGAAAGGGGGGAAGGACAGTTTACTGAATGTTCTCTGTGTGCACGGAGGGGAAGATGGAAGGAAAGCAGGATGAGCATCGTTAGGGATATTTTTCCCCTTCAGTGCAACCTGTTTATTGAGCTGTTTACACCAGAATTTTTGTCCACACCAATAATTTCTGTCCCTTTTTGAGTTTCAGCTGATCTGCAGAAATGGGCATCTTCAGTCACTGAGTGTGAGGCCATCTTCAATAGCAAAACAAAACAAAACAAAACAAAACAAAAAAAAAAAAAAAAAAAAGGAAAAAGAAAAAAGCTGGAAGTTTCCCTCAGAAAGCAGCAAGGCTCCCACGCTTGCTTCCATCCTTCCCCAGAATTGAGCCCAGCAGCTCCCCTTGCTGGAGAAGCTCACATGCCTTGAGAGCCGAGTATGATAGACTGAAGTGACTTTGCTCAAAAAGTGAGCCTGCTTACTAGGCATATTTTCCCCAAACAATCCCATCTGTACTGAAAATCTGTCATCAGCTTGTTAGTTCAAGGCAGCTGGAGAATAAAAAAAGCACTTTGTCAAATGTAGTGGTTTTGTGAACATCCATGAAGCAAGTCAGGAATGAAAGTGTAAAACAAAGCTTTTCTAATACTACTTGGCTACGCTCACCATTAGGATCATTACAACAGTTCAAAGATTAATTTGCCAGTCCTGTGTGCCATCAGTAACCTCCAGAGCTACATTTAGAGCCATTTGTTTTCAACATTCTGATGTAGCCAGAAAGATATGAGGTAGAGGACCAGTTGTTATCTCAAGGCTTCGGCTCCACTTTTGGCCTTTAAGCGGAGCTCTGAGTGGCTTGACTGAAATGCTGGCTCAATTCAAAATGGTGTGTGCATTCTGGCAACTGAGCCCACATTTAAGGGAAGGTTAAAGGTCTCAATGAAGATGAAGACCTGTTATTGTCCAAATACATTAAGACATGTTCTCACTTTTATTAGCTAGACTAAAAATCATTTGTTTTTCTGTGCTGAAAAGGCCAAAATATTTTTTGCTGAGCTGAAAGAGGTGTAGAGAAATCTACTGTTCACACTTCTTGCTGTGAAAAAAGATCTGGGTGTCCTGACCAAAAGCCAGCTGGACATGAGCCAGCACTGTGCCCACGTGGCCAAGAAGGCCAATGGCATCCTGGCTTGTATCAGAAATAGTGCTGCCAGCAGGAGCAGGGAGGAGATCACCCTTCTGTACTCAGCACCAGTGAAGCTGCATCTTAATCACTGTGTTCAGTTTTGGGCCCCTCACTACAGGGAAGACATTGAGGCACTGGAGTATGATCAGAGACGGACAACAAAGCTTGGAAGGATCTGGAACACAGTCCTTGTAAGGAGAAGCTGAGGGAAGTGGGATTATTTATCTGGAGAAGAGGAAGCTCAGGAGAGACCTTATTGCTCTATAGAACTCCCTGAAAGGACAGTGGTGTAGTAGGAATCAGCCTCTTCTCCTGAGCAGCAGTAATAGAACTAGAGGGAAGGGCTTCAAGTTACACCAGAGTAAGTTCAGATTGAGTGTTAGGAAAAATTTACTCTCTGAAAGAGTGTGAAGTACTGAAACAGGCTGACCAAGGAAGTGGTGGAATCACTGTCCCTGAAGGGGATTCTGCAACTATCAGCATTTTCCAAATGTAAATAATGAAATACAGTTGATTTAAAATGTGATTGCCTGTTATCCATTGCAACTAGTGTGATATCTTTAACACAGTGAAGAAACATAGAATAAGGGCCTATTTTATGGTCTCTTCTGTTATGAAAGTACAATATCAGGAAAAAAAAAGGTTACTGAATAATGAACTCTTTGAGGAGAAATATAAAGACCAAACACAAAGTTGCCCAAGGATTTTAAGCCACATAAGTATGAAAACCCTTTTATATTATCGTACAGTTGTGACCTGGAAAGTAAAATAAGAGAATGGTATAAAGTGGCAGACATCTCATAAGTCCACGATATTATTACAGGATGGTGTCCTTAGCTATTATTTGTCACTAGCTGTTATTTATATTGCAGATGATTCAACAGATGGTCAGGCAGATGCAATGGCAAGGTGAGGCAACCACAGCAGTGAAGGCTGGAATAGAGGATGCTGCAGCTGGAGGAAAAGGGTTTGCATGGAGAGAGATAGATGGAGCCAGTGAGTGGTGAGGGGATGAGCAGGAGGTGGCTAAGCAACTGAATCTGATGAACTCAAAGACAACGGAGCATGGAATACATGAGATGTGCTGGAACGTTGATGGGATCAGACAAAGTACTGGGGTCTGTAAAGAAGTCTAATTCACCCAGCAAGATGAACAAGAGGGAAGGAGCTGAAGTGTTGCTGTTGGATGTACTGAAGACTATCCTTATTCTCTATTTCTTAAAATGAGTAAAACAGGATATAATACAATAAAAAGCAAAACAAGACAGCAGAACAGCAAGATCCCAGGCTGCAGCAAATGAGTCACATCTCAAACACAACATCAATGAACACAGGAAAAAAAGCTGCTTACATTCAGAAGGCCTCAGGTATGCAGGGATCTCCAGGTAAATACCCTTACCTCCACTGCCAACTCTTAAATGAGATCTGGGAAGGAATGAAACCTGGTAAAACCCCTTCCCATAACTCAGGAGCACTGCATATACCTGAGCTCTGTTGGGTTGGCCCTGCCTTTCTACTAGGTGCTCAATCACTGTTTCAAGTCCTGACTTAAGCATTTCCACTACACAGGGTTAATTTCAGAAATTTCAGGTACAATCCACATGGGTAGTAGTCAAAGAGAAATCAGTGTTAATCTTACTAGAGGTGTTTAGTTAATGCTGTATGTAATGTAGGCAGAATCTGGGGCAGAAATCTTGGGCACAGTGATGCTGCAAAGAATTGCTGTGGCTCAAAATTATGGAGTGCTGCCAAATCCGTAATATGCATCAGTGAAGGAAAAACAAAAACAAAAAAAATCTACAAATTTTCTGAGGAAAACTCAATTAAAATCATAGAAAGGAAAAGTTTTGTCTTTGGACCATAGGGTGTTGATATACTGACATATGCTGAAACAAGTGAAGGATGGGAGCGCTTCTTCCATAAGCTATAGAAAACTTACAAAGCAAACGGCAATCCCTGTGTTTGCCCTCAGTCCTTTTAAATTTGGGATTGGGAAAAGCAAGGCAGCAGTATCATAAGTTTGTTTTTCTTGGTAGAGATGTAATGATTGGTGAGAAAGTTCTGCCTCTGAACATCTGATGAATTTTGATATGGAGAACTACATTGCCTGCAGACTGCAAGGTTCCTGTGGAACGTGGGACCTCAGTGCCTTGGATATCATTTGTGCCATAAAACTTAACGCTGGTGGAAATAGGATATCTAACAAATGGCTCAAAACCAAAAATAGATGTTCTTGACAGTTTCATAGCGATGTTTTGACAGAGCAATCTTGTATAACTGGGCAAAGCTGAGCAGTCAAAGTCAAAGAATAATGGAAACAAACCAGCTAGTGGGAGACTGATCAGTTAATAATGCTGATAAGCTGCTCACTTGACAAAGGAAAAGTATCCTCTTGGTAATCTGGAGAATAAAAGATATGGAAAGGTGATCCTCCCCCTCTACTCTGCCCTGGTGAGGCCTCATCTGGAGTACTGCGTCCAGTTCTGGGCTCCCCAGTACAAAAAAGACAAGGATCTCTTGGAAAGAGTCCAGCGGAGGGCCACGAAGATGGTGAAGGGCCTGGAGCATCTCTCCTATGAGGAAAGGCTGAGTGAACTGGGTCTGTTCAGCCTTGAGAAGAGAAGACTGAGAGGGGACCTGATCCAGGTCTATAAATATCTAAGGTGTGGGGGGCAGAATGGCGAGGCCGGACTCTTTTCAGTGGTGAGTGGGGACAGGACAAGGGGAAACGGCCGGAAACTGCAGCATAGGAAGTTCCGCACAAATGTGCGCAAGAACTTCTTTACGGTGAGGTACGGAGCACTGGAACAGGCTGCCCAGGGAGGTGGTGGAGTCTCCTTCTCTGGAGATGTTCAAGACCTGCCTGGATGCCTACCTGTGCGACCTGCTGTAGGGAACCTGCTTTAGCAGGGGGGTTGGACACAATGATCTCTGGAGGTCCCTTCCAACCCCTACAATTCTGTGATTCTGTGATTCTGTGACAGCAAGATAAAAAGCATAAAACTTGATATAACAGAAAGACTCTGAGACTCCATCTATACAGAACATGCCTTTGACCACTCTCTAGCTCTGAAGCCAGCTGGCACAGAGTGCCTTGTGTCCACATTATTGAATTTTTGCTTTCCAGACAGTGTGGCTTTGAAAAGATTGCCTGCTGGGGTTGGCCTTTGGTCTATGCTATCCCCAAACCATGCCTGGTCTGTGTTCAGGAGAGTTAGTTGTTGGAGCCAAACCATGCCAGGAACCATTGTAGCAGTTTGACTCTACAAATAATTGAGTTTCAGTGTCTGAGAATATTATGTGACACTGTTGAATTTATTGGTAGAGATGAAGTCCACTATCCTATCCAGGAACAGAAATCTTGAGCACCACAGAGTACCTGAGAAAAGGGAAATGCTGCACTATCCGGCAGAAACAGGAGAAGGCTGATGAAATGGAGACAAGTATGATGTTACCTACAGTTACACTAACCTTCACTGATTATTTAAAATCTGAAATAAAAAGTCTTGCTTTAGCCAACACATCATCTTGAAGAGGTGCACCTGGACCTGAAGACTAGGGAAGGGGCAGCTGGTTAGTTACCTCTCTCTATGCAAAGGTCAAGAGACATTTGCATTGCTGCTGCTGCTCAGGAAGCTGGCTGGGAAAAGCAGGTTAAATTCATAGTGTGGTTGAGGTTTGCGAGGATCTCTAGGTCTCTCTGCTCCCCCCCTCCTTGCCCAGTCCCATGTCCCAGTGTGATTGGTGATCTCCAAAAGACAGAAACTGTAGAGCCTCTCTCGGTTCCTTATCTAGAGCTTAAAATTAGTTTTCCTTTGCTGTAAACGACAATGGTAGGGACACATTCTTCTCCAAGTTATTCTGACTGTGTCCAGTTCTGGGCTCTTCCATTAAAAAAAGGTCAGGGATCTTCTATAAAGGTCCAGCAGAGGGCCACAAAGATGTTGAGGGGCCTGGAGCATCTCTTTTACAAGGAAAGGCTGAGCGACCTGGGGCTGTCCAACCTGGAGAAGAGAAGGCTGAGAAGAAATCTCATAACTTATAAATCTTGTAAAGCTTATAAATATCTAAGGAGCAGGAGTGAAGTGGATGGGGACCAGGTTCTTCTCAGTGTTATGCAGCAACAGAAAAAAGAGGCAACGGGCAAAAAACTGGCATACAGGAAGTTCCATACGAAAAACAGTAAGAACTTCTGTGAGATGACAGAGCACTGATACAGGCTGACCAAAGAGGGTGAGGAGCCTCCTTCTCAAGAGATTTTCAAGATCCGTCTGAACACTTTCCTGTGTAATCTACTGTAGGGAACCTGCTTTAGCAGGGGGTTGGACTAGATGATCTCCAGAGGTCCCTTCCAACTCCCATAGTTCTGTGATTCTGTGGAGGGTATAGCTGGGTTACTGGGAAGACACCACTCATCCTCAACATATAGAGAGAATAGCCAAAGTCCTTCTGGTCTTTTAGCAAGAAGCTGGAGATTAAGGTTATGTCAAAGAGCATTATGGATAAAACCAGTGATGAGGTTACTCAAAATAAGGGCTCCATGGGACAAAAGCAGTTGGGGTAGGAACAAAAATGCAGTTGGATGCATATTGCTGAGGAGTTTGCATTACCATTCTCACATACAGCAGCGCCCAAGGATCAGTAAGAGAATTGAATAAGTTTTCATAAATCATGTTATAGCATTAGTGGTAGGCTACTCTATTTAGTTATGCAAAATGGTGCTTGACTTGTGAGTTGCAGCCATGTGTGATATCAGGTTCAGATCAAGATGTTTCCTGAAAAATTGGCAAGACATTTGACTTACGATATGAGGAGAAAATCGACTCATATATCTGACTCTCTGTCTCTATAAGTAAAAATAAACAAACAAACAAACAAAAAAAACCTTCTCCTGAGTGAAATCACCTTGTTGTCTTTCACAGTAGATGTGTTTTTGAAAATGACAGGACTTTGGGATGTAACTAACTACTCATTAGAAATATTTTTGCCAGCAATGAGTCATGCATCCAGAAACACCTCCTTCCCTGCTCTACTCTGTAGTCAATGGGCTGTATTTAAAGCTTCCTTTGAATAAATTGGATGTGACTCATTTTAGAAGTAAACGGAAGCCCCTTTTGAGAGACTACTTTTTCCTTTTTTTTTTTTATAGTATGTGCAGTGATCAGGAAACTCCATGTACTATACTCAAACAATAATAAACTTAATAAAATAATAAACTGTATAAATTGCCCTGTCATCTAGTTGGCCTAGATGGCAATTGAGTGCAATGTAACACTCCTGCTTCTTGCTTGTATCTGTGGCAGTCAGCTTCTGTGATCTGACTCTGCTGTCCCAGCATCTCTGCCTTGAGTCTTATCTGCTTAAACCAGCTCATGAGGCATCAGGAACAGGTCCTGTACAAATTGCTTGATTGTCACTCATCTGCATGTTTAACAAGCAATACATCCGTTTTTGATTTGCAGGTCTCAAATCACCTTCATCATAATTATTAAAAGTATCTCAGTGTTTGCAGTTCTCCTCTTGCCCATTTGGTGGGTGGCTTTCAGGGTGTACATGTCAACAACACTCTGGGAGAAAACAAGCAAGCATAAGTGGATTGAACTAAAAATACTGATCTGCAGTCTCCTGCCCTTGCTGCATAACAGCCCAGGGGGCTGATTCACAGCAGATTTGGAGAGTCCAGGAAGCCAGTTGCCAGTGTTGGTCACACAGTCTCAATTGATGATACCAGCTTCTAGGAACTGTTGGCCTTCATGCAGACTTGAAATGTCCTGCAGCTGCAGTGTGCACACATAGATTCTTACTTCAACACAATATCAAGCAAAATGTTTTTCTTTCGATGTCATAAGGGGGAAATGGAAGGCAGGAGAAGGAAGGGTGGTTGGGATGAGCAAGATGCAGCATTTCCCTTCACTCGTTTGGTGCCTTCAGACCTGTGCTTTCTACCTGGCAATTGCTGGGTGCACCAAAGGAACACACCTGCAACTCTTTTTGCTCTATCAAAAGCTGTATCATCTCCTGACATGGCATAAGATGAGTGAGGTAAGAGGTTACTTACCTTTAAGTTTGTCCTGATTTGAGTCAACCTGGTTCCTTGAAAGATGAGAGAACACAAAATGAACAGCGCTTAAGATTCAGATCATCCACCTGAGCTTAGGCATTAACTGCCACTGGGATGCCCTGGGGTACCTCACCCAGCCTCTGCTGCTGCTCCTGAGGAACATGAGTGCTCAGCAGCCCTGGGTCATGTTTAGGTGGCACAGAGTGGCTGCTCAGTGCATCCCAGCTCGCTCTGGGAGCAAAACAGCAGACCAAGACCTTTGAATCCACAGAAGTGCAGTGAGAGATATCTGCCTACATTTCATTATTTAGCCTGTACTTAGCTTCTGGTTTGCTGTTTTCTCTTCAGTCCAAAAGATGTGTTTGTGTGCCTGTAAAGTGCCCTTTTCTAATAAAGAATTACACCTCATTTCCCAACCTTGCGCCTCAACAGCAGTATGATATCAACTTGTGATGACTCCGTCCAGCTCACACTGATGTCTAGCTGTTTCTGCAGGAAGGAGTAAGTTCTTCTGAGGAAACGCATGAGGCAGCCAGAGGGGAGTCAGAGCAGGGCATGGGTGGTTGAGACAGGGATCCATGATAACCCCATATCCATTTTGGTGCACTAATTGGGCCCCAATGGGGCAGTGCAGCTGCCCTGCAGCCAGACCCATTGGAGAGAACAGCAGCCTTCACAAAGATTTCTTTCTTTGTTTTTTACCTTTTTTTTAATTTTTTTTTTAATTTTTTTTTAGGTTTTGTTTTATTTTTTTTTCCCTCCTCCACTTCAAAGAAAAACGATTTGCTCATTTAGTAATCACCAATGTGGACGTGAATTACCGAGCTCGCCCCCAGACTGGTTTTATCTCCTGGCCAATAAATCTCTAAACTGAAGCAATGAAGCTAAGTACTGCCGCTATTTCTGCGTTTTATTTCCATATTAATCAAAATGAGCCACTCTGCCTCCTCCCGGAGCCTGTTCTGCAGGGGAAGGGCATTCCTTAGGGGGACGGATGGGGTTTGTCAGATGTGGGAACCAGTGCAAAATGAGAGAGAGGAGAAAAAGAAAGCCAATAACAGAGGGGACTGAAGGAGGCACCTGGGGGGACCAGTGTCATGTGTGCCATGAGCCCTGGGTGGGACCAGCAGGGTATCCCACTTGGGAGGACACGGCTGGGTCCTCAGAACTTCCCTGTTCTTGCTCCTTTTCATTCTCCCAGATTTATTTTATTTGCGAAATGTGTGCATATGTGTGTGGAGGAAATCCACCCAATGAAAGCCCCACAGTTTCCACTTTTCTCTCCATAGACATCTTCTCCCAGAGTTCCGTATTTTTTTTTTTTTCTTTTTCAGTATTGAAAAAGTCAAAAAGGAGGGCTGGCAGGAGAGCAGGGCCCTGGGAAGCTGTGCAAGCCCCCACAGGGAGCAATGCACTGAGGGGAAGGGAAGGGAAGGGAAGGGAAGGGAAGGGAAGGGAAGGGAAGGGAAGGGAAGGGAAGGGAAGGGAAGGGAAGGGAAGGGAAGGGAAGGGAAGGGAAGGGAAGGGAAGGGAAGGGAAGGGAAGGGAAGGGAAGGGAAGGGAAGGGAAGGGAAGGGAAGGGAAGGGAAGGGAAGGGAAGGGAAGGGAAGGGAAGGGAAGGGAAGGGAAGGGAAGGGAAGGGAAGGGAAGGGAAGGGAAGGGAAGGGAAGGGAAGGGAAGGGAAGGGAAGGGAAGATCTCCTGCTGCATTGGGGCTCTTGCTGGGGTCTGGGTTGGAGCACAAGGCACAGAATGGGGCACAGTAGATTGTGTTTCTGCTGAAGAGACTGAAGATTTCTGACCAGCCTGAGTGTGTAAAATTGTAACCCTGATCAAGGAGCTGTATCCTTGATGCTGAGACTTGGAGGCTAGGAAAGAGGAAGGGGGTAGAGCCAGGGCCAGGAGGGCAGGGGGGGCGGTGGGGCGGGGGGGCAGGGGGTAGGGAGCAGACCAGGAGACAGTCCCCCTACCTTCTGCAGCACACAGCACATCTCCACATAGCTTGGGATTCTCCCTCCTGATCAGTCAGAGACATCTCTGTCACTACTCTTTTCTTCTGCCCCTCTCCAAGGGCTGGGAAGTGATGGTAGTGAGCCTAGAGCCACATGTTTCACTGTCCTAATGGGGCACAGGGTCCCAGGGCCGCTGGGACTGTTGGACACTTATGGACACTTATGGCCCTCCCTAGGGACACAGGAACCCAGCTCTGCCTCATGCCAGTCCTATAGCTTTGAGAAGGAAGGAGGGAGGGAGGGAGGGAGGGAGGGAGGGGGAGGAAGGAAGGAAGGAAGGAAGGAAGGAAGGAAGGAAGGAAGGAAGGAAGGAAGGAAGGAAGGAAGGAAGGAAGGAAGGAAGGAAGGAAGGAAGGAAGGAAGGAAGGAAGGAAGGAAGGAAGGAAGGAAGGAAGGAAGGAAGGAAGGAAGGAAGGAAGGAAGGAAGGAAGGAAGGAAGGAAGGAAGGAAGGAAGGAAGGAAGGAAACTGCGGCATCTCTTGGGCATCTTGTTGGTGTGGTAGATGAACATCAGCAGGAACTGGCTTTTATTACAACACAGTGTGTTAGTTTATTGTGTTTGGGGTGCAAATATTCGTTCTCCTTTTGATTCTTCAATTTTTCATGTATGCGTTCTGATGTCTGAACAACGATTTTGTTACCATTCCTCGGAGCTCACTCACGATACGATCTCCTCACAGTTCCTTGCTGACAGTTGCCTCTATCCCCGTTTAAGCGCGCCGTTCCCACCCCCGGCCGTTCTCCTCCGTGTTCCTTCTGATCTTTCCTCGACGGCCCCTCCGCCGCCCGCATTTCGGAACACCGAGACCTCAGCGGCGAGCTGCCGTCGGGGCTTCGGGCATCGGAGCGGAGCCGCCCGCCCCGGCTGCTGCATGGAGGACGAGGCGGGGGGCGCGGGGCCGCACGGAGGGTTGGGGGGGGGATCCGGGAAAGCCAAAGGGAAAGCCGGCCCGGCCCCAAACAGAGGCGGATCAAGAGGCGGTGTTTCATTTTTAACTTTATTTGGAAATCTCATCCAGAAACACTGGTCAATAATAAATATATCGATAGTTATCAAGAATATATAAAAAATAAAGACACGGGGTTGTCTTTGAGGCCCTACCCAAAACCAAACGAACGATCGAACGGAATTAATGATAATAGCAATTCAAGCGAACGCGCGGGGAAGGGCTCCGGGAAGGGGAAGGACAGCACCGGCGGCTCCGAGCCACTGCCGGGGGAGCGGCCCGGCCGCGCCGGCCCCGCATGCAAACCAGAACCGGAGCGGAACAAACGAAACAACGAAACAACCGCAAAACGAAACGGAACGGTTCTCCGAGAGGAGAACCGAGCGCCGAGGGGTTTCAGGGAGTGGGAGGCGAGGAGTTGGCAAAACGGGCCCGGAGGGGCCGCGCTTTGCACCGTTTCCCTCCTTATTTTGTTGGTTTGTTGTTGTTGTTGTTTTATAAGAGGACGCGGAGGGAGGAAGAAAGGAACCGCCAATAGAACCGCGCCGCAACCAACACCGAAAGGAACTCCCGCAGCGCCCGAGGCGGTCCCGCCCGGGGAGATCCGCGCTGCGCCCCGCGGAGCTGAGCCCGAAGCCGGGGCGAGGCGGGAGGGAGGCTACGGGACGCCGCCGTTGGACGGAACAGTGAGAAAACCCCGCAAAAGGAGAACCCCAAACCGATCCCATCGTCTGTGAACAGCTGCGAGCACTGCAGTGACAACCATGTCTTTTTTTTTTTTTTTTTTTTTTTTTTCCCCATCCATTTTAAGGAATTATTTACATTTCCTCCCCACCGCTATTACTCTTTTTTTACCGCGGGGATCGCACCTCTCCCGGCTCAGAGCGGGCGGCAGCGTCCCCTCGGCAGGGTCCTTCCCTCCCCGGCGGCGGGGGGCAGGGCCGGGGCGGCTCACTTCAGCAGGTCCTTGGTGTCCGCCGAGATCCGGCCCATGCCGGAGGCGGAGAGGGCAGAGAGGTGAGGCGGGGGGGGCACCTGGCAGATGGTGCAGGGGCACGGCAAGCCGGCCCAGTGCTGGAAGCCGCCGCCGAGCTGCAGCGCGGGGGGAGTGGAGGGGGTCTTCAGCAAGGAGTGGGGCGGCCGGATGGTGCCCAGGGCCGGCAGCGAGGCTGGCAGCGACGGGGACGCGTTGGCGGAGGAGAGGGCCCCGCCGAGGATGGGGTGCACCTGGTGCACGGCTCCGGCTGAGTGGGGCGGGTGCGCGGCGGCGGAGTGGCCCACGGTGCCGCAGTGGAAGGCCGAGTGGTGGCCACCGTAGATCTCCCCCACCAGGCGTTTCATCTCCTCCAGGGAGCTGGTGAGCATCAGGATGTAGTTTCTGGCCAGCAGCAGGGTGGCGATTTTTGAGAGTTTCCGGACGGAGGGGCCGTGCGCGTAGGGCATCACCTCCCGCAGCCCATCCATGGCCAGATTGAGGTCGTGCATGCGCTTGCGCTCCCGCCCGTTGATCTTGAGCCGCAGCTGCTGCAGGTCCTGCTCCGAGAGTTGCTTCTTGATCTTGTACTTGCCGCCCTCCCCCTGCGCCTTGGGGCCGCCCCGGGCCAGGCCCTCCCCGGCCATCTTCTGCACCAGGTCGCCCTGCGTGGAAGAGACGGGGTTGAGGCGGCTCTCCGGGTGGTGGTGGTGGTGGTGGTGGCGGTGCTCCCGCAGGTACATCTCGTCCATGTCCGGCGAGGAGGCTCTGCTGGAGACGGAGCTGGAGTCAGAATTCATTGTACTCGAGCGCCGGAGCGAGACACCTTGCCCTGATCGGGAGGCGGCGGAACGGGGCGGCTCCTCTGGGGGGCACCGAGGGATGGACGGGTCGGACGGCGCCGGGCGGGCGGGCGGCAGCTCGGGGCGGCAGCGGGGGAAAGAGCCCTCTGCCCCGCGGCAGCGCTGCCCCGCGCCCCGCTCTCAAGGACGGCGGTGGGTGTGTGCCGGGACTGACCTCCGCCTGCTTACGAGGGGCTTTTATAGGGCTGCGGCGGAGAGCGGAGACAAAAGGAGCCCTCCTATGTATAGCGGTGTAGTTGGGATGACGTGCCGTTATTCAGGGCGGTGCGCTTTGACTGTCCCATTTAGCGAGGACCCCCATTCATATTCATGGCGGTGCCACCCGGGACACCTCAGCCACGGACCGTCAGGAGCCGAGGAGACACAAAACCCCTCTGATTGACACCGCACACCCGGCGCTCCGCGTGCCCGCCACCTCCTCCCCCTGCCCCTCATTTCCAATATAACAAGGCACCCCGTTCGCTGCGAGGAGCCAGGGCCGCGGGGACTGCCCGCCCGTCGGGGCCGCCCGGCCCTCCCCTCCCAGCTCGGCCCCGCGTTCAGGGTCGGTCGTGCGGCACCGGCTGCACAGCGTCCGCCCGGGGAAGCGACCGCGGTGATCCCGAGCCGCTGCTCCCGGCCCCGACGAGCCGAGAGCGTGAGGTCGGCACCACTCGCGGGGAGCCGCCGGGTGCGCTTCCACCCGCGAGCGTGGGCATGGGAGAGAGTTCCCGGCGGGACAGCGGGATGGTAAAGGGGTGTGGGGAGATGAGAGAGGGAGGAGTGGGGAACTGTCATCCGCCGAGTCGGACCGTGCTTCGTCTGCTGAGGGAAATTAAAGCCTTCTCATTGTCGGCACTGAGAGAGAATCCCACAGGGGAAGGGAAGAGAAAAGAAGAAAAGGAAAAGGGAAAAAGGAAAAGAGAAAGGAAAAGAGAAAGAAAAAGAGAAAGAAAATGAGAGGGAAAAAGAAAAAGAAAAAGAGAAAGAAGAAGAAAAAGAGAAAGAAAAAGAGAAAGAGAAAGGAAAAAAGAGAAAGAGAAAGAGAAAGAGAAAGAGAAAGAAGAAAAAGAAAAAGAAAAAGAAAAAGAAAAAGAAAAAGAAAAAGAAAAAGAAAAAGAAAAAGAAAAAGAAAAAGAAAAAGAAAAAGAAAAAGAAAAAGAAAAAGAAAAAGAGAAAGAGAAAGGAAAAGAGAAAGAAAAAGAGAAAGAAAAAGAAAAAGAAAAAGAAAAAGAAAAAGAAAAAGAAAAAGAAAAAGAAAAAGAAAAAGAAAAAAGAAAAGGAAAAGAAAAAGAAAAAGAAAAAGAAAAAGAAAAAGAAAAAGAAAAAAAAAAAGAAAAAGAAATGAGGTAAATCACCCCGTGCTTAGGAGGATGTATCAGAAATAACTGAACGGGACGTCGGCTCATCCCGCTGCCGTCACGACAGCTGTGAGCCCAAGCAGCATTCCGCACTCGTGGACACGGCACCGCCGGACCCGGCCGCCGCCGACCCATCGTCCGCTCCCGCAGAGCCGCTCCGTCGGTCCCGTTCCTGCTTCCACCGCCCCTCCCGGCGGGTCGGGCCGAGCGAGATGCGCTCGGCATACGGAGGCAGCGGCTGCCACGCGGCGTCGGAAGGAAAACGGAGATCGGCCGCCGAGGAGGGAACAGAGCGAGGAAAGAGAGGCGCCGTCGGGGAAGAAACAGGAACAGCCTGGCTGGTCGGGGCCGTCCCGCAGCGGGCCGGGGCTCGGAGCGGATCGCGGCTCCGCCCGGAGCCGGGGTGAAAGTGGGAGGTGGGACGCGGGGGGCAGCTCTACCGGGTCAATCCGCGTCGAAACTTTTCCCGACGGAACTAACACCGGGAGTCGGAAAGGCAATGCTGCCGGCATCGGTGCTGAGAGAAAGGTGAAAACGGCGGCTGGACGGCAACTAACCCAAAGTAACTTTCATCCCTCCTGTTTTTAATATCCGTTTTTATAAAGGCTGAGAGATTTGCCGAGGGAGGAAAACGCGCTTTCTGCGGAAGGCTGACGACCTCGGAGAGAGAGGGGCATAAGGAGCGCTCCCGGCGCCGGTGCCGGGCTCAGAAGAGACCCCGGAGCCGCGGCTGCAGCGGGGCCCGAGCGTACGGTACGCGGGACGGGGCTGAGAGGGACCTCCGCGCGGGGCTGCGCGTCCTTCAGTGCGCTCTGTCGGGCGCCGGGTGCCGAGTGCGCCTTGAGGCAGCGCCCGGTTTTGAATTCTCAGAGTTTCGGGACATCGGGAGAACTTTTCTCATACACAGCATCGCTCTGAAGGAATATTACATCCCGCTTCTCGTAACTTTATTGACCTTTATCGGCCGGCGTCTCGGAATCCGATTCGTAATTTGCCGAGAGCTTAAATGTTTCTTGCGGTTTTGTTAGGAGGCTATAAAGTTTTATGACTTTCGCCCTCTCTGCTTGCTTTTAATTCAATTTGAGCGTTTGGACAACCATGCTTTTAGCGTTAAACAGTTACACACGTTAGCGCTGTAATGAGGGCGTTACTGACGGGCAGCAGAGAAGCTCCCTGCTTCAGCTGCGGCTCTCCGCCGGCATCTCCGGGTGAGCGCAGCCCCGCTCGGGTGCCATCGCATCCATCGGGCCGGGCTGGCAGACGGCACCCATCTCCTTTAAGGCAGGGCGGCCCAGGCTCCCGAACCGCCCGCCGGCTGCGCTTACAGTTTTTTACCGGGTTGCATTTCGATTGACGGTGTAATTCCGATTGATGCTCCTCGTCACCTGACGCTGCCTTCACCAAAGCGATGAGATTTTATTTCCCGTGTTGGCCGCGTATTTACTTTGCAGAGGCAGGGTATTACGAGTTGCCTCAGAATTTGATACGGTACTCAAATTCTGAAGCCAGACAAACCCAGACTGGACGCTCCGCCGGCAGAACGCGGGGCGTTCTCTTCTCTGTTCAGCTATTTTCAAACTCGTTGGCAACGCGGAATCACAGCAGAACGTTATTAAGCAAGAAAAAGGAAATCGTGCTCAGCTCGAAGTGTCCCACAGCTGCCGGCGGGATGGAGCCACGCTGGTGTTGCTGCTGAGGGCGCACAGCCCCGCTGGGCACAGCCGAGGGGCACCGCGCTGCTGCTCATCAAGGACGACATTTTACTTTCTGTATTTCAGTACTGATTTGCAAAAGTTCTTGAAAAAATACGCTGCTATAACTTATCAATAAAATTTAAATTGTCAGACACTGATTACTGAGTGACGTGTTAATTGCTAATCCTCTGATATATGACAAAAGCCTGAAATTAGCTTCTGTAAATAATAAATGGCATTTCATCTATAGTTTTATTTTTTCTTTTTTTTTCCCCTTTTTTTCCTTTCTTTTTTTTTTTTCCTTATAACAAATGCAATTGAAACATGCACTTTATTTTGAGAAGAGCTTATAGAAAGTCAAGTGAATGTTTCTAAAGCTCCCAGCCACGCCGTAGTTCAGCCAACTGTGAAATATTTTGCTGTCCTGAGAATTTGAGAAAAAAAAAAAGAAAAGATGATTAAGTACCCATCGATCAGTTTGTTTTAAATGTCTGGTAATATTGGCACTGCCTTCACGACGCTGCACTCAGCCGCAGAGTGAAGGCTGCGATGCACATTTCACATACACAGATCTGCACACTTCAATGTGCAGGGCTCAATGTGGGGTTCTGGACAAACAAACTTTGGAACCGAGGCTGAGTTGTTACAGCACTGAATGATAATAACACTGCTCAGCAGCCTGTATTTATTTTCTCTTCAGCCCATGTTCATATTTAAAATACTAACGTTGAAAATAGACAAATTTCTTTGTCTTTCTTGCCTGCCTCCCACATCTCTTACAGTCCTTTGCACTCACATCACCACAAACTCCCCCCATCCGCTCACACTTGTTACAGAAATTCACCCATTGGCTTTTAAGACCCCTTTCCCTCACTGCTTTTGCAGGTGGTTGCTGCTTACTGAGTTCACCTTGAAGCCACGCAAGCCATGGAAATATCAGCTACATGCAAAGCAGAAGACAGAGAATGCATGAGAGGCTCCCCCCGCCTCTGTGCTCCCCATCACACCCCCCCGATGCACCGCTGTTTGGTAAAAGCTTCTCAGCTGATGAAAGTTCTCTTAGGCCCGAAAGAAAACCTTGGCGTTACAAAGACTAAAGATTGAAATGTTTTGCTGTCTCGGAAACAAGCGTAAGATTAATTTTTAACATCTATAGTGGAAACAAATAAAGCCATAGAAATTATTGAAAATCTCTCCCAATAGACATTAGGGAGCATGGGTGACTCTTTAAAGAGAAAGAAAAAAATCCTTGTCTCATTTTGTATCTCAATTTTAAACAATGCGTGTCTCGGGCAAATATTTATGGGTAGTTAATAGGCTAGTACAAATTCTAGAAGACACAACAAAAATTATCTGCAGTCTATTCACAAACCTTTGCCACGTCTCAGTGTTTGGGGATGGGTGTAGGGGCTGCCTTCACCACTCCTGAATAGAACTCTATTGTGTGGGCTTGTTCCACTGGGATCAATGGGACGACATGTGCAATGAGATGCTAATGAACACCAGAAACCACGGTAAAATCTGGCCCGGCCAAGGCGTAGAGCTGGTTTTATAAATCATTCTGAGTCTCTTGCTGTACTGCTTTTAGTCAAGCTGTTGAAATTTCAAACATTCAGGGAGGTTTTGCTATATAAAAAAAGGGTTTTTGTTGTTGTTGTTACTGCTTCTGGGGTTTTTTTTAGGTCGCATTTTCCCTCCCTGAAAAAGTGAATCCATTCTCACCTTGTTCAAAGTTGCAGCTGAGATGAGGCGGTCCTGTTTTCATGGCAATTGCCGTGTTGATGCAAGTGCGTTCCCACAAACAGAAAATGAAATACACTGCAGGAAAATAACATCAAGCACAAGTATAAAACAGAAGAATGATGACATTCAGAAAGAGGCACGCAAGGACAGTGCTGGCATCGCCCAATGGTCATTGCCCACCACACCTGCAAAAAAAACCAGCCCATCTTCTGAAAGGTTTGCTTTGCACACAATGGGGATAGCACTCCAGAGAAGTCCCTGAAGACCAGTGTAACTGCAGAGGGACTGTGCTTGGTGTGTGTGTGTGTGAGCCATGCATGTGGTGCTGTGCTGTGGGAGGCTCACGGTTTGCATGGGCTGTCAGTCTCTCCCCAGATCCTGAAGTGTTACAGTCTGTTTGCACGGTCAGAACGGGTTGCTGGGATGGAAAAGCCCCAAGCCTGCAGATCCAGCAATGCAATCCATAACTCCTGGGAGCTGCAGCATTCTCCTAAGGGCCCAGACACAATAGCAACAGGGACTGTAAAAGTCCCATTCCCATCTCTTAAAAGGCAGAGGAAAGGAGAGGACAGCAGATCTACTGACAGTATCTTTTTTTCTTTTTTTCTTTTTTTTTTTTATCAGCAAAGGTTAATCATTAACTATTGAAACACTGATGAACTGGGGTGTTTGTTTGCTGATTATGAGGTCTGTCAGAGCCAGAATCAAACCTCTGTGAAGCAGACTATCAGTCCTCAGCTTCAACAGATCCAGAGGTCAGGCCTCTAAAACCCAAATCACCGGAACAGTTTCTTGCAATGAAGAATCAGTGAATGCTGTAAGGAAGGGCTTAATTACTCCAGCGAGATCATTTTGTTTTTAAGCAAAAATGTTTTAATTGGGGGCAAGCCCTCTCATATTTGTTTCCTGTGAAGGAAATTTATTAGTGACTACTAATTACAGGTTAGTGAGAGAGTTCGTGCAGCCACAGACACAAAACTCAGCTGAGAGCATTCAATTTCTTTTCAGCCACTGACACTGAGCAAAACCATTTCCAGAGCAGGGAAGAGTGAAAAGCAGGCCATCTTCCCTGCTTTCCTTCCTGCAGCCATCTCACCTATCATTCATTGGCACCCAAACCAAAGGTGAGTGTCCGGCAGCAGCAGCAGTTTCATGTACCCAAAAATGTTCTGAAGCCATTCTTTCTTTTTTGTTTGTCACTTAGACACTTTCTCACAGGGTGCTTAGCTGGGACCCTCATGGACCTCAGCCTTCATATGGAATTCATTGGCTTGAAACACTGCCAGCAAATTTGAGAGGGAATAATACAGAGGAAATGAATGATTGCTTGGTGGAAGTTAGCACCTGCCTGTCTGTGGGAAATGCTGCTGACTGGGAGCGTAGGATGGGACTCCAAAACATGCAGTCTGCATGGTTTCTATACTACACCCTCCTTTTTCTTTCACATATTTTGCACATCCAGGTGAGCTAAGTGCTCTAAGGCTCCTCCAAAGGCACATATCACTTTGGAGTGGGATGAAATACACACAAGACAAGGAGAATCCTTTGCCTCTTAATTACCAGAACACCATTTGGCTCAAAGATTGATACGAATTTTATCTCACTCACTCACTGATAGCACAGTGTCCTTGTGGAAGTATCAGTGATCTGTAACTCTCGGTAACCATCACCATCTGTAGTTCAGTGAAACCAGCAAACCCAAAAGAGGTGGAGACATTGCTGAGATGCGCAAAACCTTCATTGAGGGGAGTACTCTGTAAGTAGGTAAAATAGATGGAAAAGACAGGGCAACAATAAGAAGAATGATAAAAAGATAAAGGGGAAGAAGCAAGCAATTATATGTATTTTTAATTATAGAGTTCTGCATGACTGCTGCTCACAGCTGAAGACAGAAGCAATTATGTTTGGCACTTCTGAAAATGAAATTCTATTTAAAATTAAATTCACAAGCACACATGTTTTGAATTGTCTTCTCTTCTTCATATCGTCTTCATTACTAAGCGAGCCTCTTCTCCACAGCTGGTAGGCACCTGAAATGGCTAATTAATGTGTAACAGTTCAGAATTCTGCAGATATTGCCACCGTTTTGCTAAACTGCAGGAAGGAGCCCAGCATTGCATCGTCAGTGCCTTTGAACTATTCAGGACTCTCTGGAAATCTGGGGAGCCTGTGCAGACTTGATATCCTCTTCATCTTTCATTGTTTTAAAGATTTCCTAGACTGTCACTTGTGCACTGCTAACTTTTGTGACTTCTCAAAATCACCAGAATTCATTACATCTAATTCCTTTAATCACGACACTTATGTTTTTTGTTTTATTGAAATAAGGCTCAGGCAATCCTTGGAGATGCAAAAAATGTCAAATTAACAAAATATCAGCTCAAACTTGGCCCACTGTATTCACAAGATCAAAGATGCTCTGGGCTTCATGCTGACTTTCTCTAGCATTAATGGATTCATATCAAATATGTTGAATTCAGCTGATACTCACTGAGAACTTCACATCTTTAAAAGTAAAATTAAATTGAAATAATTAAGAAAGCATAACTGATATCTTACTGAAGTTTCAATTTCCTTCAGCCTATTTCATATACTCTGAACCATAATTCCTGGGCTGGAATTTGTAAAGCACATGCACACTTAGTGACACAAACAATCATCAGCAGCAACAAGAAAAAATCACTGACAAGATAACCTACATAGTATGAAAAGTCCATTTTCTTATTTTTGCCTTTTAAAATCTGGCTGCACGTGCACTTCTGTCCCTTGCAAGTCACAGTGAACTACACGGTATTCCACAAGAGCTTTTATCCTAGTGAGCAGAAAGTGAGCAGCAAGACTGAACAAAAGAATGAATTAATTAATTAATGGATGAATGTATTAAGGGGGAAAAAGACTCCACCTGCTCTGCTCCAAAAATCTCTCACTATGCCAAAGAGTGGTTCGCTACATTGACTAATATTAAAATCTCCCCTTTCATTTTGAACAATATGATTTGTTTATATTTGGATTGCCAAACAGGAGACTACGTAACGTAGATGGTGCCTTTATGAGTGTGTCTAATATTAGGAATTCACCACTGATGTTGCCCTAGAGGCAATGAGGAAGCTGGTCTATCAGAAATGGAAAGGAAAAAAGTAGGTTTTTTTCTAATGCTTTGCCTGAAATACCTAATGCCCATTCTGAGTCATAAATTGCTTTGCGCATATGAATAGTTCACTTACACAGGAACACAACTTACACGAGCAGAGGCACACTTTAAAGAATTCCATAGGATCGTGCCTTTATGTTCTCCGACCGGTGTTAGTTTATTGTCTTCAAACAACAGACGAGAAATAGTCATAAAAAAGTGCACAGGAGAGAACCTTTATTTGCGTAACAAACCCGCAGAGATTGCCGGGATTTCGTCGAACGGCTGCTCTGAAAAGAGGAACGGGAAAGTTACGATACCGCTGTCTTCTTTTCCAGGCTAACCAGAGACCCACCAGCGTTAGCAAAGCAAAAACGTTTGTGGCTCGGGGTGCTGGCGCTGCACCCTGCGGGAGAAGAAAGGGGCAGAATGTGTTCATCCCCCAAAGCAGGGCGCTAAACCCGCATAAAAAGCACTGTCCCCCTCAGGAAGGTGCTGAAATGCAAAGCAAGCTCTCAGCTCCTTTTCTCTCTCTTGGTGGCATTTGAAAGTGTAAAGCTTTGAATACCAATTGCTTGAACTGGACATATGTGGATCTCTTCTAATCCTACTAATCCCGTCCCCAAGTGCTTCTTTGTATGTGGAGGCAACACACATAGATCTAAGTGAAAGTGGCCCTAATCCTGGAAATGTGGAAAAATGTCCCAGTGTGGGAGTTGGGAGAGGGAAAAGCTCCCTAGCAGAGGGGACCTGCTGGAAAAGCATTGTGTTTGTGGGGTGAGTGAGGGGCGGGAGTGGGGGCAGGGAAGATATGAAGGAGATCTCTCACCTTTTCTGAGCTGCCAGGAGGAAAGCAAACCCACCCAGCGGGAAAGCTCCCTTGCAAACAGCCATCGCACACTTGAGCAAACCCACAGAACTGAGACAAAGTTTCCAAATGCTGGGAAATTCACCCACTGGCAGCTTTCAGCAGTATGAGCTCAGCAGGCTAGGCACTAATGTGCTGACTTCATTATTTCCCCACCTCGCTGCTCTGAATGGCAGATTTGTTTAGGGAATGGTGGGCTACATCTCCGTCCTTTCCCGGACACAAAGATATGAGGGGAGCTGTGCTCCCAGCCCCAGTCAAAGGCGCAGCTCTTGGTGTCATGGGAGACCCTCTTACTCCACGCAGAAGTGAGAATCAGGCCATGTAAGCAGATGTCTCTGCAAAACCTTTACAAGGCAACAGAGAAGTCAGTTTACAAGTTACCAGTTGTATTACTCACTCAGCCTCTCTGAAAATTGATTTCAAGCCTCAAAGTCTCGAATCATACATAGGTAATAGGGCAGAGATGAGAAATTTCTCTGTCTTTTACAAGGAAAATGTGGTCACTATTCAGCATCAACAGCTCAGAGTTTGCCAGGCTGTTAGATAAAACGAACATTCACCTGGGTGCCAACAAACCCTATGGATTTTCAGAATATATAATTCAAATATATAATTCAGCCTTGTGAATTTCCCAAATACCAGAGGCCTAATTTACATTGCCTTGGCTGGTCACTGAATAAAGTGTGTTTATACTCTGCAGTAGATACTGTAAAAGAAAATTAATCTGTTTTTTTTGTTGTTGGTGGTGGTTTTTTTTTTTGTTTTTTTTTTTTTTTTTTTTTTTTGTACTTACTTTCAAAAGATTTTAAAATACTGAGCAATTGATAACATTATTTGCCAGCCAAATCTTTATTTTGCTCAATAAATCTCTAGATAAAACCATGTTAGGTAAGAAAATCTAAGGCTATATATTCCCTAGGAGTTGACTTTTTTATTACCTCAGCAGACTTTGTGCTTTCATAAATAAGTGCCAGCTGAAATTAACCTGCTGTTTAGAGATAGTATGGAGCATCCCAAAGTCAGTCCATTTCTAAAGCATGTGGACCTCCTGAATGCCATATAACAGAAGGATAGATCCTTAACTTTTCACACATAAAGCAATAAGATGCTTTCTTGGAAAGCTGCTAAGCCAACCCTCCTAATGTCTAAAATTGCTTCATTAAAAGCGAACATTCCAGGGAACAGTACTGTTATGTGTGATGAAATGCTAGTTAACTCAGCTGTGGTGAAACTAGGTGGACTTTACTGCTTGCTACAGAAACATAGCTCATGTGAGGAAATGTTATTAGGCTTAGAACTGAAGGGACACCTCTGACATTTCATGCACAATCTCATCCAATTCAGCCAAGCTGCCCTGCCTGCAGCTGTTGCCCTGTACTGCCTCTGCACGAGCTCTGTCCTATGGGCTGCCACAGGAGGAGGTTTCACAGGGCCCAGCCCTACAGAACAAAGAAAATTCTCAGGGTATGCTGACACACTTGTTCACTTACTTTAGATTTGCATCATGCTTCCTCCCAGCTGGAGAAGAGAAGGGACTTGCCTGTAAGGCAGCTAGTTTCATTTTTTGAAAATACTTCCTGTGCAGCACATGGATAACCTTTGAAACTCATTCCCACTGGATACAAATAGGGATCAGAAAAATTCGCAGAAGGATGGTTCCATGGGGACAGTGCTGTGAGGAGTATGGGAGCACCCACTTCTGGCTCAGGAAGCTCCTGTACTGCAGTTTGACAGCAGTGCTGGAGCATGTCAGAGAAGATTTTTAAATCTTCACCCTACCCTTTGCCCCTTAATGTGGCCCCAGGACCTCAGTCCCTAAATGCTCTGGACCTCCAGGACTGCTGTGGGATGGTGTAGTCCCCCCTGAGATTGGCAGGAGGACTGCACATGTGCTTCCTTCCCCCCAGCCTGCTGTCCCACCAGGTTGAGCCCTAGGCAGCAGCCCCTGACCCAGGGGGCACCAGAGGCTTCTCTCTGCCCCCTGGCACAGACTAGGGGTTGCCCAGGGACCCAGGCCTGCCTAGCCACTGATTTCCTCACAGTCCTGGCTGGAAGCAGCCAATTGGCCACTCCATACTGCTAGTGCTATTTTGTCTTGCCATGCTGGAGAAGCAAGGGATCCCAAGTCTGTTTCGGTGCCCTGAGACCACTGGGCAGAGATCTACTGCTGCGTGTGTACTTGATGTCCCTTGCCCTCCAGAAAAATGTGGCTGCACGCTTACTACTTGGCTGGTCAGAAGCCATGAGATGGCCCAGGCCAAAGCCAGTCAGCCATGTCAGGGCATGACTGATTGAGCCTTGCGTATGCCCCAGCACCGGCCAGCCCACATGGCACCATGTTGTCCCTCAGCACCTGCAGCTTCTGGCTCCATTCCCACTATTTCCCCCACAACCTTTGCTCATGCTTTGGTCCAAGACTCTCAGCCCAGACAGAAGAGTGGCTGAGGGGCTCGAGCATTTGGTGAGGTGCTGGGCTCATGCGGGGCTCCTTCTTCCTACTGCCCTCAATTAGGGAACCTGGTCACCATGCTCTTTGCTGGGTAAGAAGTGCTGTGGCAGCAGCAGGCAAAGTTCAGTTTTGGTGTGTGGGGACTCAGCGTAGTCCCTGAAGGCAAAGAGTTAAATGTTTGTTTAGTCACTCTGACTAACCAGCTAAGACAAGCCATTAAGAAACAATATGGCTCCAACCCATTCATTATGATAGCTGGTAGTGGTACAAGTGAGGCAATTACCTATGTGGATTTTTACACTGAGCAAAGGCGAATCTGTGTTGCTCTGGGTGGTAGGTATGCAGGACATGGGACACAACTAGCTCAAAGTTGGGACAAGAATTAAAAAATGTTTCTAGAACGGATTCATATGCCCTTCCAGGTGTCAAAGAGTTCTCTTGCCTGACAGCGTTCTGAAGAGTAGGATGATGCAGGTGTACAGGGGCCAGCCTTAGCCTGCTACTTGGCTGTCCAAAAGGGTAGGTTACTACCACTAGAGTAGTCCTCATTGGCAGTCAGATCTGTAGAATGCGCACTGAAGTACATCATGATGAAGGACATCAAGACGTTGCTGTCTATATGAACAGTCATCACCTTGGCACATCAATGTTCAATGTTTTTTCCTAGTACTCTCACAAAACAAGGGTGTTATATGCAGACTTCATAAACTAGGAACCTCATTGCCATTTTATTGTCTTCGATGGATTCCCACCAGGTTGGGATCTCACCCTATTTTTATAATCTGTCTCAGATGGCAAGAGCTAGAGTCTGTTTCACTTTAAATCAGTGAAGCATTAATGTCTTTTAAAGATTTAGATTCAGATGGTTTCAAATGAAAAGATGTGGCACCCTGTAGGCTAAAGGAGAACCACTGAAATCAGTTGGGTGAATTTGGAATTTTTTTGTGCTGTTGCAATCTACACAAATTCAAGAAGCCAAATGCAAGATAAGTTAGATTAGTGCTTCAGTGGCCTTTCATTATCCATTTATCTCTTAATGACATGATTTGTATCTTCAGTTTGCTGTGTTTGTTTAATGAAAATGGTAGAGGCAAGATTACATACGTAGAAGGAGGATGTTGAATCCTGTTAATCTTGTGTAGAATATTATTGCATTTTATTACACGGGAAATTTCACTGAGATTTCCCATATATTCATCCAGTGTTAGCTCTCAGAGCCTCCCTCTGTCACAGGAGAAGGAGATACAGATAATACAGATAAATGTATTACAGGTCAATTTCTCTCCAGTTGAAGGATTAGCAAAAGGTAGAATAAAGTTTATCTGAATATGGAGTTTCTGAGACCACTATTTGCTGTAGTTTGCATTGCTTCCCAGGCTGTGATAACTACTACGAAACCACTTATTTGAGAGAATCCCAGCCTACTTCCTACAGGGAAAGCAGAGAAGGAATAAGCCCCATAATGGAGTGAATTTAGGATTGCATGTGCTGCAGACAATCTCAACACTATGCCAGTTTTACTGTCATGCTGTACTTGGAGGTCCTGAGATGCACTGGAGGATCAGACTGCTATTCTGGAGGATGAAAGCACATCAGTTTGGGCTGTCTTGTGGAAAATTCAGAGCCATATAAACAACTCAGAACATTTTTCTCTTGATATTAGAACAGAAGCTAATGTGAACTATTAGGTTTAATCGGGACACAGAACAAAAGGTAGGAAGGGGATTTGCATATGGCTTAGTCAGTATGGGGGCATGAGTACAACGTATACAAAATCACCAGTTAAGTTTGCATCTGAATCTGAAATCAGCCCATCCATTTACTCATTGTGCAGGTAGAAAGTGTGTCCCAGGGCATATTTCGCATAGTCTTTTCAAATAGCCTGTTAAACCAAAGTAAATGTGACAACATTGCTTTTTAATTTCTCACTGTTTCAAACCTGGTTTAATTAGGCACATGCCAACCTTGGAAAAATCTAAGAAATGAGGAAAGGATATTGATTCTCTATTATCACTTTAATTGTCTATTCTGATGTGCTAAAACTGAAACAATCTTCCAGCTGCAATGTCTAATGAACTCCAAGATCAAACAAGATCTTGCTAATTATGGAGTTAATGAGGACAAGTTCACAGGCAGAGTTAAGTTAGCAATTACATGTTTCAAAGCATCTTGAAGCTCAATAAGATCTTCATTTGGTTCTGTAATGCTATACATTTTGCATTTCTTCTTTCTGAACGTGTTACAGAAGGGTACCCTATGTATAGCATATACTTCTAATCGTGTCCGAACCACACAGAGCAGACTTCAATAAATTAAGAGACTGTCTGTTTATAAATCAACTCAACACTGAAATCTCATTTACATTTCTGCTATCCCATGTAATGTGTTTACACACAAATAATGTCAACATTAGCATGGGAAGGGGATGAATTTAAATTCCACAGCATGTTTCTGAAGCCAAAACGTCAAGGAAAGGCAATCAACATTTTAAATGAGCATGCGAGCAGCTAGATATTCAAAAAAGAAGAATGATTAAATCAGGCCTACAAACCCACAGCAGCAAAATAAAACTCACAGCTGCAACCGTTTCAAGTGGGATAGGGCAACCAATGAAGCACAGTGTTTAAAGCAAGTTATTTTATGCCAGGAAAACATGTATGTAGCCTTTTTTTTTTTTTTTTTTTTTTTTTTTTTTTTTTTTGTAGGACTTTAAAATCTGAACTTATTTGCTACCAATGTTCTGCTTTCCCAAGCTTCTCTTTTCAAATTTATGGTAATCTTGGACCTTTAGCTGTACACAGAGCTCTTGCACAACAGTTGCTCCCACAGGGTCTGTAAGATCTGAAGAAAAAAAAAAAAAGAAAAAAAAGAAAAGAAACAACAACAAAAACTCAGACAACCAGATTGCTGCACCTTTATTGCTTAGTGTAAGCAGTGGAAGTTCATGGCAGTGCAGTAGTTTGACTGCATCTAGCAAACAATTGTGCTGGATTAAGTAAAGCATTTAATCTGCCTTGTATTAAGCAAACTATGTTACATTAAAAATAATAAAAAAACCAACAATAAAATAGATCATCTGATAGCAAGCTGGGATTGCTTTAGAGCTTGCAGTCCTGCATTGAGACCAATACAGTGAGAGATACCAAATGCAGGCTCTGATATACCAGCTTTGCTCTGAGCTTCTGAGAGCTCCATACAGTGAAGCCTGCAGAAGTGCTGAGTAACATGGCTATTTTTTATTTAAGAATTGTAAATATGTACATTGTTTCATACTTTCCTTTGAAGTACTTATGGGTTATTTTTCAACCAGATTAGTTATTCTTCTCATTCATTGATTAATTTCAATCAAGAGCTCAGGATAAAAATTATAACGTGGGTCACTAAAGTTTGCCTGACTCTCTGCATATTCTACATGGGCTTAAATTAGTCCCCAATGAAACTGTGTCTCTCACAGCCGGTTTATGGGCTCCTGTCCAAATGTGCTGCATTGTCTTCTTTTGCTGCCAATGCTGGCACAGGGAATAGGCCAGCTCTTGCACTTCTCTCTACTTGCTGCTGCTCCATTTGCTGCCCAGCACTCAGTTCCCTGTCTTTTCTGCTAATGGGTCTGGTCATGTTTCTCTTGGCCATCCTCATTTCCTCAGGCAAACTGCTCCATTTCATGGGTCCATGTGGAAGACTGTTGGCACCTGAACTAGATAGCCCTGCAGTCACCTCTGTCTGTGGAGGAGGTGCTTAGTTCACCCTATCTATCTTCTCATCATTACCTTGAGCTACCACAGGCACACTTTTTTTAAGCACGTTCACTTTTATTCCTTCTATTCCGTGGTGCAAAAACTTGCCCTAGGCCTGCTCTGATGAACTAAGGCCCCTCACTTGCAACTGCGAATAACACAGAGGCAGAAGTTACCAAGCCTACAGTGTAGCAGGGTCAAAGGTGAACATCTCATTCCTTGTGTGGATATGGCTTTCTCTTTAGCAGACACCCTGGGAAGTCAAAATTGGCTCTTAGAACTGGAAACAACAGGATCCTGGAGAAGCTCCTTAGGACACAAGAGGGAAGGTAGATATCAAGGTAAAACCTTATACTAGATCATACTAGGCAGGGCAACTCTTCAATTTTGTGTTATGCTCTAATAGTCTGCGTAAGCAAAGACTGGCGCCGCGTGTCCCTAGTTCTTCCTAAGCTGAGGAGAAAGCTGATGTCTAATTGATAGGAATCTTTAACCTGTTAATTCATGATAGAACTGAAAACTTCTCTAAAATAATTTTAATCTGAATCATCTTTTTTCCTTACAGCACAGATTTCTAATTCACTGCATATATACTTGTGCAGTAAGTTTCCTTAAGCAGTCCCTCCATAGTATTAAAGGTTTTCTTCTGTGACTTGAAATGGGGAATATTTTCCATTCTGCACGATCTTTGGTTTCCATTCCTTTCAATGTGATTTTGCTTTGTTTCCTTTCTGGGCTAGGAGACAATAATGTGGTTCACACAACCTTCTGCTCTAGTGCTTGCAAATCTACCCTGGGTTTAGCTCTGGTGCAGCAAACTGAGGGGTTTCCCCTTGCATGCTTCCAATTTTCAGTGTGTTCATATGTGGCTAACGCAGCAGGAGACTAATCCCAACAGCAAACATTGTACTCTTTCTGTACTCACACTTTAGAATGAAGAGTAAAAAGTTCTTTTTGAAGCCCCTTTTCTCTGAGCAATCTGGTAAGCTGCTCTGGACTTTCCAGTCCCTGGCCAGAACTCAAATATATCTCACCGCAGATCTC
This sequence comes from Tetrao urogallus, assembly GCF_951394365.1. Taxonomy (NCBI): domain Eukaryota; kingdom Metazoa; phylum Chordata; class Aves; order Galliformes; family Phasianidae; genus Tetrao; species Tetrao urogallus. The sequence continues at coordinate 53,850,778 of NC_136814.1, read as the reverse complement.
TGAGAGCAATGACTGTCCCAGGCATGCCTGACTCACCAACATTCCCATGGCATGGGATCAGAAGGACATGCTTCTTTTATAAGGAGTAGGAAGCTGATGATTTAAACACAACTGCAGCAAACATTGCTCAGCAAAGTTAACCAAAGTGAATATACCTATTTTCCTGAGTCCACTATCTCCAGTGTCTTTGGTTGCAACATACCTAATTTTGGAAATAGAAAATACATTATTCAATGGAATTATTTCTCATCTCCAGACACAAGTTGAGCTAGCAAGCCTGACCAGTGGAATAATGCTCGAAAGCTCATGACTTTTTCTGTTTCAGTAACAACAGACAAACTCTTTGTTGTCTGGAAACAAATGTTGCCTGTATTTCAGTCTCAGTGGGAGCTGTACATGTTGAATTTGGCCCAAAGAATCATGGTGCAAGATGTTCTTTCCTCTTGCCCTGCTCCAAAGCTTGATTCTTGCTATTTGTAGACAAAAGCCAGCTGACTGAAATAAAGGCTTGTTAAAATACCTGTCTTGAAACAAATTTTTTCTGCAAACATGGAAGGAAATATGGAATAATTCTACTGATCTCCTTGGCTTCTCAGAGCTGGACTGGCACAAGTGAAAATTGCTCTGTGTCTGTTGAATATCATACTGAGTGGGCATTTTAATACCAGCTCCTTTTTATCAGTTCTTTGGTTTTTCATAGGCAGGTCTTCCTTCTAGCTGTGATTCTACAGAAGAGAAGAAATATTTGCAGCATTACATCTTTACAACTGCATCCTTTGTTGGACTGTTACTGTAGGAAATCAGGTGATGCTTTGTGCAATCATTTTGAACTCTTTGAAACTGGGAAAGTAAAAAGGCTCACAGGAGGGCATCTGGGAAGGAATCTCCTTTCTTTTTCACTTGCATGAAGGGGGAAGCTTCCAACAGGGCTAATTCCAAAAGGAACTTGAACCCCTTCAGTGTGTACAGATTTTAGCTATGAATGTTGTTCATTTAGGTTTTTTTGATGCTCACAGATGGAAAGCAAATTTCTTGTAGAGAGAGTGGAGCTGGATGACTAGGGCATGGTCCTAAAAACTGGTAAGCACAGGAATGATAAGTCTCAAAAGAAAGAAGGACCTGTAGCTTCCACCACCTCTGGCTAGGCAGGATCCTTAGACAAGAGGCTATCTCCTGCCGGAGGACAGAGGGAAAAGAGAGTGTTGTGACTTAACCTCTAAACTTTTTTCCAGATATGTCTACTTCCAAATGTGTCCTGAATTTTTAACTAGCTTGGGACAAATCAGACTTCATTTATGGATGATTTTCCTAGGCAGCCAATAAACTTTCTTTGACACTACATTCTCCACATTACAGCTGCAGCTTTACTACTGGCCTGAAAAGAAATTCTTGAGAGCAGAAAGTTCTCCTCTTCCTCTGTTACAGCCATGTGATGCTGAAGGACATCACAGTTGTCACAGCTCCACACTCAGACAAACTTAAAAGCCTCCTGTGTGGCTTACAAATCCTGGACTTCACAGGGATTCCAGGTTCCATCACTGCGGGTGGACATGGGGGCCAAATGGGCCCAAACATTTCTCTTTTTCGTCTGCTACTTATCTTAGCATTGTCTTGTATTTCTGTATACCCTTGATGGCAGTTCACTCACAGTGCATTACTTCCTAGAACTGCTGCATAAGTGTGGCTCTGAGAATTTACCTGAGAGCTGCTTGTAGGGTGTAATCCAACTGAATCTACTTAGATTGACAGGTCATTAGAAGTGAGCTAATTCAGAAGTACATTCCTCCGCTATTCTACATAGCTGCTCTGAAAACAAAGCTTAATAAAGAAACTGGATGAGGCCACGGCTTTGTCAACTTTCTTGCATCTTTCTGTAAATATTGTACACTTACTAAAGCTTATGTAAGTAAATAAAATGGTGAAACATTCAACAGTCCCTATGAAATATGCAGCCTTAGCCTTGACAATTGTTAGGGCATTAATGCCAGAGCTCTCAAGCACAGTCCTGGCCTTCCAAACTGTGAATAGAAGGATACGTGAAGAGGCTACTCTTGTGTTAGAGGACATAATGCTTTTCTAGACATCCTGTGGGCCGGATTTCATATGTCTTGAGCTAAGGAGAATTCTACCCTATAGGGCTTAGAAATCCTTCTTGTGCAACTGCCTTTTCAGCTTGCTTGACTACTCATGAAGATCTTTATTTTTTTATTTTTTTTTCCAGAGAAAGGAGGGAGGAGGGGACTTTTTCCCTGGACCCCTTGTTCTTTCTGTTTTGCTTTGAATGTTGCGGTGTGTTTGGTTTCCCCCTCCCAATGTGCTCGGATAACCCAAAAGAAAGAGAAGTCATTCTTTTTTTCATCCCTTTTCCCTGAGGAGACAGAGAGAGAGGGGGGAAAAAAAAGAAAGATTAAGATGTAAGCTGGCTAGATAAGCCTGGAACTGGGTTTATTACTACTTCTGAATGAGAGTACAAGGATATAAAAGCAAACCTGCTTTACTGGAGCTGGAGCGAGGTTGGTGGGAGACCTACACTGATTGTGTGCCACTCCGAGAAGGGATGTTTCATTAATTACACATTAACTATGTGCACTGAGGAGGAGGCAGAGGATAAAAATGCAGATGTTTCTGCTGCCCGACAGAATGAAAACCACTCTTGATCCTGTCAAAAGAACATTTTGAATCAAAGGGCTCCACAGAAGTGGAAGAATGAGTTTTGTGGCTGAGTGCAATGGTGCAGCCTTTTAATCATTAAACCCTTTTATAGCGGTAAAATGAACATCCATTGTCATGGCCACTCCAATGGGGCCATTGGAGCTGGTGAAAAGGGAATGCTTTACGAAGGGCACTAAAACAGGACACAACCAGCCCCGCTGCTGGATTTCTAAAGGTAACAACAGCAGTGCATGACAAAGAATGAAAAGACAGCCCAGGTTGGTTTGCTTAAATTACTTTCCTCCCCAAGCCCTTCTTACAAGCTAAACATGCACCAGATATAATGAGCATTAGGACTTCACAGGCTGGCAGTTCCCCTCCTTTGTTTCCTCAGAGTTTTACTGTCTTGGTTTATTTATTTTTTTTCTGTTCGTTAAGCAAAGGTTCCTTAGGAAAACGGGTTGAAATGTTGTTTTATTCTTAATCACACTCTACAGTTGTAGTAAAGCCATTAGCATTGCGAGAGGAACGATCCTCTCTTCTTGCATCCACACCACCTCCACCTCTTCAAGCCTGCAGGGTTGCAACACTTTCAGGATGTTTTTCAAATAAAACCTCCTCAACTCATTTTTAGAAAGCAGACTTAATTTTAACTTGTCAGGTCATGACCCTGGAGTTTTACTTATATTCCTTCCTTATCTCTTTCTTCTATTTCCCTTTAATTTCTCAGTAGAAATGATTCAATAAGCTATTTCTCATATCAGTCTAGGAAGAATTCAAAGATATATTTCCCAAAGTTCATATATGCCTTGGAAAATCATATTGCCAAGTTTTTTGGAGCAGAACCTGTCAGAGAAAAGTAACCTCATTTCATGGGGAGTTTCATATCTAGGTTTTGCTCCAATAGAAAACAAAAGGGAATTAAATCCTGGCTCCTAGGTAATCCATCTGATGGACAGGCTATGTACCTGAATCCCGAAATTCTGGACTGTGAAAGAAACTAGAAGAAGATGAAAGCTAAAGATAGCAAGGCTTTCTGGCACTCAGCCAGTCATCCAAATGAGCTGCTGAGGATTTGAGTGCTTTGGGAGCTCCAGCTTTTGAGGAAGCAGATCTGCTAGTCAGAGATTTTCTTTCACACCACCAGAAATGTTCTGAATTTGAATGTCAAACTCTGCATAAACTCTGGAAATATGTCAGTGCAGCTAAATCAGAAGAATAGGATAAAAAAAAGTCTTTTGATGGAGTATTTTAAACTGATTATTGACTAATAGTTTATACGATTGAATTTATGTCGAGAGTTTATTTCTTTTGCATTTGGAATGCAGAATCACAGAATCACAGAATGGCCAGGGTTGGAAGGGACCTCAAGGATCATGAATCTCCAACCCACCTGACACATGCAGGGCCACCAACCTCCCCATTCAATACTAGACCATTCAATACTAGACCAATACTAGACCAGAATGCAAGTGTATTTTGAACAGTGCATCTATTCTTATTTCTATCAAACAAAAAAATAAATGAATACTAAAATTTCTTACTCAGGGGCAATTTGTGTGCCAGCTGCATTGTTTAGCTAAGATTGCCATTTTACTATAAGCTAAGGAAGGCAAAAATCCTTTTTCACATGGTGCTTGATTAGTGTGAGTTTAGTATAATCTGAACCATGAGCTTCTTACGTAAAGGGCAGATGCCTGGAGAAAGTCATCAGGAAGGTCCATAAGGAGATAAGAACTGTGTGGCTCAATCATCTATGATGATCTATGATGGTTTGATGGAATCATTCCCTGGGAATATTACATTCGAACTGAGCAGTTGTCAGCACATCTCAATTGAAGCCAGCTCTTCAAAGTCCTTGGAAGGATCCAAAGAATGCAGACAAGCAATTCTTTGCAGATTTGTCCCAACCTTTTTATCCTTAAAGATTTCTCAAAGCTGAATTTTCATTTTTGGAATCCAAATGGTGATCCTTAGTTGTTAAGTTCCCTCTGGATGAGGCTGTGTGACCTGCTCAGTATTTTGCTAGAACGAAAATGCAAGTAAGAATAAATGTCTAATAGGAAAGTAGGCAAAGTAGTAGAGAAAGTACTTGGTACAGAAGGAGCAAACAAAAAAAGTGCACTAAAAATGTTTATTCCCTGACAGCAATCAAAAGGAACTGACGGACAGTTCTGGGTGCCACTCTGAGGGGCAGGGGAAATACAGCTGAAAATGGAACATTATGACAGGCTGGTCTGGGTGGCAGGGAGATTGCTGAACTGCCGGGAGGGCTGACCTGCAGGAAGCTTTACAAAGGGCTATTCCAAAAATGTCTTCATAATGACTGGTAACTCAAACCTATAGAAGGGTGTTCTCTGTGCCCTGTGTGATTGGCTACATGTACCATTCAGAGAAGGAGTTGGACTGCTATTGTCTCTGACAAGAGCTGATGAAAGGATTGAATATAGCCAGAATATGATAATGAGATGGGAGAAGATTGTGCCCAGCACAGATCTTGTTCAAAATACTGAAGGAGCATCTGGGCAAATTCCACTCTGGCACTAGTTACAAAGGTAAGGAGGCTATAGAGAACTGTGCATAATAAACTAGCCTCTGAGATGGGTTTCATAATGAGAGCTCTTAGCAGCCATAGTTCAGGCTGTTCATCCTGAAATTCTGCCGATCTTAAATCACGCTTATAAAAATGCTATCAATCAATTTAAAGTTTTTTTTGCTTGTCTTGGTTTCCCATGGTAAAATCAGAGCTGCAATTGTTTTCTGTTTTCCTTTCTCTGTGCTTTTATTTTCTGAAAAAATATTTAGAATTAAAATGACAGCTTCCTATTATTTCAGCATTACTAGTATCTTGTTTTAGAAACTTCTGGGGCATTATCATGATGAAAGTAGAGCCAACACAAGAGCACAGTCAAATCGCAATTAATTTAGAGCCACTAGTGTGTGACCTGCAAGAAGGAAGAATGCTTTCCCCACACTGCCTGAGCCAGTATTTTTGCCTATGCTGAATCACACCAAACCAGCCTTCTGCAGCTACTACAGAGCAGCAATGCACCAATTATTTGTTTTGGCTGTGGGCCATCTATCAAGCAGACCAGTGCTTTCAGTCTCTTTCCTCCTGACATCTCCTTGCTCAGATGGCAAAATACCCACTGCCGGTGGCTGGCTAAGACAGGTGGATTTCCTTGGCCAGAGCTGAAAAGAAATAGTGTGTCTCTTAACAACTGCAAGCAAAATAAGAGGCAAGTCATGTCAGTTTGTGCTCCTCCCTCTCTTTTCTCCTCCAAACAAAATTGTTAGCAATGTCGACATTTCAGTGCTGGTCTATAAGCATCTGAGATGAGCGCAGTCACTGCTCTGAATTCCCAGGACACTGCAGACAATGAGCAGGAATGTGAGGAGCTGGATTGGCACTCCAGCAATGCTTCGTATCCGCCTCCAGCCCAAGCTCTTCAGGCGAGCAGACGGGAGTTTTTTTAAATCAGAAGCAGGAAGACAGCAGATCGTGAAGGGAATAAACTATTATATAGGAATTACAATACAAACATTTTTTGCTTGTCTTTCCTATATTATATTTATTTAGCTGTATTCTCAGTTCCCTGTTCAAGCTAGACCTGAGCTGAACCACTGAACACAGATCAGGGTTGCTTATTTCAGATACAGAGCATATCTAAATCATTTCACACAGTTTTAGTTGGCTCCTGTTGATGTAACAAGTACTGCCATCAGTGCATAAAGAAGTCTATTTGTTAATTTTCTTTCTGGATTTGCTACTGCTCCATAGTAATATGCACTACCCTGAACTGAAGGTGTGTGTTGCCTCAACTTGTGAGGAATGGAGCAACTACAGTTCTGATAGTTAGACAGTAATGGGAGAGGGGTGTGGGAAGTAGGTCACTGGCTTCCTGTTAATTCCAGGTAACGCAAGATGAGGCCACACATTCCTACATGCCTATATATGTGAAATCATGCTACAGATGTAAACTAGATAATTAAATGTAAAGGAAAAAAAAAAAGAAAAAAAGAAAAAGAAAAAAGAAAAAAGAAAACAACGTCAAATGCTACTCAAGTGATTTCTATTCTGTTTTTATAAAGTCCTGAGAGTTTCAACAGACAATTCTGTTGCTCAGCATAAGCTGGGTTAGGGCACCTCGATTCCCAGAAACATTACACATTGAAATTGCGATACCTCTGTTTGGTCACCTAACAGATGGCACCTCGGCTCCTGCCAGCCCTGAGAAGCCCCCTCCCAGAGCTGTGCAGGGATGCAACAAGTGAGGACATTGAGAAAGTCACTTGTTTATAAACAAAGCATTTTACACTTCCTTGTGAGACATTTTAAGTGAGACTGTGTCACAAAAAGCTCCTCCGGGATCTGCCACAGCAGCAGCAGCCACAGCAGCACACAAAACAAAGTCACTTCTTCTGCTGCACTTTATTCTGTTGTCATGTTAAAAGCAATGAATTTATTTCCCCCTCTCAGCCCTCCCTCAACTACTGCAGCCCTGCAGTAAATCAAAAAAGTAAACTCTCATTCTCATTGTGCAGGGCTTACTTCCAGGCCTCTACAGTTACCACAGTAACTAATTAGAAATTTGCATCTCTAAGAGAGAATTATTTAATACTGATGTAAGCCCTTTTATTCTTTGGAGCTTGGCCTTTTGCTACTCAACTTCTGGTAGATGTTGGGCCTTAAGGTCATACTGTACAAACTCTGAATGTAGGTGGCCCTAGTCTTGCTTTTTTTATTTTGGATGATTCATATCCTGTGAAGAAAATGTCTTGCCAGGTTTTTGTTGAATGGCATGGATTTGAAAGGCAGTACCCAATTCATTTAGTAGCCATTTGTTTTAAACTGTAACATATTCCCCATTCCTCATTAGCTAACTCTTGTGTAATTGAGTCATGCATTTTTAGCCTTGTTAAACCAATGGAGTTAGGTCACACTGATGCACCTTTCCCATTAGTTCCATTTACTTCCTTTCGCTTCCCGAGTTTAAGCATGCTTTTATTTTGCATGACAGAAAAGAAAGCCTCAGCTACTCGACATGCACAGACATTTGTGTTTTATAGCTCGGTTGTAGGTACTGTAAATCTGAGATACTGTCCCATAGTCACAGGGAGGACATAAATACTGAGAGAAGAGGAAGTAGAAGCTGGAAATGGAACAAAAGCTTTCCTTCATGTTCATGCTAGAAAAAGGCTCTGAACTGTTTTTGTCCCAAACCAGCAAGTGCTCCTCATACAACTGGGCTAAGTCAAATCTCAGATGACTTCAGTAGGCTTTTTATCAGTGTTAAATTGGAAGTCCAGACTCACCAATTTTTCAGCTATTGCACATTCATACAAATTATCTGTAAAGAAAGCAGCATAGATGATACCTCCCCTTTCTACCATTACATGAATCTTTTCTAGCCCTTCCTATCCAAGCCTTATATTGCAGTACCTAAAAGAACTTTAGTAGAGTACATTTTATAATCTTGTAATCTTTTGATTTTGTAATCTTTAAATGTAACATATACATATGAAATCAAATATATATTTAACCTACAATCACATGCAAATATAATATATATATTATATAAAATAGGAATATATATATATATGTATATGCATAAAGAATAAAAGATTGCACAATCTTAAAATGAAAGAGGAGCAAGTATTTTGGCTTCTTCCCCATGCAGTTATTTCCAAAGACAACACCATAACTGAAGTTAAATGATCACCTCATCTGAAATCTTTCTGATTCTATAGTTACAAGTAATTCATGGTTGTAACTCAATGCAACTTTCATTGATTGATTGACTGAAAGAAATGGAACTTTAAGAGCATCTGCATTCATCACTCTGTCTATAGTGGAGGAGTTGTTTGATTGACATAAGGGTTATGAACTCACGTAAGTGAATCACAGACTCCATTTTCTTCTTCTTTCCTCAAAGGTATCCTGAATTAGATGCAAACCTCAAACACTGTGCACTTATTATGACCCAAGCACTGTGAAAGGCAACTTGAAAGCATAATTATGAGCATCCACGGTGAGAAGCAAGACCTATCTACATCAATAAACATCTCCAAGATTCACCAAGATCTAGTGTTTAAAGAAGGGACAAAGAACAGAAATGCAGTATTCTTCCTGTGTGCACTTCTATACAGATATATACATACAGATTATTCTTAACAACTGTGATTTTCTTGTGTTTCCTTGTATGGTTTCCTCCTTAGTGACTTTCTGAACTTCAGTAAAATTTTGGCACCACACCATCCTGTAACAAATAGTTCCACAGATTAAATACATATTGACGAGGTCTCACTTCACTATTAGGAAAAGAGATTTACCTGCTATTTATTTCCATCCATTTCTTCTTACACTGGAAAAATCACCTAGAGCTTTTATCGTAAAGATATTTGCTATGATTCAGCCTCACTGTTTGACTTATCTGTCAACAGCGGGCTCCATAGTTAATGTTAATGGCTTAAGATCAAGATTTGCAGCCCTAATTCTCACAATCTCAGGACTTTAGCACTGACTGGAGGCTGCAATGCAGTTCCCTACAAACAAGCACTTAATCCATTTATGAGGCTTCAGGGCATCCCGTCTGGTTGCCAACTGCTTCTCCAGAAGTCCCTCTGTCCCCTTTAGGTCTATGTCAATCTACCTACTCCGTGTATGCCCACTGAAGTGCACCTGCAGGGAAGCATTTCCCTGTTGAGATTTTAAAAGATTATCTAGTATTTCTCAGTGTCTTTTTTTTCTCTTGTTGTAGTCTAGGATTCTGATGCCTCTTCTTTCTCTTACTGATGGATAGGGGGAAAAACACACACAAAACTAAGCAAGTGTCAAAGGAGGAGAAGAATGGGAGTAGCAGAAATCTTCCATCTGCCTTCTAATAACTCTCTACTTAGAATCAATTTGTCACAACTATCTGTAAAAAATATTCTTCTTTTGGATAATCATCTGATTTCCTCTTCAGAAATAGATTGCTTTAGTAGCAGTTCCTAAGGTCATGCTAAGAACTTGTCATTTATTACGTAATCAAGTAAACAGCCAGGGCAATGATTTTTGGTTTTGATGCAAAATATATATATATGTACATCTGACTTTGTATTTTTAAATGGGAAAATACCAGTTACAGATATATGAATATGTACAACAGAAGATTGACATATACATTCACAAACCCACTCATATCCCCAGTTTTCTGCTGACTTAGCATTATAACTGTGCAGTAAGTTTTGCTCATTTTTAATGAAGTCAGACCAAAGAATACTATTGGAATGAAGAAAGGCAAGCAAACAAAGAGAGCTTTTAAGAAAAATGTTATGATTCTAGATAAGGGAACATATGAGAACAATTATTTGTATCCAAGTAGTGCTGAATATCTTTTTAATTCTGACCTGATCACTTCTCCTTTTTGCTAAGAAAATTTACTAAAATGGATGTTTCCACATATGCATGTTAACAAGTGGCTATTTGCTTACACAATTAAAGGCAAAAAGAAATAAAGCTCTCTTTATTTTGGACAACTTTCTGAAAATCCTCCTTTCCTTCTAAAAATGCTTGCTTGTAGCATGTCCAAAAATAAATCACACCTGTAACACTGGTAAGTCCCTCCAGAGGAAACTCCTCTCCACCATGAGGTCTTTCATATTGTGCTTGTCAGTGAGTGGAAACAGGAACAAACATGAAATTCATGTTGTGCTCGCATCCAGGTCACAGTCACGGGTGAAAGAGTTCTGAGCTGAGAAGCAGCCTTCTGTCAATCACCTGGATGCAATTCCTTCATCACAGAGGTGGTAAAATGGGAATTTCTCATTAAGCCATCTTTGTACCATGTCACACTGGTATCCATAATCCACCATTCAGGCCACCTCCTTATCACTTACCTGTTAAGAGATATTAGTGGGTCACGTGGGTGGGTTGGTGCGAGAACAGAAGGACCAGGCAGCATTTATTGACATTAGAGTCATTACAACATAGCCAAATAGTCCAGGCACCTGCACACCACAGCTGGAAATGGGCTTTGCATTGAAGGGAGAGGGAGATGTGTAACTAAGGGCATCTAATTTGATTAGTAGGTTTGTGTGCCTTGGACTGTCCCATAATTCAGTCAATTAGGCTATGCTTTAATAGCGGGGTCTTTCATGGCACACATCCCAGGGTACCACACAAAATAATAAAATTAACAGCTCATGTAATTATTATGGAAAGACAGTTACTTCTTCCTAAGTAAAATTTTATGCTTTCTGCCGTGAGCTTGGTGCAGACCCTGCTGCCATCAGTCTTGTCAGGAAAAATCCTCCTATCACCGAGGCTGCACCTGTAAAATGTAGCCAGAAAACAGATTCTAAGTCCAGATTTCACACAAAATTTCAGTTGTTCTCATTAATAGCCAGTGGCTCACCCTAAAGCCAGCACATCCCATGCAGTGCTGACTCCTGCCCAGGCCAGTAGAGCACAGCTGCATTCAGACAGGACCGTGCTGGGTGGGTTTGTAGGCTGGGTGCTTCGTCTCCTCGCACACTGCCCCAACTGGAGCTATGTGCCATACATCAGCAGGCTGCCAGATGCTCTGTTCCAGAACATTTTTCTACTGGGAGAACATAAGATGGGATCTTTAACAGCTTTAACCTGAGAAAACACTGGTCTAGAGCATCAAAGCCAGGGACTGATGAGAGATCACGCATGCAAAGGATGTTACTCAGTGAATCTGTAAATATTTCACCAGGCATCAGCTGATGCAAGGAGGCTGTTATGCACATTTTTTGTTACAACACTACAGTGCAGCATTTCAGACAGGTCAAGTTGCTGCTCTTATTCAAATCCCCAGCATGATTTGCACATGTTGTCAGGAGTAGCTGCCTGGCAGGAAAAAAAGCCAAGGAACTGAAAACCCAAACCATCTAAACCCCTTCTCCATTTCTTCCTATGAGCAACCAATATTTAAACTGCCAGTCCTCTTTAGAGCCAGTGTGCCTTGCTCCTTTGATGAAGGTTTGGATGTGGTGCTCAGGGACATGATTTAGTGGCGGGTTGTTAGAGTTAAGATAGAGTGGTTAGGTTGCAGTTGACTTGATGACCTTTAAGGTCTTTTCCAACCTGAGCAATTCTATGATTCTAAGGTGCCAAGGACTCTTCCCCATCCCAATGTTTTTGGCCAAGCCCTCTTAACTCACACTGGGATAAGAGCAGCTGCTCCAGCCGCTGATCCTCACCCCACTCCCAGCAGTAGGGCTCAAAAACAGCTCTGTCCCACACGGGCCTGGTGCTTTGCCTCTGCTCAGCTGACTCAGGCAATCGGAATCACGGAGAGGGGCTGGGTGCTCCCCTCCCACAGCTGGGACAAACCTCGGGGTTGCTGGGTATCGCCCAGAGCTGTGATAGCTCTGCAGCGATATTCAGATAAAGTGAAAGATTGAAATCGTGGTTATTAGAGAGCAAACATCATAATCAGGTAAGGAAATAACCCGACTGCCTTCTACTTGCCACTGTGTCCTGAAGAAATTATGCTGTTCCTCCTTATAAATAATAGGGGTGTGCAACGTGTCATTCCTATTCAGTGTTTGTGGGTTTTTTGGTGCTTATTGATGCTGCATCTGTTTTGTCAGTGCGTCAGCTAATGGAGAAAGTTAATTGTGTTGGTTGTAAGGCCACCTGTCACACACATGCCTCATTTCCATACTAATAGCCCAACAGTGGCAGGCAGTGTGCTCCTCTGCAACAGCACACGCAGCCTCTCCACCAGCCCAGGCCAAATGTGCCTATGCAGCAACCGCAGCCCTCGCCTCCAAACACCGCTAGAGCTGCAGCACCCAGCGCAGAGCCAGGCTGCAACGGGTCATGGAGACACTTCGAGAAACACATTCTCTCTTGGACGCAGAACCAATGCCAGAAAAGCTATAAGTAATTAATATTTAATTGAAACATATGGGAAATTATTCTGTGAGAGGCTTCCCTTCCTTCTTTCTTCTTTCTTCCTTGCTTCGTACAGAAGATTATGTGAGTGGAAGGATTCACTCTGAAGTACCAACCCCACTGCCAGTCAGAACCTGTGGCTCCAGCATGTTTTCCTCTGCTCTGCAAAGATCCCTCATAAACCCTGGCAGAGTTTACACCAAAAGCATGTCCCACGAGGTGACGCCTGGCATCCCGACAACTTCAGGGGAGAACAATCTTCATGCCTTTTAAATCACTGCAGCTGAAATTAGAAATACAGTGTACAGCTATTGGGCTTTCAAAGGAATGTCCTGTGGGCTGAGAAACCTGCTGTGTGTGATCTGCTGCTCCTTTGCACCCTCTGTCTGCAAGCCTGTGAGAAAAAGAAAATGCTCCAGCTGCAAAGTATTGCCTCGTGGTGTAACACAGTCAGTGACGCAGCAAATGCTGTGCGTATGTCAGGGTCAGAAACAGAGACATCTGTGTCTATTACACAGGGAGGAACTGGCCAGAATGTCTGCTGCTGAGCTAAATGTCAGGTGCCGGGGAGCATAACAGCACTGGGCAGGGCCAAGGTGGGCAGCACCTGCACCCAGCTCCTCACCTGGCTGAGGGCAACTGGGTTTCATACTGCACAGCTGCAGAGTTCTCCTGTTTCTACATTGAGCCTCTCTACAGGTGGGGCTGTAGAGATACCTGCAAACATTTCTTTGGCCAAATGGCCCTGCGTGCCTTGAGAGTAGGTGTGCAAGTTGGTTTGAGAGAGGGTGCACCTGGGGGCAATCCAAAGAGCCTTTTGGCTTGATGTGTCCCATCTAAGAGCCCTTTCAGTTTGATGTATCCCGTCCTCCCTATGGCTAGTTTTGTGGAGAACTGTACTTTAAAGTATTTTAGTGCTGAGGTGGTTTTTTTTTGTTTGTTTGTCTTTAATGCGGATTGGCTGAGCTGAAGCATCAAGCAAACATTTACAAATTCTAGAGCTTTATAACCTGTTCATCTCTGAGACAAAGGCTTCCTCTTCAGAATGTGTACAAACTGCTCGTTTGCATTTGGCTGAAGCAAGCATTTTATTGTATAAAAAAGATCCTGCCAGGGCTGCACAGACTGCCATTGTGAGTGATGTGTGGCCGCTCCACTCGCTTTGTTGCACACGCGGCTGCTTGAAGTCGTGCTGCCGGGGCGATGACCCACCCCTTCCCCTGCTCCAGCAGAGCAGACATCCACCTCCTGAGTGGGCCTGAGGAATTTATCTCCAAGTCTGCTAACTTCTCCCCATGTGGCTGTTATTCTTTTCCCCATGCGGAGGGCATAAAATTAGTTGCAGAAAAGCAGCACAGTCTATGTGGGACAAAGAGTGTTTCTCGAGTCCTGGATCCAGGCACATGCATCTCCCATCTTCCAGCTACAAATTAAGGTGAAGAACAGATGCGTGCTGTTATGTGCTCCAGTTTCCAAGGGAAGAAGGCACAGGGCAAGAGACCCGCAGGAATTTCCAGCAGCTCCTAAGCCTCGGACCCTCTCTATTCTATGACCTGCACATAGCCACAAAGCTTATCACAGCTTCCAGGCAGGAAGACACAAGAATCTCTTCACATGAATACGACTGTTTTTCCATTACCTCTAGCAAGCTGAAATTTTCTGAGAATATTTTTTTCCAGCACAGTACAGTCTTAGACATGGAAATCCTCACGAAACACGAAATTAAAGGTTACAGACTAGCCCAGCATTGATGTCAGCCTTTCTGTACAACTGGTAGCTTGATACCTCGCTTTAACACCTGTGGCTGTTAATAGCACAAAGTGACGGCACATTGACCACTGTGGCATTTGGTGTCCCACTCTTCTGCCTTTTTAACCAAAAGCCTTCCGGGCTAAATTCTGGCTCTTTCTAGTTTCACGTGTAGACACACATATGTATACAAACATTTATAAAAATGAATTAATGCATGTGTTTTAAACAGTTAATAAATACAGTGTGTTTGTTAATACTGAAAACAGACAGGATTTCTAGAAATGGTAAAAGAGTTGTTTTTTTAAAAATAGCAGTCCAAGCAAAACCAACACGTGTTTTTTCCTCTCTTTCAACTATCTCTTCTGTTTTCTTTCTTGAGAGTAAAGCCAAAACTGGAAAACTGAGTTTGGGACTAGCAGAATTCCACCTTAAATTCTCCCTCTTTCCAACAAAGAATGACATTTTACTTTTGTTTTTGTTTTTTTTTTTTTCTTCCCCAGAAATATTTACATGTTTCTGAGCCAACACAACAGCTGATAGTGCTACTTCTCACTCCACCACACTGCATGCTGTGCTTTCTGCACAGACCTCCTGAGATTGCGTGATTGCATATATAACCTTGCTCCACACAGTGTCAGTATTGTTCTGATCCTTTCTCTTCCCCCACATGAGTTTTTGTGTTCAGCATATCTTGGCATTGTGAATTGGAGGCTTTCTAAAGGAGGTCTCAATTTACCCCTGATTTACCCCTATAAATCAGCTAATAAACCATTGTCAGCACTGGTGTTATTACACTACATGGAGACAATGAGGACAGAATATGCTGGTACAGACAACAGCATTCCAGTTCTGAGGGCTGAAATGCACAGGACCCTCCAAATGCTGAGGATGCATGAGGGTAGCCTGCAGGACAGGAGGAAATCTGCGAGGTGATTCCTACATCTCTGCTCCGCTTCACTGCTCTGTGACAAGTCAATGCATTCAGCCAGAAGTAGGTAAAACCAAGGGCAAGGCTGTGATTACAGCTGCGGTCATTTATTTTTCTCCTGGGAACATCTCTATGCTGTGGTTGCTTTAGATAAGTGGGATACTAAGGCAAATATCTCACAGCCGGCTGTCCACATGAGGAAGGACCTGCTAGGTGGTCTGTGGGGCCGTGCTATTAGCAGCAAGACATGGGGGAACAGCCTGGTGCTTCCTCTTCTTTAGGCTGAGCAGGGAAGACTCATTTGGGAGAGATGTCTCAGCCAAAGGATGTGTCAACTTCTTTTAACAGCACATAATGCAGCTCGGGTGCTTGCCAAATCCTAACGCACTGGAACAGACGGAGACAGAGGGCTGCGGGAAGTGCTATGTGAGCTGCCCCAAGGTGCAGCACCTACAGGAGAAACCTTCCCACTCTGCCAGGGAATCCTCCCTTCTCCATGGTTGGGAGAATGTTTAACTTGTCTTTTCTGTTTTGGTTCTTTTTTACCTTCACTTTTCACGCCCTTGGGCTCTTGGCAGCCAGCCTAGCACAGTGACGTGTCACAGAGTCCTGATGTTACTGTACGGAGTTTGTTCAGTGTGGAGCAAAAGGGAGAGAAGTGTGCTGCTGTAGAAGTGTGATATTGTCTGCATTAAAATAAAAAGTGTTGGCAATAGTAAGGCTATAAAATATATCCAGAGCTATTAATAATCAATGCCAAGGGCAGAGTGGTCGGCATATTCAGTCTCATTCTTCAGACCTTAAGGCAACCTCTTATTTCCCAGTGTCAGGGTGAGACTGACCCTGAAGGCAGCACAGTGTCTGCCCCTAACCTCTGCCCATCACTTTTCCAATGCAGCCAGGATCTGTCACTACTGCAGAAAAGAGGGGAGATGAGATGGACTTTGTGTCTGTTCGAGCAGGTGGTCACTGTGCTCTGACACAAAGCTGCTGTTGTTTGCTGTCCACATTCACTTGGCTAGTGGTCAAAAACAATACCGTGTACGAATATTATATTACACCTCACTAAAGTGATGTTATCTGCATTCATTTCTGGAGAAGTTCATAGACATCTGTGCTACAGCTTGCATCCAGTCCAGGTACTGTGCTTTGGAGCAGTTTGCACAGTGCTTTGCACAGCGCCCAGACACTCTTCCTTCAATCACCAGGAAGAACTGGGATTTCATAGCAGTATTACACTAGGCTATAATGTTATCACTGTTGCACTTGTGTTGTAATAGAAGACCCTTGACAAATATGCAAACAGTATCCTTCATTTCTTTTGGCCACAGTATACCTGTTGACTGCATCCAGTTTGGGAGTTGTCATTTCCTTCAATGCATATACAGCATTTCATGGCATTGCGTAATTTTGTTGGTTGTTTTTTTTCTGCACCTGGGTACAGGTTGGGTCTCCACAATCATTTGGAGGAGAACAGTTTCTTAATCATGATAAATCTCTTAGCCTGGCCTTTCAAATCCTAATGATTAATAATTTTATCACCACACTCTCAAAACTGATGGAGCTTTGCACTGTGTTTTAAAGCACTTAAGCCCTATCTTGATGTGTGCAGGAACACTTAGTGTCTGGCAGAAGCAGGCTCCTCTCTGCTGCTGAACAGGGGCTCTGTGCCCAGATCATCTCTTGCCACCTTTTCCTTTCTCAGCACTGCGGTTTCCTCAGACCTCTCATTCCCTGGGTGTTGGGGAGCAAGGGACTAATCTGTGCTCATCCCGTGAGCTCTGATGTGCTCACATTTTGGGCACCCCTGAAGGCAAAATGACATCTGCATTCTCAGTGCTATAGAACGAGAGCGCAATGTTTTAAAGCCTCTCAGAAAACCTACAGGACAGTTAATATGATTTAAGCCTATATTTAAATTTTATGAGACTCATTTTCAAGGCTAATAACCCAGTTTACTGTGCACAATATCGAATGCAAATTTTATTACTGACTTGGTAAAAACCAAGACGATGTTCATTAGCATATCTCAGCGCATCACCCTTTTTAGCCAAAAGGTGCACCAGGAGTAACAGTGGGAGTTTTTATATGGGCTGTAAATTACAGTTACTATCTCATTAGATAAACACATTTAAAATCAGGTTATCATTCACTTATATATCAGAAAGTTGTTTGTTCAATTGCAGTTAGTCTCCTATTACAACATATGGTACATGAAATTCTTAGACTAATAAAATTTCAAGGTACGGGAAGCTGGTGTCTTGGAAAAAACTGTTTCTGCTCAATGAATGGCTCGATATAATCTGTAATTGCTTAGAAACAATTATGCAGCAGGCTGTTTTCTACTTAATAGTATTTACATCCTTGGGTTTATTAGCAACAAAATCTAAGTGGAACTTGTGAAAGAGAAAATAATTTTTCCACTAAAAGGTATAAACTTTTAAGTTAAAGATCCAGCAGATTGTGGAAATCTAAAATATATGTAACAGACTCTAATTTAACTTAGTTCTCACTGAAATGTTTCATTATTCCTTCAGATACCTGTGGTAGTTGGGTTATCTCCTCTGTGCCCAAGGAATTCCATGCAAATTTCCATGACCTGAGCTCAATTCCTCAGCTCTTCCACCCCCCTGGGTAGGTTTGGTTTTTTTTTTGCTCAACTCTAGTTTTGCCATCTCCTGTGTTACATAACTATTAGGAAGTGTCCATATAAGTTATCTATACATTATATATACGAAATCAAACTGAAAGTTCATGCACTAGTGAAATTCTCAGAAAGTTCTGCCTTCTAAGTTTAAGCAAATGGCCTAGAATGCACGAATGAGTTCAGTCAGCATTTTGTATTGTTCTGTATGCTGGCAATTCAGTCAGTAGCAAGGTACACAGTGTCAGGAAGGGAGGCACGTGCGGAATACACAGCAACTGTGATGCAGGTATGCTTTGGATCTAAATTCCCTGTTGTAAGAACTGCTAGAGCTCCAGCTGCTGGAGAACTCAGCCAGCTGACATCATCCTTGCATTACGTCTAACTAAAGTCCTACACTTCACCAGCTACACTCAGCATATCCACATAGGTTCCTTCAGGTTTCATGCTACATGCTGATGATGCACACACAAGTCAACATTTGAAGTGTCTAAAGGGAGGTCCTTTCAGTGTCAAGAGGGGGGTTATGAGAAAGAAGGGGACAGACCCTTTGAGAGGGCCTGCTGTGATAAAGCAAAGGGAAATGGCTTCAGAATAAAAGGAGGGAGATTTAGGCCAGGTGTTGCCTTCAGTTTTCTTTGTACTAAGACATTTTTAAATATCGAAACTAAAATCCCAACCTTTGAGTTCAGTTTTACTTACCTGTCTCTTGGGCTGTAACTTCACTGATCTTCCTGTTGCTCTTGCTTGCAGTGAACTGCAGTGAATTCCCACCCAAAGCTCTGACCGTTGCACACTCACAGTGCCAGCGGTATCCTGGGAGGAGCAGTGTATGCAAAATGCTGTGTTACTGCTATCACCTATCAGGGTTTGTCAGAGGAAAGCATAATAAAACTTCAACAACAATCCTCACCCTCTCTGCAAGGGAATCTCTTTAGTTGCTGCTTTCAAAGGATTTGCAACAGGGGCTGTTGTAAGAAGCAGGTTCTGCAAAGCTGTGCGGCTTTCTGGGCTAGTCCAGATAAGGACTTTGTAAGTGTGCACCCCTGACTGTGAAAACAACTTTACATTTTGCAGCAACAAAAGCCGGTGTAGCCTGGTTTCAATCTCACTGATTCAAGGTACTACAGAAAGTAAAACCACAAATAACATTATGGAGCGAGACTGGAAAATCACCATGTGGAAAATAAATCCCTCCACATGCTCAGTGCAGGCTGCACCACCAAACTCCCTGGCCGTTGTGGGGCCCTCTCTCTGTTGCTCATTGCCTAGCTCAGGGTGGGAGCCAGGAGTACGGCTAGTGCCCTTCCCTGAGAAGCAAGAGGGCTAAACCTGGTGCCAGCTATTTCTTCGAGCAGCAGGTTGGCTTCTCTGAAATGTGCTGTAGCAGCCTGAAAAGCAGCTCACAGAGCAGATGCTGCCTTATCAAACCCAAAGGTTCACTGCTCTATTAAGGTCCTACACAAGGTATCCTGTTCCTACCAGGTGTCGAATATCCCCTTATCCTACTTGGCAGGTGCCAGGCTCCTTTGTCTATTCATCACCAATTCAAGCAAATTTAGGCCTACCTCCCAACACTGATGTTTACTTGCATTCACTTGGAGCAGGCAACCCTTTTTTCTTTGTGTTCATACAGCACCAAAAAAACTGAAGGCCATTTATGATGAGGTCTTCTGGGTCCTGGTGCAGTAACATTAATAGTAGCTGGATATATTTAGAAGTTAGTCTTTTTAGTATTTAGTATTAGTGTTTAGTTTTTGGCGGGGCGATTTGTTGATATTTTTGCCATTTTATAGCTTCTACAGTTGAATATAAACAATTGAAACACATCCCTGCTTTCATATACTTTGAAGTTTAACCAAAGATGGTTTTATCAATAAACCAAGCTATTATTTTTTTCTGAATGAGTTTTGCCTAGATTACGTTCAGTAAGTGCCTGTATGTACTTCTGAAGGGAGGTTTAGGAAATGCATCCATTAAAATGATACCTTTGGCCTTCAGCAATGTGGCCAGACAAATGTTAGCAAGGGTGAATGTAGGTAGAGTGAGGTACAGAAAGATTCACAAGCATAAGGACTGTGGCACTCTGCACACTGGTAATGGCAACTAAAATTTATGAATATTTGTGCAAAAAAGTCAGAAGAAAAATTTGGAGTTTACTCACTAAACAGATATTTTGCAGTTGCAGTGATTTAGTAGTTAATGTCCTGAATTAGAAATTCCTGCTTGTTTCAATTTTTGCTTCGCTGTTCTTAGTTATGTCATTATTTTGCAGGTTCTCAAAAAATCTCCCAAAATAATGAAATCTACATGAAGTCCTCTGTCTCTCACATCATTCTAAGAAAACCTAACTTAGGTTAGTGCTAGGTTTGCCATCCTTCTTTCCATAACAGAAAGAAGCACTACCATTTAATAATCTCTTTACAGTGTTCCTCTTATCTGATATTCACTTCTCATCAAAACAAAATATTAATATTCTCAGGGATCGGGAAAGTCTTTTTTTTTTTTTTTTGTCCTAGATTTTCTTTTAGACATTTGTTGTTCTCAGGATGGCAGGGTGAGTAACAGCCTAACACTTGTTAACACACATTAATAACCCTTAATAAAAGTAAATTTACCCGAGAAATCACCCTGCTTTATCTTCAATCTCATTTTGAAATAACTATCTTCCTTTCTGAAGCTTTACTTAATTCCTTAGAAGAGAATTCTCTTTTCACTTCCCTTCCTCGCCAGGGACCTGGAAGAAGACCAGAGCTCTTGTATTTTGGGGAGAGTGGGAATGATGCTCACCTGGTGTATTTAATTCCCTGCTCCTAACCCCAAAAGAGTATGGAGGCTAAAGAATGTCTTCTTCCCTGACAGAGGTAGCAGCATTCAATACTTACTTGGTGAAGCCTTTGCAAAGCAAAAGAGGTCCAAGCTGGATATCACAGAGAGGAAAAAGTGTCTTGTGAAGCTCCTGAGGTACCGCGTAGGCTAATACCACAAGTAAAGATGTAGAAAAAAGTGATGGTGATGACTGTTGCTTTCTTCAGCTGTGTGAATGGTGAAGGATGAAACCACTATGCAAAGTACGAGCTTGGAAGGAACCTTGAGAACCTTGAGAAGGGGATTAGTAACCCCCTGATGCAGGGGAAAGGTGGGTGCCTATACAGATTGCAGATTAACTTCACTGTTACGGAAAGCCAAACATTCAGCTGACACAAACTCCCAAATCTGGAGATAGCTATCTGCTATCATGATACCAATAGCAGAAGTCTTAAAATAAATTGATTAAAATAAAATAAAATATTAATTTCATAAAGCCTTTTATGGAAGATGTAGAAATGTAAGATCTGAAAAGCAAAGTAACCAGTTGGCAGGATGCAACAGTTTGGACACATTTTGATGGGTGGCAAAGTGCAACCAACTTGGCAGTGACGTGGAAGAGAGGAATAACTAGTGAGAAGCCAAGGCCAGACAGGTGCAAGGACCAAATCGTCACTTCTTTTCAAGTGGAAAATTATACCAGTGAGTATGAACTGAGTTTCTTTTGCTCTAGGAATTGTTCAGTGAGCTAGGCATTTGTCACCATAAAAAAAAGGCATGCTGTCTTAGAAATAAGAGGGACTGGTGATCACGATCTAGTCCTCAAAAAAGGACAACACAGTTTTGGTATGACCATGTGCCAGCACAGTAGTTCAGATACTGAAATGACAGATGGTGTTTATAGCCAGAACTGACATTGTTTTGTGATAATGCTTAAAATTATATTGTTCATAATTCAAATAGGAAATACTTTTCTTGGCCTGAGGCACTGAAATTGTCTCAGGTCTGATTTCTCTAACCCATTTCACCCATATACATTTCTGTCCTGCAAGGCCGTAGAAGCAGTAAGTTCATGCACACTTGAGAAAAGGAAAAAACCTGTGATGCTATGAAGTTGTTCAAAATGCAAGAATCATAAATACAAAGCAGTGCTAACTGAAGATGCAGTCTTCTGTATGGTTTCTTTATAGAAATCAGAATTGTATGTATTTTAAGGTTTATTAGATGAAAATTACAAAAATAAACAATCTCCCCTTTTTATAGTGCTGTATATCACCTTGTAAACTGTGACTTAACAGTGGCAGTTCTTTGGAAATCTGTCTCTCTCTTTTTTTTTCTCTCTCTTTTTTTTTTTTTTAGTTTCTATTTGTCTTTCTAGGTAGTTTAGAGCAAAGAAGTAATCTCATGTGATGGCAACAGAAAATTTCCGTGTCTGAATCACTGTGTCTTTGAAAACAAATTTCCACAAGTCACTTTGAGAGCTTTCAACCTTAGCAAAACCTGCAGGAATGTTGATCCTTTGTGAGCTTGAGTTGGATTTTTGGGTGTTTTTTCAAAGTATCATTTTTTCAGTTCATAGTCTTGACACAGTGAAAAACCTTCAGTTGAATTCCTGAACATATCTGTCTGTCTCCAGATGATCCATAAGTTTAACCACTCCACAGTTTACTTTCATCTAGATTCAGGAAAAAGATTATATTTGGACAGTGTCCTCATTTATATGATTTAACTTTTGGTTGTGCGCAGGCAGTTGTACTAGATAATCTTTGAAGGTTCCTTGCAACAGAACTGTTCCATTCTGTTCTGTTCTAATATAGCAGCTGAGAGTGCCCAGAAGTTGGGCACCATTCTTGTCTCCTCATGGGGTTCAATGTCTACCTATATTATAATTTTGCAATGTAAGAGAATAGTGCAGAATAAATTCATAATTCATAAAGCCATAAATTCCTTTTGTGGTCATCTTAAAGATGTCTCTAAAGTAGTCTTATCCTGGAACATATCAGGCATTTTCGATGTACAGAGTTGTACAGGGAGGCTGAAGGAGGCAAAATGGCCAAGATTTCCCAACAACAACGTGACTGAACGTCAGCCTGTAATCTTTTTAACCCATCACAGTAGACTGTAATCTTTTTAACCCATCACAGTAGACTGTAATCTTTTTAACCCATCACAGTAGACTCTTCCTCACAGAGATGAATGGGAAACAACTGCTCAGGTGGTTCACTCACCCTCCTCCTAGCACAGCTTCTCACCTGTCCTATGACAGCCTGCTTTTCTGCATGTCCTGCCATATTTTAAAATGTGAAGATTATTAGAGTTTTCTCCCTTCTTTTATATCACTTCTTCAAAGCCAGACAGACTCGCTACTTTCTTTCCTTTGATCAGCTCCACAGTGCTGTAGAGAGAAATGCACTCTCTTGGGCAATGTACATCACCTTAGGAAAAAATACAATTTTAGAATTCCAAAAATCCCAAAGTTTCAAGCTTTTTCAATTTATATCTGCCAGGCCATTATTCTCAAACCACCAACTATATGGGATTTTTATTTTGGCACATCCTGTAATAAACTCTCTACATAGTGCTACATTTTCTTTGTCAAGACTAGAATTAACCCTCCTTTCTGGGTTCAGAAGAAGTATCTTGGTTTCAAGATACTTGAGATTTGAAAATGTCTAAGATTTGAAGCAGGGTGGTTCTTGTTGACTGTTCTCAGTTGAGCAAAAGATGTCCAGACATAGTTCATAACCCTATCTGTCTACTTGTATCTACCCAACTAGCTATACATCTGTCTTATCCAACTCCGTATTTTGGTGGCTGTCCTCAATATCTTATTCACCAAAACAGCCAAGCTGAGGTCAGAGGACACCCTGGGAAAGCTTAGCAATCAGTGTTAAGGCAGATCCCAAAGAAGACCACACTGCTGTGACGTCGAGCATGACTGGAGTTTCCTCTGTGTGAGGACTGGGTGTTCTTGGGGAAAGGACCGGAAGAAGAGAGGAGAGGAAATGGGAGCTAGCACAGAAACAAATTCTTCCACAGAAATTGTTCTGCTTTCTGTAGTTCTAAGGGGCCAATCACAATTGGTGGAAGACTACAGCAAATCAACTTCCCCTCCCCTTCTTGCCTTGAGGGTTCCCAGGTCAAGTGTCCCTGCTAGGGAATCCCCATGCTCTTCTTGCTTCCCAGAACCCCCCTGCCAAGGGGTTTTCCACTGAATGGTCAGACAAGTCACACCTGTATTTTTTCTAGTTTATTAACTTCGTATATATTGATGGAATTCATCATCGCCTATTGAAAACATCAGTCAAACAACAGAATCCGTTCTTGACATCCTCTACTCCCTTCTCTAAAGCAGAAAGTACTGTAGCAGCAGATCTAACCAAGAGTATAAAAGTTCAAAGGGGAAAATTAGGAAACCCCAAACTTTGTTTTGCACTCTTAGTGACCAAATAGCAGGAGAGTGACTCCAAGTTGCAAATTATTCTGGCACTTTAAATAGCAACTGGAGATGTTTTTTTCTTTTAATTTTAGAATATGCTTTTGAAAGTGGATTTGAAGCTCCCAGCGTTTGTCTTGCTGTTACACAGCTGAGGCAATCCCCCTGAAATTTCTCACAGCTCCTATGCTGCACTTTACACAGAGCAAATTCTGCGTGTGAAATGCGGGCAGAGTAAGGAGCACCTCTGTCAGCGCTGCAGCAGGCTTCACGTGGTGTTGATAAGCAGCAACACATGAAGTAAAAGTGATTTGCCCTTTGTGGCTGGTGGGGGGAATGGGGAGGCTGAGCGCTGCTGACCATGGCTGCACCACCAGCAGCGCCCACCACCGTGTGGACAGACAGACGAATGGATGGAAGCACAGAAATCCAAGGCATCTAATTAAGACTCCCTCACAGAAAAGCTATAGCTAGGTAAACAAAACTGTTTAAAGTGTGTTCATCATTAAAGTGTCCCCCGACAGCAGGATGCGGCAGCAGGCTCGGTGACAGAAGGGAGAAGAAGAGAGGCATATGGCCCCCAGCCTCATCCCCTGCTGACAAGCTGCCTCGCTGCAAGCCCCCTTTTCTCTGTCTTCCTTGCGTGCAGCAGATTGCAATGGCCCAACTTCCCCATCTGTATCCCAGTCCTGTGCCCCCGACAATGTGGCAGCCATGCAGCTTCGTCGTGGCCGGGAGCGGGAGGAGGAGGGGGGAGATATTAGGGACCAATAATCACAATGCTATCCATAATGCATTGTCTCTACAAGATTACATGGTATATTTCCAGTGGGGATTAGCCCATCCATCACAGGCCTTTATTGGCCCTTTTTTTGTTGTATAAAGCCCAAACACTGTCGTAAAATTCTAAACCGCTTAATTGCTGTGCTGTAAAAATTTGCATATCAGAGATATGTCATTCCTTCGTTAAATGGCACTAGGCATTTGTTACAAGGTCCTAACAATCAGGCCAGAGCACCTCAGAAAAAAGGTCAGCCCTTGGCATTATGCAAAGTTCTCCTCTGAATTCTAATCTGCAGTAATTACGGGTTTAAATATATTGCAACTTAATGGATTTTTATTCTGTGCAATTCTAACTCCCTGGGCGCACGGTCTCCTTGTTCTGTGTGATCAGACTGGGTAAGCAATGTGGTTGCGGTGGCATGGTCTCTGTTTCTGTATGGCCTGCAAACTGCCTCCCAAAAGATTTTATCGTAATCTACAATGTCACTGAGCTCCAGTACAAGTTTTCCTTGATGGCCATGCATTTATGGCGAGTTCTTAATTTCTTAGATTAATGGCAAGTTCTGAAGAGTCTACGGAAGCCATAGCATTGCCACTTTTAGAATTCATCATTAAAAGCTACCTTTTAATGATAGATAAGATACATGTTTTTCCATGTGTACCAAGAAAAAGGATCATTACAATATTGAGCAAAAATATTGTACTTCTAACCCACGGATCTGAAAGATATGCTTTACGAAAGGAAGAAAATATCATCCAGGTTTTACTCACTGAGAAACAGGCTTGTGAGACCTCAGCTGCAAGCACAATACCTGCCAAGAACTGCTCTCTCAGGACATATCCTCCTTTAATGACCCAATCTCTCCTCCTTCCCCCAGCTCTCACCTCACTCCCTAGTCCTCCATGGCTCCACATGGAATACAAACTTACCTGCTTCTGGAAAGCTGAGGTATTGGCACTGCCCATCCTATAAATGTGCTCAGATTCAGCCTGTGTATGTGCCTGTGTATGTAATTAAGGGAGATATACATCATCTTCTATGGGACTGCCACACTTGCTTTCCGTAATGACTGAAAATTACATAGACTTACAGGATGCTTGAGAATGGAAGACACTTCTGGGGGTCCATGGCCCAACCCTTGCTCAAGCAGGGACACCCAGAGTAGGGTGCCCAGCACCATGGTGGCTTCTGGAGATCTCCAAGGAGGAGACACCACAGTCTCTCTGGGCAACCTGTGCCAGTGCTCCACAGAAATGCTTCCTCCAAGAAGTACCATGGTGGTGTTAGCACTGTTGCTTTTAAAACTGGAGAGAGTCAGTGACATTTGGACTCCTCAACAAACATATTCCTGCACACACTTAAAGGCTTACCAGTGCCTTCAAAGATTTCAAACTTGCTCCCTTTTCCCAAATGAGGTTTCCAGTGCCATGTTTCCTCACCCCAGAGATAGGTAGAAGAGGAGGACTTCAGCTCCTCTCCATGTGCAAGAGGTAAATGTTAATCTCTGCTTAAGCCACATCAGTCTTTCGAGTCTTCCTCAAAGAACATAGCTAGCCCTGCCATCCAGATAAGATGAATGTATTACAAATATTATTCCTCCAGGAGGAAGCAGATGAATAAGGATGTGCCACACAACCTGAAAATATTGCAGAAACTCACATGCCTTCCGTAGCAGGAAGCAAGAGGCAGCGCTAACACACTGCTCTTACTGGAATCAAAGTGATTTTTGCCTTCAAGGTATCTAATTTATTTCATTAACCCAGTCCAGGGACCCAAGGAACCCAGTAGAATACTGCATCACCTCAGGAGAATTTCTTCTCAAGCTCCATTTTCATCAAGTCATTTATGTCTTATATTATCTGTCTTACATATTTGTTTTCTAGACATTTCTCTCCCTGCTGATTAGTACATTTTTCAGGCATGTACCTCTTACCGGTGCTATAAGCACTCATACTTAAAATAAACCTTACATCGTATTTAATCATCACACTACGTTGGTTTTATTATTATCACATTTTAATCTGGCAGGTGGTTTATTAACCAGAAAGAATTCTAACAAGAAACCCAAATGCTCTAACATAATAAAAACATCATATCTTTGTTTTTCTTTTTAATTAACAACCAACATCAATGCAAACTTCTTGTCCTACGTGTGAACTCAGCTACAGTCAATTCACTTTTATCTGTGCTCTTGATTAAGAAGGCCTCCTACGAAGTAGCCCCACGTATCTACCCTGGAAGAGATTTCAGCCCCTGTCCTTGTGTTGATGAAACCCTCTCCCTCTGTGGAATCCACGCAACCAGTTGTAGGGCTGCAAATTGATCCCCCACAGGGAAAAAACTCTTTAAAAAACTGGCCAGGGAGGAGTTAATTCAGGTTATTTCAGATATGCAAGTCACAGCCATCGCTGGGAATCTCAGAAGATGGAGTATTTTGCATCCATCAGCCTGTGCCTCTTCCTCAACTGTTATCTTTGCTAGACAGGAGTTGCAGCAATGTCTCATTTGTTCAAGTTTTTCCAGCACTGCAGAGGCAGAACTAGAAATGGGATGAGGGTCCTGTGCAGCAGCACACTGCATGACCCTAAGGGCCATTTTCTTCCTTCCTTCTCCACTCTGGAGAAACTTGTAGCCCTTGGAAGCGGGCTGCCCAAGACCTAGGCACAGAGCTCAGCAGGCTCTGGCTTGGGCTCTTCAAGGGACAGAGCTGCAGGTCACTGTGCCAGCTGCCCTCCCTGAAAAGCTGTCTGCCCACTGACATTTATATCTGCTTTGGAAATACATTTATTACCACAGCCCATCTTCTAGTCCATCCTCCCCTCCTCTGTTTCCTTTGTGTTCTGCTGGTGTCAGGCACAGAGGAGTTGTCCCACTGCCTTCAGGGAGGTTTGAGATAGAGCTAAGCAATCTATAAGTGCAATTTATTTTACCCTTATTGAGCATTATTAATGTTTCTATTAGGACTGAACAAACTATGTAATAATGTGTCATTTTCTCTGGCTTGATTCATTATTCAAAATTATCCAAACAGTAATTTATGTGAATTATTCTGCAATTAATTTGCCATGAATTTCTTGCAAATATACACTGAACAGTATCTGAACTCTCTCAATTGGTTACAAAAGTCTGCTGCACGCTGGGAGTGGGATCTCATGTAACACCAGCAAAACGCAAATTTTAGGGAACTCTACATATGAATATGGGCTATTTCCATTAAATTAGTATGCGGTCCCTTGAGAGGTCTTTGATTTTGTTCTCTGTAGCTCAGAATAAACTTATTTCTAAACTGAATTACATGAAATCAGTACAATTTGGTTTTGCGTCATTGTATTTTCCATGTGCTTTTTGCACTGTTTTAACAAAATCAGTATAAAGCCACAGATGTACTTCAGTTCCTTCAGCTTTGCATATAAATAAAGCACTCTGATCCAGTTTTTTTGACTTGAGAGTTCCATTTTGCAACACCAACACCTGTTTCCCAGGCTTTCTGTCCAGTGGTTGTTTTAAAGTGATGCCTTATGATCTGTCCCAAAGTCTTTTGACCTCAATGGAAAAGGTCCCTCAACATTCCTGAGGTTTTTGGAAGAGGCCCAGGATGAACACCAGTCCCAGTGAACTTTATTGCAAGACTAATCAAAGAGCAAATACCAAATAGAGAAGCACCTGTAAAATGTACAAACTACTCCCACAGTTGTGAGCTGGCTGTGTCTGTTTCACTTGAGGACAGGAGCGGGTACAAATTGCCACCAGCAATTGCTGCCCGCAGGTGAGGCCAGGTCTGCAGACCTCAGGCACAGCAGAAAGGCCAAGGGGAATACTGGGAACCAGCCAGCAGTGCAGAATGCCCCTTCACATTTCCACTTGCAATTAAATCTGTACCTATTGCTTTTTCATTAGCAATGAGGCTTAATAAGCTCTTTTTTGAAGAAATAAAGTGGCTGCCTTATTAACTGCATCTGGAGCATGTGCCACTGGACACTGGACCTTTCTTAACTTTCTAGGTCTATAAACATTAACAGTACCATGAAAATCATGATATTCAGGAGCTAGATCTATTGTAAGCCTTTGAGAATACCCTTTATTCCTTTAACACACATATTCCTCCTAATACTGGTCTAGCTAGTCTAGCAATTAGTAACATTTTAAGAACATTAAAGACTTTGCCATCATATCTTTGACGTCTTTAAAGCTAATTGCTCAGCGCGTAGCTATTGGAAATGCTGGAGGGTGAGTTGGTCAAACAATCGCGGCAGGAGTTCTTATCTCACATCCACGTAAAAGGCAGTGAGCTAGGAGGGAGGGAAGATGCAGAAAATAAATTAAGAGGACAGATTGTTAAGAAGTTTAGGGGCACTGGAAGAAGGCCTGGCCCGTGCTGCCACCAAGTGCCAGCTTTCCTGACCAAGAGGGCCATTGCCATCCCATGCTCACCACCCGTTTCACCGCTCCATCCTCCAGCCACTCAGTTAAAAGACCTTACCACAGCAACCCAGGGTACTTCCACTGATGATTAACTGGAACTAAGTTCATTAGGTAAAACAAGAGGTGAACAGGCACGTGAATGTCATTGCAGCTCTGATATGAATGGTATGGTATGATTCCACTCTGATATGGAAAGTAAAGGCAATCCATAATCCATCCGAGCACTGGGTGGGGTAAAGGATCACATATTATAGCAGTCACCAAGGTGTAAAAATACAATAATAAAGTTCTGCAACTGTCCTATTAACATACCAGATTTGATTTGGCTCCATTATATTTCATCAAATAGTTTACAAAGCACCCAGCATAAACCATCATCATAATTGTAATCATATATTTGGTGATTTAACGTGTACACCATAATGTACCATTAGTTACACAAATAACTAATAATTTGCTAATGACAATATTATGTTAAGTCAGTTTAGGGGCAATTAAAGTGAGTGATATTTACATATGCCTAATGAATCACAGTCGATGGCAGATTAAGAGATTCTAATGAATATTCATCCAGACATTCACAACCAGCTTCACAGTTTATAAACTGAATTATGGTTGATTTGCCCTTTTAAAAATGAATATGTGAGTATCTTCTGCATGGGAAGAATGAACAATTGGGGCTGATTGTAAAATTTTTTTAAAGCAATGTACTGGTCAGGACACAAAACATTTTTATGCACTCTCATACCCTTGGCTTCTCGGATCTTTTTATATCACATATCAGCATTGATGAACTATCTCCATTTTCATTCCTACCCATGACATGAAATATAGAAATTGTTTTGTGTTGAATTAAATGCAATAGAAGTTTTATGCAGCCTCACTTAGGATATAATTACACAGGTATCCTGCTTTCCCTAACCAGAGCAGGCAAACTCTCGCCACTATAGGTTAGCAACATTCTGTTTATAAAGAGGGCCTTTATGCACACTCACTTGAGTCAATGAACAAATTATCGCTCATTCAAAAGGAAGCTGTGTAAAGCTTTTCTAGGATGAAATCAGAGCTATTCTGTCACATCCAAGACCAGAAGTTTCTCCTATGATTAATATCAACAATATCAGTAGCAGCAATAATAATAGCTAAGAGCACAGGATACAGCTTCATGGTTTGGCAATCAGTGCGCCCAGAGAAACATGAAGCGATTAGAGTGCATACACAAGCTTTTCATTGGTAATGTCTGTAAAGAACTGGTATGATACTGCAGTAGTTTCTCATGGGGTGAGTCCCCCTGCCCTTGCTTAAGCTGTACTGCCAGGCAGTATTGCCTCTAAATTCTGGGGGCAGTTTTGCATTGTTTGAAACACATAAATTAAAAAAATTCTTCCTTGCTCTTCCACAGCTGAAGAACTGAAATCACTAAAAAGCACCACTGCTTGAGGTGGGGAATGGGGGGGGGAGTGGGATTTCTCTGAAATCAAACATTAGAACTTTTCACACCTCCTCCAGCAAGAGACAATCCCCAGTGGGCTGAATCATTATTAAAACAAGCACCTCACTTTGCTTAATTTGGGGATTTTTGATAAATCAATCCAAGCCTCAAAAGTGATTTGTTGAGTTCCACAGAGTAAAGTTATTTGTACATATGCTTTGTGCAGGCAGCTGTGAGCTGGAGCTCAACATCCGGACAGAGTTACAGAGTGCAGGTCTAGCTTGAATCCTGAAAGCAGAAGTCATACTGGGTTTTGGTGACAGGGCACTGTAATTTCAACACACAGTTAAAGAATACGCAGCTGTAACAAATGAATTCACCATTCTGCAGCTCGGACCTTAACTGGATTTGGCCAAAAGTACATTTGAAAAAGATTGCTGCTTAATTTGCTTGTTTTCAAATACACTTCTTATTGGGAAAAAAAAAAAAAAAAAAAAAAAAAAAAAGGCTTTTTTCATTTTTTGAAACAATAGAATAATAATTTTATATGAAAAACATCACTCACATATTCATTTTTCATGACAATTACTTCTCAACAACAGGAACAAAACTCAGTTCAAGTCTTTAGTGCATTTAAATAACAGAGATTCACAGTCTTCTCAGTGATCTGCTTTCTTATATGTATTTCCCTTTTTTAATGTTTTCTAAGTGAGTGACCAGCTGCATGAGAGGAAGACTGTAAGGTCTGTATGGACCATAAGAGGGACTTGATCTTCTTACTAATTCGTGCATTTGGATTTTTCCAGGGCTTTTCTTCTTCCCTAAGACAAATATTTCTGAGATGCTACAACGAGAACTTCAGCTATGCTACTTTCAAAATCTTCAGCCTAAGAAGCTATTTACTAATTTTGCTTAAAGTTTATCGACTTTCTGTATTATAAGCCTTCCACTGTCCATAGAAAACAAGATTATTTAAAGTCAACAAGTTATTTCATCCCACCCTTCACAGTTCTAACTCCTAAAAGGAATTAAACCAGTAATAACTTCAGAACTCTCAAAGCCAGAACTTAACTGCCATCACAGTCATTGAGATTATTTCTCTTACTTCTTTATAATTTCAGCTTTGGTACATCTGCTTGCTTTACCTCTGCCAGTTTGCTTCCTCACAAGCACAGATATAATTTTTTACCAGTCTTTCTACTGTCATCTGAAATAATTCAGAAATGTCCCTTACATTTAGCAACTTCAACTCTTATGTAATGCAATAGCTTGGAGAAGTCTCATGAATTACTTCGTTCATTGAAACACTGATCGTCTTCAAGCTTAATTAGGCTCTATGCCTGTTTTCAAAGAGAGGGCTTCTTCCTTCTTTGCTGTCTTTAATTGAAGTCACTAATCTTTCACTTTCACTGCCTCAAAGCCATGGACCTGGCTCTACAACTATTTCTCTCATGAGCATGGTCACTAGTTCCCATTTGAGGATTTAGTGACTTCACTGTTTTTCTGAATTGAAAGTCTCTCTCAAATACAACAATCAAATTCAATACTTTTGTGATCCTTTCTTTGCCACTCATGGTGTGAACAAGTCTTATCTTGCCAGTCAAAACCCATGTTAATATTTGTGAGAATATCATAAATATTGTGAGAATATCATGTATATGAGGTGAAATTCTACAGTTCATAATAGATGCAGCCTGTAACAAGTGCTAACAGCAATCATTAACATCAGCATCATCAGGGTTTCACCAATGAATCCCAAGCCCAATATTGCTGTTTATTGTATTACTGAAGCATTTAAAAGGTGCAGCCAGTTCTCAGAGCTACATTGCTTGCAGACACTTTCCTCAGCAGATTTACTGCTTCACCATCACCACCCCTCCTTTCTCTCTCTCACTCATTTTTGTTTGTTTGGTTTTGTCTGTTTATTTGTTTTGTCTGATTGGGGTGGGGTTTTTTTGTTTGTTTGTTTTTTTGTGGACCAGCTTCTCACACATTCAGTGGGCCAGAAAACTCCATGGTTTCACCCTAAAATGCAGATCAAATGATCATAAATCAGAGTTAATAGAAGCAGAGAAGCCTAGTGAATGATCCCCTGTACAGGCTGAGCTAACCACACACACACACACACACACACACACACACAAAAAAAAAAAAAAAAAAAAAAAAAAAAAAAAAAAAAAAAAACCAACTGTTTAGAAAAGAATCAGAATGACTTGTGCAAAGAAAGGCAGCCGGGGTTTTCCCTGTCTTATCTTACCCAATGCTCTGCATTTAACTTCTCATTTGCAAAGCTGTTGCACAGAAGCACTTAGGTATGACAGTAATCATAGCAGTTTACCATAGCTGGTGCTAGAATGGGATCAGAACAAAGGTTAAAAACCAAACAAACAAAAGATAAAATTATCTGCCTGGTGAGTAATTTTCACTTGGGTTTGAGGTGAGTAAAGTTGATTTAATTTATCCTTAATAATATCACTTACCTTGAGCTTCCCTGGGGCTCCCAACCATGCCTCCTTCTTCATCCCACTCCCCAGAACCCAAGTTTGGGGTGTAATTATGATCGCATATAATGAATGGGAACATACAAGAGCACTGCTAATACCGCCCCTAAAAACTCTGGATACAGGGAGATGAGAGAAACGAAAGAAGAGGTGCTCAGTGCTTGAAACTAGAAATGTCCTTCAACACATGTGGGGCTCTGAGCAACCACAAGAATAAACTTGGGAGAAGAGCTAGTTTGGCTTAACATCTGAGCCACAAAAGAGCATTACTTCAACAGGTGTAATCCTACAGTTCTCTCTGTCTGCTACAGCAAATGAGAAAACTGATAGGCATTTAATGAACCTCATCCTAACCTGTGTGGAATAATCTTCCAGCTAATCTTCTAACCGGTTTCCATCCATCTAGCAACAGCAGTGTTTAAATCTCTTGTTTGCACTTTACTAGCTGCAGATTGTAAATGTTTTATGAGCCGCTGAGCTTGCAGCATTACTATTTTATTAGAACGCTGAATATCTTGTGTTCATTGCTGTCTTACCAGCAAATTTTATCTAAACAAAAATTGCCTTCATACTTCTTGTGAATGACAATTTGGTAGTTTGATGGATGCTGTTGTTTCAGCTTGTTTTGCATCAACAGTTTGGAAATAGCCTCTCTGCCTAGCTGGGATGCAACAGTGCACCTGTGCTAATGCCAATAAAATACATTCACATTATAAGTATATCTGATTTGGCTTCTGAAGAAAGGGCAGAGTCCTGTGAGTCTCTAGTCCTGATGATAAGCACATGTGAGAGATTCTTCTGCCCCACAGTGAAGGAAATGTTTTTCTATGTTGAGCATGTGGTCCTCACAGTGCTTGCTCTTCCTCAAAAAGGCACAGCAGCGTTACTGAATAGATAAACCATACTTGTTCAGAGAGTAGCTGTAACTGGACCAGTGCAACATCAAACACCAACCCATGCAGATGCCTAGGATGTAGGACCATCGTCTCAGTGCTCTGCTCATTTCTCACTAATCACACATACCGCAGGGATGTTCTGGGTGCACAGTTTCTGAGAGGTGCCTGCAGTCCTGCAGTTGTACAAAGTACTCTGGGACAGAGAAGCATTCCACAGAGGAGAAAGGGAGCCAGGAACAAGTTTCCTTACAGAAGGAATAAATGACAAGATAGCTTTCTCTGTTAGCCCCTACCTGTGACTTTGCTATGGTGAAATACTATCAAGGATCAGTTCTCTCATCTGGATCTGGACTTCGTCAAGATGCGTCTTTCTCCATGTCTCATCCCTGCTCTGAATATACCTGACCAGCCTGTCTTCTGCAATATGATGGAGGAAGCAGTTCAGACTACTTGCTAATCTATTTCCTTTGACATAAGCTCTAGAAATGACTGGTA
Organism: Tetrao urogallus; assembly: GCF_951394365.1. NCBI lineage: Eukaryota > Metazoa > Chordata > Aves > Galliformes > Phasianidae > Tetrao > Tetrao urogallus. The sequence continues at coordinate 53,816,118 of NC_136814.1, read as the reverse complement.
AGAGATCTAAGATCTTCTTTCAGACCTGGAACGAGGGACTGGGACAAAAGAGCTCCCTCAGCCTAGAAACGAAGTTCTACAAGGACGATGCAGGCAGCAGAGTGGTATGGACAGTACTGCACCCATCCTACAGACTACACTCTACTCTCTTTCTACAGCAGCTGCAGCCACCCCATCTACCACAGTTCCCATACTCAGCTACAACCCAACATTCCCACTTCTCCCCTTCCTACTGCATCCCTTTTCTACAATTTCATCCCCAGTCTTCACACACCACATACCTTCACCTCCTGCTGCCCTTGGGACCCACCCACACACCCCTGTCTTCAGCTAACCCATCTCTGGTCCCACTCTGTCACAGAAACAGCTTCTTCCTAGAAGTGTATGAGACTGTAACAAACCCATTCAGAAGCAAAGTAAAAGCAGTGCTCAGGGTGGTTCTGGTTCCCTCGCATTCATGAAGTTCCCCATACAGCATTAGGAGAAAACTGATTTCATGTGGCAGCGTCCAGTCTGGTTTCCAAGCAGAAGTTAAACTCTGCGTGTAAGCAGCTGGAAACGTGCTGGATGGACAAGCACAGTCAGTACTGGCAACGTGCAGATGGCAGCAATGCATTCTCTCCAGAGATAGATACTGCAAACACCAGGTGATCGTGGGCGCACCAGAGGATCGGCCCTGAGGTTTGGATGTCAGATGCTATTCGCTGAAGAGTTACAGCAGCACCGTGCTGCTACCGCCGTCCAGAGCTAACTGCAGCACACCGCGTGCAAGAATTGCTACCCTCCCAGCTCCTCCATTGCCTCAAACCCAAACCCCCTCCGTTGCCGAACATCCGGGCCGGGGATGGGAGGAGCGCCCAGCGCCGCTCCCGCAGCGCCCCCTGCCGGCCGTACCGCGCCGCGGCCGCGGGTAGCGGAGGGGGGGCGGCCTGCCCCGCTGCTCTCCGAGGTGCGCGGAGAGGCGGCGTGCTCAGTGTAGTAACCGTGTCCGCTAAAACATCCGCGTCCTGCCAAATAGAGGCGTTATATTAAACCAGAACGCCCCTTTCAGACTGCTCAGAAATGCCGCTCCATAAATGCTTTCTTCTCCTGCGGCGGGGGAAAACCATTTCCACCCCTCTGCAGACGGAGCCCTGCAAAGGAAAATAAACCTAGGGTTGACTTCAAGGAAATGCCTCCAGCTGCCGTTGTCTTTATTAAAAGAAAGGAAAAAAGAAAAGAAACAAAACAAATAAAAGCCCTCGCAGCTCCAGGGAGAACCTTCAGCGTTTTAAACCACACACCCATTTGGCTCTCCGGAGAACTCTTTTCTAATTGCAAGCAATGCCTGCAGCTGAACCAGCCTCACTGCTTCTCCCCAGCTGGAGTGCATGTAGGTGCAGTAACTCTGCCTCCAAGTGCTGTTGTGTGGCTGAGGTTACAGAGTCCAATGGATCACCTTTGTGGCCCTCCTCCGGATGAACCACTGAGCAGATCCCTTACTAACTGTGCGTTCCCATGCCATCTGAGCTCTTCAGTGTTCTCCAAGATCCCAGGAAAATAAATCCTGAACAGAGCTGGGCACCAACAGGAGACAGGTGTCTGCCAGGATAGGAGCTCAGCTGCCTGTGGGCTGTTTATGGAGATGAGGTACAGAAGCCCATGCTGCAGGGAACTGACATAAACTTGTCTGAAAGCCCAGCTCACTGCAGATAGGCCCAGATTTCATGAGATGCATGCTGCACTTCTATTGATTGGTCCAAATGTTTTTCCACTTCTGCAACTAGGCACAATGCAACCTCTTCAGATGCAGGTCTTCTTGGTGGTCTGTAGGTTTCCCTGGCAATCGTAGCAAGGTTGCTCAGTCAGCAGGAAACACAGGCCAAGGAACCAGCCTGGAATTTTCCAGAACTGGAGAGTTCACAATCCTGCAAGGACTCAGGTTCAAACCAGTGCTGCAAGCAGGTGGGCAGGTATAAGGAAATTTAATGCAAGCGTCGTAGCAAAAGCTGCTCTAGTGATGCAGATTATTCATTGCTCTTTGCTCCGATTACGGTTTTGTGGCTCGAGTCACGCTGCAGGATATTACACGATGATAAGTGTTACAAATAGAAAACATATAATTTTCCAGCCTTCCAGCTTCTGGCAGCTTCCTTCATGCTTTTTCCTTGTATAATCTGATGTCTATGAATCACTCAGGGCTTCGCCAGTTCCTCCGAAGATAAATAAACTGGGGACACTGTGGTGTTTGCAGTGCAGTAATGTGACAGTTCACACTTCCTTCTGCCAAAGTTTCCACCTCATTCAGTATGCTACAGTGCAAATACGATTTACTGGCTGGTTACATGATGTAAAAGAACACTACAGCATGAGCTCAAGCAGGAACAGACATTGTATTAAGCGTTATATTACTATGAGAGTGCTAAGGCTCTGGAACAGGCTGCCCAGAGAGGTTGTGGATGCTCCATTCCTGGAGGTGTTCAAGGTCAGGTTGCATGGGGCCCTGGCAGCCTGGTCTAGTATTAAATGGGGTGGTTGGTGGCCCTGCATGTGGCAGGGGGGTTAGAGAAACATGATCTTTGAGGTCTCTTCCAACGCGGGCCATCCTGTGATTTTGTAATTCTGTGATTCTGTGATTATACAGTCTTATTGAGCACTATGTAAACTTTGCACAGTTATGTGTTCTGAATCATAGAAACATAGAATCATAAGGCTGGAAAAGACCTCTAAGATCATCTAGACCAATCATCAACCCATCCCCACCATATCCACTGAACCATTTCCCTCGGTGCCACACCTACACATTGCTTGAACAGCTCTGGGGACAATGACTCTACCACTTGACTGGGGATCCTGTTGTTTTTCCCACCAGGCAGGCAAATCTAGCACCACCTGCTAATGTCATCTCAGTGTAATTGCTCCCAAGAACAGTTGTCAGCAGTGAACGCAGACCCAGGCTGGCTATGTATAAGATGTATAAGACTGATGCTCTCTGGGAGTTGTTCATATCTATAAAAACTGATCTGTTCCCCGGGGAGCTCAGAGGGCTGCTGGGCAACTCTGCAGGCCACTCCTGAAATCTCAAGGAGAAGGGATAAGTAATTTGGTATGAGACATGCTTAAATAAGAACAAAATTCAGGGTGAAGAAAGGGTGAGGGGTGCTCTCAGCTGGGGGGCTATTGCTCAGAGCTCACATAGCAGCAGTCTTGCCAGCATCACAAATCACAGAATCACAGAATGGCCAGGGTTGGAAGTGACCTCAAGGATCCAATCTCCAATCCCCCCGCCACAGGCAGGGCCACTAAGTTCCACATTTAATACTAGATCAGGCTGCCCAGGGCCCCATGAAACCTGGCCTTGAATGCTTCCAAGGATGGGGCATCCAACAACCTCTCTGGGCAGCCTGTTCCAGCTCCTTGCCACTCTCATAGTAAAGAACTATGAAGCAAAGTGGCTGCTGGCATTTCTGGGAAAACCTCTCATGAACCTGAATTTTCTGCCAACATTTTTTCCACCAAGAAAAGCCCCACAGCCCTGACGAGCTTCAGCATTTCCTAGATCCCTCTGGAGCCAGGTTTTCATCAGTGTGCCTCATGTTCCAGAGCAGAACATTTTACTGCCTCAGAAACCACATTTCTCTTTCAGTTCTCTGTTAAGCTAATTAATGCCACATTACTAGATTTCTGGATTTAATTACAGCTACTTACAAGTATATTCAGGGCTAGTCTGAGGCCTGAGGAGGCCAGATCTTGTTTTGGTTGGATTTTTGTTCTGCAAACACAGGGATGATTTAGCTGGCACAGGAATGAAATAAATTGAGCAAGGATGAAGGGGAGGTGAAGGGTTAGAAAAATGGCTGTTTTTTAGGATGCAATTTAACTGAGAACTGAAGTACTGTGCTTTAGTCCATCCCTATTCAGGCCCACATTCTGAAAAGCAATTAGGCACTTAATTAACTTCAAGCACACGGGCTGTTAAGCATGTGTCTAAGTGGTTTGTTGAAAAGGGATAGCATTAAAAGCATGCTTAAAATTAAGCACATACGCTCAGCTAATTTCCTTGCCAGCTAAGCACACTTTCTAATCATAATGGACCAAATTCAGCAACGGCAGAATGACATAATTCAGAATTACAGCAAGGTCAAACTTGGCTTGTGGATTCCTGTCCTTTGAGATCGTGGGGAACTGAGCTTGTGAGCAAATAAGAAATGAGGCAGGTACCGTGAACTGCCGCCGCAGCGCTCTGAGGTGGTGCTGTGGGGGGGTTTGCACAGGTATTTATGGGAGCAAGGTATGTCTTTCCCATCTCATTAACACTGTCAGGAAATTTAATATTTTCCTGCTTCAGGACAGAGATTAGAAGTATAAATGAGAATGTTTCTGCTCAAAACAATTAAAAAAATTAAAAATTAAAAAAAAAAAAATTGAGTTTTAAATTGCTCAAAATGAAGTTTTTTTTTAATTATTATTTTTTTTTCCTAAGAAAGACATTAAAGGTAATGAAAAATTTTCCATCAAAGCTTATAATTTTCCTGAAAATTATACTGGGAGAAATTAATATTTTTCTGAATGAAGTGGGCATTCCATTAAACAGAAAACCACTAATTTTCATTAAGTTCTATTTTTCATTTCTCTTCATTATTAACTGAAAAGAGAAACATAAGAGCACTGGAATACACCATCCCTTTTGCCTTCTTATCCTAATTTGGGCACTGTAGCTCCCTGAAGAGTTTTGCCAAGAAAAAAAATCCCAATTCACAAATCAAAATCAGGTCAGCTGAGGCACTGGATCCTAGGCATTTTCTAAAATTATGTGCATACCTCCAGGCACCAATGGAAAACGATCCCAGTTCCTGAAGATATAGAGATGCCTTATCCTCTCTGCCCCACCACAGCAAGGCTGAGAGCAAGGCTTTCCTTTGATCCGCGTCTGACCTGCTGGACTTGACTGAGGGGGTGGGAGGCTTTGGATTTGTTTCTCCCTCTGTATCCCCAGACAAGGAGGAGTTGTGGCCCTGTGCCCAGAGGGGCCCAGGGGGTGCCTGGCATAAGGAAAAGAGGGTGATGACTAGGGAAAGAGGGTGACAATGGGGAGAAATAGACTAAATGCGTGGAAACCCCACCTCACCCAGGGGCATCCTGAGGGGAAAACAGCTCAATGACTTTTGCTGTTTGGTTATCAAAAATCTTGATGTTTTACGCCCACAAACAGGCCTGGGTTTTAGTAAATTCCCTGGTTGTAAGAACACTGATACTACAACTCATAACATTTGAGGATCTAGAAAACTTATTTCCCGAAATCAGCAAAACTTTATTTCCCAAAACTTTGGTTGTAGACATTTGTAGCCTTTTATTAAGGCCTCATGTGATTTTGGTATCACATAGAACCTGTGATGTTAGTAAACCACAGTTCTCAAGACAGACCTTCACTTTAGGGAAAGGCCATTTTGCTTATACTTGTTAGCAGGATATCATAGAATGATAGAATCATTAAGGTTGGAAAAGGCCACTAAGGTCACCTAGTCCAACTATCAGCCCATCCCCCCCATGCCCCCTGTGTCATGTCCCTCAGTGCCACATTTTTTGAGCATCTCCAGGGGCGATGACTCCACCACCTCTCTGGGCAGTGCCTCACCACTCTGACAATAATTTTTTCCTAATATCCAACCTGAACATTCCCTGGCACAACTGGAGGCCATTTCCTCTCATTCTATCACTGTTACCTGGGAGAAGAGGCTGACTCTCAACTCGTCACAACTTCTTTTCAGACGGTTGTAGAGAGTGATAAAGTCTCCCCTGAGCCTCCTCTTCTCCAGGCTAAGCAATCTCAAACCCAGCGTTTGCATCTCACCTGCCATACTGCTGCCTGCATACTCAGATCTGCATGGGAAAGCCAAAAGCAGGGCCCTGCAACTGTTCTTTAACCCTGTTCCCTGCAAATCTCTGCTGCCACTGCACACAAACACTATCCATGGATACAAAGGGAAGGTCAAAGCTGCATGATGCACCCGCAGGAAGAGAAAGTACTTGACAGTGGCATTGCCATTCGTTGTTAGTATGATTATTTAAGGCATAAAAACAAGCAGAACCGTTAACAAGAAGAGAATGTGTATTGTCCTTGTTGGTCTCCAAAGGGTGAACGCTGTTTTTTGAGGTGTGCCATTGTGCTAGTGCTGAGTGGCTCACATTTGAAATCCCCTGGAGTCACTCTGCAATGTTGCATAGCTATCGGGAATGTCAGGTAATTTCAGGACTCCTGAGACACATTTTACTGATATCTTGGCTTCTGGGAAAATTTACAGGTCTGCTACATGATTCCACAAACTTTTATGGAAAGCACAAGGTTAAAACTGAGTGAATAAGCATCATTCTAATTAAAAAAAAAAAAAAAATACTCAGAAGTATGTTTTCTTTTGTTAATAATTAATACAGGAAGCTTGTTCTTCTCTCATGGCAAGCAATGAAGCCAGAAAGTAAATGATAACTCAGAACTGTGCAAGGACAAGGTCAAAAACCTGCTGACTATCATTATAATGACTTCAGTTTCCTCTGAGCATTCCTGGGGAAATTCTTAGGATCATATACTTCTTGAAAAGTGCCAGAGTTCTGGTGGCATCACATGTGGCAGTTGGGCTTGGGTAGGAAAATCAGTTAATGGCTTATTTAATACAGTGTTGGTCATGTATGTGGCTGGAGTATGAGGCAACTTTGAGTTAAAGTTTTTCATATTTTTCCATGTGAATCTCAGACACAGCCGCATTTTTTCTTGAAGTTACTTTTTCTGCAAGTTAGGATCTAATGAGAGTTTTAGACTCATGTGACAGCATAATCTTTTAGTGCTGTCAAATCATATTGGTATTCAGACTAACATGATGGATTTACAGCCAGAACATGTCTATAAAATATTATTTAGAAGGGAAGGGAAAGTGGTTCCCAACAGCTCCTTGAAACTTTCTGAACATCACTGCTCTAATGATGGTAAGGGGGGAATTCTTGAGACAAGCAATTGCCTTTCCCCTTTAAGCAGTGACATTTATTACAAAATTTCAGCAATGTGGAAAAAAAAAAACAACCAACTGTCTGTCTCTAAAGGAAATGCTGAAACAGAGGTTACATTTCCATCTGCTTGAAAAGCTAGCTGCAAGTGTTCCATATTTAGATATTACAGATCTGCAGCTCATGCTGCAGTGACACACTGATATAGGACCACACTTTTTTCTTCTTTTTTGAGAGAGGTTACAGTGTGAAGATGGAAAGGGCATTCTCTCTTCCAAGTTTGTTTAAAACATTGTTTTCTAGAGAGAATTAAAAATACTCAGTGTATGGTGCAGACACATCTTGGTTTGAGACTGTTTGGAAATCTGTGTGTTACAGCAGAAGGCCCCTGCTGGTTCATCCAAAGTCATTTTGTCCCCTGATCCTTTTTGTGACAGATGCAGCACAGAATGTCCCTGATGGTTTGCTGCCAGCCCCATGGGAGGTAGAGCAGTGTGGATTGCTGGGATTGTCCTGGAAGGCCTCCAGGAGAAATCCCCCTCAAATGAGTGCCACTATTATGGTGTTAATTGTTTGCAGTGGAATCAAGAGTTTACCGTGTACTTTTGTGCTCTATTGTTGACATAAAAGGAAGTATCAAACTTCCACTACTCATTGGCAAACTAAATAGAAATATTAAAGGGGAAGTCCAAGATGCTTTATTTTCTCCTTCAAAGTCATTACTCCATAGCCCAAACAAACGGCTCTCTGAGACAGCTACAGATTTGCCTGAGGATGAAAGCACGTCTCTTCCCAGAGCAAAAGCAGCAAGAGCTGGTGTGGATTTTAATGGTGCCCTGCAGTGCTGGGATAGCCACCTTCCCACCCTTTCCAGCATGTGTGTGGCTATGTCTGGGCAGGCTGATGTCTGCTGCAACACTTCCTGTGGCTGCAGCAGGGTGGCACAGGGCTCCAGGTATGCTGTAAGCTGATGATATCTGTGACTGTAGGGCAACCACTTAGGCAGTGAAAGATAAGAGCCAGTACTAAGGCTGCAAACAGTCCCTTAAAAAAAAAAAAAAAAAGGTTATATCTTCAGAAAGAGCAGAATCAAGCTAGATAGCCTTATAAAGTCCTATGGACCCTGACAAGAAAGCATGAGAGAACCAGTCCTTGCCAGCATGCAGGGTCAGTGTGCACTCACTCCCTGCTGTTCTGGTCCATGGCTGGTTCACGAGCTCTTGCTGGCTGGTGTGATGGTTGGAGCCAGCCAAGGGGAAGCATAATTATCTGTCTGTGGGGAGGAAAGGAATGAATTTGGTGCTCATGTCCTGGAGCTGGGTGAAGACCAGACCTGTGTCCCTTTGCAGTTGTCTGCCTTTGCAGGATGAAAAGCTCTGGTTCAGATCCCTTCTCCTCAGTTCTACATAGCCTAAAGGGAGGCTGAAGAGTACTGCTGGAATCAGAAAGCAGTCACATGACGGCATCAGTCTTCTCCTGGACCTGCAAGCAGAGGAAGTTAACTCTTCTCCAAAAAATCCAGTAATAGCTGTTGCAAAAAGCTGTGCTTTAGTATCCAATAACTGGACACTTTTGTGTCTGCTTTGCCCCATTTCCTGTGGCGCACGAAAGGGGTCACCATAATGAACCATCTGTGCCATTTGCACCAGTGGGTCTCTTCCAGCTCAGAGCGTTTTGTGATTCCATGGCAGAGTGGCCGTGGTTTCTTCAGGAGCTGGCAAATGCCACAGCATTGTTGAACACAGCTCAGCTGGCACCAATCATCCCATGCCAACCCAGGAATTGCACTTAGCCCCTCTCTGTGCTCCTGCATTCAGCCCCAGTATTGCTCTGCATGTTATGCTGTGCCCATGATATTTAGTTCTGGGCTTTCTAGGAAAAAGCAGCTGGCAACAGTGAAGCCCCAGAATGCTGGGAGGCAGGCTGGCTGACTCTGTGTGGAGAGATAAGGGAGAGCTGTGTGTGTTTAACTCCCTCAGCAGCTCTGGGAGGGGTTAATTGCAGGCTTCCATGCAGAAACTGTATTACATTGAGGTGTGAGGCAAACTTAAGGATTCTGTTTTCCAGATCTCCCACAAGGCTGGGAAGGCCCAGCCAGGGAGAAAGGATTCAGCAAACTCACAAAGGGACTCTGGGTTTTTCTTGACCTTGTCTAGGGGCTTGCTATTTCACCAGAGCACCTTGAGGCTCTGGAAGGGTACAGCTATTTGGCTCCTTTGAGTCTAGGTACAATGTTAGACACCAGGATTCAGCTCAAAGCTCACTCCAGAAGCAGATCAGGCACCAGTGCAGAGCCTGCAGCCCTTGCTGCAGAGAACGTGGTAGTTGTCCTTCCCATGGCTGGTGTCTCCTGTTGTTTAGCACCCAGCTCTGCAGGGGCAGCTTAGCTCATGCCATCCACGCTGTTGCATAGGCTGAAATACCAAGAAGTCACCATCTGCCAAAAAGCTGCTGGCAAGCTAAAAAGTAAAGAGCCTTTCTAATTTTTCTTTCTTTTCCCAAATCCAGCTTCTCCTGCAAGCATACGTATTTTGGTGCTGTATGGGCTGTTGTTTAGACACTTGTGTTAAACTACGTGTGGAGGCTCATGTTTGATAACTGGGCATTTTCCCTATTTCTGCTTCCTTCTTCGTGTTACTCAGCCAAAAATAAAATTGGAAAAGTGTAGTTCCTATTGGACTCATCCTGGGCCTGCTGACATCCAGACAAGTGTCAATCTGTGCATAGGAAGAGGCTCCTGAGGTTCTTCAAGCTGTGCAGGTTTCTGCTGGATATGGCAATGGCCCTGCTGCAACCACCTCACCCCTGCAGAGCTGTGGGAACTAGGGTCAGACCCAAGAAAATGTCAGCTGAGTGCTGGTGTAGAATGCTGAGAGCATTAATGAAGCATCCACTGCATTCCCCAGGGACTTGCAGCCACAGGTGCTTGCTTTGGGGTGTGTCCAGTTTCTCTATAGGGGCCGTATTTGTAAGGAAACAGCTACACTTTGTTAACGCGTCCTGTAAGCAGGATTATGGGGAAGAACCATAAAACATCTTCTTTCCCTTTGATACTATGACTGTGGAGCATCTCAGCTATAGGCAGCACAATAACAATAGCAATGTTGAGTATGTGGCACACAGCTAGCCGACCAAAGGGTTCTGGCTACAGGCGATGCAGCCCCACGAGCTCAGCCAGGCGTGCCCGGCCAGCACCTGCGTTCTTGCTTTGTTGTTTGTTATGATGTACCTGAGTTAGACAAACTTGCAGGGAGCTGATCTGCAACTGGACAAGGGCTTTAGACCCTACAGAAAGAGCCATCTCGGGTTACAGCAATCATGGCCTCCCCTCAGATGTGCGATGTTCAAAGCGCCGAGAGTCCTGGACTTTCCCAGCAGATTCCTCTGGAATGTAAATAATCTTCAGATCCCCAACCAGGTGCCAGCAGACTCCTTGGGGTAGCTGAAGGGGAAGTCCTCATGACATATTCACACTAAATAATAATAATGATGATGATTACGGTGCTTTTTTGTGTTTTGGTGCTTTTGTTATTGTACTTTATTTTTTCTTTTATTTCTCTAGGGGGGTGCTAGCTTGGGAAAAACAAGGGCTGTCAGTAGAGAATGTTACTGTAAACAGATCAACTTAGATCGGGATTTGTTGAGTATTGGTAGTGTAGAGGTCTGGGCTATGACGCAGCGACAAAATGCAGAAATGTTTCCTTTGGCTTGGAGTGGTGATGGGAAGCAAATGTTCTAAACGAAGGCCCTGGCACTGCAGGTAGTGAGCACCTCTAGCTACCTATGAACACTAGAGATTAATGCAGCCACACGCAGAGCTTTGGCTCTGTTTTTACCCTTCACACAGAGAGGGGACTCAGCACCAGGGCTCTGCTCTCAGTTCTGTCTTTGCCTTCCTGGCTGACCTCAAGAAAAACGTTTCACCACTGTTGCTTCAGCTTCTCCAGAGGAAAAACTGAGGCCAGTAGGCTGGGCCCAGAGAGCAGAGGCAGCACTGTGATCCTCATCTGCGTCTTCCAGTGTGGCCACGAGTGTGCTTACATTGGCACTGCTGGCTGCTGGGTGTGACAGAGGCATGCTGTGAGTGACAAAACAGCAGGGATGGGGTAGGAGTCCCTGCCAGCTTCACTCCTGCGCCTCCTGCAAGGGCAATGGAAGTGCTGCCTGAAAGATGTGCTGGCTGGTGCTGAAATGTGCCTCAGGAAATTCTTTGAATGTCTTTCTTTATTGTGAAACACACCAAGCTTCTGTGTCTTTAAATGATTTCTGTGTTGTTCATCTCTTCCTTTTTTTCATTTTCTTTCCCTCTGAGCATTTCCTGTGGGCCTCCTGGCTGCTTCTTAGCCTCTGTGTCCTGCTCTGACTTTTCCTTTCTTCAGTCCTTCCCAGCTAGCAGCCCTTCAGAGCCATATCCCATATTCTGCAGCCCACTGGCCAAGCATGGCCCCTCATCTGTAAGGATGACTCAAGTGCTGCTGGAGTGCCACCAGGAACACTTCTTGTCTGTTGTGGGAGGTGTTCAGTTCCACAGGGTGGTGGCTGAGACCCCACTCTGGGCAGCAGTGGAGAGCACAGCCCTATGGCACAGGGAAATCACAAAGAGGCTGCAGTGAGCTTGCCAGGCCTGGGTGTCTGCCCCTGGGCTGGGCATATTCCCTCCTGTGCCAAAGGTGCACCTCCTACATGGTGATGCAGAAGTGCAGGGGGAACACTGCCAGTGCTGCTGTGGAGGTGGTGGGGAGGTATCCAAACTGGGAAGCCAGGAGGTGACATCCAGATCCCAGAGCTGAAAGGGTCTGAGGGATTGCTGCTACAGCGAGCTTGGTAGCTGCACATTGTCATGGGGGGAAAGTGTAGCTTCAGCCCTGGTATTCATGGGGATGGGGCAGTGCTGGACTGTTGCGTTGCATCAGACTCAGAAAAACTGCCAGATATATGTGCTCATTTTTTTTCCTCCAATTTTGTTTTTTTTTTTTTTTCTTTTCTTTTCTTTCTTTTTTTTTTTTTTTTTTTTAATATAAGCAAAAGAGTGATTTTCTACTGAAGGAGAACATTAAAAAACACTAAAAGACCCAAAGCACAAAACAAAAGAGGGCACAAAAGGATGTAAGAGGAAACATGTGGCAAGGCACGATGGGCTTTGATGCAAAGTTTCTATTTTTGAAGGCACTTGATGTAGTCCTTAAAAAAAAGAAAAAAAAAAAAAAAAGTCCTAATTCTTGCTGTCCTTAAAGACATCCTGATTTCATGGGCAGCTGAGCAGCGTGATCCTCTGATACCTAAAAATGGTATTTCACTACCAGATCCCAGATATATCCTGTTACAGCTGGGATCAGCCTGTCCCTGAGCAAAACTCTTTCTGCCTGTGCTACAGAACATGTTTCCTTCTCCAGAGAAAAGGCAACCGAACTAAAGGCTTCTTGCCAGCAGGAGAGCAATATTTTTAGGAATTTGGAATCATGATTGCAGGAACTGAAGGAAGTTAAGTTATTTCAGCATGAGTCCACACTGGAGCGTATCAGTTAAAGAACTGGTAAGTACATGCAGAGAGATCAAAGTCTCCTTCTCAGATGAATAATCATGATTCACACAGCTGGGAGGTGCAAATAAATGATTCTACTAGCTAGCTATCACTTGTTAGGTAGAAAGAAAGCATTCTTTTACACTTAAATTAAGGTGTCCCCTTTGTTCCAGCAATGTTTAAAGCACTACCCCATAGCAATCCAATGACAGGTGAAGTAGGAAGAGGAACAACGTGTTCTTGACAGAACAAATAAGTCACAGTTCCCTCCAACCGTCAGAAAGGGAAGTAAGCACAGCTGGAATCACAAACAGAACCAGGGGAAATCACCGCTGCGTTTCCACCTCCCCCTATCCCGCTTCACACGGCAGCAGGCCCGCATGTGCAGGCCAAAGGGGAGAACCATGCACATGGGCTTTCCAGTTCATTCCAACAGATCGGCTGCTTGGGAGGGCAAAGCCAGGCGAACTTAGCCTTTGTTGTGTCCCTGATCAAAATCCTGTGGTGTTTCCAAGCTGCCCAAGCAGCTGGGAACTCAATTTTTCCTGTTAATCTGTATGGCTGCGAGATTTCCCAAACATGGAGGTGCCTGCAGTAGGAGCCACCAGGGTATGATGGCCCACTGGTGACCAAGTGCCTTGCACGAAGGAAAGCTGTCTCAGTAACAAAACAGTGTGCAAAACAGGCAATTCTGCCTTTCAGAGCCCTGGGACAAGACTGCAGTGGCCACATCCTGGGTGCTTCTCCCATTGCCCAGACGGGGGAGGATATGGGGCTCCCTCCCTCCTCTCCACAACCCACTTCCCAGATGCTCCTTCAGGAGCTCCCCAGAGCTACTCTTGTCCCCACATCTGCTTTTCACCCTCCTTCCCCTCCAGCTCTCTTTCTCACCTTCTTCAGCTCTTCTTTGTATGGCAGAGAAAAAACCATGTCGAAAGTTAACAGCAAAGATGAACAGGGCTGTGCTTTGGTTGTTACTCTGCTGGGGAACAGCAGTGAATAGCCTTTGCACCTCTAATCTATGCAAGGAGACAGGAGGCCTTGATGAACAAATGTTTAGGCTTTCATGGATCCCTCATCCCTCTGCTTTCTGCTAATTTAATTCCCTTCCATGTGCAAAGAGATTGTGACTATTGCTGTGCGGCTTCCTTCAGATGCCCAGAACTGGAGATGATGTCTGACAACCAGAAACATCAACCCATATTCAGTTGAACTGGATGGGCTGCCAGGCCAGGGCAGGACAGGAGGGATGTTCCCAGGGCAGTAGTTTTTTGTTCTGGGCTCTGAATTGTAGAGTAAATCAAGGCACAGCCTGCGATGCTCTGCACTGCCACATAGGGTCTCTGGAGGCCTGGGCAGCCAAGAGTGAGATATACAATCATTCCCCTCATGTGCAAGCATCCCCAGTAGCTCTTTTGTAGGAAAAAAAAGCCATGTTTTCACTGTCTTGCTATAGTGCCAGCTGCAAACCTCTTAGCTGCAACTCTTTGGCACAGATTGGTGCCAAACTGAGGTGCTTCTCAGAACATTTCAGAGCAAAATGAAGATACGAGAAGGGGTACAAATGGCCCCAGCTTTGGGGCCTCTCTGCCATAAAGCTCCTTCCTGCTGCCTCAACACCAGCCCATGGATACCAGGCCATGCAAGGAGGCAAGGCCTTGGGGTCCTCCCCTCACCACTCTATGGGCATAGCAGTCACGTACAGGGACAGAAGCTGAAGAGAAAGGCATGCACACTATGAAGTGAGAGGCCAGCAGCTGGGTTGCCCTGTAATGGAACCAGGACTGGCTCTCATTCCTCACCCTAGCTGTGCCAATTCCCCAAGCCTCGGGCACCTTGGCCTCCTCAGCATGTAAATAAAGGTGTTTATTTTATGTTTATTTCATCCTCAACCACACACGCCCTGCTCAGCTACCATGCTCCCACCCCTGCATCAGACAAGATGGAAGGTTACTGATAGCATCTTCTTTCAGGCACCTGGCTGATGCACCACCCCAAATGTGGGAGCCTCTATGCTCTTTGCCATTGGGGGAGAGGTGATGTTGAACCCGAGGTCCCATTTTCTCCCCTTCTGAGCAGACTCTTGGTCCCCTAGACCAGGCTGTTACCACCACCATGTAATTTCTTAGAGGGTAACACAAACAGCACTCCCTGCTCCACATTCCTCCAGAGTGGCTGCAAGTGGCATTTCCCGTTAATGAAGAAGGAGAGAAAAGAACATTTCTTCTGCTTTCCAGTATAATTGATATAGGTCTCCTGGCATCATCTGCTGATACCCTGTTAATGGCACATACATGTCCAGCAGCCTTCTCCTTGACTTTACAGCCTGGGATGAGTAGATGCCATGTGGGTGTAAGTGTAGGATGAGATACAGAAGCAAAGATCATCACTAATGCACTGGGTAACGCAAGAAATTTTACATCAGGAACATGTACAGACCCCAACAGGAGGCTCACAAAAATCTGTTGGTGCTCCCACTGTTGTGGAGCCAGCAAGGCCTGTGCCTTTTCTATATGCCCTCATGTAGAAACCCAACAATTGTGTGCACTCTGGGGTGCAGTTTTGGGAAGGAAGAGATGCAGTGGGAGAGAGCCCTGATGGGAAGGAGAAGAGACTTCTGGCATTTGGAAGCATAGTGCAGCTATAAAGCGGTATGGGAAGACATCTGCAAAAAATCAGTCCTACCTGACACAAAACTTCCAGCTTCCAGGTCTGGTCTTTTCATGCCTAAGTGATAGTTTTGAGATGAGTTAGGAGCAAGGAGCAAGCAGTAGAAACCATTTCCAAGAGCGAGTTTGAGGAATGAATACAGTTTAGCCTAGAATTTTGGCAGGTGTCTTATTTTGGAAAAGCTGCAGTGCCCCAACATGTTTCAGCAGGGCTTCACATCTACTGGCTTTCAGTCGGAGAAGTGAGTTTTGCTGTTTTTGGAACAATATGCCCAAATTTGGTCAAGTTACAGAAGCTTTTGGAGAAATTTCAGATCACATGCCTTCAGGAAGAAATTCACAGGATTTTCACATCTCAGTTTTCCAGGGTCTGCCTGTACTGAGCATGCTCAGGACTCAATGCCAATGCAGACTAGCACCAGATTTAAGCTGAGAGAAGGGGCACCCACATCCCTAAGGTCCTTGGCTCCTTCTGCAAGGCCTGGACAGTACAGAGAAGACATCTCTAAATGCAGGTAGACCAACCTCTGAAGTAGGCAGGGAGATGGGTGAAACAGGTAGGGATGAAAGTGTAGGTGTCAGGACCAGGTGTCAGACAGGGACCACAAGTGACCACTGTCACTTCTCATGTGACAAAGGCTAAGACTATTAATGAGAATGCTACAGCCTTTTACATAACCAAATAAACTGTATCTGTCTCCCCTTTCCACTTCATCTTCCATTGGATTACACTATTCCTTTATAAGCATTTCTGCATTTCTAACTCACATTTTTTCTTGCTTCTGTCCCTCAACCCGCATGTATTCAGCCATTAAACAAACTGCTCATAAGAGCAGTTTTTAGCTGCCTCTTTTCACCTCTTACCAGTGCTCCCAGTCTACCTCTCTGTCTCCCCAGTACAAACATGCATCATTACTTTGCAGTGTCTCAGGCTGCTATTTAAGGCATTGGAGACAACCTAACATCTCAGTGCTGTGGGCAGGGGGAGTCTCATCTCACTCTGTCCTCTCCAGCAAGCGCTTCTCTCCTGTTTAGTGTCAGGAGTTGATATCTCCCCGGATTTCTCTGTGGACCAGTTCAACTTACTAATTTTACAGAAAATATCTCAAAGCTTTTTGCAAAGGATGGAACATCTCTCCTGTGAGGACAGGCAGAGAGAGCTGGGGCTGTTCAGCCTGGAGAAGAGAAGGTTTCAGGCTGACCTGAGAACTTTCAGTATCTAAGGGGGATAAGATAAGAAAGGGGACTCTTCAGCAGGGTCTGCTGCATTAGTACAAAGGGAAATAGTTTCAAACTAAATGAGGGGAGATTTAGTCTAGGCATAAGAAAAAAGGTTTTAATGATAAGGGTGGTGAGGCACTGGAACAGGCTGCCCAAAGAGGTGATGAATGCCCCGATCCTGGAGACACTCAAGGTCAGGCTGGAGAGGGCACTGAGCAGAGTGATCTAGCTGCAGGTATCCCTATTCACTGTGGGGAGTCAGACTAGGTGACCTTTAAACTTTCCTTCCAACTGAAATGATTCTATGATTCTATGATTTTAGCTTGCCTTCTTCCTGTGGGGTTTTATCAGGTTGAATTTACAATAGTGAATTGAAAACCAGAGGAATGGGGGCAGGGGCAGCATCTGGCTAAGAAGGAAGGGAGAGAGTGGGTGGAGAAGTGGGACCTTCCTCTTTCAGTGGCCATAAGCTATAAGATTGGCTCAAACCATCCACTGTAGATCACTTTTCTCTGGCTCTTTCCTTCGCATTATAAGTGTGCCTCCTCCTCATAGAACAATGGCCTTAATCTCTTTTGCTTTTTCAGTTAACACCTCCAGCTTTCTTGCCCTTTCTGCTCGCTGGCAAATAGATTTACATTTAGTCCAGTTTGGAGTCCCCAAACCCTGAATGGTTTCTGACTGCTTCCCTCACAGCCAAATATTCCTTCATAGGTACCTTACCTGCCTGCCCACCTGTCTGCATTCAACCAGCATGCAGCCCTTTCCTCCAGCCTTCACCAGTGTTTGTCTTCTCTCCCCTCACAATCTCAGACACCATGAGTGACATTCAGGCATGTGATGTAGAGGATGTCACCATTAGAATGCTGTCCCCATGTTTCCCCATCAAAGCTAAATATGGATTACAGCGTGTCAAAATAGATGAATACTTAAACAAATTCTTTTGCACCACAGTTTTATCATGAATATGTTGGGATACCTAGATGGAGGCTCTAATAGAAACTCGGTCAAAGAGAGACACAGATTTTGCTAACGTTTCTTCTAGTAGACTAAGATGATCAAAGGTTGCTCAGTGGGAACTGTATCTTGTAATACTGCAGAGTATCAACATCTTATTTCATTATACAAAGCAAATCTAAGGAAAAAGTAATTTATACTAACATAACAAAATCTATATTAGTGCTTTAAGTGGCATAACTACGTTAGCAAAAATAATCTTATTTCTAAATGACAGTATTGCTGGAAAGATTTTACATGTAAGTTGATCCTACAGATTTATTTGTCTGCGAATTTATACCCACATGTCTGGTTCTTGGTACATTGCACCAAATCAGGCACATAGCATACCAAATTGCTCTGTTGCTGGCCCATGAGCCCATCTGAATACTCAGGCACTGCTGGGCACTCTCAACAGAGCTTTGAATTCAGGTTTGGAAACCCACAGCCCCCTCTGGCACTCCATGGGACAATGTTTCAGAGAGTATTCTTGCAGGGAAGCATAGGATTTCTCCTAATATCTAACACAGCACCAGAATATCACATGGGTTCATGTGTGGGCTTGACATTTCCTTTTTTTTCATTCTACATTTGCCTCCCATACTTTTGGCACCATAAAAAAAAAAAAAAAAAAAAAAAAAGGCCTTTATATTTCCTCTCTCCATCATCACTGTGAATCCTTCTTGGATCAGCAGAATTTACACATCTATTTTACACCATCTGCATTATCCTTCCGCAGCAGGTGAAAAACACTGGTGTGCTCAGAATAGCAGCAATGGCTGAAGATTGACACAGCACCTCTCAGGAAAAGGCTCACTGGAGGCGTGGGAAGCAGCAGAGATTCACTTCCATGTAAGAAGATGAGAAATGATGAGAAATGACGGCTATACATGTTTCTGAAAGGGCAGCAGTAATTCTTCATAGCTGGGCTGAACCTCAGATGAAACCCAACCTTTCCTGTTATTGCAGAGTGCCGGGCACTGGGGCCACTATCTGAGGCACAGGTGAAGTCCTGGCAGAGAGACAGCAGGGAGGGCTGGACACCCTGCCTGCTGAGCTTCAGCATGAAGCACTAAATCCAACTACAGAGCTATTCACCTAAGGGGGACTGTCAAAGCCAGTGCTGTGTCCTACATTTTGGTTCTTCTTGCTTTAAGTACAAATGGAAAAGAAAGTAAACATACTGCTACTAAGATTATTAGAGGGCTGGAGCACCTCTCCTACGAGGAAAGATTGAGGGAACTGGGCTTGATTAGCTTGGAGAAGAAAAGGCTCTGGGGAGACCTCATTGTGGCCTTCCAGTACTTGAAAGGAGCATATAAACAGGAGGGGGAATGGCTGTTTTCAAGGGTGGATAGTGATAGGACAAGGGAGGAAGGTCTTAAACTGAGACAGGAGAGGTTTAAGTTAGATATTAGGAGGAAGTTTTTCACACAGAGGGTGGTGATGCACTGGAACAGGTTGCCCGAAGAGGATGCGCCATCCCTGGAGGCATTCAAGGCCAGGCTGGATGTGTCTCTGGGCAGCCTGGTCTGGTGGTTGGCGACCCTGCACGTAGCAGGGGTTGAAACTACATGATCTTTGGGGTCCTTTTCAACCCAGGCTGTTCTATAATTCTATGATTCTATGATATCTATTCCCAAATGCACAAATTTGTTTTACATTTTGAGAGACACTCATTTTCCTGCAGTTAGGAAAAAGAATCAAAGTGTACTGACACAAAGCTGTTCTTTTCACTCGGTAAGTACATTGAGGTTTCTGAGGAGGCAGGAGTACCAAGGATACATTTCCTCTTTCTTTTGAACCTTGATTTGGGTAACTGTTGCAAGACTCTGAAAGCTGACCTACCCCTGAGCACTAGTATTGCTCAGGAAGAAACTCAGAAAGTCATTCATATTTGAGTGGATAACAAAAGAGATGTGGTAGGAGCTCACTGTAAAATACTTGCAGAGAGTGGCTTACTTTGGGACAGCTGTATAACTACCAAAATGGCTAGTACAAGGGTTCATTGCAAGCCCATCATTTTAAGTAGAGGAAGCTGGTAGATGTGGCCTCAACAAGGAGATACAGCAGTAATTTCAAGTACCCTTGCATCACTCTTGGAGGTGATGAAGACCTACAGGAGGCAGACACTGCCTGTGGCTCTGGAGACTGTTGATACACAGCAGCTCACAGGGATGGTCCCCATAGCGCTAATCACAAAAAAGCCACAGTTTGCTGAAAGTAGCCAAGTGAACTTCTTCAGCATCACAGAGAATAGAACTAAAAGCATCTTCCAGAAAACAATGAAAAGATAAGAAGGATAGAAGGAGTATTTTTGCACATTTGGATGAGACATTTTGCAAGAAAGCAAGGAGAAAAGCCCACACATTTAAAAAGAAATTGGATAGCATTGCAAATGGCTGCCTCCTTGCTTACATTAACCTTAGGGACAGTCCCATAGTGTTTGAAAGACATTCTGTGTCTCTATAAGCTTTGTGTGTTTGTTTCATCACAGCATTTTTGCCCTCCTCTTCCTTACAGCCTTCAGAGGTTGCTACCTTGGTTCATGCCAGGTTTTTTTGCAATGACGGGTGGAGGCACAGTTCCCCACACCTATTTCCACCCTCACTTATAATTTGTGCTCCCTCAATCCCTCACACTGCATCTCAGCACTCTGTAGCTGTTGGCTCATGTCCCCAACTTCAACACCTGTGGCCTGTGTTGTGCTATAGCTAGACTCCCTTAACTCTTTCCTTCTGCAGGCTGAGAAGACTGAGGGCGCTTCCTGTTTGAGGCAGAGAGAGGAAGTTTAGGCAGTGAACTCATATTTTCTGCCTTCTTGGGAAGCTGGGCAGCAACAGAGAGGTTTCCAAGTATTAGCAAGTATTAGCAAAAAGAGGGATTAAAGAGGACAGTAAAGTATCTTGGCTGAGGTAACTGTGACCAGGACAGTCAACACTGCATGAAAAGTGGACAGCAAGATTGTGGCTGGACAACTGTCTGTATGGGCATCAGTCTGATGTCTCTACCCTAGCACTGTGCTGATAGCCAAAGGGGAAGCTGCACGTGGTGTTTTCCTGGGGTGTTTTCTGTCAGCTGGCAGAAAGGTATCACTCTTCCAGCAGAAAGAAAATGCAAAAGTATGCACAAATACTTGTGTAAGTGTTTTCCCCCAGTTTATGGTGCAGTGGGTTCAATTTAGATAAGCTCTGCTTCCTTTAGTCCCAGAGAGGAGCAGTGGTTGGTACCCAGGCACAGCTGGAGTTAGAAATATTGGCCCATGGCCGAAGGTCTGTGGCCCAAGCCTAAGATGTAAGTTTCTAGACCACTTTTAATTTTGTCTTTTTTTCACATTACAGTCCGGGCAGGACATTGTTCTTACTGACAAGCCTATTACATGGTGAATCCCCATGGACATACTATTCCTGATTTACTAGGAAGAACAAAACTGAAATCTGTCCATCCATTCCTACTAAGGCTGTGACTCTTAAGCTGCATTTCTTAGACATAAGATTATTTGTATCTATTTTTTTTGCATCTGGAAGTGTCTGGAAGGTGGCTGCTGTTCAGTGCCTTTTCACTTGAATTTGGTAGTCCCCATTTATTCAGGTTTCTTTGTCAAAAAGCACACAGTGAAAATTCCCCTCTCAGCCAGTAGTAGCTCGAGACATACCTTGTAAGCTGGAGGCTGCTGTGCACTTAGATGAGGTGCCTCTTCCCCTCATTTGTACAACAGTAATCAGGCTTCTTGCCTTCCATGAGGAAATTACTGAAGGTTTCTCTAGCTAGGGCTAGCCTGACCCAGGGAAGTTAAAAAGAGTGGTAAAGATGTGAGCTCTGTTTCTGCAAGTAAAAGCATGCTTGATGCCTTCTGAAAGGGGTGGGGTGCAGCCGAGTCACTTTCATTTCTGCAGACAGAGATTGCAGTTGTAGCTGAGTCACCCAAGTGATCCCACTTATCCTTGAGTGGTGGTCCAGGGGTGGCCAATCTCCCCAGTCCCCCTGCTGCATCCCAGTGCTTCCCCATGCCCGACAGCTATGAGACACCTACCACATACCACGCTGCAGTGAGCTGAGAGGAGGGGAAATTCCAGGAGTGATGTGGGAGAGAGCAGGATGGGGCATGCAGCTGGGTCCCAGGACAACCCTTCTGGCTCATTTCCTCCTGTGACTGAGGATTGGGGGTTGCTCTGAAATGGGGTAGCTTGGCACTTGCCAGCCTGGCAGTGTTTCATTGTTGGAGTCTCTTTTGGGAAGATGGCTCCAGCCCAATGGATGGCTGTGGGATGCTAGGAGTGCAGCAGGAAGGCCAGACAGGGACAGGGAGGAGCAAAGCCTCTCCTTCCAGCAGTGTCCCATGTGAATATGCTGCACTCAGGGCAGTGTAAAATTCCTCTGGGCCTCAACCAAATGCAGGCTTCTCTCACATCCCTAAATCAGTGAGAATTGGGGTCACGATGCTATTTCCAGGAAGCTTTCTTGATCTTGTCCTTTGATAGTCAGATAAGATCACTGACACGTATGACAAAATCAGTGAGATCGGATGGTGTTCTGGCTGTGCTGTCGGCCCCTCATCTAGCCTGCGAACCAGCTCAGCTACTTCCATGACTCCCAGCCACTGTGCAGTCACCGCAGAGAAGCACCAGTTCATTTGCTTTTCCTCTGGGTATAGGACAGCTGGTTTCCTCTGACACAATCCCATGTGTAGTGGAGAGAATGGCTCATCCTGGACAGCCTGAGAAGGTGGTATGGGCAATTTGCTCCAGGACTGGCTTCCTTCAATCCACTCCATCCTCCAACACTGTCCCACACAGGCACCGTCAGGCACCAGTTTATACATGGTCTCATCTGCATGGCTTGGTGTGTAGGGTATCCTCAGCCTAGGGTATCCTCAGCTTTATGCTATCAAAGTTACGTCTCTCAGCTGCAATGTGGTCCTCTTGTTCCTTCACTTTGAACTGAGGAGACACAGAAGAAACGTTAATCATGACCAGTTCCAGCTGCATTGCATAGAGTTGGGAGGACAGTCATGGACAATCTCTCTGTGACCTGCATATGGTCACCATGCTCTGGCTCTGAGCAGCGTGCACACAACCACTGGCACCAGCTGGCTGGTGTAGATATCACACGTGCTGACAAAAATGCATTTACCAGAACAGCACAGCCAACAATGTTCCCAGAGTTTTTCACTTCTCTTTAGGAGACAGAGAAGAGTTGTCAATATTTCATGACATCACCAGGTGCAATGCTGCTGCTTTCCAGATATAATTGCTGGTTGCATCTTTATAACCTGTAGGAACATTTATTTGCAGTTATTGGCCAAACTTAGCTACTGACAAAGGGTAATTTTTACTTTGTTTGCTTTCACAGCCATTTGCTTGCCATAATTAATTTACCTCAGTACTATCTTCATTAACAGAGAGAACTTTCAAGATGACTCTGGAAGGTAAATCACTATTTATGCTAAGGAATATTGTCAGGGCGCACACCTTCACTTTTTTCAATGTTTACCATATAGAAAAGGGCAGAATGAAAACAAGGGTTTGTACATTTTCTTTTTAAGAAGGCATTCTGCCCTGCAAACAACATTTAATGGTGCTTATTTTAAAGTGCAGCACATAATGCCTCTCTGTGTGCGCAGAACTGCTTTGTGAACAACAAGAGGTATTTGTGTATACATCTGATACAAAAGAAAGCACTGGGAAAAAAAAAAAAAGAGAGAGAGAAAGAAAAAGGAGGATAATATATACCAGCTATCCATATCCTTCTGTCTCTTTGCTTTCTGCTGTATCTATCACTTTCTTCATATCCTCTTCATGATTAGGGGAGCTTCCTTAAAACGATTGACTGGCACTGTGCAGCAAGACCTTGTGGTTGAGGTGCTGGGCATGGTGTGGTACAGCTGTCTGCTCATAGCTCACCTAGGGGCTCAGGAGTTGTCTGTGCTACAGCACATCTGGCCCAACTCAAAGCCTTCACCTTGCGTTGAAGCATTGGTTGATCCTGGCTGAGATGCATCCAGAGGACAAGCTGGAAGCTGGAAGCTGCCTGCCACTGGGAGAATTCTGGGCCACTGCTTTTATAGGCCTTTTTCTACAGAAGCCTTAGATGAAGGCGCTAATACTCTTATCCCCACTGTACTTGTGTATGCATAGGGAGGGTGCAGAATCAGTGAGCTACAGTGAAATGCAGGACAACTGAAGGGCATCACAGAGTGCTCAGAAGGTGTGAAAAAATAAATGCTATGGATAATAATTAAAAAATCTGGTCAAAATATTGTAACTACAAAACTAAACTACAGCCCTGATAATTGTGTGTAATGTGTTATATCTGGGAAGGAGACATGGATTTCCTTTCTATGAAACCACAGCAGAATCTTCTAAGTCAGAGGAAAAATTCCCACCAGAAAGAAGGAAAAGTTTCCTAATGTGGGACCAGAAAAGCATCCGAGGAATGATATCAGATGACTCACAGAA
The DNA here is from genome assembly GCF_951394365.1 of Tetrao urogallus. Lineage (NCBI taxonomy): Eukaryota > Metazoa > Chordata > Aves > Galliformes > Phasianidae > Tetrao > Tetrao urogallus. Next base: position 53,792,278 of record NC_136814.1, on the reverse strand, counting down.
ATGTTAATTTTAAGAGACAGAATGTGCAGCCCAGCATCACCTCAGCAAGTTCAGGGCTGCAGTAATTTGACACTGCAAACTCATTTGTTTCTCTGTCATACAGCCAAATTCTTTTGCCTGGTTTAGGCAGAACTTCATTTCAGCTCACCAGAAGACCTTTTCATCTTTGTTGGTAAGACCTCCAGATTTTCCCCCTTCGTGCTAAGGCCTTTGGTCTCCAAATAAATTCATCTGTCTGCAGAATTAAACTGAGTAGCTGGTGCGTTCATTTTTTTTTTTTACAGAATTTTTTTTTACAGAATTCCCATTATACTACAAAAATTCTGCTTTCTTGGAACTTTCCTGAGCCCTAACAAATAAATACAGTATTTTCTTCATTTTTTAATATCTCTGTATTTTTTAAAAATATTTTTAATATCTCTGTATTTTTTTTTTCAGAAGCAGTTAGCCTCTTTTATCCAGGAGATCAACCAGAAAAGCATAGTCTATTTCTCCAAGCAAATATGAACATTTTCAGAGGAAATCTGCGTACTTCATGTTCTTCATACTTTGTATGTCCTCCTGCTTAGTTAGTGCCGTGATTGGTAGAAAAAGGCAGAGCCTGAGGAGAAAGTCTGTATGAGCATCTCTTGTTAATAAACAACTGGGCGGCAGAAACTAAAGGAAATCTGAAAAATGCATTCATTTACAGCAGCTGCTCCATAGCCACCACATAATTCTTGCCTCTTAGGCACAACATCAGATCTGGAGCAGCTGTGCTGAGGCAAGATGTTCAGTGATTCTGCGGATGGCATGATCATGCACGGTGGAGGAAAGGAGTGTTTTTGGTGGAGGAGGCCCCGCTGCTTGCTGATGGTCTGGGTTGGGATCTGGAGCTCCCCCTTGGCAGAGAAGAAGCACGAGAGGGGTTCCCTGCTCCCATTGCTTCTCTGGGACAGCAGGACAAATGAGGCCATAACTTCATTTTCCCAATGCAACCCAGAATTGCTGTTATCAGGAAATAAGGGTGGTGACTGCAACGCTCCCTGTTTCACAACTAGAGAGAAACATCTCTGCCCCCATCTCTGACTAAAGGAAAACATATTTTCTGCTCTTGGGTGTGAGGCTGAACCAACATAACACTTGAAGACACTTTTTTCTGACCTCTCTTTCTTAGTGGGAACAAACATCCTTCTGTCCCTGGTGTGCCCTGCTCTCATTGAGCAACTCTCGGGGGCATCACACAAAGAATGGCAGGAAAATTTATCTGATAAGGAGATAACAATGTACTTCTGACTGGAACTCCTGGTGCTGGCAATGAGTGGCAAAGTGAAAGCAAAGACGATCATTCTTGAGCCTCCAATTTAAAGCAAATTATTTTAATTTAAAACAAAAAGTATAAATGTGATGGGATACCTGTGCAGCTGACGGGATGCCAAACTCATCAGTGACAGCCTTTCCAGGCAGCTGGCAGTGCCCCTCATCCATCTGGTGACTGAGTTGGAGACATCAATGGAGAAAATGGATCCACGAGGCTGCTCCAGCACAGGTGATACAACAGCAGGCAAAGCTTCTGTCTGAAAATGTGCAATGTTAAAAAAATACCCTCGCCAGGGAGTAGAGTAACTAGGTGCTGAAAACATTGGCATTCCTGCCTTGTGACACAGCGTGTTAGGTAACTGATTCACCAGTTTTGTACTAACTTCTCCTACCTACATTTCCAATACTATTTTGCAAGCCTGGCAATTCCAGGCAGGAATAGATAGACCATGGAGTTGGACTCCAGGCCTGGAGTGGTGACTCCAGGCTCAGCTACTCCAGGAGAATGAAAGAGATGGGTGAAATTCTGAATCTCACTGGTCCCATGGAGCTGGTTTTTCCTAGAAGGTCTAAGATCAAAAAAAGCTACAGTGAATTATTTCCGTTTCCAACTTCTTTCTCTTTCTGTTTTCTATTCTGAGATTTTCTTCCAGTTAGACAGTCTTTAGTCACTGGAGTTTAGGAGGAATAATTTCTAACTCAAAAGGGGGACCTCATCTTTGATGGTACCCCATTCATGACACAGAGAACAAGGTCCCTTTCCAAAGAAAAGTAATATTATCTATCAGTCACCCAAAATTTCCTGGAAAGGACAGAGAAGTGAGGGCCAAGGAAACAGAAAGTGGAAGGAGTCACAGGAAAGACAAAAGACTCAAAACAAAACAAAAATTGATTTTGCTGTGGCTATCTGCCAAGAAACATCAAGTTTACAGAGAATGGAAATGTATTTGCTGCTTTTCATAATGAGGCAGTTTTCTCCATTGAAAATATTTTCTACCAGCCTTGGCTCTGTATTTTAGTCAACTGAGAATTTCATGCTATCTAACAACCACATTTTAATACAAATCTCACTATAATCCTTATTCAGATACTCAAGTATTCCAAAGACTGAGCATTTCTTACACCAGTCTGGAACCATTCCCGCTTCCTATGAAGTGTCAAAAGATCTATAAATAAACAGAAAATATAGTATCGGTTTTCCCCATGAAAAGATGTGCTTGGACTACTGTTGCAGTGTATTTTTCCTTACAACCTCAAACTACACTGATCTAGAACATGAGCATTTCTACTTTCATTTCTAAACCCTGATTACACATTGCTGCTCAATTCATCATAACTTTGAATATATTTTTTTCATAATCATAAAGGGAAAAAAATGAACTATATATTGTATTTCAAATTTTACTTCAATATTTGCCTAGTAAAAATTCCCAAATCCAAGGATTGATGTTGTTAAAATCTCATTTCTTATCAGGTTTATTTTTATGTGGATGTATTTTGAGCTTTTTCATGGTGATCTTGGAATCAGTCTGTTTTCGGGGAGCTGTGGGTAATGAAACAACCCTGAATAATTTTTAAGAGATGCATAGAAGGCAAGGCAGTCAGTGTGGTAACCACAGTTCCAGCAAAAGATGGATTACTCCACCACAACTTGCTGTGAACCATAGGACTAACCAGTTCAACTGGCTTGGAATAGGATATAAACATTTTGTTTATTGACAGTGCTTGTTCAGAGTTGATCTCCATGACTAACGGGTGCAGCAACTATGGCCAGCTGTCATAGTACATAGGCTGCACAAGCAGTCAAAATAAATGTTTCCTCTTCTGCTGCTATGCTCTTTCCATGTATTCTTCTTTGAATCCTCCACACAGCTTCTGTAGCATATTCAGAACAGATCATATGGTCTCTGTTTGCATTTGTTTTTCCTTTTCTGCGCTGCTCTCCTCCAGGATCTTTTCTGAGGTCTTACCTCTCTGCACCACACACGCTTTGTCCTCCCTCACCCCTCACCTGGTTAACTTCAATACTCATCATCAGGGCTGTTCCTCTGGCACTCTGATGACTGCCTGCCAAATTGCCTTCTCCACTCCTGGAGCTGGGCTGGGCAGGCACAATAATAGTGATCAGCATGCCAGAAATGAGAAGTAGTTTTAACTGTCAATTGCTTGGAGTAGCTGCCTCTTCAATATTTGAGCCATGGAACTTCTGGCATTTTGGCACTGCCTTGAAAAATTCAGCACAGACAACATTGTCTACCAGAAATAACATCTGGATTTTTCAACCCTCTTTTCTACTTTCCAAAAGAAAGGATTGAAATCTAAGGAAGTTTGACAGTATAAACTCAAAGATGGGAAAATCTAATTTCAGTTCCACATAAAGTGTGTCCTTTTCAGAAGAAACCAGAGACATTTTCCAGCTCTTCAGGAAAAAAAATGAGTACAGAGGACAGGGCTTTGTAGGAACTGGTGGAAATTCTAGACCTTGCTCCTGCTTCCTTTTTAGGTCAGTACTGTAAGAACCTCAGGCCATATCTATACAGGGAAATTGTTCTGCTTTATCTGAAGTCCATTTTAAAATTATTTTTAAGCTTGGGAAGCTCTGGAAAAATCCAGCCAGGGCAGATTAAGATGTTACTGACCCTTCTGGTTCACCAAGAACCAAAGCCAGAAGTTCCTCTATTCCCATAAGGGAGTGGGCAGAAGACAACAGTGCCAAAATTTGAGCACGAAGCTATGGCTCTTCACCCTTTAAGTACATTGGTATGACAAATGGTGACTCTCTAGGTATCCTGGAATATCAAGCAGTGACCTAGGATGCCTAAGATACAAACAGGATGCAGATCTGCTGTCTCTGTGGAGTGGGAGAAAGATCTGCTGGTGAAGCAGTGCAGAGAGTGCTGGCATTTTAAATTGCTATGATGAATGTCATCAAGACTCAGTTCTCAGAGACTTCATCTTATTTAAACTTTCTTTCTCATTCTCTTCTCAGTAGGTTAAATGTGGCTTGCACCAGTTTGACTTGCAAATCCATTTCACTGCAAATTAAGACCAGACACTGCTAACAGCAATTGCAGTGATCACAACATCAAAGATAGAGCTGTTTTTCCCATGAGTTTTGCATGTGAGTATCATTTACTTCCATTCTCAATAGTGGATAAATTGGACACAGAAAGACAAGTCTGCAAACAGCACTAATCAAGATTGTTTCTTAATTTTTTTTTGGTCTTCGCATACGGTGATTTCTACCTTTGCTTGAAAAGCTTTTTGAACATAACTAACAATTCCAAAGCAGTACCATTTGTGGTACAGCTCTCTAAAAAATGACAGAAATAAATTAGAAGGATAAATTGCAAACTCATAGAATGGCTTGTGTTTGAAGGGACCTCACAGATTACCCAATTCCAATCCCCCTTACACTAAATCACTAAATCAGGTTGCCCAGGGATCCATTCAGCCAGGCCTTGAATGCCGCCATGGATGGGGCTTCTCTGAGCAATCTGTGTCAGCACCTCACCACTCTCTTAGTGAAAAAATTTTCTCCTAAATCTCTCCTCTCTTGTTTAAAGCCATTTCCCCTTGTTGTATCACTATTTACCCATGTAAAAAGTTGATTACCCTCCTGTTCATAAGCTCCCCTTAAGTATTGGAAGGTTGAAATAAGGTCATTCCAGAGTCTTTTCTTCTACAGACTAAATATGCCCAAATTCCTAAGCCTGTTTCTGTAGTTCTCTTATCATCTTCATGGCCTCCAATGGACCCAGTTCAGAAGCTCCATGTCTTTCCTGTGCTGAGAGTCCCAGGTCTGAATGTAGTACTGCAGATGGGATCCTCATGAGGGCAGAGCAGAGAATTACAATCTCCTTCCTCATCCTGTTGGCCACCCCTCTTTTGATGCAGCCCAGGATACCATTGGCTTTCCAGGCTGCAAGTACAGGCTGCTGGCTTATGTTAAGTTTTTCATCTACCAGAATCCCTAAGTCTGTCTTGGCAAGCACTCAAGGAGTTCCTCTTCCAGTCTGTGCATATATCTAAGATTGGCCCCAACTGGGTGCAATACTTTGCACATGACTTTGTTGAACCTCATTAGGTTCACATGGGCTCTAGCACTAAGGCACGCTCAGCCCAGCGGAGAACATTCCATCACAGTTTTCACCTTTATGTTTGTTTTGGTCTTTCACAAACCCCGATTACATTAATTATAAGCAGAATGTCTGTGCTTAAGCAAAATACTGACCTTCTAAGCCTTCTCTATACTTAATGTGCCCATAGTATTTTTCATATTTTCTTTCTTATTAAGAAGAAACCATATTTAGGTCACAGAAGCTTATCTGCAAGCAATACATGTCGCCACAGTAGCTTATCTGCTATCACTGTACATTTCCTTACAAGAAGGTGGAATTGATGACGGTCTATCTAGCAGAGCAAGAAGGAATATTTTAGGCCAGTGGTTCACACGTACTTCACAGGACAACTGCCACAGGTGGCAATGAAGCCCTGACAGAAGCACAGCAATACAGCAGATGATTTAAGCTGCCTCCTGAAGTTCAGGCACCACTTGAAGAGGAACTGTGGAATCAGCACGAGGGAGTTTCATTTGTTTCTACCTTTGTCTTCTCTTCAGTCACTGATTAGATTTTGATTTTGATTAATAGACCATCTTGCCCTTGCAATCCATAGGACTCAATGAAAATGAGGAACTCCATTTCACATCCTGTATCATAAGTATTTTAGCTCTTCCTCTTTAATCATCTGCATACGTATTAAGGAGAAGTTTGAATGTTGTTTTTTGTTTTTTTTTACTCCATCTTACCCATTTAGTAGGTTGACAAATATAAGCCAGTATTGGAGTTTCTTTCTGGCTTTTTGAATTATGGTGAATTGTCACTTCTTTTCTTTGTTATTCTTCATGCATTCATATTATTTTCATTCATTCTCTTACAGAAGTAGACATATAAGGGAAACAGAAGCTGTCTTTTCTCAATCTTCTCCCCAAAAATTCTGACATACTAATTAGAGGATGATACAACTCCCCACCAGCATAAATCCTGATGCACAGCTCCAGCACTCAGAACATCTGCTGGGACAAGAAGAAGAAGAAGTAAGGAGAAGGCTTAGTCCTGTAGATGAAGTCTTTCAGTATTTTGATGCTTAGCACAGCAGACTGCCAGCTGGCTACACTCATCACCCAGGCTGACATGAGAACTGCGAGGCACTGCTGCAGGCTGGACCCTCAGCCTTTCTCTGGGCACCAGTACAATGGAATCAATGCACTTTGGGACGACAATTCCCAAACCCATCCTCCTGGCCAATTTATAGAGATTATCCTCCCCGACACAACACCAGACTCACAGTGTGTTTCAGAGCTTCCCTGGAGCTGCATCATGACATATCAGTGATGATGGTGCACATGTGTGTAGCTAACCATGACAGCACTGCAGCTTTGCACATTGCTGTCCTGGCAGCACAGGCAGATGCCCTAAAGGGCTCATGCCAGCAGTTCTGGCAGGGTCTGGCCCTGTATTTCCTCTGAACTCATCTCTAGTGTTATTGTCTTCCTGAATGTCACTCACTGCAGTCACAGACCTGTCTGTTGTCAAGTCCCTGCACCTTTAGATTAGGCTACAGGAATTCTTGAGTGCTGTGCCTTTGTGTCTGAAAAGGGAAACTGGAAAACAAACAAACAAACAAACAAACAAACACAAACAAACAAACAAACAAAAAGAAATGTACACCCAGACGCAAATAGAAATTCCAGTTAGTCCCAATAAATCCAAACCAGCTAGTCCCTGCTTTCCCACCTCCTTCCTGCTCCTCCTTTGCCACCTTCCTGCCACCTCCCTCCTGCTCTCTCCTTTGCCTTCACTGGCCAAAAAGCAGAAGCTAAGTGCAGAACCAACTCCATTATTCAGCATAAGGAGTTTTGCACAGTGCCTGCTGCAAGCTGCCTCACTCACAGACCTATGCTACTAACTCTCGATTTGATGAAATGCTGGATGTCTGTAGAGGTCAGTTGTATTTAGAGAATTGTTTTTATTTTTTTTCTCTTATACTCCACACACACACACACACACACACACACACACACAAAAAAAAAAAGTATTTCTTAATAGTTTCTATAGCTTAAATGATTGTCATGTGATGTAAACCACAAAAAGTATATGCCTAAATTCTGAAAAATCTCCCTCTTCATATTCATAGATCAGTTACTATCACTGAAAAAAAGGAACACTGGATTATTTTCATCCCTAAACACCAGTGTCAGTTCCCACTTTAAACTCCAGAGTTCTATGTCCTGTCCATATTAGGACAACCACTCAAGTGATGATTTAACCCATCCCACCTGAAATGTCATGATGCAAACTTGCCCCATGGTAGACATGTCAATGGAGCAGAGTAGGAATATCTGTGGGCCTTTGTGCATCCTGTGGGCCACTGTGCATCCTTATCAGGGTCCCACTGTGGGAAATGGAAGCACCCTGACTTCTATGGAGTAACAGGCACCATATACACATAATCTAAGCAGAGTTATGCCAGCTGAATAGCACCTTTCTGCTGGAGAGAAGTGAGGTGGGTTTGCTGGGCTTTTCAATGGACTCCTCTCACAAAAGCTTCCCTCTACAGAGTCTAAAGGAAAGGGGAAACATGTTCAAAACTGTCTGTGCTTGCATAGAACTGCCCTTCCAAGGAAAAGGGAGATAAAGCAATCTGCCTATGTCCTTTTCGGGGGCTTTGAATCAAAACTGAATCACTGTTTGTTTTATACTACACCATGCTGAAGCCAAAATGTGCCTCAGAGTTTCCCTCAAAGTTTGAAACCAGGAAGGCTTTTTCCTGCCTTTGATGAATAATCTCTTCATCACCAGGATCTGGGGCTGCGGGATTGTCCTCTTTGGCAGACCACAGCTCACCTGTAGCTAGAGACAAGCTGCATCCCTTCAGCCTCCAGCAGATCCTTCATTCCTGACCACTGGGCACCTTCCTCCTCCAGCATCTCAAGGCACGTTGTTTCCAGCCGATGGGCCTCCTGCGGCCAGCAAGGAACTGTCCAGGGTGCTACAGGGGCTGGGAGCTGCCTGGTGTGCTCCCCAAATTGGGTATGAGAGAACATCAGTCAGAGCTCTTCCCATCCCAGACAGAAGCAGGGCGTCCAGGGGCACCAGGGCATACGGTTTAATAGCCTGTGGTAGCCACAGGCACCCACCATCTTGCTTGGGATGGAACTTTGGCCTGCGTTTGGACATCAGGCCTGGTGAGTGGGATCATGGTCAGATATAGCCCTGGGATACCCAGGCAGGGACATGGTAAGGCTTGTTAGTGGTTGTTGTTAGTGGTTGTCACAGTTTTTTTTGTCTTTCCATTGCTCCACACAAGCTCATTTTCTACTTTCACTCAGGAGTTTTAAAGGGCTTCCTGCTTGGACCTAGAATACCCTTGTTTTTGAACCACAATCACACAGCTTGGCTCTGTGTTTCAGGGTGAGGAAGAGTGCTACGGAGATACACAAGAACTGCAGCCACTTATCTCAGCTGCTTTACTTCTAATAAGTCCCAGTGTGTGTGTCTGTCTGTGTGTCAGTGTGTCTGTGTGTCTGTCAGAAGGCTGCCTTCCCCTCTCAGAAGTATCTTGCTATCTCATCTAAAGCCTGCTGACGAATGCCAGGCACAGCTCTCAGGAGCAGGAATTGTGAAGAAAATTATTTCTGAGCAATTTGTGAGAAAAGGCAGTTAGTGAGGATGATCTAAGGAGCGGAGGGAAGCTGTTTCAGGATGGTGGGCCTCCTCAAGCACCCTTGCATTTGTGGACAAGAGGCACCTTAAAAACAAGTCAGTCACAGGATGAGCTCAGGACAGAGTTTATGGCCACAAGATCATCCCTGTACGGAAGGAGGCGTCACAAGCTCCGGTGCTAATGCACAGAAGTGGCTACTTTAGCTACCCTAGCTTGCCCTTCTGAGCCCTCATACCACTTTATAATCCCTGCATTATCCCTCTGGGTCTCCACCTCTTGTCTGCTGGAAAGAGGGGAATAGGTTTGATACTCTAGCACTTACAGATCCTCAAAGAACAATGTGTACGTGAAAGGATTTAATGCCACGTTTTTCGTACAGAGTTCAAGCCTTCAGAGAGACCGAGGTAGCTCTTGTCTTCTGCCACGATGCCCTCACACAAGAATAAAGGTGACTTCCCAACACCAAGTACCCCCAAATCCCACAAGGAATTCAGAGTCACCGGTTTTTCTAGCCTTGTGACAGACAGACTGCCACGTCACTGCATGTCATCTTCTTTTTCCGGCGCACACTCAATTCGCTCTGTACTTTCCAGTTTTGCCGGGGCTGTCAGGTTCCTGTGCACACTGTCAGCTGACACTGAGTCAATCCAGGAGGCTGGGACAAACTTTCTGAGAACGCCCACCAAAGCCCTGGCTGGCGGCGAGTCCGTGCTCATCCTGAGAAGCCATGCACCTTTCCTTCCCCAAGCTGCAAACTTTCACTGAGGACAAACACAGTGACAGGAGCTACCTGCCCCTCTGAAGCACAGGGAAAAAAAACAACAATGTCCTCCCCTTCACCCTCCCCCAATAAAAAGACAAACCAAAACAGAAACTGACTTAACCATTTCCAAGAAAAACAGAGAAGCATTTTTCTTTTAATTCATCATTTTCATGAATGAGTTATTCATGCACTTGTGGTAATTCTTGCATTCTTAAAAAAAAAAACAAAAAACAACCAAACAAAAAAACAATACGGTGAAATCCATTGGCTCCCAGCGGCACTGGGATCTGCAGGGAGGGGGCAGGGCAGCCAAGAGCTTCTGAGTAGTAAGGAAGAAGCATGATAGAGCTGCACTATTCAGCACAGCAACTGCCCAATAGACAACATAAGCATTTTACTCTCAGAGCTAAAATTATAATAATTTGCACACAATCTCAGACTGGAAACTGAAATTATCACAAGTAGCAGCAATTATTTTAACACTGTGGTATAATACTCACTTGATATTTGGAGGATGAAAATTCTGGTCAGCCCTACTTTTTGCTTTGTCTCCACATACATCAGAAGTGCACTTACCAGGGGTATCCCACTGGACATGTCCTGCTTGGCACAATTGGGTTCCTACTTCTCTCACTGCACCTGCCATGATCAGGCACTCCTGCTTGGTTGACTCCTGTTTTCATTTAACAGCAACAGCTCTTCAGGAAGGAGCTGCAGCATCCACAGAAATGATCCAAGGAACAGAACACCTCACCTATGAGGACAGGCTGAGAGAGCTGGGGCTGTTCAGCCTGGAGGAGAGAAGGTTTCAGGCAAACCTGAGAGTGGCCTTTCAGTGTCTCAAGGGGAGCTATTTGAAAGAAGTGACAGACTCTTTAGCAGGGTCTGTTGTGATAGGACAAAGGGGAAATGGTTTCAAACTAAAAGAGGAGAGATTTAGATTGGATAGCAAGAAGAAGTTTTTTTACCTTAACATTGGAAAGGTACAAGAACAGGTTGCCCAGAGAGGTGGTAGATGCCATGTCCTTGAAGACATCCAAGGTCAGGCTGAACAGGGCTGTGAGCAACCTGATCTAGCTGTAGGTGTCCCTGTTCATTGCAGGGCAGTTGGACCAGATGACCTATTAGGGTTTCTTCCAACTCAAACGATTCTATGATCTTCTTTGCCCAGTGCTCCTTCCCTCTATCTGGTTGCCTTATGGATAATCATTTTTGACTTAAGGTGTTTTACAGTGCCTTTTTTGGCTTCAGATGCTTCTTCTACATGGCAGTCGTCTCCCTTCCCACCAGTACTACACACGGATATCCTTCTCCATATATGTAAAAAACCTCCAAATTCCTATGTTCCCCAGGTCTTCCAAATATACATTTGTCACTCAGAAACTTGCAGTCATCACAGTCACTCCCGCTTGGTTCGCATCCCCACCCAGAAAGGATCCAGCAAAACTCACCAGTAGTATGAAGATGTTTCTTAACAGACCAAACAGTAACACAGCACATGAAATACACAATTCACAGTCAAAGTCCTCCTCCCATTGTCACAAAAAGCATTCTCAAGTAAAAAGGAGATAGCTTAAGATACTAAGTGCCAAGATAATGCTTGTGCGAGCCCACTCATGATCACAAGAAGAGAAATCAGAGGAATAATACTGGTGCTGGACTGGAATTAAATCAGTCAGTCAAAGGTGGAAAGAGGGATCTTTTTATCTTTCTAACTTGTTACCCACTTCCAAGATTTTTCATGACATTCAGAGGATGGGATGCCAGTGGTTAAGTGAGGTAAAGAGTCACATGATGGAGCACAGCTGCCTCCTCCAGCTGCTTTAGGCCTGCCAGACCACTGGGGCAGAGCCCAGCACCCAGAGACCAAGGAGAACATTGCTGCTACTTTTTATTTTGCACATGCTTGACTGTCCTCATGGTGAACTGTCTCTTTATATCCAGTTTGAACCTCTTGCTTCCATTTCTGCCCCGTTTCTTCCCCCAATATACCTCTGTAAAGATCCTGGCACCATTTTCTTGCTGAATTCCCTGTGAATGCTAGGGCTGCTGTTAGGTCCCCCAGAGACGTCTCTGCTACAAGCTGAATCAGACCCTGTCCTCAGTTTGGTGTCCCTCCATGGAACGCACTCAAACTTATCAATATGTTTCATGAATTTAGGAGGAAGAAGAGTGTACAAAACTGGACACAATATTCTAGATGTGGTCTGATGACCACTGAGTGTATCTCTCCTCTCCATTTACTGTTTTTTCTTTTAACACAATGCAGGATGCTATAGGCCTCCTTTGCTGTGAGCACATGTTGCTGGCTCAAGTATTCAGTGAGAAAGAAGTTTTTGCAGAAGAATAAAATATATGCCCCATCCCTGGAGGCATTCAAGGCCAGGTTGAATGAGGCTCTGGCCAACCTGATCCAGTGGATGGCAACCCTGCCCATGGAAGAGGGCTAAAACTGGATGATCTTTAATGCCTCCTCTTCCATGCTAAGCCATTCTATGATTCTATATATTTTTCTCTTGCTCCCAGTAACAAAACACAGCACTGTTTCTTAATTATAGACAGCAGTGTCTGTAATTTTGCAAGCAGTGCAGTCCTCAGCTTAACCGAAAATACTATGATTTATTTGTGTTAGGAAATTCTACATGAGTTTGTTATTAAAGCCTGGGGTAGAGAAGGACAGACATGGAACACAGGGAGAAGCACTGTCTGCCCTGGTTTCCTCTGCATAGGCCACCTCCTTAAGTAATATTTTAGAAATAAAAATGTGGCAAGTAAGTCCCTTGTTTCTGCTCTCAGCCATTCTCAGATTCCTGGCTAGCCCATGCTTTTTATTCTTGTCTTGCATGGGAAAACAGCTCATGTGGGCATGACCTTTACTTGGTGTGGCCGTCCAACACATGCAATAGACCACCAGCTCCAACAACACAGTGACATGTTCTAAGCCTTTCAGTTTGGACATAGGAACAGTTGATTACATTCTCTCCATTTACCAGAAAGAGGGATGATCTGATTTAGCCATGCTGCTGCCCCCTCACTGATAAACTATCCACCTCAGAAGGCTGTGTTTATTTTTATAATGTGCTCAGTACCTGACAGGATTCAACCCACTTGAAACCTAAAAGTTTAATGGTGAATATGTGGGTGGAAACAACACCCGCTAAAGTATTTCACGGTAGCAAACAGTACCTGAAATTTACTCCCTCTCCTCCTGCACACAGTGACTTCACCCACTCTCCTGTAACGAAATGGCTGCAGGGGGACATTCCCTTCACACAGACGCTTCACACTGTGATCATGACCAAACCATACGCACATGCACAGAGGACTGGGGGGAACAAAGCCAGGGGTTGGGAGTCAGACAAGTCGCTGATTACTTCTAGAGTAGAAGACTCTGTGTGCAGCCTCACCGAACAGGAAGCCAAAGAACGTCAGTAGAGTTGTACTGCTGTAAAAACAATGTAAATGAGATCAGCCCCTGGCATCAGCTGCAGCAAGTGAAACGAGCCTTCTGGTGTGGCTTGCAATCACTTAAATCACACATACGTTTGTCAGTTTAAAATGTGATAATAAAAAAGAAAAGAGAGAAAAATCTCTTTCCTGATTAGAGCTGACATCTATATAAGCAGAAGTACATTTCCTCAAATGACATGATTTTATGATACTGCTAGAAGCAGAGCTATATAGAAAATTCTTGCAATTCAGCAATTGTGGAACATTTGTCAAAACTGTAGAAAGGACAGAAAATCAGTGTGAAGTAAAAATAAGCAAGCCAACAATGATTCATGAAAATTAGCTACTATTTGTCCAATCAGTTGCCATCAATTGCAATCAGTAGCCACTTTTGCAACAAAGCTGATGACTTTTCTTAGTGGAAATGACCCACTTTGATCTGCCCAGTGTTGCTGGTCTTATGGTAAAGTCACCAGGATTCTCTGGTAGAAAATATCTTCATTTCAGATATTACAAAATCATAGTTTTGAACTCTTTGTTGTTGGGAAATGAAAAGTGGCAGTGGCTTTCCCTGGTCATACAACTAAAAATCACTTTCAGTAAAGTGTCAGTTGATTCTTGTGAAATTGCCACATTCTTGATACACGAGATCTAGATGTACTATGGGGTATTGGTAGTAATGTAATATGAACAAGTCAAGTGGTTTTGTTCTTTTTCCTCCCATTATGTAATTTCAAAAAAATATGTAGACTAATGCAAAATTCTTGACAGTTTACAGAGAGATACAGGAATGAATGAATATGAAGTGGTTATGCAATACATGTATATCTATTTCAAGTTGGCACTTGAGGACAACATTTTGCAGGGTAGGGAGAAGGTAAGGTTGCCACTTCGGAAAGAAAAAATAAAGGAGTTGCAATGTGGGCAGTGGCTGCAGAATACCAGCCACAGCAGCAAAAGGCACTGGCATATCCACGCTGTCAAAACAAACCAGTCTGCTGGAATCTTTATCAGAACAGGACAGGGTGAGAAAGTGAGAATCTCCATCAATAACTTATAACCAGGCAGATAATAAACTCATTTTCCAGTTAGGTTCAGAACCCATGTACCGGTAATAAAATAACATAGCTGTGCTATTCACTTCACTTGATTTATTGAGGATCAGACTCTTTGCTTAAATGTGGTTGATATATGAAATAAAATATAAATCTATGGACTAGAAGGTGAATGGGACTAGATCTTTCAAAAGAAACACTAACCTCACTTGTGCTTGTTTTTGCAGCAAACTAAGTTCTAACACATTTTGCTGGCATCACCGTGGCAGGAATGTGACTTCCCTTGCGCCACTCCCAGCCTCACTATCCTGCCTTCCTTGGCTGTGCCCCAAATCCGCCTGGCATCACAACCATGGAGCCTACATGCCATGGGGCATGCTTGGACATCACCAAGCAGCTTGAGTGAAACTGACTGACACCCAGTAGGAATTATTGTTTCAGCAGTTTGGCACATGATCCAAGCAAGGAATATGCCAGATGTATACAGTTGTACAGTTCTCATCACCCAGGGCATGACGGCAGGATTGTTCGGGGATGGGCAGATGAAGGGGACTGCTGCTCTGCCACCACCCTCACAGTGACTCAGCCATCCACGTACACTCTAAACTGTGCCCATCACAATGGCCTCAAGCTTCCCTGCAGGCCTACGAACCGTAACAGTGAGGTGTGCCTGGGCTTGCAGCTCTGCTGACAGCCATGGCTTGGGCCGGCAGCAATGGCAGCAGGAATCAGTGCAGGGAGTATATGGCTTGGTGCTGCCACTGGTCTTAAGTGCACAGCAGGTGCACAGGTACACTTGTGACATCCTGCCCTCCCTGGTATTTGTTCTAGGTTGGTTTTCCACTATAAAGACAGAAAGCAAAGTCTGAAACTGGGTATTTGCATAACAAATACCTGATTTCTCCACATTTCTTTAACTGGAAAGAGAATTCTTCACTTTCTTCCTAAAAAGTAGAAATACAAAGTGATGCTGATACTACTTGGTTCCAACTGCAGAGGTTGGAGCTGCAGGTAAACATGAGGAAACACCTCCAGCTAATAAAACTAAGGAGACGCTGAAACAGCTAAGCAAGAGATAGTGAGAAGTGTTTTACAGGTAATATGGGTATATGGTAATGTGAGGAACAACGGAAGTGTCACGCATCCTGCCTCTGGGCTGGGGTCAGACATCTAGCCTCTGAGAGGCTATCTAGCCTCTGAGTACTGGGCTTCTTACCTTGTTTCTTATGACTCAATAAAAATTCCTGGTAACCTGCTACTGCAGAGTGTGCTGTAGCCTCCACTGATGCTGAAAAGTGTCAAAACCTCAGTTTTAAATATCACATGAAAGACAGTAATTATGCAGCAACACAGTTTCTCCAACATCAGGCAGAGGTAAAGGATGGACAGTGACTCAGATAAAATAACACTGCTTCCCAAACCATTGCTTCCATTGCTGCCATGTTGCAATCTGCAGCTCCTTGAAATTTCTTTATCTCCCACCCCTCAGCAATCCCAAGGCCTTCTGCTGTGTGGTAGTACGAAGATCTAAGGCTCTGGACATCAAGAGACAGTAGATTTGGCAGGGGTCATTTCCAGCTACAAGTACTGTGTTTAATTGCAAAGGAATGCAATTCTCTGGCATGCCAACAAGTATTTTCACTTTTCTAGGCATTGGTCATTTCTCTCGACATAAACCACGTGGATAAAAGCTGTGGTTTCCTCAAGAAGGCAAGCAAAGCAAGGGTTGCTAAGGTAACTCAGATTATGTCTCTCCTTATCTAAGAAGAATTACAACTGTCACTACATGTGTGTTGTTGATCCCACCCCTGGTGCATAGTAACACAACACTACATTACACGTCAGCATACTGAAGATTATGGCATGCTATGTTGTGTTCTGCCCTCAAATTGCCTGCCATTTCCTCTTCCCTGTGCACTGCTGTCATCCTCGTTGCTCAGAACTCTTGATGAGGAGAGCAGCATCAGTATTTTCATTCAACAGATGAGGAAATAGAGTCAGAGAGATGCCAAAGCAGATCCAAGAGCACAACACAGGTCTTGGGCACCAAGAGCTGGCTAGCAGGCAGAGTCCTCATGAAGATATATTGCCATATCACCATGATATAACACTGTCCCACTTTGGTGAAGGGGTTGAGCTGGGGAAATATAGCCTAGGGCTTAAGAGATGAACTACTCCTGTTGAAGCAGCAACAATCTCCTGGGGTTCTGTGCCCATCTGCTCTGGGCAGGCAGATATGCTCAGCCCCGGGTAGCTCACCCAAATGCAAAAGGCGTCTTCTGGAAGAATAAGCTGCTGCCTGCTTTCCTGGTAGTAAGAGGGTAGGATGTGGAAGGAGGGCACATTCCTGGGCAGCTCTCTGCTTACTAATTCTGAGCTGTGGCACGCCCTCCTTAGGACCACTAGATGTTGTCCTATATATATAAGCACAGCCTCAGGGTGGTCTCGCTAGGCCAGACACAGACAACATTCAGCTTGGACTATAAAAGACAACCTCACACATACACACCAAGACACTTTTCCCTCTGCAAACTGTCCCTCAAAGACCAATGGACACCATTACAACCATTTTCTGTGCCTCCTATTGAGAGAGAGGCAGTGGTTTAGGCAAGACAGCTTGGTATCAACACTCATTTGTTTCTAGGAAAGCCATTACAGTAGTTGTAGAGCCTCATAATTCAGTTGAACTGCTTCACATCTGTTAAGATTCCTTTTTACCATGAGGACTAGAGTACACAGTGTGTAAACAGTGGCCCACCCCTCACTTATCACTTTTTCTGCTTTACCCTCTGATTTTATCTTCTTTCTGATTAAGGTCTAGACCAATTCATACGTGCTTATCTTTACATGATGTGATTAACACAACTAAAAGCATGAAGAAAGTAGACATAGGGATCCTAAGTCCAAGTCAGAATAGTCTGAAGACAGAACAGGGCTCCCTAAGGTATGTGAGAAGAGCAAGCAGTTAGAAAGTATCCTTGATCCAGGATTCTTGGAAATTATCTAACAATTATATTTATTTATGCAGAAGCTTCAAGTAGTCAATCAAATATTAATTTTCTGACTACAACTGTAATAAATGCCTTAATCTGAGAAACCATCACATTCCTGCAATGGATCTGCATTACTTTGCCTTTCAGCATTCTGTCTTTGCTTCAAAGATCTTCCAATGCTTTTCTCAAAAAGATGTTATCCTCAGCTGAAATCAGACCAGACAGAAAAGGTGGAATAACACCTTGAATTCTTGGGAGATTGGAACACCTTCCTCCTCCCTTTAGATTTTTGTGGGGTGCTGCACAGTTTTATCTACTATGCATTCATAATTACTGAGAGACCACAACCATCTTTTGGAAGTAACTGAGAGGCTCTATTGCCAATTGAACAGGTTTTCCCAGGGACATTCTCCCCAAAATTTTACTTGTGTGTAACTGAAATTTGCATAAGAAAGTTTGAACTCTTTTAAAGGCTTTCCCTCCCCACTTGCTAAGTGGAGAGCTAGTGGCTTCCTGTTAAGGAAACATTTAGTCTGCTCTTGTCTTTGTTAGTCAAGTCTGGCATTCCCCTTTAAAAAAAAAAAAAAAAAAAAAAGAAAAGAAAAGAAAAGAAAAGAAAAGAAGATAATGCTTAAAAGAAAGCAAGCACTCAAGCAATGCTAAATTATCCTATACCTATGCAGCAGTTACCCAGTGTGGGTTTATCATTCCACCCACGTCTGGTGGTATAAGAAGTGGGCTGAGATAGCTGACCACTAACACCATTTCCAGATGCCATTTCTAAGAACATATTGGCTTTTACAGTTGCAGGGGCTTTTCATTTCAACACGCATCTGTCTTCAGCACAATTTTAGTCCAGAGCAGCCCAGTAAGAATGGGCCAATGGGCCTTTCCCCTGAATGCATAGCAGAAGACAAGAAGCATAACATACCAATGTTACAATACCAAGTGACTTCAATCTTCAACTGGCTACACCAGCAAGTGAACCAAACACGTCTCTTTTGGGGTGATACTGATCATGTAACTAGAGTGAAGAAAATAGGTTGGATATCAACAGCTGTTCCTAAGCAACAACTGGTCTGTTGTGGCAACTAACAGGTATGAAAAGGACAGACGAGTTAAAGAGAAGTAACATCTGCAGCTGCAGAATTGTTGTTTGTGGAGAAAGTCAGTCACCAATGTTTTATCATGCCAGTGTGCTGTGGAAATAAAGGGAGACAACAGGAAAGGATGAAAGTGGTTTGACTTTCTTTCTTAGATCAGCATCTCTTACTTAACTATTTTAATTCTGTAAGAGCACACCTGCCAGAAGAGCACTGTTTCTTGAAGCCACATGGTAAGGAACTTTGCAGCCAAGCCCATGTCACCATGATGCAGCATCCCCAACTTGAGCTACTGTTCAACTTGAGATACTTCAGCAGCATGCAACAATAATAGATTCTCCTCACTAAGGAAATAACAGCAGGATAAATATATATGTTCTTCTTCCAACTGTGGGCCAGAGGCAACCCCACACAAGGTGTCTTAACTGCTAGACAGACAAATGCCAAAGGTAGTATCATTAGACTAAACTTGTGTTTGTTGTCCATGGAGATCAAGTGCCTCAGAGACACAGAAGTAATGCTTGCCAAGGCACACTCTCGTCTTCATGGGGCAAAATATCCAAGACGACATTTGCTTTCATTTGGCAGTGTGCATTTGAGAGATATACTCAAAACAGATTCTTCTACGGTCCTGCTTGAGTTCTTTTCAAGCCTCATCCTTCAGTTTCTTTGGGGCAGCTAACGTATGGTACACATAAAATAAGACTCCCCAAAATAACCAGTAATCTCTGAAGATCTCAGTGGCAAAGGCACCTGTTTAAAAATAATTACTAATTACAGTATATTAAAAAAAATGCTTCTATATACCTCCCTAAAATTGCTACCTTTGTGCATGCAAAATTCAGTTAAAACATAGCTTTTCAAAAATGTTTGTTACATGATTTGGTCATTCTGAGTGTTACTGAAAGTGTGTGCAGTTTTCTTATGATCCACAACTGTGGATAAGGAAGCTTACCTCCTTCTCTTTGGAGTGGGTTAACATTGTGCTGCTTTGCCCTACAGGTGTTTAAGAAACTGCCTATGTCTGTAAAGAAACTTTATATCCAGTATACACTCACACAGGTCTACTCTATCTCAGTTTACTGGATTTCAGGATGCATTTGAAATTTCCACATTCCAACAGCCCTCCACCTGACTGGAGTCAGTCTCAGCTTAAAAAAGTAAGCAAAGGTGAAGAGTGTCACTTTGATCACCAGACAACCACAGATTTTTGGCCAGTAACTATAAATGACTTTTTTTTTTTTTTACCCGAACTAGTACAATTCTTGCTTCAGATACAGCTTGTCATGAAAAAGCTAGCTTTTCTCAATGGATTTTTCATCCTTTCATGTGCTACAGAAGCACACAGCACCTTCAACCCCTTGTCAATTTATCTGCTGTGGAAGTAGATGACTCCCTGCCCTTAGCTGTACTATTATGTATATATGAAGAGGGAACTGTTTGGAAATAGCAGTATGATTTTAAAGCTTACACCACATTTTTTAAATAAATACTGAAGACCTCCATTTCCATTTCCTTTTCTACCTGTACAATCATGCTGATGAAAGGTGATTTTCTGACAACGCAGTTGTGCTGCTGAGAGTTCTGGTAGTTATGATAAATACTTTTCATTAATTACCAGCTATTGAATGTAAGCAAGTTACACCGGTACTAAAAATATATTTTGTATGTATTTATTTATGAATAGATTTGTGTGTGTTTATGTGTAATGGTACTATGTATTAATACCATCACGCCACCCAGTAAACAGTTTTTTGGTAACAGATCTTCTTGAACTGTATTACCGTTTCTATGTTCTCTTCAAGAACTGAACATTCCAAGGCTCCCCACTTTCCTGTCCAGCTCAGGAGCTACTCACACTCACACTCATCACCTCCTCCATGCCACAGGTCCCTGTCCTGATGAACAGAGCTTGTTGCAAGCAAATCCTAATGCATCACCACAGCAAATACAGGAGAGAACCAGTCATCCAAATGAGATGCATGTGTTTGTGGGGAAAAAAATCACATGCCAAAGCCCACAACATTTTTCTACTCACAGCTGATATTAGACATTTTCACATAGTTGATCTCAGCCCCACAATTTCAGCTTTTGTTAGAATTGCATCAGAAGAGAAGGTAAGAGAAGCTCATATCTGAGTCCAAGAGAAGTCCCCATTGAACAGAGTCATGAGGCAAATAATGACTGAGTTTTAAATGTTACTGATGAATGTTCCACATGATGTCAAATTCATTCTGAATCTATAGACTAATAACATTTAAAACAAGTTTTACTCCAATCTTATTTTCATGCTAGAGAGGGAAACACAATTCATTCAAAGCTGTGGGAACTTTTTCAGTCAGAAATTACGTTTCTCTACCCCAAAGACTGACTGGATTACAGACCTATACTTGGTTTGGGGCTTTTATTTTTTCTCCACTGACTTTTTGATAATTAGCGACCCACACTCATGCAGAGTTTCATTTACTCCCCCTGCTGCCAACTGGCCTCACAGATTCCCATGACTCACAGAAATTTTTAAAAAACAAACCATCAGATGTGTGCTTTTAGAAGTATCAGTTATGGTTTCATTATCAGTTATTAGAGGGGATTCCACACACCCTCAGTGCGACGGAAAGGAGCACCCCTTTGCTCTAAAGCACAAGTAAACGTCAGTTCTAGGAAATTTTCTTTCATTCCAAAGCTAGACCCCCCGATCCTTGTCTCAGACTTGAAGCCGTTGTAGAGACACCATAAATTCTTTCGATTACATCAGATCAGACCCATGCAAACTCCACAGGTTTTTGAAAAAAAATCATTAAGATTTCCTTCAGCTCAGGCCTGGGTTTCTCCTCTAACATGCTAAGTGTTCACAAACATCTATTCATCACAGAGCTTTCCCTAATTGTGTCAAATAGCAAGACAATGACTGGACTCCAGTAAACTGAAGAGTTGTGTTTATTTATGCAGTGTTCCTAATCCAGTGTGACTGAAAACAAATGCACATCTGGTTTGATCTTTCAGGGAAAGAGCAATATGCAGGGATCTCTGGTGTATCTCAATTCTTCAATGCTTATTTCAAATCTCGATAGATCTGTAAAATGTGATACCTGCCCACTTTTCCCAAATACTGCTGTGAAACAGCTTATTAAAGCCAAGATATTAATTAAAATTACTGCAATAACAACACTATTATTCACCAACATACTATGCTATATAATGAAGCAAGCCTCACTTGTCTTGTATTATAGTCAGAGAGAAACATCCACCTCACACTTGCTTGCACAAGTTTATGTTGTACACAAAAACGTTCATCTGACATTTGCAAACCTAACACTCAAGGTAGGAAATCCCAGAATCTGCCACCTTTGCAAGTCAGTTTGAGTTGCTTTGTGCCTTAGAACAAAACTGTTTTACAATTTCATAATAACTTTTTCCACCCTGTGTCATCCCTGCTGCAGTGGTTGCAGCCAGTCATTTGATGAGCTGCTATTCGGTCTTTTGCCTAGCCTCACGTTTTACCCGCTATTCAAAATTGGCTTGGAGTTGCTTGGTCTGGCCTCATTACTACAGCATCCGAGTATTTCTGCATATTAGCTAACCTTTGTAAGTCCTGCAGTGTGAGGGGGTGGGACAATCAACGTTTTACACATAGGGAACTGAAGCATAAAGTGATTAAGGTCAGAAGTTTCCATTACTTCTGTGTATTCCCTGGGACCTGAATTCTCAGTTTACTTGATACTATACTTTCTGCCTTAAAAGCACAGTATATGTTACCTCAGCTACAGCTGTGAGAACTCCACGCTCCTTCACGTCAGAGCTGAAATCTCCACCCACACATGTGTAAGATGAGGAACACCCAGGCAGTCACCACCTCTAACAAGGTAGGTTTCAAAAATGTTCCTGGTACCACACAGAAATTTTGTGGCAAAGAAGAAAAGTGTGATTTCCAGGGCAGCATACACTCACCTTCACCATAAGGCTGTGGTTAACTTCCCTGCACCTTAGGTGATGCAGCAAGAAAGAGAGAGGTCCTGAGCACACAGGGGACAATGATGTGTTCACTCTGCCTCACAACCCTGAGTTCCCCAGGACAGATGTTTTAAGCACAGTGAAGGAGACAAGCATTCTCATGAATTACACCTTGTGACTTCAGTTTCTTTAACCTTTAACTCTCCACCAGCACTGGGAAGTGTGGGACAAGAAAAAAAAGAATTCCATCATTGAACTTACATCAATCCCGCCCTCTGCTCCAGATGGCTCAGATGACTGCAGCCACCAGCCCACTGTGCAGATCTCTGTCCCTCAGGCTATTGGCCAGACCTATCTGCCTTCATTAGACATGTCATCATGTCCATCACCCAGCTGGCATCATGGATGATCTCTGTTGTAGGAATGGCAGAGCTCAGGGAGCTTGAAACACCAGACCAGGTTCAACCACATACTGCACAGGGGTGCACATTTTTCTTCCAACTCCCTCCTTTTTACTCTTTTTTAATTCCTCATTCTTCCCTATATTTCTTTCTTTTCCCTCTAATTATCTTCTCTTAAAGTTTCAGTCTCCATTCCTCAGAGTTCTGCATTGAGCTATGATCGCCTTGCTTTATCAAATTACAGCTTTTTTTTTCTAGCCTTTCTGGCTTTTTCATTTATGCATAATATCTATCATTTTGCCAAAGCCTACACCTTCCCTCTTCTGTTTTTCTGACTCCTCATCTTAGTTTCTTCCCTGGGCTCCTCTAACCACTTCCCCACTCAGTTCCTTGCTTTACTTGATCTTTTTTTAGTCCAGTCACCTTGGGAACTTATCCCACATTTTAGCTCCTAGGAAGAGTTTATTCTTTTTTCCATCACTGATTTCCCAGAACTCATTCTGTTTCTAATATCACTGATTAGTGAGTTGGTTGACTGCATCTCTTCCCTTATGCAGCTTCTCAGTTCCTGATACCCCATCTGCCACAGAAACCATTCAGTGCCCCAATTCACTTTCCTAACTCTGAAATTCAGTCTTCAACTTTGGATACTGTCAGTCACCACCAAATCTCAGCTAAGGCTCCAATAACACCAGACTCATCTCAAATCACAGACAGGTATTCCTCTCTTCTTTCAGGCTGGCTAGCAAGATGAAAGCCACTAAAAGCACAAGAGAGCTCCCTTGTCTCATCTACATTTTCTCC